>NC_140988.1:150993657-151598657 GCF_052327205.1 Somniosus microcephalus
GCTCACCTGCTCGCTTCCCTCTCCCCCGGGATCTCGGGTGTTTGATTGGACAGTAGAGGGAGCTTTACTCGGTATCTAACCCGTGCTGTCGCTGCCCTGGGAGTGTTTGATGGGGCAATGCAGAGGGAGCTTTACTCTGTATCTAACCCAGGCTCCGCCCACACACGCCATGAAACGCCCCCCGTGATGCACTGCGCTTCCCCTGTAGGATTGGGCAACCATCACGTCACTCAACGCTAATGAGCGGTAGGATTGGTCAACCGATAATGGGTGGATTTAGTCCGTTTTTTGAACATTTTTAAAATGTAAATACGCCTATGACACTCCCCTGATTGGTCAACTGCTAATGAGCGGATTTTGTCCATTTTTTGAACGTTTTTTAAAAGTAAATACACCTATGACACTCCCCTGATTAGTCAACCGCTAATGAGGTTGGCAATTCACCTCACTGTTTCTCTCAACAACAACAAAACCCCCCCTACCACTCTTACCAGTCATCTGAGATGCCAATGTTTGTGTCAAAGGCTACCAGATTTGGAAATTGAACAAATGTGGATGAAACTTCAAATGAAAGGGGGGAAAAAAAACACCTTGGTCTTGTTTCAGACACTACTTCAGATTTTTGAAGGAGAAAGCCATTAAAAAAAAAGTGCATTATTATTGCTGGAGAAGAAAAGTGACAGTTAATTCCAAAAATAAAAATGCAAAGCGGTGAGAGCTTCAATGAGCTGCCACAGGAAAGATGGCAGCGGTTTGCCAATGGCTGGCCATTGGGGCGGGGAAGGCGGGAAAAAGCAAGAGCGCGAGTGGGCGGCATGCGAGAAACAGGGAGCGCGCCAGAGTTTGAAATCAAACAAAACCGTTGGAGAAAGCACGTGATCGCTTTCGCCCGCCCACTCCCTCCCTCCCCGGGCTGGGACACTGAGAGCGGACCGAGTAGGTTGAACCCCATGGGCGGGGGTGGGGCGGGGTGTCACGTGGTTCTCGGAGCCTGGTTTGCCAGACTCCCTCCGGCAGTTGCTGGGCTGGGACACTGAGAGCGGACCGAGTAGGGTGAACCCCGTGGGCGGGGTGGGGAGTCACGTGATTCTCGGCGCTGGGACACTGAGAGCGGACCGAGTAGGGTGATACCCGGGCGGGGGTGTCACGTGGTTATCGGTGCTGGGACACTGAGCCGAGCCCAGGGACCGGGCCGAGGGGGGGAAAAGGCCGAGTCCCCGACCCGCGGCCGCAAACGGAGCTGAGCCCCGGGACCGGGCCGAGGGGGGGAAAGGCCGAGTCCCCGGCCCACGGCCGCAAACGGAGGCGAGCCCCGGGACCGGGCCGAGCGGGGGGAAAGGCCGAGTTCCCGGCCCGCGGCCACAAACGGAGCTGAGCCCCGGGACCGGGCCGAGGGAAGGAAAGGCCGAGTCCCCGACCCGTGGCCGCAAACGGAGCTGAGCCCCGGGACCGGGCCGACGAGGGGAAAGGCCGAGTCCCTGGCCCGCGGCCGCAAACGGAGCCGAGCCCCGGGACCGGGCCGAGCGGGGGGAAAGGCCGAGTTCCCGGCCCGCGGCCGCAAACAGAACCGAGCCCTGGGACCGGGCCGAGGGGGGGAAATCCCGAGTCCCCGGCTGCAAACGGAGCCGAGCCCCGGGACCGGGCCGAGGGGGGGAAAGCCCGAGTCCCCGGCCCGCGGCCGCAAACGGAGCCGAGGACCGGGCCGAGGGGGGGAAAGCCCGAGTCCCTGGCTGGGACCTCCAGCTCCACAAGGTGGGGAGACCTTCCCTGGAAGACAACTGAGTTCCTTCATACTTGAAATGGATCACTTCATTTCTAACTGTTCCTAAATACTATTTAAAACTGAATTAATTTGTTCTTTTCCTTAGTTCCCTGTATTAAAGTTCAGGTTTTTAAGCACCTCATAGCTAAGAAGACAACTGCACTATATGATCTGGCATTAAGCCATATAGAACAGGAAGGTGGCAGCTGTTAAAATGTGAATAGAAGTAAAAGCTGAGGTAAAGATGGCTGAATTAACGGCAGTTTGAAAGATTAGGCCCCGCCCACACATGCCATGAAAGGCCCCCCATGACACAGTGCATCCCCCCATAGGATTGGTCAACCTTCATGTCACTCAACGCTAATGAGCGGTAGGATTGGTCAACCGCTAATGAGCGGAATTTTGCCGTTTTTTGAACGTTTTTTGTATACTGTCCGAACAATGTTTGTCTGACCGAAAAGTAAATATACCTATGACGCTCCCCTAATCATAAACTTTCTTTTGATATAACATATGTGTAGGTACGCTCTATAACTTTTGAGTGATGCCCAGACATACACACAGACAGATCGATCCTTTTATACATATAGATTTGCATATTGCCAGCGATTCACCAATCACCTGGAGGTTTGCATCTGTCCCTCCCTCACTCATCAGAGGTTGCGTGGGAAGTTTAAATCGAAGTTGCTGATTGGCTAATAAGGTGACAATGACATTGGCCGTGTAACTGATTGGGATTTTCCAGCTAACCGGGTCTCCCCTCTGTTGATTGGTGCAATGTCTCAAACTCTGCAAGGGGCAAGTGGCAGGAAGATGTAATATTCTACCCAGTGTGCAGATCATTTCACCCAGAAATTGCAAACAATACTATGGTTATAGCTGGTTATTTACACTGATGTTGCCGAATTTAATTTTTTAAATGAATTCAGTTCAGGGCTCTAGCTTCATTCTCCTCTGATACTGGCAGGTCGATCGATGCCTCTGTGGAGCCGCAGGCAGTCCAGCAGCACACACTGCGAGCTGTTGAAGGGAGCTGCAATTTCATAATGTGAGCAGTGATCTGAATGTTCCCTCATTTCTTTGGAGAAAGTCAACATTTTAAAATTTACTTACAATTATTATTTTAAAAATAACAGATACATGTAAGTGTAGTGGTTATATTACTGGACTGGTAATCCAGAGAATGCAAGTTACAATCCCACCTTGGCAGTTTGACAATTTGAATTTTTAAACAATCTGGAAATAAGGAAATGTTGCAATCCCCACCACTTACACCCTTCACGTTTAGCATGGGCAGCTACCTATATCAGACAAATAATGGCAATCATTTCCACAGGAGTCAATTACAAAGGCTTATAATGTATTAAGCGTGCCGACTATTTTGCGCAGTTCAATAAATACTTACCCTGTACTTACCCATTTAAAAATCTCTGCTGAGTTCAGGCAAGGTCGGGTCTTTATGCAATTTCTAACAATTAGGAGAGGTCATTGCTCAGTGAGATTTCCTGTTGGTTGCTTACCTTTTTTGGTTTTACCATCTACCGCGTAGAGCAAGCAAATCGCGTTAATACCAACACACCCGCTATAAGCGGTGGGGACTGTATCAGTAAAAGTGACCATGAAGCTGTCGGATTGTTGTAAAAACCCAACTGGTTCACTAATGTCCTTTGGGGAAGGAAACCTACCGCCCTTACCCGGTCTGGGCCTATATGTGACTCCAGTCCCACACCAACATGATTGATTCTTAACTGCCCTCTGAAGTGGCCCAGCAAGCCACTCAGTTAAGGGCAACTAGGGAGGGGCAATAAACGTCAGCCTTGCCAGTGACGCCCACATCCCGAGAATTCATGAAAAGAAATGTGAAAACTCCAAGCATGAGGCATTTGGAAAGTATGGGCGAATAAATGAAAGTCAGTGCAGATTGGTCAAAGGCAGATCGTGTTTGACTAGCTTCATTGAGTTCTTTGATGAAGTAACAGAGAGGGTTGATGAGGTTAGTGCAGTTGATGTTGTGTATATGGACTTTCAAAAGGCACTTGACATGATACCACATAATAGGCTTATTAGAAAAATTAAAGCCCATGGGGTCAAAGGGACAGTGGCAGCATGGATACAAAATTGGCTAAGGGACAGAAAGCAGAGAGTAGTGGTGAATGGTTGTTTTCAGAGTGGAAGGAAATTCACAGTGGTGTTCCCCAGGGGTCGGTATTAGGACCACTGCTTTTTCTGATATATTTAGGACTTGGATATACAGGGCATAATTTCAAAGTTTGCAGATGACATGAAACTCGAAATATAGTAAATAATGAGGAGGATAGTATCAGACATCAGGAGGACATAGACAGACTGGTGAAATGGGCAGGCACGTGGCAGATGAAATTTAACACAGAGAAGTGTGAGGTGATACATTTTGGTAACATTTTGGTAGGAAGAATGAGGAGAGGCAATATGAACTAAATGGTACAATTTTAAGGGGGATGATGGAACAGAGACCTGGGAGTGTATGTGCACACATCTTTGATGGTGGCAGGACAGGTTGAGAAGGCTGTTAAAAAAGCCATAATTCAAACTGTAAAACTGGTTTCTCAATAACTGCTGTAAGATTTACATGTGACGCCAGTCCCATTCTATGTTATTGACGTTTAATGCCCTCACGGCAACTAGGAATGGGCAGTAAATGTTTTATTCATGTTGCTCACATCCCAAGAACAAATTAAAAACATTTTTTTTCGATTGTCAAATTCAAAAGTCAGGACATAACATTCTGGACCCAAAGTGAGAGTGTGAGAATAGATTAGCAGCTAACATAAAAGGGAACCCAAAAGTCTTTTATAAACATATAAATAGTAAAAGGGTAGTCAAAGGAAGGGTGGGGCCAATGAGGGACCAAAAAGGAGATATTCTTGTGGAGGGAGAGGGCATGGCTGAAGTTCTAAATGAGGACTTTGCATCTGTCTTTACTAGAGAAGAGGATGCTGCCAATGTAGCAGTAAAGGAGGAGACGGTAGCAATATTGGATAGGATAAGAGAATGTACAGTTCTCCAAGTAGAAAAGTCATCCGATCTGGATGGGATTCATCCTAGGTTACTGAGGGAAGGTGGAAATTGTGGAGTCTCAGGCCACAATCTTCCAATCCTCCTTAGATATGGGGGTGGTGCCAGAGGACTGGAGGATTGCAAATGTTACAACCTTGTTTAAAAAAGTGGGGAGGATACAAGTCAATCAGCCTAATGTCAGTGGTGGGGAAACTTTTAGAGGCATAGGGCTAGAAATTTGTTACAGCAAAGGAATGGGCGGTGTCAGTAGAAAAGTTGGAGAATTAGCGCCAGGCGCAAATGCTCTAGACTGCACGCAAAATTTGTCTTCACTGCTCAATGAAATGATTGGAGTCCGAACTCAAGTCTTAAAACCCAAGCTCATTGGTGTTAGACTTAAAGGGTGGACCAATAGCGGGTGTAGTCTAATCACAACTCATCATTGCCACAAGCTTTTTTCATTACTTAAAGGGGAGGTTCATTGATGCTGCAGCACTTCTTTTACAGCATTGCTGGCTGTGCAGCTGCTTCAGCAAGCAGAAGCAGAACAAGGAGAAGGAGCCAAAGGACTGAACCAGGTGTGCTCATGGCAGGTCACTGCCCCAGGGAGAGAGCCCACAGATTCTCTGATGAAGCATTGGAGGCATTGGTTTATGCTGTGGAGAAACAGAGGGCGGTGCTCTACCCAGCAAGTGGCAGGAGAGCCTCGCCACAAGTCTTCCACACTATGTGGAGGCAGATAGCGCAGCACGTCTCGTGCAGCACTGTGGTCCCCAGGACACACACACAGTGCAGGATGAAATTTAACGACCTC
Organism: Somniosus microcephalus; assembly: GCF_052327205.1. Lineage (NCBI taxonomy): Eukaryota > Metazoa > Chordata > Chondrichthyes > Squaliformes > Somniosidae > Somniosus > Somniosus microcephalus. The sequence continues at coordinate 150,999,270 of NC_140988.1, forward strand.
ACTCGGGTGGTCAGGGTGAGTGAATGCTTCAACAAATGCTACATACCACCACCTGTACCACAAGCTTCACACACAGCCCAAAGCACCACACCCCCAGCACTCACCCACCAACAATCTCTACCTAGCAACACTCACACCCACATCTCACACCTTGTTACACAATGACAGCTATTCAACTATGGCAGGCACAAGGGTCATTAGTTATTAGAATTCATGTGATTATGTGTGATATGTTTATAGATACATTTATTAATGGTCTTTGGAATATTTTGCGGTCTCTCTCATTTCACCTTTGTGCCCTGGCGGACGCTGTGATACGCCATGAGACAGGGATTGTATGATGGGGATGTGGTGAACTACAGGGATCTGGGGTTTCATTAATGTGAATCAGAGTCTGATGAGCCAGTCATGGACAGCCCATCCAGAAGGCTGATTGCCTCGCTGCCTCCTTCCACCCTTCTGTTCCTCGTCCTCCTCCTCCTCCTCATCCTCATCCTCCTCTGCCTTGTCCTCCTCCCAAGGTGGTCCCGCAATCCCTGCTGGCAAAGGCTGTGCTCTCATGATGGTCAAATTGTGGAGCATGCAGCAGACACCACGAAATGGGACACCCACGCTGGCGAGTACTGGAGGACTCCTCCTGAGTGATCAAGGCAGTGGAACCATTGCTTCAATAAGCCGATGGTCTGCTTGATGATGTTCCTGGTGGCAGCATGGCTCTGATTATATGAGTACTGGGCACGAGTGTTGGGTTTGCAGAGGGGAGTCAAGAGCCAGGTTGAGAGTGGATAGCCCTTGACTCCGAGCAGCCACCCTTGAGCTTGATGTGGTGGCTGGAAGAGTGCTGGCACACTGGTCTGGCGCAAGATGAAGGCACCGTGGCTGCTGCCAGGATAGCGGGCATTAACATTAAGGTTTCGCTGTCTGTGGTCGGACAGCAATTGCACATTAAGTGAGCCTTTGCAATTATGGAAGATTTCAGGATTGTTCTGCGGTGCCCGCAAAGCCATGTGGGTGCAGTCAATGGCGCCCTGCACCATGGGGAAGCCAGCTAACCTGGCAAAGCCACACGCACACTCATCCAGCTTCTCTCTGGTGATGGGGACGCCAATATAGTCCCTTCTCTGCTGTAGAGAGCCTCAGTGACCTCCTGGATGCAGTGATCGATGGCAAACTTTGAGATGTTAACCATGTCTCCTGTTGCAGACTAGAAGGATCTACTAGCGAAGAAATTGAGGGCCACGGTGACCTTCACGGCCACTGAGAGCCATGGTTGCTCTGGTCTGAGGCCCAAGGTCTGGTTGCAGGAGGTGGCAGAGTTCTGTGGCCACCTTCTTGGTGAAGTGAAGCCTTCCAATACACTGCTCATTGCTTCATTGAAGGTAGGAGAACTGCTCTCGAATACCCTTGGAGGGTAAGGCCTCCTGGTGAGAGCCCGAATGGCCCTCCTCCTCCCTCTGCGCACATGTTCCCGTATTTCTCGCTGCCTACGCTCCCTCTGCCATAGATCCTGGAGGGCGAGGTCAACTGCCAGTACAGTACCCATTAATGTTACCAAATGTAGCAGTTTGAATCTTTGAAGAATAAATGTAACTACTTTTTAATTGCCAGAAGACTCCTGATACAAAAGAACCTTGAATTTACTGAATGAAACTGTTGCAGTGGGTGAAACTAACAAAAAAACACTGAAACTGCACTAACCTGACAGCTGCGAGTGATTACTGATGATCCCTTTAAATAACGTCCCTGAAGCCGGCTTCCTGGTGCTGCACGCCAGCTCTCCCTGTTGGAGTTTACTCCAGGTGGTGAGGTAAGTGGCGAGAATCAATTTTGCAAATCAGGCAGTCAGTGAGCATTGCACACTCACCGACATTACGATCTACCTGGTGTTGATGTTCCCGGCGATACCTTTTACCGGCGGTGCTACAGGGTGGGAGGGGGGCCCGGATTTGGTGTGCGGCACTGGATTTGCCTCGACTCGGCGTTACTGGTTTAGCGCCCCATTAGCACCAGCTTCTGGTGCTAATGGGAGGCACTAAGGGGACGAATTTTTCCCCCATAGTTTCAAAGTTTGCAGATGACAGGAAACGCTGAAATGTAGTAAATAACATGATACAACAAGTAAGGGTGGAGAAAGAGCAGGAGATCCAGCAGCTAGCCGACAACCATGACATGCGTGGATTCTTTAGCGCAGTCAAGACCATCTACAGCCCAAGCACCCAAGGCCCTTCCCCACTGCGGGCCAAGAACAAAGAGGTACTCATCAAGGACAGAGAGGCAGTCAGTGCCCGCTGGAAGGAGCACTTCAAAGATCTCCTTAACCACGACTCTGTCTTCAACACGAGTGTCCTCAACTCCATCCTACAGCATGCTACCCACCACCATCTCAGCACAACGCCAGCCTGGCATGAGGTTGAAAAGGCCATCTGACAACTGAAGAACAACAAGGCCTCAGGAGCAGATGGAATCCCCGCCGAGGCACTAAAGCATGGTGGAGAAGCACTACTGGCGCAAATTCATGAACTCATTTCTCTTATCTGGAAGGAGGAGAGCATGCCAGGGGATCTCAGAGATGCCGTAATTGTGATCATCTTCAAGAAAGGTGACAAGTCCGATTGTGGTAATTACAGAGGAGTTTCCCTGCTGTCTGCCACAGGGAAAGTCATCGCAAGAATCCTCCTCAATCGCCTTCTCCCAGTGGCCGAAGAGCTCCTCCCAGAGTCACAATGCGGATTCCGTCCACTAAGGGGCACAATGGACATGATCTTCACCGCACGTCAATTACAAGAGAAATGCAGGGAACAGCATCAACTGCTGTACATGGCCTTCTTTGATCTCACAAAGGCCTTCGACACTGTTAACCGCGAGGGATTATGGAGTGTCCTCCTCAAATTCGGCTGCCCTCAAAAGTTTGTCACTATCCTCCGCCTGCTTCACGACGACATGCAAGCCATGATCCTGACCAACGGTTCCACCACAGACCCAATTCACGTACGAACCGGGGTCAAGCAAGGCTGTGTCATCGCACCAATGCTCTTCTCGATCTTCCTTGCTGCAATGCTCCATCTCACCCTCAGTAAGCTCCCCACTGGAGTGGAGCTAATTTACAGAACAAACGGGAAACTGTTCAACCTCTGTCGCCTCCAGTCCAGATCTAAGGTTGTCCCATCCTCTGTTGTCGAATTACAGTATGCAGACGACGCTTGTGTCTGTGCACACTTGGAGGTCGAACTCCAAACCATCGTCAACACCTTCACCGAAGCGTACAAGAGCATGGGCCTTACACTAAACACCCATAAGGCAAAGGTCCTCTACCAACCTGCCCCCGCCACACTGTACTGCCCCCCAATTATCAAAATCCATGACAAGGCCTTGGACAACGTGGACCACTTTCCATACCTCGGGAGCCTACTGTCAACAAGGGCAGACGTCGATGACGAAGTCCAACACCACCTTCAGTGTGCCAGTGTAGCCTTCAGTCGCCTTTGGAAGAGAGTGTTTGAAGACCAGGACCTCAAACCCGGCAATAAACTCATGGTCTACAGAGCAGCAGTGATACCCGCCCTGCTGTATGCCTCAGAGACATGGACCATCTACAGCAGGCACCTCAAAGCACTGGAGAGGTACCACCAACACTGCCTCCACAAGATCCTGCAAATCCATTGGCAGGATAGGTGCACCAACGTCTGTGTTCTTGCTCAGGCCAACATCCCCAGCATCGAAGCTCTGACCACGCTCGATCAGCTCCGATGGACGGGTCACATTATCCGTATGCCCGATACGAGACTCCCAAAACAAGCGCCCTACTCAGAGCTACGGCACGGCAAGAGAGCCCCAGGTGGGCAGAGGAAACGCTTCAAGGACACCCTCAAAGCCTCCTTGAAAAAGTGTAACATCCCCACTGACACCTGGGAAACCCTGGCCCAAGACCGCACAAAGTGGAAGAGAAGCATCCGGGAAGGCGTTGAACACTTCGAGTCTCTTCGCCGGGAGTAAGCGGAAGCCAAGTGCAGGCAGCGCAAGGAGTGCACGTCAACCCAAGCACCCCACCCACCCGCCCCTTCAACCACCGTCTGCCCCACCTGTGACAGAGACTGTAGGTCCCGCATTGGACTAATCAGTCACCTGCGAACTCATTTTTAATGTGGAAGCAAGTCATCCTCATTTGCGAGGGACTGCCTAAGAGAGAAGACAACAAGTATCACCTTCGTTAGCATGTCAATAAGTGTTTTTTTATTAAGTGTGGAAACGACATGAAGGGTTCTTTATACAATAAATGCCATAACAATTTTAATGGTAGCGGCCCTCAACAGTTCACCAAAACTTATTAAGTGGCCTTCCAGCCAAAATAATTGTCCACCCCTGGTTTACATAGTAGCAAATATACCAGTTAACTCAACTTGTATTGAAAGTCTTAAACTAAGCACCTCATGTTTATACAATGTCTAGCAATAACTACCTCAAAAGTCTTGCAATGAGTATTTGCTGCTACAATAAAAGTTCACTGTTTGACTTTCAATCTTGCCTGTTCTTTTGTGTGCCTTCCTGGGGGAGGGAGGAGGCATCTTGCCACTCCCACAAGTGTCAAAATATATCAGGCACCAGCTGCTCCCTAGCCGCACTGCCTGCTGCAGCAGTGGCTTCACGGGTGGCCCATGAAGCATGGACCCAGTGACATCCATGTTGAAATCCTCCATGCCACCATTTCACAGGGATCTCGTCTACAGGGTTAAGGGTCGGTCCTTCCCACAGGGCAAAGTTGTGCAAAGCGCAACAGGCCACCACAATCCTTGACACTTTCAGAGGAGAGTACTGCAAAGCCCCCCCCCCAATCTGTCCAGGCATCGGAAGCATGATTTTAGAACCCCGATTGTCCTCTCCACCACTTGGCGTATGGACACGTGTGCACAGTTATATCTCTCCTGTGCTTCATTATTGGTCCTGCGGTATGGTGTCATCAGCCACGGTTTTCACGGGTAGCCCTTGTCGCCCAATATCCATGCAGATTCTGGACGCGATGTACTTAGGGCATCATGTAATTCTGAGTACGGGAGGATGAAGGCATCATGAGCACTTCCCCGGTGATCTGCATTCACATTAAGGACCCACAGTTGGGCATCACAGACGATCATTACATTTAAGGAATGAAACCCCTTCCTGTTGATAAATGTAACAGGTGCATCAATTGGTGCCTTTAATGCAATATGGGTTCCAGCGATGGCCCGAATCAATTTGGGGAAGCCAGCAATCCTGTAGAGTGAAAGGGACCTCTCCCTTTGCTCCCGAGGGGACAAGTCAAAGTCGATGAAGTCAGAAGCCCTACGGAATATGGCATTTGTGGCCTGGTAAATGCAGGCCCTCACAGTGCTCTGGGTGATATTGGAAATGTCACTGGTGCCTGACTGAAATGACCCACATGTATAAAATTTGAGGGCCGTGGTTACCTTCACAGCCACTGACAAGGCAGTGTGGGACTTAGAGCATGGCTGAAGGGCCTCCTTTAACATCAGAGGTGGCCGATTGCCTCTTTACTGAAGCGTAATCTCCTCACACACAACTCCTCCGACATCATCTCGAAAGACAGCCTCTCCCTATACACTCACTGGGCTGGGTAAAAGTTCCTCCTGATCAGCCTAAGGGCATGGTGCCTAACTCCTCTTCATTGCTCCCTCCTGCCTCAGACTATCATTACGCACAAAGCATAAACATTGGGGCCAAAGAGTGGAAAAGGTTTCCTCTTTAAGCAGTTGCAATACATGTGAAAAAAATTTGTAAAAGTCATATGGATGTGAACAAGATTTTAAAAAGTCATAAATGTGAAATAAAATTGAAAATATCTGATAGCTGTGTCTCAGCCATTTCGGGTAGGTTTATTACATGTAAGAATCTCCTTCGGGTATAATCGTTCCTTCATTAATTATTCGTGAACAATGCTCCCCTAATTTTTCTTTAGCACGTGGTTCCTTTAACAGGGTGCGTCTTCCATTCAAGTTTTGGCACATGTGCAGTTTCTTCCCTGTAGAAGCTGATGAGCGGCCTGTGCAGGACCTCCAGACCGCTGTGCGGCTGTGTGTCGGCACTACTTGGCAGGAACGTTGATTGCGAATGCCAAACAGGCTCCTTGCGCCTACTCACACTTTCCCTAAAGTTTTCTAGCGCTGTTAGTTCATTAGAAGTGGGCAATTAGCCCGAGTTCTCACCAGTACCTTGTTTTCTATGTTAAGTTCAACGTCGGAGACTTCAACAGCTATGGAGAAGTGTAGAATGACTGTCCCCCAACTTCTGGATTTCTGCATTTACCTTCGGGTGCGCCAAATCCTGATTGCTGTCAGTTTCAGAGGGGTAATGACGGCGAATGCTAACAGTTTTGCTATCATTACCACTGCAAAATCTAGGCCTTTATAATTTGTCCCTAGGTAGGGGACATAACAAGGTCATCCCATCCTCTGTCGTCGAATTACAGTATGCAGACGACGCTTGCGTCTGTGCTCACTCGGAGGTGGAACTCCAAACCATCGTCAACACCTTCACCGAAGCATACGAGAGCATGAGCCTTACACTAAACATCCGTAAGACAAAGGTCCACTACCAACCTGCCCCTGCCACACAGTACTGCCCCCCGATTATCAAAATCCACGACAAGGCCTTGGACAACGTGGACCACTTTCCATACCTCAGGAGCCTACTGTCAACAAGGGCAGACGTCAACGACGAAGTCCAACATTGCCTTCAGTGTGCCAGTGCAGCCTTCGGTCGCCTGAGGAAGAGAGTGTTTGAAGACCAGGACCTCAAACCCGGCACTAAGCTCACGGTTTACAGAGCAGCAGTGATACCCGCCCTGCTGTATGCCTCAGAGACATGGACCATCCAGAGCAGGCACCTCAAAGCACTGGAGAGGTACCACCAACGCTGCCTCCGCAAGATCCTGCAAATCCATTGGCAGGATAGGCGCACCAACATCAGTGTTCTTGCTCAGGCCAACATCCCCAGCATTGAAGCTTTGACCACGCTCGATCAGCTCCGATGGACGGGTCACATTGTCCGCATGCCCGATACAAGACTCCCAAAACAAGCGCTCTACTCGGAGCTCTGGCACGGCAAGAGAGCCCCAGGTGGGCAGAGGAAACGCTTCAAGGACACGATAGACCAGTCAGCTTAACATCGGTAGTAGGAAAAATCGTGGAATCTCTACTAAAGGAGAACATAGAAGAATATCTAGAAACCAAAAATATAATAATGAATAGCCAGCATGGATTTCAAATCAAAAGTCTTGTTTGACCAACTTCATTGAATTTTTTGAAGAGGTAACACAGAAAGTAGACAAGGATAATGCAGTAGATGTAATTTATCGAGATTTTCAAAAGGCCTTCACAATGGTACCACATAATAGACTAATGAATAAGGTCAAAGAATGTGGAGTCAGGGGACAAGTAGCAAAATGGATAGCTAGCCAGCTTCAAGACAGAAAGCAGAGAGTATGGCCTAGAAATTCATTAAGGCGCTGCCAGCTTTGCGCCCAGTTAACGCCTAAAGAGTGATTTTGCGCCAAAAATGAGTTTGCGCAGATATTCAGCGCAGTGGTATTGGCGGCGGTAGCCGTTAGCGCTGCGCCGGCACCGATGACGTCATCGGTGTGCGCAGTGCCCCGGTACCGCCCCGAAACCGGCCCGATCCCCATATTTAGTTGCGGCCGCCTCCTCTGAAGCGGCCGCAAACAGCGACCAGAAAACGGGGCTGTGCTGAATCCTTAGTGGGGCGCTTTAAAGGGGAAGGTGCGGCCGGCCGCTTTTTCGGCGGCCGCCTGCCCGCACCTCCTTCCCCGGCCTCCTCCACCCCCCCCCCGCGGCATTGCCGGCTGGTTTGCGGGAGCCCGGCACTTCTCCGTTGTGCTGGGCTCTTTTGCCGGCACTCGCAATCGGGGCTCCGGCTGTTGCAGGCACCTCCCCCTTAAGAGAAGGAGGAGGCCTGCAGTACCGCAGCCTGCCGCTCCGCAGCGGCTGGTGCAGTGGCGCCAAGAGCGCTGATATTCAGTGACAGCGCCCCAAGCGGAGGCGGGCACACTCTGGTATAGCGCCCGGTTCCGAATTGGGGCGCTAACAATGAATATCTGACGATCGCTATAGGCTTCCCGCCCAGCGCTAACTTCTGGGCGCTAGCCAGCTGGCGGGGCCATAGTGAATTTCTAGGCCTATGGGTCTAGGGTAGATATTCAGAGTGGCAGAAGGTGGGTAGTGGTGTTCCACAACGACCAATGTTGTTCACAATTTATAGTAACAATTTAGACTTTGGAATCAAAAACACAATTTCTAAATTTGCGGATGACATCAAATTGGGAGGGATAGTCAATACTGAGGACTGCAACAAATTACAAGAAAACATTAATAAACTTGCAGAATGGACATATAATTGGCAAACAAAGTTCAACACAGATAAATGTGAGGTATTACATTTTGATAAGAAAAATAGGGAGCTCATATATTACTTGGAAAATACAAATCTAAATGGGGTAGAGGAGCAAAGGGATCTTGGAGTACAGAAACACAAATCACTAAAAGTAGCAACACAGGTTAACAAGGCCATTAAAAAAGCAAACCAAGCACTAGGGTTTATTTCTAGAGGGTTTAAATTGAAAAGTAGCGAAGTTATGCTAAGCTTGTATCGAAACTTGGTTAGACCACACTTGGAGTACTGCGTACAGTTCTGGTCGCCATATTATAAAAAGGATGTGGAGGCACTGGAGAGGGCACAGAGAAGATTTACAAGGATGATACCAGAAATGTGAGGGTATACCTATCAGGACAGGATGAAATAGGTTGGGTCTCTTTTCTCTTGAAAAGAGAAGGCTGAGGGATGACTTAATAGAGGTCTTTAAAATTATGAATTGTTTTGATAGAGTGGATACAGAGAGAGTGTTTTCACTTGTGGGGAAGAGCAAATTAGAGGCCATCAATATAAGATAGCCACCAAGAAGTTCAATAAGGAATTCAGAAGAAATTTCTTTACCCAGGGAGTAGTGAGAATGTCGAACTCGCTACCATAGGGAGTGGTTGAAGCGAATAGTATAGATGCATTTAAGGGGAGGCTAGATAAGCACATGCAGGAGAAGGGAATAGAGGGTTATGCTGATAGAGTTAGATGCGGAAAGCCGGGAGGAGGCTCGAGTGAACTGGTTGGGCCGAATGGCCTGTTTCTGTGCTGTATATCCTATGATGATATACTTAACAGAAAAGAATGAACCATCTGGGGCTCTTTTCTCTAGAAATGAGAAGACTGAGGGGTGATCTAATAGAGGCCTTTAAGATTATGAAGGGGTTTGATAGGGTAGACGTAGAGAAAATGTTTCCACTTGTAGGGGAGTCCTAAACAAGAGGTCATAAATATAAGATAGTCATTAATAAATCCAATCGGGAATTCAGGAGAAACTTCTTTACTCAGAGAGTAGTTAGAATGTGGAACTTGCTACCACATGGAGTGGTTGAGGCGAATAGTATAGATGCATTTAAGGGGAAGCTGGATAGCACATGAGGGAGACAATAATAGCAGGATGTGCTGAAACAAAACAGAAAATGCTGGAAATACTCAGCAAGTCAGGCATCATCTGTGGAGTGTGAAACAGTGTTAACATTTCAGGCCAATGACCTTTCATCAGTAGGATATGCTAATAGGATTAGATGAAGAGCGTTGGGAGGAAGCTCGTGTGGAGCATAAACACCAGCATGGATCAGTTGGGCTGAATGGCCTGTTTCTGTGCTGCAGAGTCGATAAAATTCTATGGGGGAGAAATTCACTATTGCCCCATTTGGGGCGCTAATTTTTAAAAGTTTGAAAAGACAGCTCCAGGCGCAAACGATTTCAAACTTTTCAAAAATTCGCTGTTTGCGCTCCAAGAGGAAGTGGAGCGCACATTCAACAGCAGGCGGGGCGGAGACTTCAAAGGCTCCTTCCCTCCCTTAAAGGGAAGGGCCATGGCTGCAGGCTCTGCAATAGAAAAAGTACCGACCCAGACCACCAAGGCAGCTCAAGCAGAGTGCCGGGCTGATTGCTCGCGGGCAGAAACCCGCGAAAAAAACTAGAACAGGAAAGGTAAGTTTCTTTTTTACTTACCTCAGCCATCTCGCCTTTAATCATCGCCCCCGAAGTGGCTGGCCGCCCGATGCATGCCTCCTGCAGCTGTCGGTGTTTGTGACCGACCGACGCTGCTGCAGGGGGCGGAAGTCAATTTCGGGTCTCCGGGCAAAGGAGATCGGGGCGCAATGCTGTAGCGCCGCTGCAAAACTCGCGCCAAATGTAGCGGGAGTCACTATCAGTCGCAAAGCCATTTGCGTCCCCGGGGTCGTTAACGGGAGGCACAAAGGCACCCAATTTCACCCCCATGAATTTAAAATGGGGACTGAACTACATCAGGCCAAGAAAGACCACAGATTCAAACTAAACTTCACATGAGAATTGAATTTACCCCCCAAGGAAACACACAGAAGGAATGAGTGAATATAATCATTGACTTTTACTCTCTTTCCATTTCCAGCAGGACTCCCACTGAAACAACAAGAACTTTCTAAACAAATACAGAAACAGCTGCAACTGCTCCAGTCTCAGCCCACCTTGATCCAGGGTCAGTCGCTCCCACTTACAGTCATGGTGACTTTTTTTTGTTTTCTTGTTCCAACACATGGAATGTTCAGTTCAGGAAGGTAATTCAGCTTTAAGAGCTGAAAAATCACATTTGGAACTTCTTTTAAATATTGAATATTTGTAAAAAGACAGAAAGGGCTGAAAATATATTGATTCCGTGCATTTTATTTTATCTTGCTTCAATGTCCATGGCCCCTTTAAATTTCAGAGTCTGAGGTTAGCGCTGCGCCACCTACCTCCATGCCCCCCACACCAATTTAGGTCGGTTAGTGCTGCGGCCATTTCGGGCGGTCGTTAACGGCAGTTGGCGGTGACATCGACTGCTTTGCTGCCGATCACCAATTTTTCCCCCTTGGTCTCCTTACCTATGGAAGGATATACTTGTCTTGGAGGCGGTGCAATGAAGGTTCACTAGATTGATTCCTGGGATGAGAGGGCTGACCTATGATGAGAGATTGTGTAGAATGGGCCTATACTCTCTGGAGTTTAGAAGAATGAGAGGTGATCTCATTGAAACATATAAGATTCTTGGAAGGCTTGACAGGGTAGATGCTGAGAGGTTGTTTCCCCTGGCTGGAGAGTCTAGAACTAGGGGGCATAGTCTCAAGATAAGGGGTCGGCCGTTTAAGACTGAGATGAGGAGAAATTTCTTCACTCAAAGAGTGGTGAATCTTTGGAATTCTCTACCCCAGAGGGCTGTATTTATATAGCACCTTTAACATAGTAAAACATCCCAAGGCGCGTCACAGGAGCGTTATCAAATAAATTTGACACCAAGACATTGGGGCAGATGACCAAAAGGGTGATCAAAGAGGTAGGTTTTAAGGAGCGTCTTAATGGAGGAAAGAGAGGTGGAGAGGTGGAGAAGCTTAGGGAGGGAAATGCAGAGCTTAGGGCCCAGGCAGCTGAAGGGAAGGCCACCAATGGTGGAGCAATTAAATCAGGAATGCTCAAGAGGCCAGAATTAGAGGAGTGCAGATATCTCGGAGGGTTTTGGGGCTGGAGGAGGATTTTCCATTTTGGATACTGATGGGGGAGATGGTTTTTCAGGGGAATGAAGCAAGAGCCAAGTCCATGGCACTATGAGTGACTCAGCTGCACAGGAAGGGAGGAATAAGAATGGGAGAGCAATAGTTATCGTAAGGGGAACAGATAGACGTTTCTGTGGCCGCAGACGTGAATCCAGGATGGTATGTTGCCTCCCTGGTGCCAGGGTCAAGGATGTCACTGAACGGCTGCAGGGCATTCTGAAGGGGGAGGGCAAACAGTCAGAGGTCGTGGTTCACATTGGTACCAACGACATGGGTAGAAAGAGGGATGAGGTCCTGCAACAAGAATTTAGGGAGCTAGGTAGCAGATTAAAAAGCAGGACCTCAAAGGTTGTAATCTCTGGATTACTCCTGGTGCCACGTGCTAGTGAGTATAGGAATAGGAGGATAGAGCAGATGAATGTGTGGCTAAAGAGGGAGTAGGGAGAACCAGTGGATGTGGTATATTTGGACTTTCAGAAGGCTTTCGATAAGTTCCTGCATAAGAGATTAGCGTGCAAAGTTAAAGCACATGGGATTGGGGGTAAAGTACTGACTTGGATAGAGAACTGGTTGGCAGACAGGAAGCAAAGAGTTGGAATAAACTGGTCTTTTTCCGAGTGGCAGGCAGTGACTAGTGGGGTACCGCAAGGATCGGTGCTAGGACCCCAGCTATTCACAATATATATTAATGATCTAGACGAGAGAACTAGATGTGATATCTCCAAGTTTGCAGATGACACAAAGCTGGGTGGGCGTGTGTGCTGTGAGGAGGATGCCGAGAAACTGCAGTATGATTTGGACAGGTTGGGTGATTGGGCAGATGCAGTATAACGTGGATAAATGCGAGGTTATCCACTTTGGTGGCAAAAACAGGAAGGCAGATTATTATCTGAATGGCAATAGATTGGGAGAAGGGGAAGTGCAACGAGACCTGGGTGTCCTTGTGCACCAGTCACTGAAGGTAAGCATGCAGGTGCAGCAGGTGGTTAAGAAGGCAAATGGTATGTTGCCCTTCATAGCGAGAGGATTCAAGTACAGGAGCAAGGATGTCTTGCTGCAGTTATACAGGGCCTTGGTGAGACCACACCTTGAGTATTGTGTACAGTTTTGGTCGCTTTATCTGAGGAAGGATGTTCTTGCCATGGAGGGAGTGCAGCGAAGATTCACCAGACTGATACCTGGGATGGCAGGAATGACGTATGAAGAGAGATTGGGTCGATTAGGCTTATATTCGCTAGAGTTTAGAAGAATGAGAGGAGATCTCATTGAAACTTATAAAATTCTAACAGGACTAGACAGACTAGATGCAGGAAGGATGTTCCCGATGGTGGGCGAGTCCAGAACCAGGGGTCACAGTCAAAGGATAAGGGGTAAGCCATTTAGGACTGAGATGAGGAGGAATTTCTTCACCCAGAGAGTGGTGAACCTGTGGCATTCACTACCACACAAGGCAGTTGAGGCCAATGCATTAAATATATTCAAGAAGGAGTTAGATATATTTCTTAAGGCTAAAGGGATCAAGGGATATGGGGAGAAAGCAGTTTGGATGATCAGCCATGGTCTCATTAAATGGCGGAGCAGGTTCGAGGGGCCGAATGGCCTACTCCTGCTCCTATCTTCTATGTTCCTATGTTAAAGAGTTGGTGCAGGAGGGAGGGCTTTAGTTTCCTGGATCACTGTGTCTGCTTCTGGGGAAGGTGGGACCTGTACAAGTTGGACGGGTTGCACCTGAACCAGAACGGGACCAACATCCTTACGGGGAGATTTGCTAGTACTGTTGGGGGGGATTTAAACTAATTTGGCAGGGGAATGAGATACGGAGTGGAGCTATAGTAGGGGTGATGCACAGCAAAATACAGAGGAAAAAACAAGTCAGCCTGGAAGGCAGAGCAAATATGTAATGGCACAAGGGAGTATGGCAAAGCTGGATGGCATTTATTTTAATGCAAGGAGTCTTGCGAGTAAGGCAGATGAATTGAAGGTGTTGATGAACACATGGGAGTATGATATTGTTGCTATCACAGAGACATGGTTGAGGAAGGGGCAGGACTGGCAGCTCAATATTCCGGGGTATAGAATCTTCAAGCGAAACAGAGGGGGGTGTAAAAGAGGAGGGGGTGTCGCAATATTAATCAAGGAGTCAATTAAGGAGGGATGATATCTTAGCAGGTTCCTCTAATGAGGCCATATATTGGGTAGAAATTAAAAACAAAAAGGGGGCAAGCACTTTGCTGGGAGCGTACTATAGGCCCCCAAACAGTCAGGGGGAGATAGAGGAACAGATGTGTAGGCAAATCTCAGAGAAGTGTAGAAATAATAGGGCAATAATAGTAGGGGATTTCAACTTCCCCAATATTAACTGGGATAGTCAGAGTGTGAAAGGCTTAGAGGGTGCGGAATTCTTAAAGTGCATCCAGGAGAGCTTTTTGAGCCAGCATGTAGAAAGTCCTACAAGAGAGGGGGCAGTACTGATCCTAATTCTAGGGAATGTAGCTGGGCAAGTGGTAGAAATGTCAGTAGGAGAGCATTTTGGTGACAGTGACCATAATTCAGTGAGATTTAAGGTAGTCATGGAAAAGGACAAAGATGGACCGGAAATAAAGGTTCTAAATTGGGGGAAGGCTGATTTTAATATGATATGGCAAGATCTGGCCAAAGTGGACTGGGATCAGCTACTTGTAGGAAAATCCACATCAGAGCAGTGGGAGTCTTTCAGAAAGGAAATAGAGAGAGTACAACGCCAACATGTTCCCGTAAAGGTCAAGGGTGGGACCAACAAGTCCAGGGAACCCTGGATGTCAAGGGATATACAAGAATGGATTAGGAAAAAAAGGGAGGCTTTTGGCAGATACAAAGGACTAAAAACAGTGGAAGCCCTAGAGGAATATAGAAAGTGCAGGGGGGAACTTAAAAAAGAAATTAGGAGAGCGAAGAGGGGGCATGAAAAAACATTGGCTGGCAAAATAAAGGAAAATCCCAAGGTGTTTAATAAGTATATTAAGAGCAAGAGGATAACCAGGGAAAGAGTAGGGCCCGTTAGGGACAAAAGTGACAATCTGTGTGTAGAGCCGGAAGATGTAGGTGAGGTTTTAAATGAATATTTTGCATCTATGTTCACTATGGAGAAGGACGATGTAGGCATAGAAATCAGGCAGGGGGATTGTGATATACTTGAACAAATTAATATTGAGAGGGAGGAGGTACTAGCGGTTTTAGCGGGCTTAAAAGTGGATAAATCCCCAGGCCCAGACGAGATGTATCCCAGGCTGCTGTGTGAGGCAAGGGAGGAGATTGCAGGGGCCCTGACACAAATTTTCAGCGCCTCTCTGGCCACAGGGGAGGTGCCAGAGGACTGGAGAACAGCTAACGTAGTACCATTATTCAAGAAGTTTAGTAGGGATAAACCAGGGAAGTACAGGCCAGTGAGCCTAACATCAGTGGTAGGGAAATTATTGGAAAAAATTCTGAGGGACAGAATTAGTCTCCACTTGGAGAGGCAAGGATTAATCAAGGATAGTCAGCATGGCTTTGTCAGGGGGAGATCATGTCTGACCAATTTGATTGAATTTTTCGAGGGGTTGACTAGGTTTGTGGATGAGGGTACTGCAGTTGATGTGGTCTACATGGACTTCAGTAAGGCTTTTGACAAAGTCCCTCATGGGAGACTGGTCAAGAAGGTAAGAGCCCATGGGATCCAGGGCAACTTGGCACATTGGATCCAGAATTGGCTTAGTGGCAGGAGGCAGAGGGTGATGGTCGAAGGTTGATTTTGTGACTGGAAGCCTGTGTCCAGTGGTGTACCACAGGGATCAGTGCTGGGTCCTTTGCTGTTTGTAGTGTACATTAATGATTTAGATATGAATGTAGGAGGTATGATCAGTAAGTTCGCAGATGACATGAAAATTGGTGGAGTGGTAAATAGCGAGGAGGGAAGCCTCAGTCTACAGGACGATATAGATGGGTTGGTTAGATGGGCAGAACAGTGGCAAATGGAATTTAATCCTGAAAAGTGTGAGGTGATGCATTTTGGGAGGACTAACAAGGCAAGGGAATACACAATGAATGGTAGGACCCTAGGAAGGACAGAGGATCAGAGGGACCTTGGTGTGCATGTACATAGATCCCTGAAGGCAGCAGGACAGGTAGATAAGGTGGTTAAAAAGGCATATGGGATACTTGCCTTCATTAGCCGAGGCATAGAATATAAGAGCAGGGAGGTTATGATGGAGCTGTACAAAACTCTAGTTAGGCCACAGCTGGAATACTGTGTGCAGTTCTGGTCGCCACACTATAGGAAGGATGTGATTGCATTGGAGAAGATGCAGAGGAGATTCACCAGGATGTTACCTGGGCTGGAGCGCTTCAGCTATGAAGAGAGACTGGACAGGCTGGGGTTGTTTCCCTTAGAGCAGAGAAGGCTGAGGGGGGACCTGATTGAGGTGTACAAAATTATGAGGGGCATAGATAGGGTAGATAGAAAGGAACTTTTCCCCTTAGTAGAGGGGTCAATAACCAGGGGGCATAGATTCAAGGTAAGGGGCAGGAGGTTTAGAGCGGATTTGAGGAAAAGCTTTTTCATCCAGAGGGTGGTTGGAATCTGGAACTCACTGCCTGAAAGGGTGGTAGAGGCAGGAGCCCTCACAACATTCAAGAAGCATTTAGATGAGCACTTGAAACGCCATAGCATAATAGGCTGTGGACCAAGTGCTGGAAAATGGGACTAGAATAGACAGGGCTTGATGGCCGGCGTGGACATGATGGGCAGAAGGGCCTCTTTCTGTACTGTATAACTCTATGACTCTATGACAGAGATAGGGAGGAGCGAAGCCATGGAAGGATTTGAAAACAAGGAAGAGAATGTTGCTTAACCAGGAGCCAATGTAGGTCAGCGAGCACAGGGGTGATGGGTGAACTGTAATTGGTGCGAGTTAGGACACGGGCAGCCGAGTTTTGGATGACCTCAATTTCATGGAGGGTGGAATGTGAGAGGCCAGCCACGAGTGCGTTGGAATAGTCAAGTCTAAAGGTAACAAAGGCATGGATGAGGGTTTCAGCAGCAGATGAGCTGAGGCAAGGGCGAAGACGGGCAATGTTATGGAGGTGGAAATAGACGGTCTTAGTGATGCTACGGCTATGTGGTCGGAAGCTCATTTCGGGGTCAAATATGACACCAAGATTGTGAACAGTCTGGCTCAGCCTCAGACAGATGTTAGGGAGAGGGATGGAGTCCGTGACTAGGGACCAGAGTTTGTGGCGGGGAGCAAAAACAATGGCTTCGGTCTTCCCAATATTTATTTGGAGGAAATTTCTGCTCATCCAGAACTGAATGTCGGACAAGCAGTCTGACAATTTAGAGACCGTAGAGGGGTAGAGAGAGGTGGTGGTGAGGTAGGGCTGGGTGTCGTCAGCGTACATGTGGAACCTGATGCTGTGTTTTCGGATGATGTTGCCGAGGGGCAACATGTAGATGAGAAATAGGAGGGAGCCAAGGATAGATGCTTGAGGGACACCAGAGGTATCAATGCGGGAGCAGGAAGAGAAGCCATTGCAGGGAATTCTCTGGCTACCATTAGATAGATAAAGATAGAACCAGATGAGTGCAGTCCCACCCAGCTGGACGACAGTGGAGAGGCATTGGAGGAGGATGGTGTCAAAGATGCAGACAGGTCGAGAAGACAAGGAGGGATAGTTTACCTTTGTCTCAATCACATAGGATGTCATTTGTGATTTTGATAAGAGCCATTTTGGTACTGTGGCTGGGCGGAAACCTGATTGGAGGGATTCAAACCTGTAGTTCCGGGAAAGATGGGCACCGATTTGAGAGGTGACAACACATTCAAGGACCTTGGAGAGAAAAGGGAGGTTGCAGATGGGGCGGTAGTTTTGGGTGCTTTTTTGAGGAGAGGGGTGATGACGGCAGATTTGAAGGAGAGGGGCACAGTATCTGAGGTGAGAGAACCGTTAACAATATCAGCTAACATGGGAGCCAGGAAGGGAAGTTAGGTGGTCAGCAGTTTAGTGGGAATAGGATTGAGGGAACAGGAAGTAGGTCTCATGGACAAGATGAGCACAGAGAGGGCATGACAGGAGATAGAAGAGAAACTAGAGAAAGATGTGAGTTCAGGGCTAGGGCAGGGGGGATCCTTAGAGGAGGTTTGGCCCGGTGGGCTAGGGAAAGGGAGCGTGGTGGCAGAGGCAGCTGATCGATGGTCTCAATCTTAGTGACAAAGAAGTCCATGAGCTCCTCGCAGTTGTTGTTGGAGGTGAGGGTGGAGGAGACAGGGGAGAGGGGTTTAAAAAGACGGTTTGCAGTAGAGAAAAGAAGCCGGGGGTTTTCATTGCATTCGAGAATGATACTGGAATAGTGAGCAATTTTGGCAGAGGAGAGCAGGATTCGATAGTGCTTTATGTGGTCCATCCAGATCTGATGGTGAATGGCTAAACCAGTTGTCCGCCATATCCATTCAAGTCTGTGTCCCTTAGACTTAAGGGAGCGAAGATAAGGGTCGTACCGGGGGAATGGCCAGGGTGAGAGAGAGTAATGGTTTTAATGGGTCTAGGGTATCAAAGGTGGAGGTGAGGGTGTGGTTGAGTAGATCGGTAGCTGCAGAAATGTCGTGGTGAATGGAGGGCCAAAAGCTAAACAGTTGGGATTTTGAAATTGCAGTTGTAAGTGAATTGGGGGAGAATTTTTTCCAGGGTGGATACAGCAGGAAGTAGGGTAAGGAAGTCAAGACTGAGATCAATAGAATTTTAGGCACAAAGGGAATCAAGGGATATGGGGATAGGGCGGGAAAGTGGAGATGATGTAGAAGTTCAGCCATGAGCTTATTGAATGGTGGAGCAGGCTCGAGGGGTTGTATGGCCTACTCCTGCTCCTATTTCTTATGTTCTTAGAAGGAGGCCATTTGGCCCATTGTGCCCGTGCTGACTCTTTGAAAGAGCTCTCCAATGATGGGTACCAGTTGCCTAGTGGTTATCTTACTGAACTAGTAATCCAGAGGCCTGGACTAATAATCCAGAGACATGATTTCAAATCCTACCATGGGAGTTGGGGAATTTAAATTCAGTTACTTAAATAAAGCTGGAATAAAAAAAGCTAGCATCGGTACTGGTGACCATGTAACTGTCATATTGTCGTAAAACTGTTCACCAATGTCCTTTAGGGTAGGAAACCTGTCGTCCTTACCCGGTCAGTTCTATACGTGACTCCAGACCCAGAGCAATGTGTTTGACTCTTAACTGCACTCTGAAATGGCCTAGCAAGCCACTCAGTTTTACCAAACCACTACGAAAAATCATAAGAATAAAACCGGATGGACCACCCAGCATCGACCTAGGCATTGGATTCGAACACGAAAAAGGCACACCTAGCCCAGTCGACCCTGCAAAGTCCTCCTCACTAACATCTGGGGACTTGTGCCAAAATTGGGAGAGCTGTCCCACAGACTAGACAAGCAACAGCCTGACATAGTCATACTCACAGAATCATACCTTTCAGCCAATGTCCCAAACTCCTCCATCACCACCCCTGGGTATGTCCTGTCCCACAGGCAGGACAGACCCACCAGGGGTGGCGGCACAGCGGTATACAGTCGGGAGGGAGTGGCCCTGGGAGTCCTCAACATTGACACTGGATCCCATGATGTCTCATGGCTTCAGGTCAAGCATGGGCAAGGAAACCTCCTGCTGATTACCACCTACCGCCCACCCTCAGCTGATGAATCAGTACTCCTCCATGTTGAACACCACTGGGAAGAAGCACCGAGTGTAGCAAGGGCATAGAACGTACTCTAGGTGGGAGACTTCAATGTCCATCACCAAGAGTGCCTCAGTAGCACCACTACTGGCCGAGTGTATATTGTAAAATGTGTATCAGTCACATTTTCCAGCATGTTTTCAGATGTTCCAAATATTGAGAACAACGTGTATTCTAGCTTGAATTATAGATTAAATTTTATGTAAGACCAGTACAGTCTTCTCATACAACTGTTGATGTATAGGTTAGTGTTGAGTTCAAAGGCAAATATTTTAAGGCAATGGTAGGACCATTTTTGTAGCAGCACTGCTACCGTTATAATGGTGAGTTTGCCATGAGCACTACGAGATTTGGCATATTGCCTTTATAAAACTCATAGCATGTTTTTCAGGTAGTTTTTGTTCTTCCAGCTGGTATACTGGTCCTTAAATAAAATTAAAATAGATTTATTTCAGCTGTTCTGTGAGGTATCCCAAATCTACAACACCTGTGCTCAGTTGAAATTTTGCAGACATACCAATAAGATTGGTTCCAAATATATCCATCTCAACACTAAGTGGTTTAAAGTTCCCTCTTGACACCACCTGCTGCCGTCATGTCATCTTATACTTTACTCTTTGATATAACTTCAAACCATTCTTCATTTGAATAAATTAAATTTTCAACGTATCTTACTGATTTATCACAAGAATGTCCTCAAAAGGGATTCATTTCAGTAAGTTTATGTTGCCTTCTAACAGGCAATGCCATTTGTTGCTTAAGAAACTCTTAAACAGAACACCAAGAAATTAGACATATCAAAATAAGCATTTGAGCTTATTTATGAACTTCTGAATATGGTTATATTTAATTATACCATCCATAAATATTGGCATGATTAAAACTGTAGTTCCAAGATATCAAAATATTAAAAAAACCTTTAAATAGTTTCACTGTCTCAAAAATTAAATTAAAACGTACTTACAGCTACCAGCAGATCCTTTGTGTTGCTCACTGTGTCAGAGGTTAGGCTGTTGCAAGGGAGGTGCTGAGGTGAAGAAGTGGAGGAGGAATTCCCATCTCCATGTGGAGAAGAATGTGGAATGAAGCTTTTAAAATGTCAGCTAAGAAATGGTGAAGTGAATGGGCTAAAATATATTTGGGGCGCTAACTTCGTAGCGCCCCGGAAAAATGAGCACCCCCGCAACGGAAATTGAGTGATTGTGCCCCAAGAGGGAAGCGGGGTGCTACTGGAAGTGCCGCACATCCCTCTTGGGGCGCTGCGAGGAAATATCGCGGCGCTATGTGCTGCAGAGTCACGCGCTGCGTCACGTCGCGCTGCGGTATTGCAGGCCTTCCTCCCCTTCTTAAAGGGGAGGGGCCTTGCGCAGCATGACCCGGGGCCCAGCTGGGCCCCCGGGGATCGGGAGTGCCGGCAAAAGAGCCTGGCACTCAAGAGAAGTGACAGGCTCAGGGAGCGCAGCCGGCACTCCGCGGGGGGCGGGGGGGGAGGGGGGAGAGGGGACGGTTCAGGGGACTGAGGACGGGAGCGCAGGCAGGTGCTGGCAGGCGGCCAGCGACAAAAATGGCTGCCCTGCACCTCGCCTTTAAATAGCGTCTACCCAGCTGCAGGTAGGCTTCCTTGACCCCGTCGGACATAGCGTCAGGGGGCGCTCCTGAAGATCGCAGCCAGGGCGCTGCGCATGGCGATGGCGCTATCGCCGGAAGCGCAGCGCCGCAGGGTGCTACCGGTTAGCGCTGCCGCTAACCTCCTGCTGAATTTCGCGGGAGGCGTAGGCAGCGCCGTACCCAGGCGCTAGTTGATTTGCATCCTGTTAGTGCCCTCTTAGGGCGACGCAAAGCAACCCACATTTTCCCCCGCTGTCTTTTGATTGGTTTCTGTTAAAGAAACAATGTTTTCTTACCCACTACAACTAAAAGAAAGACTTGTTCTTCTTCTTCTTAGGCAGTCCCTCGGAACCAAGGATGACTTGCTTCCACACTAAAAATGAGTTCTCAGGTGACTGATGAGTCCAATGCGGGACCTGCAGTCTCTGTCACAGGTGGGTTGAAGGGGCGGGTGGGTGGGGTGCTTGGGTTGAAGTGCGATCCTTCCACTGCTTGCGCTTGGCTTCCGCTTGCTCCCGGCGAAGAGACTCGAGGTGTTCGGCGCCTTCCCAGATGCTTCTCCTCTACTTTGTGCGGTCTAGGGCCAGGGGTTCCCAGGTGTCGGTGGGGATGTTGCACTTTTTCAAGGAGGCTTTGAGGGTGTCCTTGAAGCGTTTCCTCTGCCCACCTGGGGCTCTCTTGCCGTGTTGGAGCTCCGAGTAGAGCACTTCTTTTGGGAGTCTCGTATTGGGCATGCGGACGATGTGGCCTGTCCATCGGAGCTGATCAAGCGTGGTCAGAACTTTGATGCTGGGGATGTTGGCCTGAGCGAGAACACTGACGTTGGTGCACCTACCCTGCCAATGGATTTGCAGGATCTTGCGGAGGCAGCATTGGTGGTACCTCTCCAGTGCTTTGTGGTGCCTGCTGTACATGTTCCATGTGTCTGAAGCATACAGGAGGGCGGGCATCACTACTGCTCTGTAGACCATGAGCTTGGTGCTGGGTTTGAGGTCCTGGTCTTCAAACACTCTCTTCCTCAGGCGACCGAAGGCTACACTGGCACACTGAAGGTGGTGTTGGACTTTGTCATCGACATCTGCCCTTGTTGACAGTAGGCTCCCGAGTTATGGAAATTGGCCCACGTTGTCCAAGTTGTGGATTTTGATAATCGGGGGGCAGTACTGTGTGGTGGGGGCAGGTTGGTAGAGGATCTTTGTCTTATGGATGTTTAGTGTAAGGCCCATGCTCTTGTAAGCTTCGGCGAAGGTGTTGACGATGGTTTGGAGTTTGACCTCCAAGTGTGCGCAGATACAAGCGTCGTCTGCATACTGTAATTTGATGACAGAGGATAAGACGACATTGGATCTGGATTGCAGGCGATGAAGGTTGAACAATTTCCCGATGGTTCTGTAGATTAGCTCCACTCCAGCGGGGAGCTTACTGAGGGTGAGATGGAGCATTACAGCAAGGAAGATCGAGAAGAGCGTTGGTGTGATGACACAGCCTTGCTTGACCCCAGTCCGTACGTGAATTGGGTCTGTGGTATTTATGCAGCATCTTTCACGCCCTTGGAACATCCCAAAAGCAGTTCACACCCAATTAAGTACTTTTGAGGTGTAGTCACTGTTGTTATCTAGGTAAACATGACAGCCAGTCTGCTAGGTCCCACCAACAACAGCACTCAGTTAATCTGTTTTTGGTGTTGTTGGTTGATGGGTAAATGGTGGCCAGGATACTGGATGAACTACCCTGTTCGTCTTTGAATAGTACCATTCAATCTTTTACATCCAGCTGAACAGGCAGATATCTTCTGTAACGTGACACCTGAAAGCTAGCGGCCTAGAAATTCAGAACACACAGAACACAGAAACCCCACAGTGCAGATAGAGGCCATTTCGGCCCATCGAGCCTGCACCGACACATATCCCACCCGATCCCCGTAACCCCTACACCAACACATATCCCACCCTATCCCCGTAACCTCACGTATTTAATCCCCCTAACACTAAGGGTCAATTTATCATAGCCAATCAACCTAACCTGCACATCTTTGGACTGTGGGAGGAAACCGGAGCACCCGGAGGAAACCCACGCAAACACGGGGAGAATGTGCAAACTCCACACAGACAGTCGCCCGAGGCCGGATTCGAACTCGGGTCCCTGGCGCTGTGAGGCAACAGTGCTAACCACTATGCCGTTAGTGTCCATTTTTAGGTGCCTTACCCGCAGAGTGCTAACAGCCTGCACTCAAATGGTGAGGTCCGAGAAGCCCCGGATTTTGGGCCTCGGATCTCATTATCATGTAGCTGGCACAGCAGTAGCAGACTGCACAGGTCCGTGTGCCAATTTTCAGGTAAGTGATTGGGTTGGATCACGGGGGTCTGGAGGAGGAACGGCTAGGCCTCAGAGTTCAATCGGAGGGCTGTCAGGGGTCAGGGAAGAAGATCCCATGGGACTGGAGAAGGAACGGCTGGACCTCGGAATCTGATCAGAGGGGTGTCGGGTAGGAAGATAGTGGCGATCTGGAGTACTGTTGGGGGGGTTGGGAGAGCTGTCGGAGGGGGGAGGGTGACTAGGAGGTCAGGGCCGGTGCGAGATCGGAGTGGGGGAAGGGCTGGAGGTCGGAGTCGGGAGTGAAGTCGGCGATCTTGGGAACAGGAGTGGCGGTGATTATGGTAATTGTGATGAAATATGCCTTCATCAACCCATGTGTTTTACCTGCTTGTATTTTACCTGCTTGTATTTTACCTGCTTGTATTTTACCTGCTTGTATTGTGAACCGCCCCCTTTTGTTCCTATTGTGTGTATTGGCTACGCCCCTGTCTTTTGCCATATAAAGGTCTCAGGAGCTGTATGAGTCATTTACTACCAGACGAACCCGATGTGGGAAGACCTGCTATACTGCTATGTTCTTAGTGATTAAAAGCCTTCAGTTGAATCCTTGTCTTTGAGTCATTGATGGCATATCAGTAAGGTCAACTTTTTAAAATTCTGTGCTGTTTAGCGTTGGTTTTCCCGGAGGCAATCAGCACTGGTGCTGGCTGCCTCAGATGCAAACCAAAGTTGCAAGAGGGAGCAGAAGCAGGCGTTAGCCCCCTTATATTTGGATATATGTTGATGGCATAATGCCTGCTTCAGATGTGGGTAAAGGACGCCTCTTGTTTGGCCTTTACTAAGATGGCGTAAGGCGCGGCCTGCACCAGAAGTGTGCATGCGGCGCCATTTTGGACACAAAGCACCATCCATAGCACTGAAAAACCGGGCACTACGGCACTGAATTTCTAGCCCAGCATCTCTTAAATACTGAATTTTTAGGTGGATAAATAAAAGTTGAAAGACAGCAGGCTGGATTTTGTGAATGGAGGTGAGTTGGAGGCGGGACGGCTGCTTGTCGTGTCAATGTCCAGCCTCTATCCACGCCTGACCAACTAGAGGGATTTTCCCCTGATTGAGCTTGTTAAGCTCGCCCTGCGGGCTTAGCAAGCCAATTAGGGGGAAGTCACTGACAGATCACATAAACGTCAGACGTACTATCTGTCAAGTCTTCTTGAAAGAAGAAATGTCAGCGTTTGACAGCTCTGTGAAGCTGTCAAACACTGACATTCTCTTTAGTTTGATGAAACCTTGTGTTCAGGACTCATCAAACCTTTCAACTTTGTAAATTTCTCATGGCTGTTGGTTCGGAGGTTCCAACAGCCAGTCTGTGAAATTGACAAGGAGGATGTTGGCTCTCCTAATCCAGCGCAGCTAAAGGCTGTAGGAAGAAAACAAGGTAAGTGAACATTTTAAAAAACTTATCACTCACCTTGCATACTTACCACTCCACACTTGCACCTATCATTCACCTCTACATCTTACTTCCAGGTGGCTCCGACCACCAAGACCTCCTTCACGTCTCCTCCAACCCGGCGGGGTTCTCCAGGTTGGGAAGCCTTTGGGCAAGATTTTCATCGGGCTGTGGAGGCGGGATTGGAGGTGTGTGGGGGGTTAAAATCCTGAAATTGGGGGGCATGAACCCATCCCACCCCAACCCGCCTCCATGCCAGTTTCAAAGGAGGCGGGTACCTGACCCACACTGGGACCCGCCTCCCTGAGGCGGGAAGGGGATTAGTGCCAATTAACTGCCTGTTAACAGGTAGTTAACAGGCAGTTTTTAGCCTAATCCCTATTTTCATTGGTGAAATGTGGGATTCCCGACGGCTCCAAACCACGCCAAGTTAGCGAGGTGGGCTGTCTGGATGAAGGGCTTGGAGGGGTCGAGATGTCCGGTGTTCAGGTGAGTGATGGGTGCATGAGTGCAAAGGTAAGTGTGTTTGCTGTGTGTAAAGTGTTTAAAGAAGTTTTACTTACATGTACTTACCTTTACAGCCTTCCTTCCTTCAGGTCTCGGGAGTCCCTCATCTCACCGGCACAGAAAGCAGAATGGCCGCGATCTGTCAAAAGTTCCAGCATTCAGCTTTTGTTCTGGGGAGATCTCTAATTCATCCTGAAAGGAAGGAATTAACCTGGAGTACAGATTGTCAGAGCTTGAATGCTTCAAACAGCTGGCAAACGCTGATATTTCATCTGTCAAAAGGTCTTGACAGATGAACTATCAGTCTGTGACATCACCTGTTGCCGGGTGGCCCTTAATTGGCCTGCTGAGCCCACTGGGCGGGCTCATCAAGGTCAATCAAGTCAAAATTGCGTGGGTTGGCTAGAACTCGATGGAGGCGGGACTACAACCCCGAAAGTTGTAGTCCCGCCTCCTACCCGCCTCCTCAATGAAAATCCAGCCCTTTATCTGTGAAGGTAAAATAGCACTAATCCTTTTTTCTGCCTGTTAACTACCTGTTAACAGGCAATTAAAAGGATGAAATGCCTTTGCCGCCTCCAGGAGACGGGACCCGAAGCAGCACATCTTCCCGCCTCCTGGCAAAAGGGCACGGAGACGGAATGGGGGCGGGTTTGCCATCCGCCCCCACTTTCTACGAGTGTACCGGCTGTCCCGCCTCCATGCCCGCCTCCTCGGGCCTTGGAAAATCCAGCCCAGCATCTCTGACAATGCATCGCCCACTCAGTACAGCACTAAACCTTCAGCGCTAATTAGGCAGGTGACAAAATAAATACCAGTTACAAAAATAATTAAATCTCTGGATATCTATGTGGTGCATCAACTTTTACTATGAAACTGGATAGATTGGCCTTTCACATGGATAGTCTGTGTTTGTTTCTGTATCCTTTAATTATCTTTTTTATTACACATACATGTCTCCTAGACAATAGGAACAGCAATGATCAAAAGAAGTACTTTTATTCAGAAACAGAAGTGGTTTTGTTAAGGTCAACTCATCACTATCAGCTCTTGCTGTATTAACTTGCAGTTGTTTCTAAACATAACTATAATCATTAATATTTTGCCTGAAAGTTTCTTCTGTTTTCTTCTTGGTTAGTTGTATAAAATACAATGAGGCCTGGGGCTGGATTTTGCCAGCCCCAGGGAGGCGGGTTTGGAGGCGGGACTGCCGGGAAAATGGCAGAATCTGGGGGTGGGTGTCCATCCCAACTCCAACCCGCCTCCGTGCCATCTTGCCAGGAGGCGGGAAGCCGTCCTGCACTGGATCCTGTCTCCTTGGAGGCGGGAAGGGATTACAGCCACTTAACTGCCTGTTAACAGGTAGTTAACAGACAGATACGAGGATTATCCCCATTTTGCCCACACAAGTGCGGGCTTCCTGAAGGCTCCGAATCCCGCCAGGGTCACCGAGGTGAGTAGTGGGTCTGCGGGGATCAGAGGGGTTCAAAAGTACGCAGTGGAGGTGAGTGATGGGTGCAAGTGCGGAGCGGTGAGTATCTGAGGTAAGTGGAAAGTGTTAGAAAAAGTGTACTTACCTTTGTTTCTTCCTGCAGGCTTCAGTCGGTTGGTATGCGGAGAGTCTCGCACCTCCGCGGTAGAGATGACAGATGGCTGTTGCATTCTCCAATGCAACAATCATCTGATTTCTGCAAAAGAAAGAGATTTGATGAGGTCTTGAATTCAAGAACTCATCAAACTACAGAGAATGTCAGTATTTGACAGCTTCACAGAGCTGTCAAACGATGACAATTCATCTGTCAAAAATTTTTGATAGATGAAACGTCATACTTTGATGTTCTCTGCAATCGGCTTTCCCTTAATTGGCCTGGTAAGTCCACTGGGCGGGCTTAATAAGGTCAATCAAGGGAAAATAGCATGGGTGGGCCAGAAGTTGTTGGAGGCGGAGCTGAAACCCGACAAGTGGGAGTCCCGCCTCCAAAAGCTCCCCATTGGCAAAATCCAGCCCCTGATGTCTACAGTTCACAATCGTGGCACCTAGTTTTCATGGTCGCCCATGCTACTGCAGGCACATCTTAGGTGCCCACATGCCCCAACTTGCTAGGAAATTCAGCATCTCTACCCGATTTAGGGAGATGGTTGGAAACCTAGAAATTGGCCTGCAAGCAACCATTTTTGTTAGGAGAACCGCAGTTACAAAAGTTTTCTTTTAAAAATCCACGAACAATCTTCAGAAGTCCAGGCTGCTCCCCTGGCTTCCCACCACCACCCCAACTCCCCCCCCCTCCCTGGCCCTCAGATGGGGCCCAGTTATACCTTTCAGGAGGCTGATACACCTCATCTCATTTGGCACACCATCCTCCTATGCTGGATACCTTTGAGGTCAAGGAAATTGGAACTTTGAGCAGATGGAGTCCCCACCCCATGTCCCAACTGTAATGATCAATAACATGTCATTCTATAGTGGACACTAGGTGGAGCCATAGAGCTGTGTAGCGCTGTATATAAGACTACACTACCCAGCTGTATGTATATTAAGACTACATTACCCATGAGGCACTAGGCTACCCACAAGGCAGCATTCAAGATGGATGCCTCTACAGATACTGTACCTAGTCCACATGTGCTCAATAAAAGTGTCTAGCAAAAGCTAGCTGTGTTCATAATAAGAATGTCTATTTATTAATGAACATAAGACCAACCTCAAACAAGGCCAATGGAAACTCAGATGGCACTCTGGGAACTGACATTTCCTGATTTCAGAAGAGTCTGTTGCTATTCTGCCAGATTGCTGTCGGAGGTTCATGGGTGTCTGTGGGAATGGCTGTGCAATTCCAAAGCAATTATAATTTCTTTTAAAACAGTCTTCACATTCATTATCAAATAGGCATATGTTTATAGTGTGAGTTTTGTAGTAAGGATCAAGAAATAGAAAACTGAAAAGATAAATTGACATTTTTCCTTTTTTACCACATATCTGTCACAGTACTTATTATTAGTTTAATCAAACATGTTCAATTGCAAGGATTAATTTCCAAACCTTCCTCCAAACTTGAAAAATGTTGCAGTTCTCCCAAATTTTAATTTTCAGTTTTTTTTCCGTTCTCTCAGCAATAAAAAGGCAGTTGTTTCAACCATTTAGAAAACATTAAAATGTTAGCATTGATTAATTTTATATATTTTGCAAAGTACAAAGTTTCACATGCAACATGTTGTATTTTCTAAATAAACAACCACTTGAATATAGTAACTTTAGTTCCTGTGAAAGTTTACATAGGATAGAATTACATGGGATTACATAGAATATACGGCACAGAAACAGGCCATTTGACGCAACCAGTCCATGTCGGCATTTATGCTCCACTCGAGCCTCCTCCCATCCGTCCTCATTTAACTCTATCTGCATAACCCTCTATTCCCTTTCTCCCTCATGCTTATCTAGCCTCCCCTTAAATGTATCTATACTATTCACTTCAACTACTCCCTATGGCAACGAGTTCCACATTCCCACCACTCTCTGGGTAAAGAGGTTTCTTCTGAATTCCCTATTTGATTTCTTGGTGACTACCTTATATTGATGGTCTTTGTTTTGCTCTTCCCCACAATTGGAAACACTCTCTCTGTGTCTACTCTATCAAAACTTTTCATAATTTTAAAGACCTTTATTAGGTCACCCCTCAGTCTTCTCTTTTCAAGAGAAAAGCGACCCAGCCCGTTCATCCTTTTCTGATAGGTATAACTTCCCATTTCTGATATCATCCTTGTAAATCTTTTTTGCACCCTCTGCAGTGCCTCTATATCCTTTTTATAATATGGCAACCAGAACTGTACACAGTACTCCAAGTGTGATCTAACCAAGGTTCAATACAAGTTTAGTATAACCTCTCTACTTTTCAATTCTATCGCTCCAAAGGTAAACCCGAGTGCTTGGTTTGCTTTTTTTATGGCCTTATTAACCTGTGACACTGCTTTGAGTGATTTGTGTATTTGTACTACAAGATCCCTTTGCTCTTCTACCCCATTTAGATTCTTATTTTTCAAGTCATATGTGGCCTCCTTAT
The DNA here is from genome assembly GCF_052327205.1 of Somniosus microcephalus. Taxonomy (NCBI): domain Eukaryota; kingdom Metazoa; phylum Chordata; class Chondrichthyes; order Squaliformes; family Somniosidae; genus Somniosus; species Somniosus microcephalus. The sequence goes on from NC_140988.1 coordinate 151,028,634, forward strand.
TGTTCTTACCAAAATACAAAACCTCACATTTATCTGTGTTGAACTTCATTTGCCAATTATATGTCCATTCTGCAAGTTTATTAATGTCTTCTTTGTAATTTGTTGCAGTCCTTCTCAGTATTGACTATCTACCGCCCCCCCCACCCCGCCACAGCCCCCCCCCCGTGAATTTTGTGTCATTCGCAAATTGAGAAATTGTGTCTTTGATTTCAAAGTCTAAATCGTTAATATAAATTGTGAACAACAGTGGTCCCAGCACTGATCCTTGTGGGACTCCACTTTCCACCTTCTGCCACTCTGAATACCTACCCTTTACCCCTACTATCTGCTTTCTGTCTTGAAGCCAGCTAACTATCCATTCTGCTACTTGTCCCCTGACTCCACATTCTCTGACCTTATTCACTAGTCTAACATGTGGGGTACCTTATCAAAGGCCTTTTGGAAATCTAGATAAATTACAGCAACTGCATTACCCTTGTCTACTCTCTCTGTTACCTCTTCAAAGAATTCAATGAGGTTGGTCAAGCAAGACTTTTCCTTTTGAAATTCATGCTGACTATTCATTATTATGTTTTTGACTTCTAGATGTTCTTCTATTTTCTCCTTTAGTAAGGATTCCATTATTTTTCCTACCACTGATGTTAAGTTGACTGGCCTATAGTTCCCTAGACATGTTCCTTCTTAAATATAGGTAACACATTAGCTATCTGCCAGTCCTCTGGCACAATACCTTTTTCTAACAAATTATTAAATATGTGTAATAATGCCTCTGCTATCTCGACCAGCATCGGACCTAGGAGTGAGCAGCGAGGTCAGGAGGAGGAGCTATAACCGGCATAAAAGCCAGCGGCAGCGACCAGAGGCCCGAGACCAGCATCGGACCTAGGAGTGAGCAGCGAGGTCAGGAGGAGGAGCTATAACCGGCATAAAAGCCAGCGGCAGCGACCAGAGGCCCGAGACCAGCATCGGACCTAGGAGTGAGCAGCGAGGTCAGGAGGAGGAGCTATAACCGGCATAAAAACCAGCGGCAGCGACCAGAGGCCCGAGACCAGCATCGGACCTAGGAGTGAGCAGCGAGGTCAGGAGGAGGAGCTATAACCGGCATAAAAGCCAGCGGCAGCGACCAGAGGCCCGAGACCAGCATCGGACCTAGGAGTGAGCAGCGAGGTCAGGAGGAGGAGCTATAACCGGCATAAAAGCCAGCGGCAGCGACCAGAGGCCCGAGACCAGCATCGGACCTAGGAGTGAGCAGCGAGGTCAGGAGGAGGAGCTATAACCGGCATAAAAACCAGCGGCAGCGACCAGAGGCGTACCAAATCAACAGCAGAGGAGAGAGGTAAAAAATAATCCAAGAGTGACGTCACCAGGAAGCAGGTAGGTGATTGGTTGGATTGGTTGGTGAGTATTTCTTCTTTTTATTACAAGCTTAAATTCGGCGGTTTTTTTCTAGGGTCTGTGCTGTAAGGGAGACAGTTGGTTAACCATTAAACTGGTGTAATTTAGAGGGATTGATTTAATCTAATTAAATAAATTTTTTTTATAATTAATTACATAGAATGGAGCAGATGATGTGTTACTGTTGCGAGATGTGGGAGCCGGTAGACCCCATTGAGGCTAACGGTGATTACATCTGTGACAAGTGTCTGCTGCTACAGGATCTCCAGCTCCGTGTTGATGAGCTGGAGTCTGAGCTTCAGATACTGCGACACATCAGGGAGGGGGAGAAGTACCTGGACTCTGTGTTTCAGGAGGTGGTCACACCTATGAAGTTAATTAATTCAGATGTAGCCCATGGTCAGGGACTGGACGGTGTGACCACGAGTGAGGCAGGTACGGGGATCCAGAAGGTAGTGTTGGAGGAGCCGCAGCCGTTGCTCTTGTCCAACAGGTTTGAGCTTCTTACTCCCTGTGGAGACGGAAGCAGGGGCTGCAGGGAGGATGAGCAACCTGGCCACAGCACCGTGGAGAGGGGGGCCATTCAAGAGGGGGGAGTAAATAGAAATGTTGTAGTGGTAGGGGATAGTATTATTAGGGGGATAGATAGAGTTCTCTGCAGCCAAGAGCGAGAGTCCCGTAGGCTGTGTTGCCTAGCCGGTGCCAGGGTTAAGGACATCTCCTCTGGGCTGGACAGAAACTTGGAGTGGGAGGGGGAGGATCCAGTTGTCGTGGTCCATGTTGGTACCAACGACATAGATAGGACAAGGAAGGAGGTTCTGCTGAGGGAGTTTGAGCAGCTAGGGGCCAAATTAAAAAGCAGAACCACAAGGGTAATAATCTCTGGATTATTACCTGAGCCACGAGCGAATTTGGCTAGGACAAATAAAATAAGAGAGTTAAATGCGTGGCTCAAAGACTGGTGTGGGAGAAATGGGTTTTGCTTCCTGGGACACTGGCACCAGTACTGGGACAGGAGGGAGCTGTTCCGTTGGGACGGGCTTCACTTGGCCAGTGCTGGGACTAGAGTCCTGGCGGATCATATAACTAGGGCTGTAGAGAGGGCTTTAAACTAACTATTGGGGGGGAGGTTCCCAGAGAGCAAATAATACAAATGACAACAGAGAAGGTCATAGACTTAGGTAGCAGTGGGGAAATTAAAAACCAGAGCGTGTCAGGAAGGGGTAGAAGGTGTGGAGTAAAAGGTAAAGTAATAAAAAGGGCAATAGCAGGAACTAAGTGTCACAAAACATATTTGAAAGTTCTCTATCTGAATGCACGTAGCATTCGTAACAAAATAGACGAGTTAAAGGCACAAATAGCTACATATGGGTATGATCTTGTGGCCATTACAGAAACATGGCTGCAGGGTGACAATGCCTGGGAATTAAACATACCAGGTTATTTAACAATCAGGAAGGACAGGCAGGAAGGAAGGGGAGGTGGGGTGGCTATGTTAATAAAGGAAGGAATCACTGTAATACAGAGAAATGATATTGGGTCAAAGGATCAGGATAATGAAACAGTTTGGGTGGAGATAAGGAATAATAAGGGGAAAAAAACACTAGTGGGTGTAGTATATAGGCCTCCGAACAGTCGCAACTCGGTTGGACGGAGTATCAATCAGGAAATAGTTGAGGCTTGTAATAAGGGAACATCTATAATTATGGGGGATTTTAACTATCATATAAATTGGACGAATCAAATTGGGCAGGGCTGCCTTGAGGATGAGTTCATTGAGTGTATTAGGGATGGGTTTCTTGAGCAGTATGTAACTGAACCAACCAGGGGGCAAGCAACCTTAGATCTGGTCCTGTGTAACGAGACAGGATTAATTAAAAATGTCCTAGTAAAGGATCCCCTTGGAATGAGTGACCATAACATGGTTGAATTCCATATTCAGTTAGAGGGTGAGGAGGCTGTATCTCAAACAAGCGTGCTAAGCTTGAATAAAGGAGACTATGAAGGTATGAGAGCGGAATTAAGTAAAGTGGATTGGGAAAATAGGTTAAAGGATAAGACGATACATGATCAGTGGTGTACATTTAAGGAGTTATTTTACAAATTCCAAAAAAAGTATATTCCACTGAGAAAAAAAGGGTGTAAAAGAAAAGACAGCCATCCGTGGCTAAGTAAAGAAATTAAGGATAGTATTCGACTAAAAACAAGGGCATATAAGGTAGCCAAATCTAGTGGGAGGATAGAGGATTGGGAAAACTTTAAAAGACAGCAAAAAATAACAAAAAGATTGATTAATAAAGGGAAGATACATTATGAAAGTAAATTAGCAAAAAATATAAAGACAGATAGTAAGAGTTTTTATAGTTATATAAAAAGAAAAAGGGTGGCTAAAGTAAATGTTGGTCCCTTAGAGGATGAGACCGGGAAATTAATGGTGGGAAATATGGAGATGGCAAAAACACTGAATGAATATTTTACATCAGTCTTTACAGTAGAGGACACCAAGAATATCCCAACACTTGACAAGCAGGGGGCTATAGGGGGGGAGGAGCTAAATACGATTAAAATCACTAAGGAAGTAGTACTTGGTAAAATAATGGGACTCAAGGCGGATAAATCACCTGGACCTGATGGCTTACATCCCAGGGTTTTGAGGGAAGTGGCGGTAGGGATTGTGGATGCATTGGTAATAATCTTCCAAAACTCCCTGGACTCAGCAAAGGTCCCGGCAGACTGGAAAACTGCTAATGTAACACCCTTATTTAAAAAGGGCAGTAGACAGAAGGCTGGAAACTATAGACCGGTTAGCCTAACATCTGTGGTAGGTAAAATTTTGGAGTCCATTATTAAGGAGACAGTAACAGGACATTTGGATAATCATAATTTAATAAGACAAAGTCAGCATGGTTTTATGAAGGGGAAGTCATGTTTGACAAATTTGCTGGAGTTCTTTGAGGAAGTAACATATAGGGTGGATAAAGGTGAACCAGTGGACGTAGTGTATTTAGACTTCCAAAAGGCATTTGACAAGGTGCCACACAAAAGATTATTGCTTAAGATAAAAAATCACGGGATTGGGGGTAATATTCTGGCATGGATAGAGGATTGGCTATCTAACAGAAGGCAGAGAGTTGGGATAAATGGTTCATATTCAGACTGGCAATCAGTAACCAGTGGTGTTCCGCAGGGGTCAGTGCTGGGTCCCCAACTCTTTACAATCTATATTAACGATTTGGAGGAGGGGACCGAGTGTAACACGTCAAAGTTTGCAGATGATACTAAGATGGGAGGGAAAGTAGTGAGTGAGGAGGACATAAAAAACCTGCAAGGGGACATAGACAGGCTAAGTAAGTGGGCAGAGATTTGGCAGATGGAATACAATACTGGAAAGTGTGAGGTTATGCACTTTGGCAGGAAAAATCGTAGAGCAAGTTATTATCTTAATGGCAAGAAACTGGAAAGTACTGAAGTACAAAGGGATCTGGGGGTCCTGGTGCACGAAACTCAAAAGGTTAGTATGCAGGTGCAGCAAGTGATTAAGAAGGCCAATGGAATGTTGGCTTTCATTGCTAGGGGGATAGAATATAAAAATAGGGAGGTATTGCTTCAGTTGTACAAGGTATTGGTGAGACCGCACCTGGAATACTGCATACAGTTTTGGTGTCCATACTTAAGAAAGGACATACTTGCTCTCGAGTCAGTACAAAGAAGGTTCACTCGATTAATCCCGGGGATGAGGGGATGGACATATGAGGAGAGGTTGAGTAGATTGGGACTCTACTCATTGGAGTTCAGAAGAATGAGAGGCGATCTCATTGAAACATATAAGATTATGAAGGGGTTGGATCGGGTGGATGCAGGGAGGATGTTCCAGATGATGGGTGAAACTAGAACTAGGGGGCATAGTCTTAGAATAAGGGGCTGCTCTTTCAAAACTGAGATGAGGAGGAACTACTTCACTCAGAGGGTGGTAGGTCCATGGAATATGCTGCCCCAAAAAGCTGTCGAAGCTACATCATTACATAAATTTAAAACAGAAATAGACAGTTTCCTAGTAGAAAAGGGAATTAAGGGTTACGGGGAGCGGGCAGGAATTTGGACATGAGTCTAGGTTCGGATAGGTCATGGCCCTGTGGGTAGCGGAGCGGGCCCAGGGGCCGTGTAGCCTGATCCTGCTCCTGTTTTCGTGTGTCTAATGCTGTTAGATTCAGGAGATAGTCCTGTCATAGTGGATTGGCGGTTAGGATCAGATCAGCCATGATCTTATTGAATGGCGGAGCAGGCTCGAGGGGCCAATTGGCCTACTCCTGCTCCTATTTCTTATGTTCTTATGTTCTTATGTTCCCTAGATTCTTTTAAAATGTGCGGATGTAATCCGTCCGGACCAGGGATTTTATCCTCTTTGAGTTTGATTCGTTTATTTAATATTTCTCTTTAATTTAAATGCAGTTATATCATTTCTAATCTCATCTTCTGATGTCATGTTCACCTGATCTGTCCCCTTGCTAAATGCTGAAGCGAAGTAATTATTTAATATTTCTGACATTTCGCAATCGCTGCCTGTAATTTTATCCTGACCATCCCTTAGTGCCCATATTCCTATCCTGACTTTCCTTTTTTTAATTTATGTGCCTGTAGAATATTTTACTATTTTGTTTTATGTTCCTTGATAATTTCATAGTTCTTCTTTACCTTCCTAATTGTTTTTTGACTTCTCTCCTAATCTCTTTATATTCTCTCTAATCATGCTCTCCTCTTCTGTCCATGTACTTAGCGTATGCCTCTTTCCTTGCCCTCAATTTTTCCCTTATGTCTTTATTCATCCATGGTGTCTCATTAATGTTTAGCTTCTTCTTGTGTTTTAGCGGAATATATTTTTCCTGGACTCTGTTGAACACGATTTTAAATGTTTCTCATTGCTGTTCTATATCATTGTTTGCCAATATTGTTGTCCATTTTATTTTCCCAAGTTCTATTCTCAGCCCCTCAAAATTGGCTTTTCTCAGATCTACTACCCTGGTCTTCATCATACTTATGTCCTTCTCAATTATTATCTTAAAGTGTATTGTATTATGGTCACTATTGCCAAGATGTTCCCCTACTTTTACTTCTCTTATGTGCTCTGGTTCATTCCCCATTACTAGATCCAGTAGTGGGCTTCTTACATATTGGGTTAGAAAGGAGTCCTGTACATATTATAGGAACTCTATTCCCTTATCCCCTTTACCTACCTCTTCTGACCAATTAATTTTGGGGTAGCTGAAATCTCCCATGATTATTATTCTATGTTTTTTTTACTAATTTCCCTAATTTGTTTGCATATTTCTTCCTCCACCTCTCTTCCTCTATTAGGTGGTCTGTAGACTTCCCCGATTAGTGTGATTGATCCTTTATTATCTTTTATCTCTAACCACATAGATTCTATTTCTGTCTTACTGATAGCTGTGTCACTATTTTCTACTGCCATTAATTTATCTCTAATCAGTACAGCTACTCCACCTGCCTTTTCCCCCTCTCTATTCTAAAAATATTGTACTTTGCAATGTTTAATTCCCAGTCCTGATTTTTCTGTAGCCATGTCTCTCAGTAATCCCTACTATATCTGGTTCCACACAACGTATTATTGCCTCCAGTTCCCCTGTTTTATTATGGACCAAATGTATGCCACTGAGTATTAACAGATTAATTTGGCTTGCAGCCAACAATGGGATCTCAGCCAAACATTTGGACGTTCTGAGCAAGTATCACCTTGAAGAAACACACCAGATACTAGAATGACTAAAATGTAAAAAAAAACTATCATGAAGCCTCTGGGATGGTGTAGAATGAATTTGGTGAACCCAAAAATGGTAAGGAATATGGCACTGAATTTGTAGTCATTATCAACAGCAACTATATACATTTGCTGAGCTGAGCTTCAAACCATTACTGAGACAGCCCATTTCCACTTGCCCACCTCATCCCACTGCTCAGTACCTACACCTACATCGTTGTCGACTCCAGGCTCAATGTTCCTATGCTCTGCTCACTCGCCTTCGAAGTTCCATCAGAAGTTATCCAGAAATCCACCATTCCAAATCTATCCCATAGTAGGTCCCACTCAACTATTGCCTCTCTCTTTGAAAACCTCTACTAACTCCCCATCCTCCATTATATTTATTTGAAAATCTTCATTCTCGTTTACATTTCACTACATGGCCTACCTCCACCCTACAGTGTCAGCTGTGGCTTAGTGGGCAGCATTCTTGCCTCTGAGTCAAAAGGTTATGGGTTCAAATCCCACTCCAGAGACTTGAGCACAAAAATCTAGGCTGACATTCCAGCGCAGTAGTGAGGGACTGCTGTACTGTCAGAGGTGCCGTTTTTCGAATGAGATGTTAAACCAAGGCCCCGTCTGCTCTCTCAGGTGGATGTAAAAGATCCCATGGTACTATTCCAAAGAAGAGCAGGGGAGTTATCCCCAGTGTCCTGGCCAATATTTATCCCTCAATCAACATCTAAAAACCCCCAGATTATCTGGTCATTATCACATTGCTATTTATTGGAGCTTGATATGCGCAAATTGGCTGCCGCATTATATTTCCTACATTACAACAGTGACTACACTTCAAAATAGTACTTCATTGGCTCTAAAGCTTTTTGGGACATCCAACGGTCCTGAAAGGCACTATATAAATGCATGTCTTTCTTTTTCTATTCTGGAATTCTTTTCCTAAACTCCTCCACCTTGTCATATTTTCCTTACCTTCATAAGCATAAGGAACAAGCTTGTTAAAGCTAAAATGCCACCTGGATCAAAACCCCAAGGTGCATCTGGTGATTGCAGAAATCACCTGTTTGGATTTAAAAAGCCAGCTCATGAAGGGTCTTGTAAGTTTTTTAAATTTGTTCTTGGGATGTGGGTGTCGCTGGCAAGGCCAGCATTTATTGTCCATCCCTAATTGCTCTTGAGTCATAGATTCAGAGGGGGAAAAATTTGGTTGCTTTGTGACTCCCGTTAGAGCCTTAAGAGGGCGCTAATGGGGGCTAAAGCAACTAGCGCCCGGGCGCGGCGATGTTTGTGCCACTTGCGAAAAATACTACTGCCACGATCTCCTGCGCCCGCAGATCATGACATCAGTCGAGCGTGCAATGCCCCGGTAGCGCCCCGGACCGGATATTGAGTGGCGCCCCCTGCCTTACCGCCTGCCGCTAGCAACAACAGGTAGAGGGGAACGTTTTGCAGTCGGGAAGGGACTGGGGGAGCGCTATTTAAAGGTGGACACTTCCCGCCTTTTTTTGTCGGTGACATTTTTGCACCATACATTCTGAGAGAGAGATACTTCTGGAGAGATTCAATGCTGTGTGAAGGAGTTTTGGGTACTGAGCAGCACCTTGCAGGTTCATTTTGATTTGACCTTCCTTGCATCGATTTAGAAGAGATTGTGGGGGCTGCACTCTGAGCTCTTTCCCTGGGCCTCTCCATTGTTCTTTCCAGCAGAATTGATGTACAGGTCTCTCCAGGCCGAGATTCAAGGCTGCAATGAGCAGGGTATGGATGGAGAGCAAGATCGATCCTCCACTTTAAGAACTGGCTGGCGCCAGTGTGTCTGTGTTGCATTGCTGACTGACATCACATGAGCTTCGCCAGCGCTCTGAGTTACCGCCTCGCTCCTTGGCGTTAGTGCCTTAAGAGAGGTGTGTAGAGCCTGATTTAGCGCTCCAATCACCTCCAGGGGCGATAGAAGCCAGGTTTGCAGTTGGAGGCGATAATTAGCGACAGGCGCTAAACTTTGCGTCCGGCTGAGAATTGCGCCCCAAACGGGGCGATACCGAATTGATCCCCCAGAGAGTCATAATGGCACAGAAGGAGGCCATTCGGCCCATCGAGTCCGTGCCGGCTCTCTGTAGAGCAATCCAGTCAGTCCCATTTCTCCGCTCTAGCCCTGTAGCCCTGCAACTTTATTTCCCTCAAGCGCCTATCAGACTCCCCTTGAAAACATTGAGTGTGTCCGCTTCCACCACTTCCGTCGGCAGCGAGTTCCAGGTGCTCACCACTTGCTGTGTAAAAAAGTTTCCCCTCACATTCCCCCCTGTATCTCTTGCCTAAAACCTTAAATCTGTGTCCTCTAGTCCTTGTACCATCAACTAGTGGGAACAGCCTTTCTCCGTCTAGCCTATCCAAACCCGTCATAATCTTGTACACCTCTATCAAATCACCCCTCAACCTCCTTTGCTCTAATGAAAACTGTTGTGTATGTAATATGTGTGCTACTTTGAACCTATGGACAAGACTGCACTACTTGTAGGGCGTAGTGATACGCAGTACCACTCCTGGCCATAGGGGTATAAATAGTACTGTGGGTACTGATCTCCCCTCAGTTCCCGCCTGTGGGCATGAAGTAAAGACCTACGTATAGTCCCTACCTCCAACCAGTAAAGACCTGTTTGAGTTATACGTTTAAGTCTTTGTGTTAATTGTTCAATACAATACACATACTTAACACTGGCGACGAGTCAGGTTCTTACCCTGCGGCAGCTGAAGAGAGGTTTCAAACATCACCACCCCACTAGAAGCGACAGGCTTTAGGACTCTGAAGCCTCCATCAGCGACTGAGCACTGGAGTGCAGCTGCCATCCTGACAGCTTCCAGCGACTGACAGAAGTCTTTCTGCAGTTTCCTTGTTCAACCTAGGTGGTGGGGTAAGCCGTGCAGCGTTGGCTGCAAAGACAGGGCTGGGGAAGTTGGAGAAGATAAGGGCGATCGCAATCCCTGATAAGAGCCGCGGTGAAACGCGCGAGCGGGTAAGCCAGAGCCCGGGAGGGAGCGAGCAAGAGCCGCGCGAGCGGGTGAGCCAGAGGCCGGGAGCCGCTTCAAGTGTGAGGCGCAGCGCGGGCCAGCGATCGGGACCAAAGATAAGGGCCGCACTCGGACTGAAAGGCGCGGCGGCTGCAGAAGCTCAAGGTGCGAGAGCCGCGGTGCACAGCGCGGGCTATCGATCGCGGCGAAGATAAGGGCCGCACTCGGGGGCTGAAGGGAGACGGCGTTGGGGGACGGGTGAAGACCGCCAAGCGCGGGAAAACCACCATTTTGTGGGCGGAGGACGACGGCAAGAGCGGGAAGCCGCCATCTTTGATAACAAGTAAACAAAATAAAATCTGAGAAATTGCAAATCTACAATGCCTAAACACGGGAATATTAGCACCTTTGATAGTGACCTCGAAGATTGGGCCATATATGTTGAAAGAGTAAAAAATTATTGTAAGGCCAATAAAATTCGTGACCAAGATAAAGCTCTAACATTATTAAATTTAATGGGTGCGAAGACATACGGGCAATTGAAACACCTGTTATCACCAGATGAACCGGCGGATAAGACGTTCGATGAGATTGTTACTGTCCTGAAAGATCATCTAAACCCCACGCCGCTGATGCTAGCGGAACGATTTAAATTTTACGACAGAAGGCAGCTACAGCATGAAAGCAATGCTGAATATTTGCTGGAATTGCGTAAATTAGCGAAATATTGCCAGTTTGGAACGGGACTGACAGATGCACTACGAGACAAATTTGTGTGTGGTTTATTTAAACAGGATACACAAAAGCGACTGCTCGAGGAGAATGAGCTGACGCTTGAGAAGGCGGTCACTATGGCAGCAGCACACGAAGCCGCAGCGAGAGGCACGGCAGTAATGCAGCTACGGTCACCGGAGCTCAGTGCACACAAATTGGGTGTGAGTTCTGGCAAATGTTATCGTTGTGGAAAGACAACGCATGATCAGAACCAGTGTTGGTTTAAAAACCAAGAATGTAGAACTTGTGGTAGGCTTGGACATATAGCTAGAGTATGCAGGTCAGGGAAGAAGACCAGCAACAAGAAGTCACCGCAAGGAAAATACGCAAAGGTACACAAGGTGGCCGAACAGGAGTCCGATTCAGACGCTAGCAGTAATGAACTGGCTGGCTTAAGCAGTATTGAACTGGCTAGCTTAAGGGTACTCAACGTTGGTAAGGGTGCAGACCTCCAGACAATTTGGGTTACTCTTCAGATAGAAGGAGTCCAAGTAAAAATGGAATTGGACACTGGATTGGCATTGTCGGTCATGAATAAGAAAGATTACAGAAGGTTATTCCAACATATTCCCCTACAGGATACGGAGATTATATTGACAACCTACACGGGGCAGAGAGTGTACCCCATCGGGACAATAAAGGTTGCAGTGGCCAACAAGGGCGAAGGAAGTCAAATAATGGACTTATATGTGCTACCGGAGGGAGGTCCACCACTACTAGGCCGGGAGTGGTTTAGAAACATAAATATGGACTGGCATTCGCTAAAAGCCATAAAGAGTGAGAACTCGGTGCAGATAATCAGCCCAGACTCTAGAACTGATGATGGTAAGACCAACCCATGTGCAAAAGACAAAGTTTCAGCACAGAATTCCACTGAGCAACAACAACATAGTTTAACAGAGAATTCTGAGTCTGTCAAGTCTACTGATATGCACATTTTTGAGGGACACTGGGCTCGAACTCAACTCCATTTCAAACTACAACAGCAATTAGAACAAATGATTCGCCGTTTTGAGCAAGAGATGAATGAAATAAAAAAGTTCTTTGTTACAGAGTGGGAGAATCTGGAAAGGCAACAGAAGCAACTGATGGAGAAAATGGAGCAGGAGCACACCAACCATCTGCGCGAGGAGGCCGAACGAATCAAAGCTGATTCAGGTTCTGAAGGTGCGTGCCATAATCTGGTGTCAGAAGAGTTAACGGTCAGCCAACTCCTTCATATGCTGAGGGACAAGACTCTGAAATGGGAAAAACTTGAACACGAGCTGCGATCTTCAAAGGAAAAGGGTTCGGAGCTCTCAAAAGTCATTGAGATGGCTGATGTGATGACACAGACTGAAACGACTGCAACAGAGCAGCCATTGGATGCCAAAAGTACGCTGACTCACGTCAATGTAGAACAACAGACCGCTGAAACAGCTGCTCCGGTAGAGGGATTGCATAGTCCGATCAATCAATCTCCAAAGGAAGTTGAAGTATTAAAATCACAAATGAGGTCACTAGTAAACGACTTGCTGAAAGCCCAGAAAAAGCTGGATGCAGAGGTACACATGAAGAAGTCTCTTCAGGAAAGATGTCTGGATTTGGAACAAGAGCTGGCTAACGTCCAGCTGGGTATGGAGGAAATAGACGACCCTCTCACTGGTCTAGCTCAGGACGACACCGAATATTACCATCACCTGGTGGACGACACCGAATATTACGATGTCCTGTCCTGCCCAGCTTGTAACTTCGACTCCCAAAGTGCAGAAATCATGGAGGAGCACCAAAAGTCTACGGAACATCGGGAGAAGCTGGCTCTACGACGGAAACAGGAGGAAGAGAAGGAGGAACTGCGCATGCAGCTGGCAGCTGTGGCAGCTGACAATGGAGCCCAGAGAGTCTCCAAGAAGCAGAAAAGGAAATGTAAAAACAGAAGATGACCCATCTGAACCATTATCACCTCTACCAGATCACACACGTGGTCCCTCCGAACGGAGCCAAATCAGTTCGGAAGTTCAAGCTGTTAAATCCATGAAAGGACTATTGAATGAGTAACGTGAACCGACTACACCACAGAGATTGAATCTGTGAACTGTTTTCCGCAGAGACTGAATCTGTGATATGTTACGTTAAACATGAAGTTATATATGTATATATGTTATTACGTTATGTTAAATGGGGAGATGACTGTAAAGCTAGGAAGGGAGGAATGTTGTGTATGTAATATGTGTGCTACTTTGAACCTATGGACAGGACTGCACTACTTGTAGGGCGTAGTGATACGCAGTACCACTCCTGGCCATAGGGGTATAAATAGTACTGTGGGTACTGATCTCCCCTCAGTTCCCGCCTGTGGGCATGAAGTAAAGACCTACGTATAGTCCCTACCTCCAACCAGTAAAGACCTGTTTGAGTTATACGTTTAAGTCTTTGTGTTAATTGTTCAATACAATACACATACTTAACAAAAACAAATCCAGCTTCTCCAACCTGTCCTTGTAGCTAAGATTCCCCTTCCCCAGAACCATTCTGAAAATCTCTTCTGCACCCTCTCAAGGGCCTTCACATCCTTCCTAAAGTGTGGTGAACTGGACAAAATACTCCAGTTATGGCCTAAACAGCGTTTTATAAAGGTTCAGCATAACTTCTCTACTTTTGTACTCAATACCCCTATTTATAAAACCCAAGATCCCTAACAGCACAGTGGGAGTACCTTCACCACAGGAAGATCTGTCAAACCTATAAATACTATAAGCCCCAAAACATCACTAAAACCTCAAATAAAAAAATAAAAAAAACACATCACATTTTAAAAATAAACGATAAATTACATGAATTAACTATTTTAAACAATAATTTAAATTTTTAAATAAATAATTACATTTTCTAACGGGGTTAAAAATAAACTTACCTTTCTTTAATGTATTTAAAAATAATAAACCTGTGGAAAAAATGTTTTAATTTTAATTGATTCACCACTTACCTTGTTAAAAGCAGGCCTTGCGACTGCTTTTTACATGTCTAACTTCTGGAGACTTACCTTCCCAGAGAAACCTGGAAAAAAAACATAAGTTCAATGCGCACACGCTGCCTCTCCCGCGCACGCATTCCACCTCTTAACCCCTTCTTTCAGGGGAACGGAAGTGCCGGTTTCCCGCGCATGCGCAGTGCATGCACGAAACCGGCACTTTCGTTGGGCCTATGCATGAGTAACCCGTGCGTACTCACGCGTTGGGACCCGAATTTCTGGGTATGATGGAGGATTGTAGAGCTGTAGCTGGAAGCTATTGAGTCACATGCTGCAACTAATCTAAACCTTCAGATTGTGCAGAAACATATCTTAAATGGTTAACCACATAGTAGAGAAACAGTTTTAGCTACAACTGTTCCATTCTTTAATTTAGAGATGAACTCCTTATCCAGAGTGAGATCCTGTTTAGAGGAGAATGAGCAATCATCCTGAAAATATTGAGAAAGACAATTCAGTGAATCCAATCATTCTATATTGGAGTAGAAGGTTGGCTGAAAAGTCTGCAAATGTGTCTATTGGCCAAGGGTGTATGCAGAACTGAAAGATTACGCTGAGAAATGTGATGTTTGTCAAACACTATTACACAGCAGAAGGAAACACTGATGCCCGTGAAATATCTGATCAGAAGGGTGGAATCAATTTGTTTCTCTTTTTTATGTTAATATATATCTGATCACCATTGATTACTGAGAATTATTGAGAAATTGACTACTGGGATGATACCATAATCAAGATTAAAGAAAAACTCTCCAAAGGTTAATTTTGAAAATGAGAAACCTGGTATTATATGAATTATAGTTAATGGGCCAGATTTTCCAACCCCCACGGGTGCGTACGAGGTGTGTTCGCACCATTAGGGGCCTCACAAGTGCCGGGTTTAGGCATGCGAAGCACATGTGCTAAAACCCGGCACTTGCAATCTGTCAAGAATCCTCTTGACAGATCATTCGCCTGCCCGGGAGATGGGCCTCCGCGGGCAGAGAGTTCTGCTTTCTGCACAACTTCCGCCCGCTGAAAACCTTTAAAAATCTTATGCCTGGCAGACCTGCTTTTACCAGCAAACGAGTTAAAAAAAATAAAAATATTTTTTTTTCACTCATTTATAATTTTAAAATACTTTAAAAAGGTAAGTTTATTTTTAGCCCCATAAAAAACTTTAATTATTTTTTCAAAAATTTAAATTTTTGTTTAAAATATTTAATTTAATGTAATTTTAACTCATTTTAAATATGTGATTTGAAAAAAATGTATTTAATGTTTAACTGTTTTTAAACGTGATCTCCATTCATACTTTTGTCAGATCTCTATGTACAGACCTGTCAAAGGTTTTTGATTGGTTCCCCATGGCCACGTGATCCCAGGGACGCTTGCGAACTGCATGTGCCCCTGGGATACCTGGGCCTCTGCGCATTTCTACATCTTTGCATTTCTACATTTTTTTTCTTACTTTTGCTTTCTGTCTCTTAATTCAATCTTTCTTTCCCTCTTTTCATTTCTTTCTGTACTTGATTTGACATTGAATTCACCCCCTTTAAATTACCCTCTGTCTCAGTCCTTCCTCTGTTTATCCTTAAATCTCATTGGTTAATGAAATATACTGTTTATCCCATTAGTCATCAAGGTCTCAGATGTCCTGGTGCCCTCATCATGCCATTATCAGCTCTTCCAGCAACTTTTTGGGCAAACATTTTTTAAAACCTAAAGCGTGCACGAACAAGTCTAACTAATGGGGCTTGCCGCGCGCTGCCCCACTCCAGCAAAATCTGGCCCAATATCATTGTACTACAAATGAGGATAAAGAAACTAAGTGGAGAGCAACACAATTTCTTATGTTTTGTTGAGGTTCTAAACCTCTGAGGCTCTTCCAATTATTTTCTCCTTTTTGTCTGAGTCTCTCTAGGTTGCACACCAGATGGACCAAAAGATGGGTGGTCAACCTTGTAATGATATCAGCAAATAGAGATGGTATTTGCCTGTTTGATTATGATGCCTTAACAGCATGTTTGCAGGTATTGATTACTTATGCCTGACCAGCAGAGGTCATGTGAGAGACAAGCAGTTTGGTTTAGTTTCAGTTTCGTTCTAGATGCATCACAAGCATCGTGTCTCCTGTAAAAGCTGTATAAAAGAGTTGAACAAGCTTTAGATTAAAAGTCATTCTCTTTCATAAATGTCTCGTCATTGAACCCACAAAGAAATCAATACATGGTGTCAGAAGTGGCTGAAAGAGATGAAGAGAAAAAATCTGAAGTTAAATCAGCTCTCCGCAAGCCAAAAGAGAACATCGTTACTTACCATCAGAGAATAGCTAACGAAGTGAAAAATTGAAGGTTTACTCCCACCGGCGACGCTTCAGTTGACAGGTAATGTGGCTGAAAATTGGAGGAGAGTCAAACAACGTGTAGAGTTGTATTTAGCGGCAATCGGAGCTGACGAGAAAAGTGATAATAAGAAATCGTCAGTGTTCTTACATGTCGTGGGTGATGAAGCGCTGGAGGTGTATAATAACTTCACATTCGCAGCTAATGGAGACAAAATGAAGCTAGATAAAATAATGGAACAGTTTGAGGCCTACTGCATACCTAAACGTAACGTGACATTTGAGAGGCACAGATTTTTCACATGTGTTCAGAAAACGGGTGAGACTATTGATCAGTATGTGACTGAACTGAGAAACAGAAACAAATTGTGTGAATTTGGGGGACTGACAGACTCGCTGATAAAAGACAGACTGGTGTGTGGTATTCCAAATAATGGTCTAAGGGAAAGACTGCTAAGAGAGCAAGATCTAGACCTGGGAAAAGCCATAGCACTGTGTAGGGCTACAGAGACTGTGAAGTTGCAGGCAAAGGAGCTGTTCAGTGACAATAGCTGCAACGTGGATGCAGTGAGAAAGAACGGATACAAACCGTTTAACAAAAAGAGCGCCAATGTGAAAAAAGAGGCGTGGCCAGCGAACGAAAATGAAAGGGACAATCGAAAGACATGTAGTCGATGCGGTACACAGCATCCACCAAAAAAGTGTCCAGCATATGGTAAAACATGCAATAGTTGCAACAAAAACAACCATTATGCCCGTTGCTGTAAGAACCAAGCGCAACAAAGCAAGGTCCATGCAGTAGATGAAAGCGAGATAGAGGAGTTCAATGTAGATGTTGTGTCTGAAAACAAAAAAGAAGAAAGAGACTGGATGTTGACACTAAAAGTGAATGACATACACATTCCATTTAAATTGGATACTGGAGCACAAGTTAATGTGATATCAGAGACTGATTTTAAGAAAATTAGACCCAGACCAAAGATACATGGAATCAAAGTGAAAGTGACAGGATACTCAGGTACTGAAATACCAGTGAAAGGAAGATGCGTTGTCAAAGTGACACACAAGGACAGAGAGCACACATTAGCATTAATCGTGGTGCCAAAGGAGGTGCAAGCCATACTAGGTTTAAAAGCCTGTGAGAGACTGAACCTGATAAAGAGAGTCCTCGTTGTGGAAAGCGAAGGAGAGACAGTCTATGATGAACTCATGAAAGAGTACAAAGACCTATTTAAGGGTCTAGGCTGCATTCCAGGAGAACACACGATCAGAGTAGATAAAAGTATGACACCGGTCATACATCCATGCAGAAAAGTTCTGTTTGCTCTTCAAAAGCAACTGAAGGCAGAGTTGGACAGGATGGAAAGCCTGAACATGATTCAGAAGATAGATGAGCCAACTGAGTGGATGAGTTCCCTCGTCGTTGTGGATAAAAAGAATGGAAAGCTCAGAATTTGCCTGGATCCAAGAGATCTAAACAGAGCAATAAAGAGAGAGCACTTCAAGCTTCCTACACGTGAGGAAATCATGGCACAGTTTGCAAATGCAAAATATTTCAGCAAGTTAGATGCATCATCAGGATTTTGGCAGATGAAGCTGGACGAAGCAAGTTCAAGACTGTGCACGTTCAACAGTCCATTTGGCAGATACAGATTCCTAAGGTTACCATTTGGCATTGCCTCAGCTCCTGAAGTGTATCACAAGACTATCCATATGATCTATGAGCACCTGGAGGGAGTTGATACATCAATGGATGACATCATAATATGGGGAAGCATGAGAACTGAGCATAATGAGAGACTGAAAAAAGTGCTGGAAGCAACAAGGAAAACAAACCTGAAGCTGAATAGAGAGAAATGCCAGCTCGGGGTGACAGAACTGACATTCGTGGGAGATATCCTTAGCAGTGAGGGCATCAGACCAGATCCCAGAAAGGTGTCCGCCATTGAGAATATGCCAAAGCCACGATGCAAAAAGGACGTGCAGAGGTTTAATGGAATGATCAACTACATGGGGAAATTCATATCCAACCTCTCAGAAAAGATGGCGCCACTGAGAAGACTAACTGAAAAGAACATAGAATGGGAATGGAATCATGAGCATGAGAAGTCATGGAGCGATTTAAAGAAACTGCTCACAGAGGAACCAGTTCTGAGGTTTTATGACCCAGCGAGACCCATCAAGATATCATCAGATGCATCACAGAGTGGGCTCGGTGCCGTTCTTCTGCAACAATATGACTACTGGCAACCCATTGCATATGCATCGCGCTCAATGACAGACGCGGAGACGCGATATGCTCAAATAGAAAAGGAGCTGCTCAGCATCACATACGCCTGTGAAAGATTTCACCAGTTTGTGGCAGGACAAGCAATCAGTGTAGAGACTGACCATAAGCCCTTGATTGCATTGTTCCAAAAGCCACTAAATAGCTGTCCGCTTAGAATACAAAGAATGATGATCAGGCTGCAACGCTATACACTGAATGTTGCGTACACACCGGGTAAACTGATGTATACAGCAGACACGTTGTCCAGAGCTGTTGACCCAAGTGAGCCCGCAAACACCACAATGGATGAAAAAGTGAACGCCTACGTGGACATGATCACAAGTGCACTGCCCATAGCAGATGCAAAAATGGAGCTCATAAAGACTGAGACAAACAAAGATGAAACAATGAGACGACTGAGGAAAAGCATCTTGGATGGATGGCCCAACATGAAGCAAGACTGCTCACCTGACATAGCAGAGTACTGGAACTGCAGGGCGGAACTATCAGTGGTCGAAGACATCATCTACAAAGGAAGTAAAGTAGTTATCCCAAAGAGTCTGAGAAAAGAGATGCTAAAAAGGATCCATGGAGGACATCTGGGAATCGAAAAGTGTAAGAAAAGAGCATGAGAGGTGATGTACTGGCCACGAATCAACCAAGATGTGACAAATGAGGTGTCAAACTGCACAATATGCCTGAAATATCGAGCAAGCAATCCGGTAGAACCACTAAAGCCACACCCAGCACCAGGCAGACCTTACCAGAAGGTAGGCGCTGACCTATTCGTATGTCAAGGGAAGGACTATCTTGTAGTCACAGACTATTATTCCCTGTATCCAGAGGTTAGTAGACTGTACACCACCACTGCAGATGCTGTGATAAGAGGTATGAAAGCCATATTCTCCAGACATGGCGTGGCAAGCGAGGTCTTCACAGACAACGGACCCCAGTTTTACAATGCAAGTTTCCGACACTTTGCCAAAGAGTGGGACTTTGTCCACACAACGTCACGTCCTCACTATCCACAGTCCAATGGACTAGTGGAAAAATCGGTCCAGACAGTGAAAAGACTGATGTACAAGGCAAAAGACAGTGGAACTGACTTCTACCAAAGCATGCTTGTATACCGCACAACGCCGCTCGAGTGTGGTAAGTCACCAGCCCAACTCCTGATGGGACGTCGGCTAAGGTCAAACCTACCCATCCCGGAGAACCTCCTGAAAACAAAAGAGGGGGAGAAAGTGAGGAAGTTCAAAGAACAACAGAAAGAAAAGCAAAAGTACTACTATGACAGAGGAACACAAAACCTACCTGAACTCCACACTGGTGACCAAGTAAGGTTGAAAGACAAAACAAACACATGGACTCAGAAGGGAACTGTCCTGAGTGAAGTTCAACCAAGATCATACACCATTCAGACAGATGAGGGTGCTGTTCTGAGAAGAAATCGTCGAGATCTTCTCATGGGACCAGCCACAGCAGGTCAAGAGACTGATACTGTTGAACAACCTGATCACACAGCTGAGAACACATCATCTGAGGCAACAACTCAGATTCAAGGACAAGCAATCAGAAAATCCTCAAGACACGTGAAGCCTCCTGAGAGACTCATTGAGCAAATTTAAGGACTATTGTTATAGAAGGAAGTAATGTTATCTTATTCTTTCTTTAAGTTCTAGTGTATTTACATATTTCATGTGAACACACAAAGCAAGGTTAAAAAACCTTGATCATGATAATGATAATGTAAGTTCATTAAGTGTTACAGTTAAAATGCAGATTAATACAAAGAAAACATGTTGTTAGTTAAAAGTAAATTACTTTTGTTTTAAGAAAAGGAGATGTAATGATATCAGCAAATAGAGATGGTATTTGCCTGTTTGATTATGATGCCTTAACAGCATGTTTGCAGGTATTGATTACTTATGCCTGACCAGCAGAGGTCATGTGAGAGACAAGCAGTTTGGTTTAGTTTCAGTTTCGTTCTAGATGCATCACAAGCATCGTGTCTCCTGTAAAAGCTGTATAAAAGAGTTGAACAAGCTTTAGATTAAAAGCCATTCTCTTTCATAAATGTCTCGTCATTGAAACCAAAAAGAAATCAATACAAACCTGATCCGAAAACTTTAGTAAATGCTGCCCTGAACCAGTTCCCAGGAGGTACATGCAGGCAAGCCATAAATGACTGAGAATTCAACAGTGTATCACTCTGTGATGTGCCATCTCACAGTTTTCTTTTATTGATTACAACTTTTTAAAAACAGCTTGATTCAAATCTACCAAAGCATTTTAAATGATACTTTAGTGTTTATAACAGGAGAATGATGCCACCACATCATAACCTTGAGAAAGGGCTGGGTCGGTGGTCCTAGGTCATTTCACAGCAATGGCGGCGCGCATGGACGCAGCGGCTTTGTCTCTCCCGAGACTGTGCGTTTTTACTTTCTTCCTGTATTTCTTCTTGACTCTGCTCACGTGGGAATTGAGGGCAGACCTGCTGTACAGCCGGCAGACGCTCTTCGATATCGGGGTCGATTGCGTGCGGCTCACACTCGGCGCCGTCGATCTGCCTCCCGACATCGCTCGATCACCGGGACCAGCGTGGCGTCCTCCCCCAGCCGGAAGTCGGCGCAGACCGCGCAGAGAGCGCAAACAGAAGTGGGGCAAGAGGGCCGGAATTCACAAACCCTCCCTCCCAAGTATTTTCCTGGCCAACGTTAGGTCACTGGAAAATAAAATGGATGAGATCAAACTTGATCTCTCCTCACAGAAAAGGACAAAGGAATGCTGCGCCATGATCTTCACAGAGACCTGGTTGAACAACAGCATCCCTGACACCACCATCCAGCTAGAAGGACGCACGGTCTTCCATGCCGACAGAACTGCAGACTCCGGTAAGAGCAAGGGAGGCGGTTTGTGCATTTAGACTAACAATGCCTGGTGCACTAACACGGACATAATCGATAGATCCTGTTCTGCTGACTTGGAATTCCTCATGGTAAGGTGCAGACCCTTCTACCTGCCTCAGGAATTCACGGCTGTTATCATCACTGCGGTCTACATCTCACCACATGCTAATGCCAAACTAGCACTGAAGGACCTCTACAGGGCTATCAGCGAACAACAAACTGCGCACCCAGACGGAGCCTTTATCATCGCGGAGGACTTCAATCACATAAACCTAAAATCTGTACTCCCGAAATTCCACCAGAATGTTTCCTGCCCCACAAGAGGGGAGAACACACTGGATCAAGTCTACACGAGCATTGTAGATGCTTATAAGGCCATTCCCTGCCCCCACCTTGGGAAGTCTGACCACCTCTCCTTGTTTCTAGCCCCGACATACAAACCGCTCATCAAAAGAGTGAAAACATCAGTAAGATCAGTGAAAGTATGGCCAGAGGGGACAGTCTCAGAGCTTCAGGATTGCTTCGAACGCACTGATTGGAGCATGTTTGCCCATACTGACATCGAGGAATACGCATCCACAGTGCTATTCTACATCAACAGTTGCGTCGAGGTCGTCACGACCCATAAAAATATCAGGACATATCCCAACCAGAAACCCTGGATGAACGGGGAGGTCCGCTCGCTGTTGAAAGCACGCGACGTCGCATTTAAATCTGGCGACGCGGCGGCTTACAGTGCAGCTAGGACCAACCTAAAAAAGGGTATCAGGACTGCCAAAAGAAAACAGTCACTGCGGATTGAGGATCATTTCCACAACAACTCGGACCCCCGGCGCATGTGGCAAGGCATCCAGTCTATCACCGACTATAAGAGTAAAAACACCAGCCCCCCGGTTAGCGATGCCTCCCTTCCGGAGGAGCTTAACAACTTCTATGCTCACTTTGACAGGGACAACAGGGAGCCAGCTACCAAAGCCTTGCCAACCCCGGAAGACCAGGTGCTCACTCTGTCCACCTCCGACGTAAGGGGTGCTCTACGCGGAGTGAACACACGTAAGGCTGCTGGACCTGACAGCACCCCTGGACGGGTACTCAAAGAATGTGCTGATCAGCTGGCTGATGTCTTCACCGCCATCTTCAATCTGTTACTGGCCCAGGCAGTAGTCCCTACATGCTTCAAGGCCACCACCATTATTCCTGTGCCAAAGCAAACGGCTGTGACGTGTCTGAATGACTATCGACCTGTTGCACTCACACCCATCATAATGAAGTGTTTCGAGAGACTGGTCCTGGCTCACATCAAAGCCAGTGTTCCCACCTCTCTTGACCAACACCAGTTTGCCTATCGCGCAAACAGATCAACGGAGGATGCAATTACAACTGCTCTTCATTCTGCACTGAAACACTTAGACGGTAAAGAGACCTACATCAGAATGCTGTTCATAGACTACAGCTCAGCATTCAACACCATTGTCCCCAACAAGCTGGCCACCAAACTCCACACTCTTGGCCTGAACACTTCCCTTTGCAACTGGACCCTGGACTTCCTAACTAACAGACCCCAGTCTGTCAAATTAGGTAACCACACCTCCCCCCCCCCGACCCTGAACACGGGGGCCCCACAAGGTTGTGTGCTGAGTCCCCTCCTCTACTCTCTCTTCACCCACGACTGTGTGGCTGTTCATGGTTCCAACACCATCATCAAGTTTGCGGATGATACCACGGTGGTAGGCCAGATCACCAACAACGATGAGTCAGCCTACAGGGAGGAGGTCCAGTACCTCATGAAGTGGTGCGCCGACAACAACCTGGCCCTTAACATCAAGAAAACCAAGGAAATCATTGTGGACTTCAGGAAGTCTAAAGGCGGAAGACACACCCCAATCCACATCCAAGGGGCTGTGGTGGAAAGGGTGGGCAGCTTTAAGTTCCTCGGAGTCCACATCACAGAAGACCTCTCCTGGTCCCTCAATACCTCCTCTTTGGTGAAGAAGGCCCAGCAGCGCCTATATTTCCTAAGGAGGCTGAAGGGATGCAACCTGTCACCCCGGATCCTCTCTAACTTTTACCGCTGCACAATAGAGAGCATCCTGATGAACTGTATCACAGTGTGGTATTGCAGCTGTACCTCCTATGACCGGAAAGCCTTGCAGCGGATAGTCAAAACTGCCCAACGTATTACCGGCACCCGGCTACCGACCATTGAGAACATCTACCAGAAACGCTGTCTACGGAGGTCACTGACCATCATCAAAGACTCTACTCACCCCAGCCAAAGTTTGTTCGCCCCCCCTGCCATCTGGGAGACGCCACAGACGCATTCGCACCCGCACGACCAGATTTAGGAACAGCTTCTTTCCCAGGGCTGTCATCCTACTGAACTCTGCTAATAAACTCTAAAGCCTGCACATCTGTCAATGCACTTTATTATGTTTATGTTTATATTACAAGCCAAATGTATGTTAAATGTCTTAATCAAAATGTACACTCTCGGGAGCCGCAACCTTACATTTCGTTGTACTGCACTTGTGCACTAACAGTGACAATAAAGTTGATGATTATTATTATGATTATTATTTTGCTTTTAAAGCAGATTTTCAATATGCATTTTCTAAGCAATCAAAATGATGCTGTTGACTTGAAACTACAACAAATATATAACTAGTGCAGATATGTCACAATGTTGCACCAGTATACTATTTAATCAGTTTTGCACTTTTCTGAAAATAGTGCACTATATTTTATAACCAAAGTACATTTATTTTGAAACACAGTGATACACTCTAATAATAAACTTGGGCATCATAAATGCCTGTTTATAATGAATGACCAAAGTCCCAAAGTAATTATCATGCAAGTGAATGGATTGACAGTCCTGTTATACTAAAATTACTAACTGCTTACAATGATATTCTGAACTGTGTCATGGTTTGCTTTATCAGAGCACTGGAAAGAAGTTAGCCACATTGGTAACCTGAAGAAGCAGAAAATGTAATATGATCCAGGACAGAAGCAATCTATTTGTGAAAGTGGGCAGTATTAATAAACAGTTTCAGGTGTGCAACTTTTTCTATTCTATGTCACATGAAACTGTCATTTGGTAACTCAACCAGCCAATTCATAATATTATAATAAGACTCAATTATGAAAATGTTTCATTATACATTAACATATATGGAAGCTGTACAAAATTAGTATAATAAATATTGTGACATGCATTTGAAAGCTTAAGTTCTCTAAATATCAACTCTACCCAACTTTATCCCTAAGGGAAAGATACCTTCCTGATGCTCTTTTTCAGAAGGTCAGCGGGACACTATGGCGTGCATACAGTGCCTGCATAACTCTGTATCAGTCAGCAGGGATGGAATAAGTCTTCATCTGATATTCCCTCTTTTTGGAATTATTACAATTACAAGGTATTCAATCTGGTAGAAGCAAATTGAGAACTAGTAAGATTTATCCATAGAGAGTATTTAAGTTTGATTGCAAGTTGAGGCTGATATTTGAAATGGGCTGTCTGAATGAAAATCTAATACCTTTAGTAATAGAACTACTGCAAGCACCATGCAGGTGGATTTGATATCAAGGTAACAGCATTCAAAAGATGTTCCAAAGTGTTAGCTTGTCAGTCAATTAATTAATTTATAAATACAATTCATTCTTTGGAGTGACTGAGAAGACCTAGGTAGTTACTTATGAGAGATGCAAGTAAAATATGTTCCGATTGCTCCTTATTTACCCTGATTTTGTCCAGGCCTGATTTAGATCACCACATTCCATGTAATACCTGTTACATCTGTAGGTGGTGCTGTGGTAGGAGTTTCCAATGTTAGGTGTTGACTGATTTTTTTCAGTCTTCATATGGTTCCATACTCTGACCATGCGATAGCTCTGGAGAACTCTGTTGTAGTCTCGTCCTGCATCTTGTTAAAGGTAACTGGACTGTTTTGAGTTTTTTTGAATTTTAATTACTTCATTGTAGGTTTTTTAAAGTATTTTCTCTCTTGCAGATAAACTTTGGCCTCTTCTTCATCCAGGCCATCTAATAAGCAGTTTCTGAGAGACTCGTGGTTGACCTAGCATAATTACATAGAATACACAGCACAGAAAATGGCCATTTGGCCTAACTGGTCGAAGCCAGTGTTTATACTCCTCACAAGCCTCCTCCCAGTCTAACTGCCTCTTTCCACCCTGCTTCTATAGCTCTCTATTCCCTTCTCCCTCAAGTATCTATCAAGACTCTCCTTAAATGTGTCAATGCTAGCTGCTTCAACCACTCCATGTGGCAGCGAGTTCCATATTCTCATCACTCTCTGTGAAAAGACATTTCTCCTAAGTTCTTGGATGAAGGGACCGAGTGTAATGTAGACAAGTTTGCGGATGATACAAAGATGGGTGGGAAAGCAAGTTGTGCAGAGGACTCAAAGAACCTGCAAAGGGATATAGACAGGCTAAGTGAGTGGGCAAACATTTGGCAGATGGAGTATAATGTGGGAAAGTGCGAGCTTATACACTTTGGCAGGAAAAATAAAAAAGCAAATTATTATTTAAATGGAGAGAGATTACAAAATGCTGCAGCTCAGAGGGACCTGGTGGTCCTTGTGCATGAAACACAAACAGTTAGCATGTAGGTACAGCAAGTAATCAAAAAGGCAAATGGAATGTTGGCCTTTATTTCAAAGGGGTTGGAGTACAAAAGCAGGAAAGTCCTGCTACAACTGTACAGGGTACTGGTGAGACCACACCTTGAGTACTGCGTGCAGTTTTGGTCTCCTTATTTAAGGAAGGATATACTTGCATTGGAGGCAGTTCAGAGATGATTCACTAGGTTAATTCCAGGGATGAGGGGGTTGAGCAGGAAAGGTTGAGCAGGCTGGGCCTATACACATTGGAATTTAGAAGAATGAGAGGTGATCTTATTGAAACATATAAGATACTGAGGTGGCTCGACAAGGTAGATGCAGAGAGGCTGTTTCCCCTTGTAGGGAAATCTAGAACGCCGGGGCACAGTTTTAGAATAAACGGTTGCCCTTTTAGAACTGAGATGAGGAGGATTTTCTTCTCTCAGAGGGTCATAAATCTGTGGAATTCTCTGCCCCAGAGAGCTGTGGAGGCTGGGTCATTAAATACATTTAAGGTGGAGATAGACAGATTTTTGCAAGATAAGGGAGTGAAGGGATATGGGGAGCGGGCAGGGAAGTGGCTTTGAGCCCAAGATCAGCCATGATCTTATTGAATGGCGGAGCAGGCTCGAGGGGCCTAGTGGCCTATTCCTGCTCCTATTTCTTATGTTCTTATGTTCTTATGTTTCCTCTGGGGTGTGACTGTATTCTGGATGAAACGGTCCAGAAATTCCTCCCTTTCCCTTATGTTTCAGAGTGTCTCTAACTCACACTCCAGCTCAATGATTCTGAGCCGGGGTGACTGAAGGCAGAGACATTTCCTGCAGATCTGGGAATCTGGGATAGTCTTGCTGTCCACAAACTCCCACGTGCTACAGTCCTGACACATAGCCTGCCCTGCCATCTCTAGAATTTTAAATTTATATGCTTACTTAAATTGCATAATCAAGTGATTATTTATAGCTATATTAATTAATTAGTTTATCTAGTTAAGTTATTAATTTAATAAAGTATTAATTATTGTTCCCCAGCTCTTAGTTTAAAACACTGCACTAGCTTAGAGACAAAAAAAACACTCTAATACTCACCAACCAATCATCTACCTGCTGTCCTGTGACGTCACTTCTTGATTTTTTTTTATTTCTCCCCTCCGGTCCCCGGTTAGATCCGCTCCTCCTCCGCTGCTCACCGTGAGTTTCGGACCCGCTCCGATTTCCTGCCTCTGCTCCGGTCCCCGGTTAGATCCGCTCCTCCTCCGCTGCTCACCGTGAGTTTCGGACCCTCTCCGATTTCCTGCCTCTGCTCCGGTCCCCGGTTAGATCCGCTCCTCCTCCGCTGCTCACCGTGAGCTTCGGACCCGCTCCGATTTCCTGCCTCTGCTCCGGTCCCCGGTTAGATCCGCTCCTCCTCCGCTGCTCACCGTGAGTTTCGGACCCTCTCCGATTTCCTGCCTCTGCTCCGGTCCCCGGTTAGATCCGCTCCTCCTCCGCTGCTCACCGTGAGTTTCGGACCCTCTCCGATTTCCTGCCTCTGCTCTGGTCCCCGGTTAGATCCGCTCCTCCTCCGCTGCTCACCGTGAGTTTGGGACCCTCTCCGATTTCCTGCCTCTGCTCTGGTCCCCGGTTAGATCCGCTCCTCCTCCGCTGCTCACCGTGAGTTTGGGACCCTCTCCGATTTCCTGCCTCTGCTCCGGTCCCCGGTTAGATCCGCTCCTCCTCCGCTGCTCACAGTGAGTTTGGGACTGAAATAAAGAATAGATTTGCCTTTCTAATCTAGGCTTTATTAACTTAAAAATCCTGTAGCACATCTTCAACACCCAGTCCCAACTAAAGGCTGGAAAGAACTGAATTTAAGATGGCCACCACAAATCACATGACATCAACTACCAATGAGATTACAGCATATATCCCAAGGCAGGAAACAAACAACCAATCACAATACTTCTTACTAAACAAAGAATAATCACCACAGGGACCCTCTCCGATTTCCTGCCTCTGCTCCAGTCCCTGGTTAGGTCTGCTCTGCCTCCGCTGCTCACAGTGAGTTTGGGCCCCTTTCCGACCGCATTCTTTATTTCCGACCTCTGCTCCAGTCCGCAGTTAGGTTCATAGAAACATAGAAGATAGGAGCAGGAGTAGGCCATTCGGCCCCTCGAGCCTGCTCCGCCATTCAATGAGATCATGGCTGATCATCCAAACTCAGTACCCTGTCCCTGCCTTCTCCCCATATCTCTTGATCCCTTTAGCCTTAAGAAATATATCTAACTCCTTCTTAAATATATTTAATGAATTGGCCTCAACTGCCTTCTGTGGTAGAGAATTCCGCAGGTTCACCACTCTCTGGGTGAAGAAATTCCTCCTCATCTCTGTCCTAAATGGCTTACTCCTTATCCTTCGACTGTGACCCCTGGTTCTGGACTCCCCTGCCATCAGGAACATCCTTCCTGCATCTAGTCTGTCTAGTTCTGTTAGAATTTTATAAGTTTCAATGAGATCCCCTCTCATTCTTCTAAACTCCAGCGAGTATAAGCCCAATCGACCCAATCTCTCCTCATATGTCATTCCTGCCATCCCGCTCCTCCTCTGTTGCTCACAGTGTCTTTATAGCACCTTTAACACAGTAAAACCGCCCAAGCATTTCACAGGAGTAGTATAAGACAAAAAATTTGACACTGAGCCACATAAGGAGAAATTAGAGCAGGTGACCAAAAGCTTGGTCAAAGAGGTAGGTTTTAAGAAGCATCTTAAAGGAGGAAAGAGAGGTAGCGAGGCGGACAGGTTTAGGCTGGAAATTCCAGAGCTTAGGGCTTAGGCAACAGAAGGCACGGCCACCAATGGTTGAGCGATTATAATCAGGGATGCTCAAGAGGGCGGAATTAGAGGAGCGCAGGTATCTCGGGGGGGGGGGGGGGGTTGTGGGGCTGAAGGAGATTACAGAGATAGGGAGGGGTGAGGCCATAGAGGGATTTGAAAACAAGGATGAGAATTTTGAAATCGAGGCGCTGCTTAACCGTGAGCCAATGTAGGTCAGCGAGCACAGGGGTGATGGGCAAATGGGACTTGGTGCGAGTTAGGACATGGGCAACCGAGTTTTGGATGACCTCAAGTTTATGTAGGGTAGAATGTGGGAGGCCAGCCAGGAGTGATTGGAATGTTCAAGTCTAGAGGTAACAAAGACATGGATGAGGGTCCGAGCAGCGGATGAGCCAAGGGCGGAGACGGGCGATGTTACGGAGGTGGAAATAAGCGGTCTTAGTTATGCCGCGGATATGTGGTTGGATGCTCATTTCAGGGCCAAATATGACACCAAGGTTGCGAACAGCACCATTCAACCTCAGACAGATGTTAGGGAAAGGGATGGAGTCAGTGGCTAGGGAACGGAGTTCATGGCAGGGACCGAAAACAATGCCTTCAGTCTTACCAATATTTAGTTAGAGGAAATTTCTGCTCATCCTGTACTGAATGTTGGACAAGCAGTCTGACAATTTAGAGACCGTGGAGGGGTCGAGAGAAGTGGTGGCTAGTCAGAGCCGGGCGCCGTGAGCGTACAAGTGGAAACTGACGTGTTTATGGATGATGTCGCCAAGGGGCAGCATGCAGATGAGAAACAGGAGAGGGCCAAGGATAGATCCTTGGGGGACACCAGAAGTAATGATGCGGGAGCAGGAAGAGAAGTCATTGCAGGTGATTCTCTGGCTACAATTAGATAGATAAGAATGGAACCAGGTGAGTGCAGTCCCACCCAGCTGGATGACGGCGGAGAGGTGTTGGAGAAGGATGGAGTGGTCAACCATGTCAAAGGCTATAGGCAAGTCAAGAAGGATGAGGAGGGATAGTTTACATTTGTCACAGTCACAAAGGATGTCATTTGAGAGCCGTTTTGGTACTGTGGCAGGGGTAGAAACGTGATTGGAGGGATTCAAATATGTAGTTGCGGGAAAGATGGGCATGGATTTGGGAGGCAACAACACGTTCAAGGAGAGGAAAGGGAGGCTGGAGATGGGGGCAGTAATTTGCAGGGGCAGAGGGGTCAAGGGTTGGTTTTTTGAGGAGGGGTGATGACGGTAGATTTGAGGGAGAGGGGGGCAGTACCTGAGGAGAGAGAACAGTTAACAATGTCAGCTGACATGGGAGCCAGAAAAGGAAACATAGAAACATAGAAGATAGGAGCAGGAGTAGGCCATTTGGCCCCTCGAGCCTGCTCTGCCATTTAATGAGATCATGGCTGATCATCCAAATTCAGTACCCTGCCCCTGCTTTCTCCCCATATCCCTTGATCCCTTTAGCCTTAAGAAATATATCTGTTAAATCCGTGAATCTTAAGGTATGGTGTTCTTCAATAAATAGACGGAGACTGCAGATTAACAATCAACAGGTGTTTACTGGATGAGGGTAGTCTAAAAACTAAAGTACAGATCCCTACACAGGGTTTATATACAGGTGTGGTCACTGCCGGTACTACAGTATACAAGAGCTGTAAAAGTAGTTCTTTCTTAAAGGTACATACACGACAATTCCTCCCCTTTTAGATTAACAGTATCATAAAAATCAAATAACAGTTAACACTTTTAACATGCACATTTAACTGAAATAGTCCATTTATAGATTCAGTCTTTGGGTCGGCTTCCTGATCCTTTCTGGATAGCGCCTTTCTGGAGTGTCTTGTTCTTGGTGCGGAGGCGATTCTGGCCCCCTGTCGTCGGTTAGTTCATCAGCTTCCGATGCTACTGTTTCTGGGGTAGATGCTACCGGTATGTCGGGTTCATCACCAGGTACGCGAGACATGGGGTTGACTCGTTCCTGTGACGCTAGGATCTGGTCGACATGGCGTCTCACAATGTTCTCCCCAACATCCACTGTGTACATTAGTGGCCCCTGCCGTGTGCATGTTGTTCCGGGTTGCCATTTTTCTGTTCGGTAGTCGCGGGCCAAGACTGGTTGTCCTGCATTGAAGCTCCTTGTCGGCTTCTCATTGATGTGCTGGAATTGCTTATTCTCAACATTTCTTCGCACATTTGGTCTGAGCAAATCCAGACGAGATCTCAACCTTCGGTTAAAGAACATCATGGCCGGGGTCTGGTTGGTAACTGCATGTGTCGCATTTCTGTAGGCTAACAGGAAATTGTCCAGCTTATGCTGCAGTGGACTGTCGTCATCGCACATGGCCCTTACTGCCTTTTTAAAGGTTTGTACGAACCTCTCAGCCAATCCATTTATGGCTGGATGATACGGGGCGGGTGTGTAATGCCTTACCCCATTCCTTCTCATAAATTTCAGGAACTCTTCGGACACAAACTGTGGTCCGTTATCAGAGCAAATCTGCTCTGGCAAGCCGTTCCTGGCAAATATGGTCCGTAGGACTGCAATCGTTTTCTCCGTAGTGGTGGAGGACATTTTGATCACCTCAGGCCATTTCGAGTGCGCATCCACTGCTATTAAGAACATTGAGTCCATGAATGGACCAGCAAAATCAATATGCACCTGTTGCCATGGAGAGGAGGGCCACTCCCATGGGTGTAAAGGGGCATGTGGTGGTGCATTTTGGACCTTCTGGCATCCTGAGCAGCTCTTTGTTAGGTCCTCGATTTGTTGATCAATCCCCGGCCACCACACATAAGCCCTAGCAAGGCTTTTCATTTTCACCCTTCCCAGATGGCCTTCGTGAAGCTCATTGAGCACTCTCTCCCTTAACTTGGGTGGAATTACCACTCGGGATCCACACATCACTGTCCCCTGGCATACTGACAGCTGTTCTCTTCTGGATGAGAATGCTGGCAACAGTGAGTCGCCATGTGTTGGCCATCCCTTCACCGTCAAATCATATACCCGAGACAGTGTCGGATCATTTCGGGTCTCCTTCTCTATATCCGCGTTAGTTACTGGCAAGCGTTCAATTATAGACGAGTAAAATATTTTGACAGGTTCCACTGCTGGTGCTTCCTCCGCAGTAGGCAGTGGCAGGCATGATAGCCCATCAGCGTTTCCATGCTGTTTCGTACCCTTATACTCTATTTCATATTGGTTCGCCCCTAGAAAAAGGGACCATCTTTGTAGCCGTTGCGCAGTCATCACTGGAACGCCATTCTTTGGATTAAAGATGGAGACAAGTGGTTGGTGGTCAGTCAGCAAGGTGAACTTCTGCCCGTGCAGATAGTGGTTGAACTTTTTTACGCCCCATACTAGGCTGAGGGTCTCCCTGTCAATCTGGGCATAGTTGCGCTCGGCTGAGGTTAGTGACCGAGACGCAAAGGCTACTGGCCTCTCCAACCCGTCTGGAAATTTGTGCGACAGCACCGCTCCAATACCATAGGGTGATGCATCACACGCCAACCGAATTGGTAGTGCTGGGTTGAAATGAGCCAACACCTCTTTTGATGTGATCAATTCTTTGCACTTCTGGAAAGCTCGTTTACATTCGTCATTCCACTTCCATGGTACCCCCGTTTGCAGTAGGGTGTTCAGTGGGTGTAATACTGTAGACAAATTTGGTGAGAACTTATGGTAGTAGTTCACCAGCCCGAGGAACGACCTCAGTTGTGACACATTTTCCGGTGCTGGAGCCTTGACTACTGCCTCAATCTTTTCAGGGGACTTATGTAACCTCTCTTCATCAATAACGTGGCCACAATACGAGATCTGCTTCTGGAAAAACTCGCATTTGTGACGATTAGCTCGTAGCCCATATTCCTTCAATCTAGTGAGCACCTGCTCCAGGTTGGCGAGGTGATCACTGTCATTTTCGCCCGTGACCAGGATGTCGTCCAAATAACACTGGGTCCCTGGAATCCCTTGCAGGACTTGATCCATTGCCCTTTGCCAAATAGCCGGAGCTGATGCGACCCCGAACACCAGCCGGTTGTATTGGTAGAGACCTTTGTGAGTGTTGATCGTGAGGTATTGTTTCGAGGCTTCTTCTACCTCCATTTGTAGGTACGCCTGGGCCAGATCAATCTTAGTGAAGCGTTTTCCTCCAGATAGCGAGGCGAAAATATCTTCAATCCGCGGAAGCGGATATTGTACCATATGAAGGACTGGGTTCACTGTCACCTTAAAGTCCCCACAGATGCGAACCTTCTTTGGTCCCCCAGGCGTATTACTCAACGACCTCTTCATTACAGGAACGATGGGTGTAGCCCACTCACTCCAGTCCACTTTGGACAGTACTCCTGAATGTTCCAAACCTTCCAGCTCTGCTTCGACGGCTGGGCGGATCGCATAAGGCACCGGTCTGGCCTTAAAAAACTTTGGGCTTGCATTTTCCTCTATTTTAATCGTCGCTGTTATGCCTTTTAGTGTTCCGAGTCCCTCCTGGAACACTTCTTGTGCGTCATTTAGCATTTTTGACAGTCGTCCAGGTGTGACGTCGTCATCCTTTTTCGCCTCTACCGTCAGTGCCTGTATGGAATGCCAATCTAACTGTATCTTCCGGATCCATTCACGTCCTAGTAGTGGTGGTCCTCCATCTGGCAATACATATAGGTCCATTTTTGGTGTTTCCTGGCCGTTGTATATCACGTTCACCCTTATTTTTCCTTTGGGGTAGACTTTTTGCCCCGTGTATGTCTTCAAGACAATCTCTGTATCTCTCAAGGGTATATGTGAGAATAGCCGCTTGTAGTCCCTTCGGTTTATGACTGTTAGGGCTGACCCTGTGTCCAATTGCATTTTCACTTGGACTCCATCTATCTTGAGCGTGACCCAGATAGTTTGGTGATCCTCCATTTTGATTACCTTATGTAGTTTCAGACAACCCAGCTCCTTGCTTCCGGAGTCTGTATCACTTTTCTGTTCGTCTGAACTACTCTCCATCACCTTATGTACCTTTTTGTACTTCTCCTGTGGAGATTTCTTGCTGCTGGTTTTCTTCCCCGACCTGCAGACTCTTGCTATGTGTCCTGCTTTTCCACACTGTCTGCACACTTGGTCCTTGAACCAACAATCCTTCCGGTCGTGTGTTGTTCTGCCGCAGCGATAACACTTCCCTGCTCCATATGACATTTCATTGGTGCCATATTCTTGCAGTCTCCGTTGTATCTCTGCAGCGCCCCGTGCGGCTGCTTCATGTGATACTGCCATGCTGAAAGCCTTGTCCAGCATAAGATCCTTTTCTGATAGAAGCCGTTTCTGGGTTCCTTCACTTTGAAGCCCACACACAAACTTGTCCCTTAACGTATCTGCTAGTCCCATTCCAAACTGGCAGTGTTTCGATAGCTTGCGCAGTTCCGTTAAATACTCAGCATTACTTTCATCTTTATGCTGGTTCCTTTTGTGAAACTTAAATCTTTCTGCTATCAGCAGCGGTGTGGGGTTTAAGTGGTCCTGTAGGATTTCCACTATGCTTTCGAAATCCTTATCCATGGCTTCTCTGGGGTTATTAGGTTTTGCAGTAAGCCATACGTTTTTGCACCCATGGAATTCAACAAAACCAGTGCTTTCCTGGCATCTGGCACTTCATTCGCCTGGCAGTACACCTCAATGCGTTCCACATATGTCGCCCAACCTTCGACTTCATTGTCGAACGCTGTGACACTGCCACTCTTCGGCATCCCTGGGTGTGGTTAGACTGGCTGAAATGGCGTCTCCCGCGCTCTCCCTTCTTCTCCGTTGGCTCAAAATGGTGTCTCCCACGCTTTCCTTTCTTCCCGCGCTCGCCCTTCATCTCCGCTGCGGCTTCAAAAATGGTGTCTCCCACGCTCTCCCTTCTTCTCCGCGGCTCAAATGGCGCCTCCCGCGCTTCCTTTCTTCCCCCACGGATGCCGCTCAGCCCTTGAGCCCTGGCTGCACTCTGCGCGTTCTCCTGTGCGCCTCTCTCGTTGCCGCCGCTCGGTCCTGAACCCCGGCTGTGCTTTACCCTCTCTCTCTTTTTGTTTTCCATCGACGCCGCTCGGTCTTCAACCCCCGGCTGCGCCCTGTGCGCTTTACCCTCTCTCTTACCCCGTCGACGCTGCTCGGCCTTTTCTGTGCTGTCGGTCGGCTCCAGCCACCGCTGTCTGGGAAGTGTCTGCGCTGTACCTGTTGCCAGCCTGTTGCTGGATCGTCGTGGCTGGAGAACCAAGCCCAGCTCTCAACAGCCTCCCCTGCGATGTTCACTCTCTGCCGGATGACTGGGCGGTTGCTCATGGTCGACGCCCGTGCTTCTGGCCTCGACTTTCTTCCACTGTCCTCCAGGAGCGAATCCCTGGGAGGAAATGCAGAGTTGCAGGTAGATTCGAATCGACCTAGTCGCCACTGTTAAATCCGTGAATCTTAAGGTATGGTGTTCTTCAATAAATAGACGGAGACTGCAGATTAACAATCAACAGGTGTTTACTGGATGAGGGTAGTCTAAAAACGAAAGTACAGATCCCTACACAGGGTTTATATACAGGTGTGGTCACTGCCGGTACTACAGTATACAGGAGCTGTAAAAGTAGTTCTTTCTTAAAGGTACATATACTACAATATCTAACACCTTCTTGAATATATTTAATGAATTGGCCTCAACTGCCTTTTGTGGTAGAGAATTCCACAGGTTCACCACTCTCTGGGTAAAGAAATTCCTCCTCATCTCTGTCCTAAATGGCTTACCCCTTATCTTTAGACTCTGACCCCTGGTTCTGGACTCCCCTGCCATCGGGAACATCCTTCCTGCATCTAGTCTGTCTAGTCCTGTTAGAATTTTATAAGTTTCAATGAGATTCCCTCTCATTCTTCTAAACTCCAGCGAATATAAGCCCAATCGACCCAATCTCTCCTCATACGTCATTCCTGCCATCCCAGGTATCAGTCTGGTGAATCTTTGCTACACTCCCTCCATGGCAAGAACATCCTTCCTCAGATAAGTTGACCAAAACTGCACACAATACTCAAGCTGTGGTCTCACCAAGGCCCTGTACAACTGCAGCAAGATTTCTTTGCTCCTGTACTCGAATCCTCTTGCTATGAAGGCCAACATACCATTTACCTTCTTAACCGCCTGCTGCACCTGCATGCTTACCTTCAGCGACTGGTGAACAAGGACACCCAGGTCTTGTTGCACTTCCCCTTCTCCCAATCTATTGCCATTCAGATAATAATCTGCCTTCCTGTTTTTGCCACCAAAGTGGATAACCTCGCATTTATCCACATTATACTGCATCTGCCATGAATCTGCCCAATCACCCAACCTGTCCAAATCATACTGGAGTTTCTCGGCATCCTCCTCACAGCACACACACCCACCAAGCTTTGTGTCGTCTGCAAACTTGGAGATATTACATCTAGTTCCCTTGTCTAGATCACTAATATATATTGTGAATAGCTGGGGTCCTAGCACCGATCCCTGCGGTACCCCACTAGTCACTGTCTGCCACTTGGAAAAAGAGCCGTTTATTCCAACTCTTTGCTTCCTGTCTGCCAACCAGTTCTCTATCCAAGTCAGTACCTTACCCCCAATCCCATGTGCTTTAACTTTACACGCTAATCTCTTATGCGGGACCTTATCGAATGCCTTCTGAAAGTCCAAATACACCACATCCACTGGTTCTCCCTTATCTATTCTACCAGTTACATCCTCAAAAAATTCCAGCAGATTAGTCAAGCACGGTTTACCTTTTGTAAATCCATGTTGACTTTGTCTGATCCTGTCATTGGTTTCCAAGTGCTCTGCTATTACATCTTTTATAATGGACTCTAGCATTTTCCCCACTACCGATGTCAGGCTTACCGGTCTATAATTCCCCCTTTTCTCTCTACCACCTTTTTTGAATAGTGGGGTAACATTAGCTACCCTCTAATCCATGGGAACTGTTCCAGAGTCTATCGAATTTTGGACGATGACTAGCAATGCATCTACTGTTTCTAGGGCCACTTCCTTAAGTCCCCTAGGATGTAAATGATCAGGCCCTGGGGATTTATCGGCCTTCAATCCCGTCAATTTCCCTAACTCCATTTCCCTGCAAATACTGATTTCATTCAGTGCCTCCCTCTCATTAGACCCTATGTTCCCTGACATCTCTGGGAGATTATTTGTGTCCTCCTTTGTGAAGACAGAACCAAAGTATGTATTTAATTCGTCAGCCATTTCTTTGTTCCCCATTATAAATTCCCCTGATTCTGACTGCAAGGGACCTACGCTTGACTTCACCAATCTTTTTCTCTTCACATATCTATAGAAGTTAGATGGTCAGCAGTTTGATGGGAATAGGGTTGAGGGAGTAGGAAGTGGGTCTCACGGACAAGCTGAGCATGGAGAGGTCATGAGGGGAGATCGGCGAGAAACTGGAGAAAGATGTGAGTTCAGGGCTAGGGCAGGGGGGAACCTTAGAGGATGTTTGGCCCAGTGGGCTAGGGGAAGGAAGGGAAGTGGCAGAGGCAGCTGAATGGATGGTCTCAATCTTAGAGACAAACAAGTCCATGAGCTCCTCACACTTGTTGTCGGAGGTGAGGGTGGAGGAGACAGGGGAGAGGTGTTTAAGAAGACGATCAGGAAGTAGAATCAGTATGGGTGGAGATAAGAAATAACAAGGGGCAGAAAACCATGGTGGGAGTAGTTTATAGGCCCCCTAACAATAGCTATACCATTTGACAGCATATTTATCAAGAAATAATAGGAGCTTGTAACAAAGGTAATGCAATAATCGTGGGGGACTTTAATCTTCATATAGACTGGGCAAATCAAATTGGCACAGGTAGTCTGGAGGACAAGTTCATGGAATGCATTCGAGACAGTTTCATAAAATCATAGAATGGTTACAGCACAGAAGGAGGCCATTCGGCCTG
Source organism: Somniosus microcephalus (assembly GCF_052327205.1). Lineage (NCBI taxonomy): Eukaryota > Metazoa > Chordata > Chondrichthyes > Squaliformes > Somniosidae > Somniosus > Somniosus microcephalus. Next base: position 151,066,459 of record NC_140988.1, read on the forward strand.
TCGAGTCCGTGCTGGCTCTCTGCAAGGGCACTTCAGCTAGTCCCACTCACCTGCCCTTTTCCCGTAGCCCTGCACATTTTTTTCCTTCATGTAATTATCCAATTTCCTTTTGAAAGCCACAATTGAACCTGCCTCCACCGCCAATTTAGGCAGTGCATTCCAGATCCGAACCATTCACTGCGTACAAAAGGTTTTCCTCATGTCGCCTTTGGTTCTTCTGCTAATCGACCCCTCTGCCAATGGGAATAGTTTCTCTCTATCTACCCTGTCTAAACTCTTCATGATTTTGAACACCTCTATCAAATCTTCTCTGAACCTTCTCTGCTCTAAGGAGGAACAACCCCAGCTTCTTCAGTCTATCCACATAACTGAATTCCCTCATCCCTGGCGGGAAGGGGATTACAGCCACTTAACTGCCTGTTAACAGGTAGTTAACAGGCAGATAAGAGGATTATCCCCATTTTACCCACACAAGTGCGGGCTTCCTGAAGGCTGCGAACCCCGTTAGGGTTACCGAAGTGAGCAGTGGGTCTGCGGGGTGCAAAAGTGCGCTGTGAAGGTAAGTGATGGGTGCAAGTGTGGAGGTGAGTATGTGAGGTAAGTGGAAAGTGTTTGAAAAAGTTTACTTACCTTTGTTTCTTCCTGCAGGCTTCAAGGGTTGGGGATACGGAGAGTCTCGTATCTCTGCGGCAGAGATGACGGATGGCTGCTGCATTCTTCAATGCAACAACATCTAATTTCTGCTAAAGAAAGAGGTTTGATGAGTCTTGAATTGAAGAACTCATCAAACTACAGAGAATGTCAGTGCTTGACAGCTTCACAGAGCTGTCAAATTATGACAATACTGTAAAGTCTGTGGGTTGTGCGTTAATAAATACACAGACTTCAGAAGTAACAAACAAACAGGTCTTTACTATTCGAAGGTCCGGGCGAATCTGCCCCAGCAATCCTGCCACAACACTTATATACTGGTGTGGTCACTATCGGTATTACAGTATACAGAAGCCAAACAAATAGTGCCACACCTAAAGTAGTTCTCTTAAAGGTGAACGGTTACATACAATAGTTTCCTTAAAGGTAGACGGGTACATACACTACAATCCTCCCTTTTTAGCTTTCAACATACTAAGTCCATAGTGAACATACATTCTAACATATATACAGGTTTATGTAAGACAGTTCATAGATTCAGTCTTTCTGGGGGTTTCCGGATTCTGTCCGGATAACGCCGCAGTGGTGTCGTCATTTCAGGCGGGCTAGGAGGTGCTTCTGGCAAGGTCGATTCGGCTTGAGAAGCCGTGTCAGGTTCAGCTGACTCCATTATTATTAGATCGGAAGTAGGTGTTCTGGGTATCTCAGTCTCGACCTTACCCGGATAAGGTGGTGAAGTCGGTTGCCCATTTGTGGCGGACCCTATGGTTTGGTCAACATGGCGCCTTATAATATTGTCTCCAATGTCCACGGTGTACATCAACGGCCCCAGCCGTTTCCCAATAGTTCCAGGCTGCCATTTCTCAGTACGGTAGTCCCGGGCCAAAACTCGTTGACTGATCTGGAAAGATCTAGTGACCCTGTCGTTCATGCCCTGGAATTGCCGGTTCTCTACGTCTCTTCTGACGTTCGGTTTTAATAAATCCAGCCGGCATCTTAGGCGTCTATTACAAAACATCATTGCGGGAGTTTGATTTGTGACCGCATGTGTTGCATTTCGGTATGCCAACAAAAAGCTATCCACCTTATGTTGTAGACTTATGTTTTCATTACTCATGGCCTTTACGGCCCTCTTGAAGGTCTGGACAAACCTTTCAGCCAATCCATTGGAGGCGGGATGGTATGGGGCTGACGTGTAATGTTTAACCCCATTGCTCTTTAAGAATTTCTTGAATTCTTCGGACACAAATTGTGGTCCATTATCAGAACAGATATGTTCCGGCAGGCCATTCCGAGCAAACATAGTCCTTAATACGGTAATGGTTTTTTCCGTCGTGGTGGTGGTCATCTTAATTACTTCCGGCCACTTGGAGTGGGCATCCACCGCTATCAGAAACATCGAGTCCATAAATGGACCAGCAAAGTCGATGTGTACTCTTTGCCAAGGCGATGAGGGCCACTCCCATGGATGCAGAGGAGCCTGGGGTGGCGCGTTCTGAACCCTCTGACATCCTAGGCAGTTCTTCGTGATCTCCTCTATGTCTCCATCAATGCCTGGCCACCACACAAACACTCTTGCTAGATTCTTCATCTTTACTCCACCCAGATGTCCTTCGTGCAGCTCCTCTAGCACTTTCTTTTGGAGTTTGGGTGGAATCACCACTCTAGAGCCACACATCAGGGTTCCTCGACACACTGACAGTTGTTCTTTCCTCTGTGCAAATGCTTGCAGTGTTGGTTTGCTCTGTGCTGGCCATCCCTCCACCGTTACATCATAGACTCGTGAAAGAGTCGGGTCATTCCTTGTCTCATTCTCAATCATTGAGTTTGTTATCGGTAGACACTCCACCACGGATGAGTGGAACAACTCTACTGGGTCCACTATACTCGCTTCTTCTACCATCGGCAATGGCAAGCGTGACAACCCATCAGCATTTCCATGCTGTTTAGACCCTTTGTACTCAATTTCGTATTGGTGTGCCCCAAGTAACACGGACCACCTTTGTAACCTTTGTGCTGTCATGGTGGAAACGGCCTTATTTGGGTTGAATATGGACACCAACGGCTGGTGGTCTGTCAGCAATGTGAACTTTTTACATTGTAGGTAATGGTTGAATTTCTTCACACCCCACACAAGACTGAGGGCCTCCCTATCTATTTGGGCGTAATTTCGCTCCGCGGGTGTCAATGATCGGGACGCGAAAGCCACTGGCCTTTCCGAGCCATTTGGTAGCCTGTGCGAGAGTACTGCCCCAATTCCGTACGGGGAAGCATCGCAAGCTAGACGAAGGGGTAATGCTGGGTTGAAATGAGCCAGCACTTCTTCAGAGGTAATCAACTCCTTGCTTCTGCGAAAAGCCTTTTTGCATTCTTCACTCCACTTCCATGGTGTTTCTTTCCGCAACAGGTCATTCAGCGGATGCAGCACCGTGGATAAATTTGGCAGAAACTTGTGATAGTAATTAATCAACCACAAGAATGATCTTAACTGTGATACGTTTCCTGGAGCGGGGGCCTTCACGACCGCTTCTATCTTTTCAGGTGACTTATGCAGTCCCTCTCGGTCAATGACATGACCGCAGTATGAGATCCGTTTTTGGAAGAACTCACACTTCTTGCGATTAACCCGAAGGCCATACTCCTTCAACCTGGTGAGTACCAGTTTCAAATTCGTGAGGTGTTCTTCCTCATCTTTTCCCGTGATTAAAATGTCATCTAAGTAGCACTGCGTGCTTGGAATTCCTTGTAACACCTGTTCCATGGCCCTCTGCCAAATTGCTGGCGCCGAAGCTACCCCAAAGACCAGTCTATTGTAGCGATACAAGCCTCTGTGAGTGTTGATGGTAAGGTACTGGCGTGACTCTTCCTCGACCTCCATCTGTAGATATGCTTGAGCCAGATCTATTTTCGTGAAATGCTTCCCTCCAGCCAACGAAGCAAAGATATCTTCAATCCGCGGAAGCGGGTATTGTACCGTGTGAAGCACCGGATTCACAGTAATCTTGAAATCTCCGCAGATACGGACCTTCCCCGGTCCCCCTGGCTTATTACTTGGTGAGGACTTCATGACGGGAACAATGGGCGTGGCCTACTCACTCCAGTCCACTTTTGACAGAACCCCTGATCGTTCAAGTTCTTCCAGTTCTGCCTCCACAGCTGGTCGTATTGCGTAAGGTACCGATCTGGCCTTAAAAAACTTTGGGCTTGCATTCTCTGCAATCTTAACCTTTGCTTTAATTCCTCGCAGTGTTCCCAGTCCTTGCTGGAATACCTCCTTAGCTTCGTCCAATATTCTGGACAACCGTTCAGGTTTGACATCCTCTTTTTCGGAATCCACCGTCATGGTGTTTAGTGACTGCCAGTCCAACTTTATTTTTCGGATCCACTCCCGCCCCAGAAGTGGTGGTCCTCCCTCAGGCAATACATACAGGTCCAACCGGTGATGATCTTTATCCTTGTATCTCACCTTGACTTCTATCTTTCCGATGGGGACTACTTTGTGCCCCGTGTATGTCTGTAATACTAGTTCCGTATCCCGTAGTGGAATATGCTTGAAAAATTTCTTGTAGTCATGCTTATTCATGACCGTCAACGCCGATCCGGTGTCCACTTCCATTTTTACTTGGACCTTTGCAATCTGTAGCGTTATCCAGATAGTTTGTCGGTCAGCTTCATTGCTCACGTTGTGAATTCTCAGACTGTCCAGTCCTTTGCATTTGGAGTGTGAGACCGACTTCTGTTCCCTCAGACTCTTCTTAGCCACCTCTTGCACCTTTCCGTACCATTTTTGTGGTGACTCCTTATTGTTGTACGTTGCTCCTGACCGGCATACCTTAGCTATGTGCCCGATCTTGCCACATTTCCTGCATTCTTGGTTTTTAAACCAGCATTGATTCTGGTCGTGTGTTGCCTTCCCACAACGGTAGCATTTTATTGTGCTCGAAGTAATTTGGTCCACCCCTAGTGCCGCCGCCTTTAGCTGCATTTCTGCCGTTCCTTTCGCTGCGGCTTCGTGCGATGCAGCTATGAGGGCAGCCCTGTCCAGTGTGAGGTCATTTTCTTCCAGTAGTCGCTTCTGCGTTCCTTCTTTGGACAAGCCGCATACGAACTTGTCACGCAGTGCCTCTGTCAGATTCCCTCCGAACTGGCAGTATTTCGCTAGCCTACGCAGTTCGACCAAGTATTCCGCATTGCTTTCGTCTTTCCTCTGCGTTCTTGCGTAGAATTTGAATCGTTCAACCAGCATCAACGGTGTGGGGTTCAAGTGATCCTTCAGCACTGCTACCACATCATCGAAAGTCTGATCTGCCGGTTTAGCTGGTGAGAGAAGATGCTTCAACAACCCGAATGTTTTCGCACCCATCATGTTAAGTAAGGTTAAAGCTTTTTCATCCTTAGCTATTTTGTTAGCCTTACAATGTATCTCAATACGTTCTACGTACGTGGCCCAGTCTTCTATCTCCGGATTGAACTCGTTGATGTCCGCCCGCTTAGGCATCTTCCTTTCCTTGGGTACAACACAAGTATTTCTTTAAATATTCTTATTTATTTGTTTATTTCTAAGATGGCGGTTTTCCCGCGAAAATGGCGGTTTCCCGCTCTTTCCTTCTCGCCCCGCCCACTTCAATGGCGGTTTCCCGCTTCTGTCGTCTTCTCCGCCTAATGGCAGCTTCCCGCGTTTCTTCCCGGTGGAAGGGGTACGCTTCCCCCACAGCGGACAGGTTCAGCCGCTGGCTGACTTCCGCACAGCTCCCCTTACTCGGCTCTGTCTTTTCCTCCCGCCCGCACGGCTCTACCGGCGCTGGGTACACCCCGTTAACGGAGGACAGTTCAGCCGCTGGACTGGCTCTCGCGCAGTCTCTCTCTCCGTACCCGGCTCTGTCGCTCTCTCTCCCGCACGTTCGGTTCCACCGGCTCTGGGTACCCCGTTGGTGGAGAACAGCTCAGCCGCTGGACTGGCTCTCGCGCAGTCTCTCTCCCCTTGCTCGGCTCTGTCTCTCTCTCCCACCCGCACGGTTCCTGTTCGCCTCCCAGCCCTCTCGCAGACCGGTGTTTCCCTCCCCGGCTGCGGCTGGGTTTCTCTTCCCGTGCCTACTCCCAGTCTCAGCACTTCGTGGCTGCGGTCGCTGCCTGGCTTTCCCCGCCGATCGTGGTCCGACTGTCTCACGACGCCGTTGGACCCGACTCTCTGACCGGCTCCGTTCCCCCTCGACCGTGGTCGAGTGCACAGCCCTTATCCTCCGGATATTCTCTACCTCTTCCCCTACTCACAGTCTCCGCGGCCGCCTTGTTTCCTGCTGATCGGCTCACTCCGCACCGTGGTAAAAGGGTAGTCAGTGCCTGTTGCTGATGAACTTTTGTTGCTAGTCTGCTTCCTTTCTGTTGCTGCCGCCTCGTGTTTTCTCTTTCTGTTGCTGCAGCCTCGTGTTTTCTCCCAGCAGCACGACGAGGGCGGTTGCCTCTCTTCGACGCTCTTCGCTGCTTTGGTAGTCTTGCCGCAGGGTACGATTGGACTCGTCGCCACTGTAAAGTCTGTGGGTTGTGCAGTTAATAAATACACAGACTTCAGAAGTAACAAACAAACAGGTCTTTACTATTCGAAGGTCCGGGCGAATCTGCCCCAGCAATCCTGCCACAACACTTATATACTGGTGTGGTCACTATCGGTATTACAGTATACAGAAGCCAAACAAATAGTGCCACACCTAAAGTAGTTCTCTTAAAGGTGAACGGTTACATACAATAGTTTCCTTAAAGGTAGACGGGTACATACACTACAAATACATCTGTCCAAAATTTTTGACAGATGAATCGTCATACGCTGACGTTCTTTGTAATCGGCTTTCCCTTAATTGGCCTGCTAAGCCCACTGGGCGGGCTTAACAAGGCCAATCAAGGGAAAATAGCGTGGGTTGGCCAGAAGTTGTTGGAGGCGGGACTAAAACCCGACAAGTGTGAGTCCTGCCTCCAAAAGCTCCCCATTGGCAAACTCCAGCCCTATGCCTCAATTTATGAAGCACAGGATCCCGTATGCTTTCTTAACTGCTTTCTCAACCTGCCCTGCCACCTTAGCGATTTGTGCACATATACCCCCAGGATTCTCTGTTCAGGCACATCATTTAGCATTGTACCCTTTAGTTTATATTGCCTCTCCTCGTTCTTCCCACCAAAATGTAACACTTTGCACTTTTCTGCATTAAATTTCAGCTGTCACGTGTCCGCCCATTCCACCAGCCTGTCTATATCTTTTTGAAGTCTATCACTATTCTCCTCACTGTTCACTATATTTCCAAGTTTTGTTTCATCTGCAAATTTTGAAATTGTGCCCTGTACACCCAAGTCCAAGTCATTAATATATATCAAGAAAAGCAGTGGTCCTAGTACCGACCCCTGGGGAACACCACTGTATACCTATCTCCAGTCTGAGAAACAACCGTTCATCACGACTCTGTTTCCTGTCACTTAGCCAATTTCGTATCCATGCTGCCACTGTCCCTTTTATTCCATGGGCTTCAACTTTGCTGCCAAGCCTATTATGTGGCACTTTATCAAATGCCTTTTGGAAGCCCCTGTACACCACATCAACCGCATTGCCCTCATCAACCCTCTCCGTTACCTCATCAAAAAATTCAATCAAGTTCGTTAAACACGATTTACCTTTAACAAATCTGTGCTGGATTTCCTTAATTAATCCACACTTGTCCAAGTGACTGTTAATTTTGTTCCGGATTATCATTTCTAAAAGCTTCCCCACTATCGAGGTTAAACTGACTGGCCTGTAATTGCTGGGTTTATCCTTATACCCTTTTTTGAACAAGGGTGTAATATTTGCAATTCTCCAGTCCTCTGGCACCACCCCTGTATCTAAGGAGGATTGGAAGATTATGGCCAGTACCTCCCCATTTTCCACCTTTACTTCGCTCAGCATCCTAGCATGCATCCCATCCAGTCCTGGTGACTCATCTACTTTAAGTACAGCCAGCCTTTCTAGTAATTCCTTTTAGCAATTTTTATTCCATCCAGTATCTCAACTAACTCTTCTTTCACTATGACTTTGGCAGCATCTTCTTCCTTGGTGAAGACAAATGCAAAGTACTCATTTAGTACCTCAGCCATGCCCTCTGCTTCCATGCATAGTCTCCATTTTGGTCCCCAACCCTCCTCTTACTACCTGTTTACTATTTATATGCCTATAGAAGACTTTTGGATTCCCTTTTTTTAGGTTGTCAATCTATTCTCATACTCTCTCTTTGCCCCTCTCATTTCCTTTTTCACTTCCCCTCTGAACTTTCTATATTCAGCCTGGTTCTCACGTGTATTCTCAACCTGACATCTGTTATACGCTCCCTTTTTCTGCTTCATCTTACTCTCTATCTCTTTCGCCATCCAGGGAGCTCTGACCTTGGTTGCCCTACATTTCTCCCTTGTGGGAATGCACCTTGACTGTACCCGAACCATCTCCTCTTTATTCGTTGTTCGATTACAGTTTTGCCTGCCAATTTTTGATTCCAATTTACCCGGGCCAGATCCGTTCTCAACCCACTGAAATTTGCCTTCCTCCAATTAAGTATTTCTACTCTAGATTGCTCTCTGTCCTTTTCCATAGCTAATATAAACCTAATCTAAACCTAGAACAATATGTCATGGAACCAACCAGGGAACAGGCTATTTTAGATCTTGTTTTGTGTAATGAAACAGGCTTAATTAGTAATCTAATATTAAAGGATCCTCTAGGGAAGAGCGATCACAATATGATAGAATTTCACAATGAGTTTGAGAGTGACATTATTGAGCCTGAAACTAGAGTCATAAAATTAAATAAAGCCAATTACATAGTTATAAGGTCTGAGTTGGCTAAGGCAGATTAGGGAATTAGATTTAAAGATATGACAGTAGATAAGCAGTGGCAAACATTTCAAGAAATATTCCAAAATTCTCAATGAATATACAGTACATTCCATTGAGAAATAAAAAATCCACAAGAAAAGTGATCCATCCATGGCTATCTAAAGAAGTTAAGGATAGTATTAGATTAAAAGAAGAGGCTTATCGTTGTGCAAAGGATAGTAGTAAGCCTACGGATTGGGAGAGCTTTAGAAACCAGCAAAGGATGACCACAAAATTGATGATAAGGTAGAATATGACAGTAAAATAGCAAGAAATATAAAAACAGCTTCTACAAGTATGTAAAAAGGAAGAGAGTAGTAAAAGTAAGTGTTGGTCCCTTAGAGGCTGAGACAGGAGAAATTAATATTGGGGCAGAAATTCCGATCCCTACAGGTGTGTACGTGCTGTGTACCCACCCACAGGGACATCGGAAATGGCGGTTTCAGGCATGCACTGCGCATGCGCTGGAAACCAGCATTTCCGATCTGTCAAGAAAGCTCTTGACAGATCCTCCGGCTACCCTGGAGCGGGGCCTCTGCAGGCAGAGAGTTCCGCTTTTTGGAGACCCTCCACCCACAGAAAACACTTACAATTCTTGCGCCTGGTAAAAGCAAGCACAAGGCCTGTTTTTACCAGGATAAGAGTTGAAAAAAATTAAAAAAAAAAAAAAAAATTCCACTGATTTATCATTTAAAAATACTTTAAAGAAAGGTAAGTTTATTTTTAGCCCTGTTAAAAACTTTAATTATTTTTTTCAAAAATTTAAATTTTTGTGTAAAACAGTTAATTTATGTAATTTCAAGTCACTTTAAAAATGTGATTTAAAAAAAAATGTTTTACTATGTTTTGGGGGTGATCTCCATTCATATATTTGACAGATCTTCCTGTCAAATGCATGAATGGAGATTCCCTTCTCTGATTGGCTCCCCATGGCCCACGTGATCCCAGGGACGCTGCGAACTGCCTGTGCCTCTGGGATACGTGGGCCCTGCGCACCGGCAGTTTGGAGAGGCCCAGGAATGGAATTCTGCACCTCCCGGGAGCCCTCCAGTCTTGGCGCAGATTTTTCCAGAACGCAGCCCTCCGCCCGCGGGAGGCCTGCGAACAGAATTTCTGGGCGTTTATATTAGGAACAAGTAAATGGCAGAGACTTTAAACAAATATTTTTTACCTGTCTTCACAGTAGAAGACACAAAAAACGTACCAAAAATAGTGGGGAACAAAGGGGTTAATGAGAGTGAGGAACTTAAAGTAATTAATATCAGTAGAGAAAAAGTACTTGAGAAACTAATGGGACTAAAAGCCAACAAATCCCCTGGACCTGATGGCCTACATCCTAGGGTTCTAACAAAGGTGGCTGCAGAGATAGTGAATGCATTGGGTGTGATCTTCCAAAATTTCCTAGATTATGAATGGACCCAGCAGATTGGAAGGTAGCACCTATAATCCCACTATTCAAGAAAGGAGGGAGAGGGAAAATGGGGAACTACAGGCCAGTTAGCCTGACATCAGTTGTCGGGAAAATGCTAGAATTCATTATTAAGGAAGTGGTAACAGGGCACTTAGAAAATAATAATATAATTAGGCAAAATCATTATGGTTTTATGAGAGGGAAATCATTTTTGACAAATTTATAACAGTTTTTTGAGGTTATAACAAGCAGGGTAGATAAAGGGGAACCAGTGGATGCAGTATATTTGGATTTCGGAAAGGCATTCGATAAGTTGCCACATAAAAGGTTGTTACACAAGATAAGGGCTCATGGGGTTGGGAGTAATGTATTAGCATGGATAAAGGATTGGTTAACGGACAGAAAACAAAGAGTAGGGATAAACGGGTCATTTTAAGATTGGCAGGCTGTAACTAGTGGGGTGCTGCAAGGATCAGTGCTTGGGCCTCAGCTATTTACAATCTATATTAATGACTTAGATGAGGGGACCGAGTGTAATGTATCCAATTTTGCTAACAATACAAAGCTAGGTGGGAAAGTAAGCTGTGAGATGGACACAAAGAGCCTGCAATGAGATACAGACAGGTTAAGTGAGTGGGCAATAAGGTGGCAGATGGAGTATTATGTGGGGAATTATGAGTTAAATCACTTTGATAGGAACAATAGGAAAACATACTATTTTTTAAATGGTGAGAAACTATTAAATGTCGGCATTCAGAGAAATTTAGGTGTCCTAATACAAGAAATACATGAGTTAGCATACAGGTACAGCAAGCAATTGGGATGGCAAATGGCATGTTGGCCTTTATTGTAAAGAGGTTGGAGTACAAGAGTAAGGAAGTCTGACTACAATTGTACAGGGCTTTGATAAGACCACAGCTGGAGTACTGTGTACAGTTTTGGTCTCCTTATCTAAGGAAGGATATACATGCCTTAGAGGCGATGCAACAAAGCTTCACTAGATTGATTCCTGGGATGTGAGGGTTGTCCTATGAGGAGAGATTGAGTAGGTTGGGCTTATACTGTCTGGAGTTTAGAAGAATGAGAGGTGATCTCATTGAAACATATAAGATTCTGAGGGGAATTGACATGATTGATTGTGTAAGATTGTTTCCCCTGGCTGGAGAGTCTAGAGCTAGGGGGCATAGTCTCACGATAAGGGGTCGGCCTTTAAGACTGAGATGAGGAGGAATTTCTTCGCACAGAGGGTTGTGTATCTTTGGAATTCTCTGTCCTAAAGGGCTGTGAATGCACAGTCATTGAGTATATTCAAGGCTGAGATAGATAGATTTTTTGACTCATCCAGGGATAGAGGAATAGGGCCGGAAAGTGGAGTTGAGGTTGAAGATCAGCCAAGATCTTATTGAAAGGCAGTATGGCCTACTCCTGCTCCTAATTCTTATGTTCTTAATACTTTGCGAAAGCTTGACTCACATTTACTTTCAGAGGGTGACATGTTTCGTCTAATATTATTGATAATCACTAAGGCATGGTGAGGTGTCACTCTTTTGTTTCTGCTTCTCCTTGGGAACGAGTGCTCAAAATTCTGTTATGCTCGCAGCCACTGAACTTATATACTAATAAAATTACTCATGCACAGATGACCTTTAGCATTTTTGCTTTGTTTATGTAAAATTGTTTCACAGATCTTATTTTTAAAGCTATTTCTTTATTGTTTTTCTGTATGTTAGCACTTGACCGCTGTTGTTGTGGCTCAATCCCTTAAATCAGGGCTGGAAAGTTGATATGCTAATTAGCCCGGGCCAAGTACTGAATGAAAAACAAAGCAATTCACCAGTTTGCAAGTAAAATTAGTGGCAAGGAAATTGATTGTGCACCATTCTTTTCTGGGGTGAGAAATGGTTGCTGAAGAGTCCAACACGACGTGCATTGCGCACACACTCAGTCCACACCGGAAGTGTGCCACACGCCATATTGGCTAGGGCTCCCTGTAGTTGTACAGGATGCCTGCCTGAAAAATGCGTTAGGCCCATTGTCCATGAAAATCGGAGGCCTAACGCCTGTTTCAGACTTCTTTGCCAAATTGGGTTGTGACTGAATGTAGCAAGCACTGTGCCTGCTGCAGTCTCAGGTGCACAGCAGCCAAACTAGCAGTCCTTTAAGATACTGCTGGGAGCTGCCACCAAAAAGCTAAGTACAAAGTTTTATACTTACCTGAATGTGGAGCCAGGAGAAGCAGGAGTACTCCACACAAAAACTGCGGGCCACATCTGGCCCGAGCTTTTCCCGTTTCAATTGTCTCCCTAACCCTCCTGGACTTGCATGCTCACTCTCACCCGCAACTGATGAGCTGCCTGTGGGCTCGCGACTGGTGCCTGCAGCTCACCAGTAATTTACAAATGAGGTTGGTGGACCAATATCCTGTGGTCCTGCTGCTGGCCTTTATGGGCATGTGCAGCGGCTGCTGCACCTGGATCATACCCCAATTCAAACAGGATCCAAATTTAAGGCCAGTATGTTTATCTCTCCATTACCAATCCGTTTTTGTTTTTCTCTCTTATTTCCTGCTGTATCGGACCCCCAAACCCCATTCCTTCCCAAATGAAGGCTTTAACCTCCCAAGCCCCAGCCCCATCCACTTTGTGCCCCTGCCACTCTCTGATTCGTACTCAGGGAACGATAAGATAATTTCTGTTGGAGCCCCAAGTTTGATTCCAGGACCTAGAAATTGGGTTGCACGGCACCTTTATGTTTTGGTTTTGCTTCAATTAAGAAAATTGTGTTGAATAAGGCTCACAATTATTCAGCTTCAGTCATATAAAAGTTTGGCTCGAATTGGGTGGAGGCTGTGAAATTATGTCGCATCCAAATCTTGGATGAGCAAAATGTCCTCAAGTTCAACATCAAGAAGATAAAACCCATCATCTTTGTCCCCTCCTACACCTGTGCCATTGATTTTATTCCCCTTTTGGCCCCTCTCTGAGGCTGAACCATGGTACCTTCACCACAAGGACTACAGTGGTTCAAAAAGAAGGGCCACTGCCACCTTCTCAAGGGCAACTAGGGATGTGCAATCAATGTTGGCTTTGCCCACATCGAGAGAATGTCCTTGATCTTGGTGTCATGTTCAACCTTGAGCTGAGCTTTAAACCCCATCACGTATCCATCACTTTCTTTCACATCTACAATATTGACTGCTTCCACCCCAATGCCACTGAATCCTTATATATATCTTCAACACCCCCAGATTCACGACTCAAATGTGATCTTTGCTAACCTCCCATCCTCTATAAATTTCAACTTGTCTAAACTCTGCTACACATATCCAATAGCCATCTGCCCATCACCCTCATCGTTGCTGACAGTGAACAACACATTACATTTAAAGGGCGTGAAATTCCGTAGCGGTTTGGGGTGCTACCTTTTAACTTTTTGAAAAGTTAGCGCCCGGATAATCCATTGAAAAATATTGCAACATTGGGTGTCTTTGCCCCAGGAGTGAAGCGGGATGGTAAATGAGGCACTAATGGTCTCAGTGGAGCGCTGCAGCGGCGCTATTGCCAGAGCGCTACCCAATTTCAGCTGACTTGTGTTCAGCAATCAGCCTTCAAGCCTTGACTCGAGCTTATTCCAGCTCTTAAAGGGGAGGTAATTTCAAGCTGCAGCTGCTCATTATCAGCATTGCTGCTCTTGAGTGCGACCTCTCCGCGACTGAGACAGCTTTGTCCTATGGCTGCTGCAAGGGAGAGGGAGAGGGCTACTCGATTCAATGATGTGGAATTGGAGACATTGGTGGGGGCAGTGGAGAGGAGGAGGGAATCGCTGTTCCCTTCATCTGGCAGGAGACCATCACCACAGATATTCAGGGCCATCTGGCGAGAAGTGGCCGAGGAGGTGTCGGCCAGCACTGTCATACACCGAGCCCTTACACAGTGCCAGAAGAAATTCAATGACCTCAGTCGGGTGGTGAAGATGAGTACATGCTTGCAGACCTCCTACATACCAGCCTCTGAACCTCTTTGAATCAACATAACAAAAACGGTTTATCTTGTCATTATCACATTGCTGTTTGTGCGAGCTTGCTGTGTGCAAATTGGCTACCGTGTTTCCCACATTACAACAGTGACTACACTCCAAAAGTACTTCATTGGCTGTAAAGCGCTTTGAGACATCCGGTGGTCGTGAAAGGTGCTATATAAATTGTGATATCCGAGTGGTAAGGTCAGAAACTGAGAGAAGCGAGATATTAGGAACAAACCCAACTGTTTATTTACATGGGGTAGCAGAGAGACATAGCTCTTACAAGCTGGAGGCAAGGCACACAATTCTTACTGCACGAGCCAAGATGGAGGATGAACCTCTGAGTCATACCCATAATGCAATGCCACATTACCGTGTTAACTGGTGTACCAGGACATTGAATACATGACCCATTACCTTAAATACTGGTGAATGTGAACCCTTAATATTTGGCTCCATCTGGTGGATAACTTAAACATTACATCCCAGATTACTATATCCCTCCCCTCTTAAGTTGAACATTAATTTCTTAACAACATTCTTAAAAAGTCCCATAAGGAAACTCCTTTAACGATAGTCCATACTGAACGAATCTAGCAGGTCGTTATCAATCTCTCTGACAGCTTGTGAGACCTTGGTGAACATCTTACAGTCAAGTCCCTGCTTGGTTGTGGTAGAGCCACCTGCTGCTCCTGAGCAGTACTCAGAGTATCTGACTCTGTTACGATGGTTTCCTCTTGACGAAGGGGTCCAGGTGGAACTGGCTCTGTTCGTGGTGGAGGTACTGTGGTGTATGTAACCTGTTCCACCTTAAGAGAACTACCTTAAGAGATGTACTACTTTCTCTTGGCTGCTGTATACTGTAATACTGTAATACCAGTGGTGACCACACCGGTATATAAGTGTTGTGCAAGGATTTGCTGGGCAGTTCAGCCCTGACCTTCGAATAGTAAAGACCTGTTAAAAGTTATTCTTGTTGTCTGTGTCCAGTGATTGATCCTAAACCTAACTGGGACATACAGACTCAACAGTGGCGACGAGTCCGATCTTACCCTGCGGCAAATTTACATCCAAGGCAGCTTCGTCCTCAAAACGGGCGTCGAGAAGAGGCATCCGCCCTCATCATCCTGCTGAGCACCATCGCACGGGAGGCATCGAGAACCCGGGTTAAAAAGAAAAAGAAT
Source organism: Somniosus microcephalus (assembly GCF_052327205.1). Classification (NCBI taxonomy): domain Eukaryota; kingdom Metazoa; phylum Chordata; class Chondrichthyes; order Squaliformes; family Somniosidae; genus Somniosus; species Somniosus microcephalus. Next base: position 151,081,612 of record NC_140988.1, read on the forward strand.
TCTGACCACGAAGCCCTCCTTCAGCGACAGGCAGTGTTCGTCCCTTCTACCACGGTGGTGGGTAAGCCGATCAGCGACACGAGCAGAAAGTCGGCCGCATTGACTGTGGAGTAGGGGAGGGAAAACAGAGGAATAAGGGCGGAGAGCTCGACCACGGCTGGTAGAAAGGGCCGGGCTGCAATCGAGGCCGAGAGGCGCAGTGACTGGGGCAGCTTAAGGCTCGAGAGCCGCGGAGAACTCAAACGCAGCCGGTGTACAGGACCGGGCTGCGAGCGGGGCTGCGAGGCAAAACAACGTCGGGGAGTTGAGAAGCTTAAGGCACGAGAGCCGCGGAGAATTCAAACGCAGCCGGTGTAAAGGACCGGGCTGCAAGGCAAAGCAGCGTTGGGGAGTGAGAACCGCTGGGGAGGCGAGAACGGCAGCAGCAAGGCAATCGCCATTGCAGCCAGCGGGGGAAGAAGGCAAATGCGGGAATCCGCCATTGTAGTCGGCGGGGGAAGAAGACGAGCGCGGGAAAGACCGCCAAGTGCGGGAAGCCGCCATTTTAGTAGGCGGGGGAAGAAGACAAGCGCGGGAAGCTGCCATTTAAAAAAAAAATTTTTTTAAAACTTGCAAGGATGCCTAAACATGGGAGCATTAATACCTTTGATAGTGATGTCGAAGATTGGACCACATATGTAGAACGTATGGAAGTTTATTGTAAAGCAAATAAGGTACCAGATGATGAGAAAGCATTAACCTTATTAAGCTCAATGGGGGCGAAGACATACGGGCTATTGAAGCACCTTCTATCACCAATTAAACCGGTGGATCAGACCTTCGCGAATATTGTTACTGTCCTGAAAAATCATTTAAACCCCATGCTGCTGATGATAACGGAACGATTTAAATTTTACAGAAGAACGCAGTTGAAAGACGAAAGCAACGCTGAATTTTTAATTGAACTACGTAAGCTATCGAAGTACTGTTAGTTTGGGACAGGGCTAGCAGATGCGCTGAGAGATAAATTTGTGTGTGGATTGTTAAAAGAAGGAACACAAAAGCGACTGCTTGAAGAGAATGATCTTACGCTTGATAAAGCTGTCACTATTGCAGCATCGCAAGAAGCCGCAGCAAGAGGCACTGCGGAAATGCAGCTATGGTCACCGGAACTCTGTACCAATCAAATGGTCTTGGGTACAGTAAAATGTTATCGTTGTGGAAAGACAACACACGATCAGAACCAGTACTGGTTCAAAAATCAGGAATGCAGAAAATGTGGCAGGCTTGGTCACATAGCTAAAGTATGCCGGTCAGGAAAGAAGACCAGCAACAAAAAGTCACCGCAGGAAAAGTACAAAAAGGTACACAAGGTGACAGGGAACAGTTCGAACGAACAGAAGTCAGATTCAGACGCCAGCAGTAATGAACTGGGTAGTCTAAGAGTACACAATGTTGGTAAGGAAGCAGACCTCCAAACAATTTGGGTCACACTTCAGATAGCAGGAGTCCAAGTGAAGATGGAATTGGATACTGGATCGGCATTGACGGTCATGAATAAGAAAGATTACAAAAGGTTATTCCCACATATTCCCCTATGGGATACGGAGATTGTATTGAAAGCATACACGGGGCAAAGAGTATACGCCATCGGGAAGATAGAGGTAAAGGTGGTCCACAAGGGCAAAGAAAGCCGAGGAATGGACTTATATGTGCTACCTGAGGGAGGTCCACCACTACTGGGACGGGAGTGGATTAGGAAAATAAATATGGACTGGCATTCCTTAAAAGCACTAATGGTAGATTCCGGTACAAAAGATGTCAAACCTAAACGATTGTCCAGAATATTGGACGATGCTAAAGAGGTGTTCCAACAAGGATTGGGAACACTGAGAGGAATTACGGCAAACATCAAGATTGAAGAACATGCAAACCCGAAATTTTTCAAAGCCTTATGCAATACGACCTGCTGTGGAAGCTGAGCTGGAAGGGCTAGAACATTCAGGAGTACTGTCTAAGGTAGACTGGAGTGAGTGGGCCATGCCCATTGTCCCAGTCATGAAGCGTTCATCGAGCAACAAGCTGGGGGAACCGGGGAAGGTTCGCATCTGTGGTGATTTCAAGATCACTGTTAATCCGGTGCTTCACACGGTGCAGTATCCGCTTCCACAGATTGAGGATATCTTCGCTTCATTGTCTGGCGGGAAACACTTCACCAAGATAGACCTGGCGCAGGCGTACTTACAGATGGAAGTTGAGGAAGAGTCACGCCAGTATCTCACGATCAACACGCATAGAGGCTTGTACCGGTATAATAGACTGTTTTTTGGAGTGGCATCGGCTCCAGCAATTTGGCAGAGGACCATGGAGCAGGTATTACAGGGAATTCCAGGTACACAATGTTACCTGGACGATATTCTGATTACAGGAGATGATGACGAGGAACACCTTGCAAACTTGGAACTGGTGCTCACCAGATTGAAAGAATATGGTCTTCGAGTTAATCGCCAGAAATGTGAATTCTTTCAGAAGAGGATCTCGTACTGTGGTCATGTCATTGACCAGGAGGGGCTTCATAAGTCTCCTGACAAGATCGAAGCTGTTGTGAAGGCTCCCGCTCCGGATAATGTATCCCAATTGAGGTCGTTTCTAGGGTTGATTAACTATTACCATAAGTTTCTGCCAAATTTATCCACGGTGCTGTACCCGCTGAACGCTCTTTTGCAGAAGGGAGTACCATGGAAGTGGAGCGAGGACTGTAAGAGGGCCTTTCGCGAAAGCAAGGCATTGATCACCTCAGAGGAAGTGTTGGCTCACTTCAACCCAACGCTGCCTATTCGTTTGGCTTGTGATGCTTCTCCATATGGTATTGGGGCAGTACTCTCACACAAGTTGCCAAATGGCCAGGAGAGGCCAGTTGCGTTCGCATCCAGATCATTGACCTCCGCTGAGCGCAACTATGCTCAGATAGATAGGGAGGCTCTCAGCCTTGTGTGGGGAGTAAAGAAGTTTAATCATTACCTGCAGGGCCAAAAGTTCATGCTTCTGACAGACCACCAGCCGTTGGTATCCATTTTTAACCCTAAGAAGGGTGTTTCGGTGATGACAGCACAGAGACTCCAGAGATGGTCCCTTTTCCTAGGGGCACATCAATATCAGATTGAATTCAAAGGTACAAAGCAGCATGGTAATGCTGATGGGCTGTCGCGCCTGCCACTACCTACAGAGGAGGAGGCACCGACGGTTGACCCTGTTGAGTTATTTCACTCGACCATCATCGAATGTTTACCAGTCACCAATGCAAGTATTGAAAGAGAAATCAGGAACGACCGACACTGTCCAGGGTCTACGAAGTGACAGTGAAGGGATGGCCAGCACATGGTGATCCACTGTTACCGGCATTCTCAGCAAGACGAGAACAGCTGTCCGTCTGTCAAGGAACATTGATGTATGGAACAAGGGTGATTATTCCTCCTAAGTTAAGAGAGAGAGTTCTAAAGGAACTGCATGAAGGTCATCTGGGGGGAGTCAAGATGAAAAGCCTTGCTAGGGCTTATGTGTGGTGGCCGGGTATCGACCAACAGATAGAGGAGCTGACGAAAAGCTGCTCAGGGTGCCAAAAAGTGCAAAATGCACCTCCGATTGCACCGCTGCATCCATGGGAATGGCCTTCAACCCCATGGCAACGTGTACATATTGACTTTGCTGGTCCTTTCATGGACTCCATGTTTTTAATTGCGGTGGACGCACATTCTAAATGGCCAGAAGTGATTAAGATGACTACCACTACCTCGGAAAAGACGATCGCGGTGTTAAGAACGATATTTGCGAGAAATGGATTGCCAGAACAAATATGTTCAGACAACGGACCGCAGTTCGTGTCAGAAGAATTCCAGGGATTCATGAAGAAGAATGGGGTGAAACATTATACCTCTGCCCCATATCATCCGGCTACAAACGGGTTGGCCGAGAGATTTGTACAAACGTTTAAAAAAGCAATAAAGGCCATGAGCGAAGATCAGATTCCACTACAACACAAGGTGGACAAATTCCTACTGGCATATCGAAACGCCACTCATGCAGTGACAAACCAAAGTCCTGACATGATGTTCTACAACAGGAGGTTGCGGTCCAGGTTGGACTTTTTAAAACCAAATGTGCAGAGGGAAGTTGAAAACAAACAGTTCCAGCATATAAATAACAAGACCACTTGGAGTTTCGAAATAGGACAACCAGTGTTAGCCCGGGACTATAAAAACGAGAAATGGCAATCTGGAACAATTCGGGCCAGACAAGGACCCCTGATGTACACGGTAGATATTGGTGAAAATGTAATACGGCGTCATGCTGACCAACTGGTAGAATCGAGAACAAGGGTCGAACCCATGGTTACGGCAGAGACAACCGTGAAAGAAGTTAGTGAACCTGAAGCATCTACCTCAGAAGTGAATGTACCTGATGATGATGTCCAATCCATAAGAGACCAACTAGATGAGTCACCCCAGCAACGAGAATCAGAGACCCCTGAAAGGCGTTATCCAACTCGAATCAGGAGGCCTCCTCAGAGACTGAATCTTTGAACTGTTGTATATATGTTATTATGTTATGTTAAATGGGGATATAACTGTTAAGCTAAAAAGGGAGGATTGTGGTGTATGTAACCTGTTCCACCTTAAGAGAACTACCTTAAGAGATGTACTACTTTCTCTTGGCTGCTGTATACTGTAATACTGTAATACCGGTGGTGACCACACCGGTATATAAGTGTTGTGCAAGGATTTGCTGGGCAGTTCAGCCCTGACCTTCGAATAGTAAAGACCTGTTAAAAGTTATTCTTGTTGTCTGTGTCCAGTGATTGATCCTAAACCTAACTGGGACATACAGACTCAACAGGTACCACCGATGTATTTGGATAACTGGGGGCCAACTTGTCCTCCGACATCTCCTCTGGAACCTCCATTTCGATTTCCCCTTGTCTGGTCAGTATCTGATCTACATGTCTCCGTACTACCTGACCAGTTCCCACCATGACCGTATATGATACTGGACCGGTCATTGTGTATATGACGCCAGGAATCCATTTTGGACGATAACTGAAATTCCTGGTAAGGACCGCATCTCCTTTTCCAAAACTGCGGCTCTTTGTCCTTCTGTCATGGTTCTCCTTTTGTTTGATTTGTCGGTTTTCCACCTTCCTTTTTAGATCTGGGTGAACCAGGTCAAGAGTGGAGCGTAGTTGACGTCCTAACAACAGCTCAGCAGGAGAGAATCCTATGGTAGATTGAGGTGTTATTCTGTAGCTGAACAGAACTCATGACACCTTGGCTGCCAAACTCCCTTACGCACTTTTTTTCATCATCTCCTTAAATGTTTGTACGGCTCTCTCCGCAAGTCCATTTGAAGACGGATGATATGGAGCTGAGGTCACGTGCACTATGCCATTGTTTCTCATGAACTCTTTTGTTTCGGTACTCACAAAACACGTGGCATTGTCACTTACTACGATCTCCGGTAGCCCTTGATTACTAAAACTCCTATGCAGGCAGTCTATAGTAACAGTAGATGAAGCAGAATTTACAGGATAAACATCCATCCATTTGGAATGGGCATCAATGATTATGAGGAACATCTTTCCCATGAATGGACCCGCATAATCTACATGTAATCTTCTCCATGGTTTATCCGGCCACTCCCAGGGGTGGCGAGGAGCCGCTGCTGGTGCCTTCCTGTGTACTTGACAAGTGCTGCATGTCTTGACTAGATTTTCTATCTCCTCATCTAGCTTTGGCCACCAGAAGTAACTCCTTGCCAAGGCTTTCATATGCGAAACTCCAGGATGACATTGATGTAGTTGTCCTAGGATAGACTGTCATGCTGGCTGTGGAATAATCACTCGTGCTCCCCACAACACGCAACCATCCTGCACACCCAGCTCTGTCTTCCTGACACTGTAAGGTATGAAATCAGTCCCTTCCGGATGCTGTGGCCAACCCCTCATCACATATTCTCGGACTCTAGACAGTACTGGATCTTTACCGGTCCATGTCCTTACTTGTTCTGTGGTCACAATTGCCATGTCCGTGTCCTCCAACATCAAAACTCTGTCCTCTGGAGCTGCACGGATAGGTGTGCCTGGCAGTGGAAGACGGCTCAAGGCATCTGCGTTCCCATGGTACTTGCCCGCCTTGTAAACGATGACATACTCATCTGCCCTCAACGTCACTGCCCACCTCTGGATCTGGGTGACACCATCTGTGGTACTGCTTTCATTTCATTAAAAAGAGATAGAAGAGGTTTATGATCAGTGCATATGGTGAATTTCCTGCCATATATGTACTTGTGAAAACTCTGTAACCCAAACATTACTGCTAACCCCTCTTTATCTAACTGGGAATAGTTTTTTTCCGCTGGTGTCAGAGTTCGAGACATAAACCCTATTGGTCTTTCTGTTCCATCTTCCAAGCTGTGTGAAAGAACCACCCCCACCCCGTAAGGTGAAGCATCACAAGAGAGAATGATGTCTTTCTCTGCATTGTAGTGAACCAGCACATCCGAGGACAGCATCAGTTTCTTGGACTGTTCAAATGAAACCCTCTGTTCCTCTTCCCACTGCCACTGTGTCTCCTTGCGCAGAGGTTTGTGAAGAGGTGCTAACACTGTTGCCAAGTTTGGTAAAAATCTGTTATAATAGTTTAGCAGTCCCAGGTAAGCTTTTAACTCAGTCACATTGGTAGGAGCTGGGGCCTCCTGCAGTGCTTGTACCTTCTCCTTGATTGGATGGAGCCCGGTGGCATCCACTCTGTGTCCCAGGAACCCGGCCTCATTCCCCAGGAAAGTGCACTTACTCCTCTTGAGCCGTAACCCAGCCTTATCCAATCTTTGTAGTACCTCTCTCAGAGTGCTCAGATGCTCCTGGTCGGTTCTTCCCGTCACCAGAATGTCATCCAGATAGATTGAAACATGTAGGATCCCTTGCAATACACTCTCGATAGTCCTCTGGAAAATAGCTGGACTAGATGAGACACCGAATGGTAAGCGGTTATAGGTAAACAAACCCTTGTGCATATTTATGGTTACATACTTCTTGGATTCCTCATCTAGTGTAATCTGCAGGTATGCATGACTCATATCCAGCTTCGTGAATTTCTTCCCTTCAGCCAGGTTTGCAAAGAGATCCTCTGTTTTGGGAATAGGATACTGTTCTAGTTTAGACACCCTATTTACTGTCAATTTATAATCTCCACAGAGTCTTACCGAATTGTCCGGTTTTAAAACAGGTACAATGGGAGCTGCCCATTCTGAACATTTCACGGGTTCCAGTGTGTTCTCTCTCAAAAGACGATCAAGCTCAACCTCTACCTTCAGTTTCATGGCATACGGCACAGGTCGTTGTTTAAAAAACCTTGGCAGTGCCTCCTTGTCTACATAAATCTTAGCTGGGGGGCCATTAAATGTGCCAAGTTCTTCCTTGAACACGTTCTCATGTTCAATCAACACTTCTTGCAAAGACAACTGTTTACCTCCCTCTATTTGATTTATTGCTCCCCAATCTAATTTAAGTTCTTGTATCCAGCCCCGACCTAACAGGTTTGGTCCGGAACCCGATACTACAACTACAGGTAGCTGTTCCACTGTGTCCCTGTGTTGCACAGTTACAGTAGCTGTACCCAATGTCGCCACTCGTTCACCGGTATATGTTTTAAGCTGCATAGAGCAAGACTTTAACTCTGGAACTTTTGCACGGGTCCACAATTTTGAGTACTCCTCCCTGTTCATTATGGTTACACCGCACCCTGTATCCACTTCATAGTTGACCGTAGAGTCATTTACTGTCAGTTGCAAAGTGATAGGATCTACTTTTGGAATGTTCTCTAGCATACTATGCATTATGAACATGCCGCCTTCTTTCTCAGCTTCTCCGCTGATGTGATGTGCTCCCTGTTTTTTCACTTCTCTTCCTAGGTTTTGCTTTCCTCCCCCTTTTGGTTTGTATTCCTCCACGATTGCTTTTGCCCTGCATGCACGTTTTATGTGCCCTTTTATCCCACACTTGGGGCACATTTCCTCCAGAAACCTGCATTCCCTCACCAGGTGATCGCCATTGCATCTATAACATGCCTTTACATACTCATGTTGTGGTTTCTGACGCATGTTTAACTTGTGCACAATAACCTGACCTGCAACTTGCTTTGTAGTAGCCCAATCTGAACCTTGTATTTCTTTTACATCTCGGTTCGCTGTCTCAATGGCTTGAGCAAGTTCCAACGCTTTGTCATACGTAAGCCCAGTCTCGGACAATAATTTCCGCTGCATTCGATCATCCATTATCCCGCAAACTAGCCTATCTCTCAGCATGTCTTTCAGGTTGTTGCTGTAATTGCAATCGTGTGCCAATTTCCTCAACACTGCTACATAATCCAATACAGTCTCTCCCGGTTTTCTGTTCCGTGAATTAAATTTGAAACACTGTACAATCTCACTCGGTCTGGGATTGAAATGGTCCTTCAGCAAGGCCACTAAGTTAGCAAATGATCTGTCTCCAGGCTTTTCAGGACTGCATAAGTTTCTCATTAAACTATACGTCTGACTTCCCACAGAAGTGAGCAAAATTGCTCTCCTTTTTCCGACATCATTTATATCATTTGCTTCAAAGAAATGCATCAACACCTCGCAGTACTCATCCCAGGTCTGCGTCTGAACATCAAAAGCAGAGATCTTTCCTACTGTAGTAGCCATGATCCATTATTCAGTGCACTTTTTTTTCCCATCACAATGTGATCTGTTGATCCTCGTCGCCAATATGTGATATCCAAGTGGTAAGGTCAGAAACTGAGAGAAGCGAGATATTAGGAACAAACCCAACTGGAGGTAAGTATTCTCTTGTCCATCTGGTCCAGAAAAGGTCTGACATATACTGAACTTGCCTCCACTTCCGACGTGCATACAGATCTTCTTTTTTGAAGACTCCCGGGGGCATGACTGGCTGTGTTTTCAACAACAACAGGTGGTTTGGGGTCAGGGCTTCGAGGTCATTGGGATCATCTGATGTCTTAGTTATCGGTCGGTCATTAATGATAGCTTCAACCTCACACAGAACGGTTTGAAGTCCCTCGTCGTCAAGCACTTGCAGCTTCAGTACAGAACTGAGTAGTTTTCTTACGGTGCTTATCTGTCTTTCCCAGACACCTCCATGGTGGGATGCAGCCGGTGGATTGAAGATCCACTTAATTCCTGTTTGCATCATGGCTTCCTGTATTTTAAGCTGATTCCAACCTTCAATAGCTTCCCGTAGTTCTCTCTCTGCTCTGACAAAATTAGTGCCATTATCAGAACGCATAATGGACACCTGTCCTCTTCGACAGACAAAGCGCCGCAGGGCGTTAATACAGGAATCAGTGTCAAGCGTGTGTGCCACCTCAATATGAACTGCTCTGATGGTCAAAGAAGTGAAAAACAGACCATATCTCTTGACAAGGCTCCGTCCCCGCTTTACCTCGAAAGGCCTGAAATAGTCCACCCCTACGTTTGTAAATGGGGGCTTGTCTGGTAATAAACGGTCTTCAGGCAGGTCTGCCATTTTCTGCTCCCCAGCTCTAGCGTGTAACCGTCTGCAAAAAATGCATTCAGAGAGTATTTTTCTTATTACAGAATTAGCTCCTGGAATCCAGTATCTTTGTCTTAGCTTCGCAAGCACGTGGTTCCTCCCACTGTGTCCAATACTCTGGTGTATATGCTGAAGAATGAGAGTAGCAACCCGGAGGTCCTTAGAAAGGATAGCAGGATGCTTGGCCTTCTCTGGCATAGCAGATTTGTTTAGTTGCCCTCCCACCCTCAGTACTCCATCTTGGAGTGTAGCGTCCAGCTTGTAGATATGACTACCTTTCTTGATTGGAGTATTTCGCTGTAAAGCTTCGATTTCTTCTGGATATCTTTGTCTTTGACTGAAGCAAACTATCTCCATCTCAGCCTTGGCCAAATCCTCCACGGTCAATGAATTCTTACCCAATGTGGTCTTGTGCTGGTGCATATATTGCTGTAGAAGCATTCTCTGCTTATCAGGGTTACTTTCAGACTGATGGATAGTGGCTCGATACTCTTTTCTCTTACCGCTCAGGTGTAGCAGCAACTCTTTCAACCTTAGAAACCATGCAACTGCTTTCCTCAACTGGTGCCATCCTGAGAAATGGTTAACAAGCTTGTTCACTGTGTCAAAGTTCTCTTTCGTAGTTATGAGATTTGCTGTGACTGATCTCTGGACTTCGACGTCGTCTTCAGCAATCTGACTTGGCATATCTGGTCTTTCTGGCCATGATCTCTCTGTTTCCAGCAGATAACTTGGGCCTTGTATCCAAGTTTCACTCCTCATGAAGTTTTCAGCCTTCAGTCCCCGTGAGGCTTGATCTGCTGGGTTTAATGAGGTGTTTACATACCTCCATTGAGATGGTTGTGTAGCTTCTCTAATGGATGAGATTCTGTTTGCTACGAAGGTCTCGAAGCGTATCTTCTCATTCTCTATATACTTCAGCACCATTGTGCTATCCGTCCAGAAGACAGATTCTTCTAGTGGGAGCTGTAACTCTTTCCGCATCACCTTGTCAACTTTAACTGCAACAACCGCTGCCGTCAACTCCAGTCTCGGGATGGTGACCTGCTTCAGCGGAGCCACCCTGGATTTCCCCATGAGGAAGGAACAATGTTTCTGGCCCTTTTGATTTGTCAGCAAGAGGTAAGTAGCCATGCCATAGCCGTCCTCACTGGCGTCCGAGAAATGATGTAGTTGAGCCGTCTTTGTAACTCCAAAACTCACAGGCCTGATGCATCTGCTGTTGCTTATCCACTTAGTCAGGTGAAATCCTCCATTCGAACACAGAGTTCTAAGGTCTCTTGACAGTGCAATGGCATCGTCTTCTGTTGACACGGACTTCAGACAGTCATCGACGTAAAAGTTTCTGAAGATTGTCTCCACAGCCTCTGATGGTGCTTTGCCTTTGCCATCTTCTGCAGTTTTTCTGAGAGCGTAGCTTGCACAGCTGGGAGATGATGTGGCTCTGAACAAGTGTACAGCCATTCTACATTCCACCATAGCTTGACTAATGTCGCCATCTGGCCACCAAAGGAAATGCAGAAGATCAGCATCTTCATCAGGGACTCTGACTTGGTAGAACATTGATTCTATATCTGCCATCATGGCAACGAGCTCTTGTCTAAACCTCGTCAAGACGCCAATGAGGGTATTAGTAAGATCAGGACCTTGAAGCAGCTGGTCATTCAGTGAAGTTCCTCTGAATGAGGCGGTGCAGTCAAACACTACACGGATCTTTTTCTTCTTTGGGTGATACACACCGTGATGAGGAATGTACCAGACCCTTCCATCTTCTCTCTTCAACTGTTCCTCGGGCACTTTTACAGCATAGCCTTTCGCTATGATGTTTCTCATGAAGCCTTTGTAGTCTTCGTGAAAGTCGGGGTCCTTGTTCAGCTTTCTCTTTAGACTGATGGCGCGCTGCTCTGCTATGCAGCGATTATTCGGCATCTTCGCGGTCTGTCTTCTCAGTGGCAAACCAATGTGATAGTGGCCATCAATGAACTGTGTAGACCTTGTCATCAAATCCATGAACTGAAGGTCTTCTTGTGACATCTCTGTCTTTTCCTCACAGCTGCGTTCTGAAAAGTCTGCGTTGAACTGTTGTATCAACAGCTCTTCAGTGCTTGCGATAGAGATATGATTAACTGTTACATTTTGTCGTTGCTCCTTGTTCGACTTGTTGCCATCATCTCTCCTTTGACTACCCATCTAAGGGCTGTCCTGACGGGGTAGGGTCCATCATCCTTGCTGTTTATCACCTGCCATGGCTCCATAGTTTTGTAGGCATTGGTTCCAATTAATAGGCCAATTTCTGCTTCAATATATGGGAGATGCACCTTTTCCAGGTAAGGCCATCTCTCCACATCCTTCTGCAGGGCTAAGTTCCCTATATTAACAGGAATCTCCCTCTGTGTGAAAACATTAGGCAGGTCTATGAAGTCCTTCTCTTCAAGTCCACACACTTCTAAGTCTGACAGGATATAACTTTGCATTGACTTCTCATGGCCCATGGTGCGTAATAGGATTTCTGTTCTTCTGCCTCTAACGTTCAGCTGTCGCATGAGTGATTCTGTGCAGAACGTTGCTGAACTACCTGGATCCATGAAGGCGTAAGTCTCCACAAACTTCTCACTCCTCTTAGACTTGATCTTTACAGGTACGATGGCAAGAATACAATCACTGTCACCGGCCCCAGTGAATCCACAAGTCTCTGGTTCTAGCGACACCAGAGCACTTGAAACAACCTTCTCGTCGATATTGTTTTCTTCACTCTTCTTAGAGACTTGTTCTTCTTTGTGGATATGCAGCAGACTGGGATGTTTCCGAGTGCACTCTCTGCATGTTGTTCTTTGCTTACAGTTTCTACTCAGGTGCCCCTGAGAGAGACATCCAAAACATAGGCCATTGTACTTCAGAAATTCGATTCTGTCTTTATGTGGCTGTGCTTGGATGTCACTGCAGAAATCCAATGTATGATTCTTCTGGCAGAATAAACATGGCTTCTGAAAGGCATTAGCAGGCGTCACTGTGCTGCTCTTTTTGGGAGATGAGTTCTGAGACTTTTCTTCCCCAGCCTGAGTGACGATAGTTGCAAAGCTGCTTCCCCTGGAACCACCTTTCTTGAGAGTCTTTGATTCAGCAGGCTTGGCTTTCACTCTTCCATCAGTAGTCGGGCTGACATCCTGGATGTTTCCAAACAATGGGTCCCTAGCAATTTTAGCCTGTTTGTCTATGAAATTCACGAAGTCTGCAAACCTGGCTCTACTTTTCCGTCTCTCCATTATCTCAAAGGCTGTTCTTCTCCATTGTTCTCTCATCCTGTAAGGAAGCTTAGAGATGATGATTCTCATAGTCGTAGGATTGTCCATCTCTTCCATGAATTCAACATCCTCCATGGTGTTGCGACATCCTATGAGAAAAAGAACATATGTGTTCAATGCCTCCCCGTCCTACGATCTGATCTGTGGCCACTTGATAGCCTTTTCAATATATGCAGTGGCTATCTTCAGCTTGTTACCATAGTGCTCCTGCAGCAACTTCCTGGCTTCTATGTATCCCCGGTCCGGTCTCATGTGTTCACAGCTTCTGACCAGGTCTTGTGGTTTACCACTGGTGTACTGTCCCAGGTAGTACAACTTATCACTGCTGCTCTCTGTTTTGGAGTCAATGGCTTGTTCGAAGGAGCTGATGAAGGGCTTATACTTGAGTGGGTCGCCTTGGAACACTGGTATGTCTCTTTGAGGGAGTCGAAACAGATTCTGTTGTTTTACAAGCATCTCTGTAATTTCGTTCTGACGTTGCATCACTCGGTATAGGCTTCTCCCAGTGTCTTCAGGCCTCTGGTGGTCATCAGCAGGGTCTAGTCTAGACTGTCTGACGTCTGGGGTAGCATCACGTGCTCCTGTTAGTGGAGAGGCCTCTCTTCCACACTGTAATGTCAGGAGATGGCCTTCAGACTCTCTTTTAACTCTTGAAGGTGCCCTGGATCCAACTCTGTGTGACAACATTGACTGGCAGTATTCGTTCATGCCATCCTGTGAGCCTTCATAATCTTCATACACACTCAACTTGGCATCTGAGACCGCAATAGCTGTTTTTAGCTCCAGCTGTTCCTTCTTTGCCTGCAGTTGGGCCTGTTGGGCCTGTAGTTGGGCCTGTTGGGCCTGTTGGGCCTGCAGTTGGGCCTGCAGTTGGGCCTGCAGTTGGGCCTCTTGGGCCTGCAGTTGGGCCTCTTCCCGTTCAAGAGCTTGCTTCTCTACTAAAGATGCTGCGTGCGCCATCAACGCTGCCCGTTCAACCTCCTCTCTCATGCGTCGTGACGAGCATGTGGTAGAAGCGACTGACCTGTGTCCAGAAACAGAGCTACCTTCTTTTCGATTTTTGCTCAGTCTGGCTGAAGTCTCTGAAATGCTATCATCTGGTCCGACTTCATCGTCATCTTTATCTTTCTCTGCTGTATCAGCATCTTGATGAATCTTTAACATCCACTGTTCTGTGGCCTTGACATAGTCCTTAATGCTGGATGATTTAAGATCAAACCAGTTGTGCTGATCAGCATTTCCCTCTTCTTCAGACAGAAGTGCTAATACATCTTCATTGAGTACATTAAATTCTTCATGCAACTTGGAGAAATCATAATGCATTATGATTTCAACTTTCTTAATATTAGCATTATATTCCATGAGACAATCAATTATCTTCATTTTTCCAGTTATCTGAGCTAATTTAGCCCTCCTTGCACCTATGCTTCCATGTAACTTCTCTTCCATTGCCTTTGGGGTGAGCTTTACTTCCCTCTTTTGGCCAACCATCCTTCTGGCTGGGGGAATCTCCTCACGGCTCCATAAGGCCTCGGCCATTTTACCCGCAGCTCTTATTTAGCTTCTCAATAGAATGAACAAGGCAAGTAACAGTCACTGTCCCTTCGCTTTCTTATATTGTCGTCTGGCTCCGTGACCATTCATGTATACGTTCGCCGACAATTCCGTCCTTTCCTTCTTAGGGAGCTAGTTTTTGGCTAATGTAGTGGCGCTTCGTAATTTCCAAACATGCAGCCACTGAGCTTTGAGGCTTTAGCAACGAGTAGACGCGTGATGAAATAAAATGTTCCAAACCATAACTTTGCCTTTAAACTGTTTACTGTAACACCTTACAAACAGAATTACAAAGCAAAACACGTTTAAACGCACACGGTCAAAAACTGTATTGCTTCAGCCCGCAAAGCTTCTGCCTCCTCCAGCCTCGTGGTGCTTGAGCTGTAAAATGGCTGGATACCATGTGACAAGCTTAAGGACTGTACCATTGTAGCAAGAATAAAGGGGGTCACTCAGCCTATACTATTGTAACAAGAAAAGAGGGGGTTTCTCAATACAATAAGACAGTCAGGTAAATTAACTGTATTATACTAGTTAACCAATATTTTAAAGTATTTTCTTTCTTAAACTTTCATGACTCTTACACCCATAATGCAATGCCACATTACCGTGTTAACTGGTGTACCAGGACATTGAATACACGACCCATTACCTTAAATACTGGTGAATGTGAACCCTTAATATTTGTCTCCATCTGGTGGATAACTTAAACATTACATCCCAGATTACTATATAAATGTAAGTCTTTCTTTCTTTCTTTTCTTTTAGAAACATAGAAAAATAGGAGCAGGAGTAGGCCATTCGACCCTTCGAGCCTGATCATGGCTGATCCTCTATCTCAATACCATATTCCCGCTCTCTCCTCATACCCCTTGATGCCTTTTGTGTCTAGAAATCTATCTATCTCCTTCTTAAATATATTCAGTGACTTGGCCTACACAGCCTTCTGTGGTAGAGAACTCCACAGGTTCACCACCCTCTGAGTGAAGAAATTTCTCCTCATCTCAGTCCTAAATGTCCTACCCCTTATCTTGAGACTATGACCCCTCGTTCTAGACCCCCCAGCCAGGGGAAACATCCTCCCTGCATCCAGTCTGTCTAGCCCTGTCAGAATTTTATACGTTTCAATGAGATCCCCTCTCAATCTTGTAAACTCATGAATACAGGCCTAGTCGACCCAATCTCTCCTCATACGACAGTCCTGCCATCCCAGGAATCAGTCTGGTGAACCTTCGCTGCACTCCCTCTATGACAAGTATATCCTTTCTTGGGTAAGGCGACCAAAACTGCACACAATACTCCAGGAGTGGTCTCACCAAGGCCCTGTATAACTGTAGTAAGACATCCTTGCTCCTGTATTCAAATCCTCTTGCAATAAAGGCCAACATACCATTTGCCTTCCTAACTGCTTGCTGCACCTGCATGTTTGCTTTCAGTGACTGGTGTACAAGGACACCCAGGTCCCTTTGTACATCAACATTTCCCAATCTATCACCATTTAAATAATACTCTGCCTTTCTGTTTTTCCTACCGAAGTGGATAACTTCACATTTATCCACGTTGTATGGCATCTGCCATGTATTTGCCCACTCACTCAACTTGTCTAAATTGCCTTGAAGCCTCTTTGCATCCTCCTCACAACTCACAATCCCTCCTAGTTTCATGTCGTCAGCAAACTTGGAAATATTACATTTGGTTCCCTCATCCAAATCATTGATATATATTGTGAATAGCTGGGGCCCAAGCACTGATCCCTGTGGTACCCCACTAGTCACCGCCTGCCACCCCGAAAAAGACCCATTTATTCCTACTCTCTGTTTCTTGTCTGTTAACCAATTTTCAATCCATGCCAGTATATTACTCCCAATCCCATGTGCTTTAATTTTGCATACTAACCTCTTATGTGGGACTTTATCAAAGGCCTTCTGAAAATCCAAATACACCACATCCACTGGTTCTCCCTTATCTATTCTACCAGTTACATCCTCAAAAACTCCAGTAGGTTTGTCAAACACGATTTCCCTTTCATAAATCCATGTTGACTTTGTCTAATCCCGTTGATATTTTCTAAGTGTCCTGTTATCACATCCTTTATAATAGACTGTAGCAATTTCCCTACTACTGATGTTAGGCTAACCGGTCTGTAGTTCCCTGTTTTCTCTCTCCCTCCTTTTTTAAATAGTGGGGTTACATTTGCCACCCTCCAATCTGCAGGAACTGTTCCATAATCTACAGAATTTTGGAAGATGACAACCAATGCATCCATTATTTCCATGGCTACTTCTATTAGTACTCTGGGATGCAGATTATCAGGCCCTGAGGATTTATCAGCTTTCAGTCCCATTAATTTCTCCAGCACTATTTTTTTTACTAATACTAATTTCCTTTAATTCCTCCTTCTCACTAGACCCTTGGTTCCCTAGCATTTCTGGGAAGTTATTTGTGTCCTCTTCCACGAAGACAGAACCAAAGTATTTGTTTAATTGCCCTGCCATTTCCTTGTTCCCCATTATAAATTCTCCCGTTTCTGACTGTAAGGGACCTACATTTGTCTTTCCTACTCTTTTTCTTTTTACATACTTGTAGAAACTTTTACAGTCCGCTTTTATGTTCCTTTCAAGGTTACTCTCATACTCTATTTTTCCCCTTTTAATCAATCTCTTGGTCCTTTTTTGCTGAACTCTAAACTGCTCCCAATCCTTAGGCTTGCTACTTTTTCTCGCAACTTTATATGACTCTTCTTTGGATCTAATACTATCCTTAATTTCTTTCTTTCTTTCTTCTCAACCACCAAGCATCTGCATCTACTCAAACTCACATCCTCATCTCACACCTTGCCTACATTCAAAGCTATTCAACCATGGCAGGCATATCTTCCACAGACATAGCTGGCCTGTCACTCACACAAGTTCCTTTCTTTTGTCGTCCAAGATGGCACATAATACGAGGGAGCAACAGCAGACTGGAGGGGGGGGGGGTGACCTCAACTGCGAGACCTCTCTGACCTTGAGGAGTGAATGCTGAGGCTCATTGGCCCACAGGTGGTGGGCGCCGTGGTCGGCGGAGACATTGACCCAGCTGGGGACAACAATGGTATCTTTATTCCCTCTCCTTTTCTCATCCCACTTCCCCATCAAAGCAGAAGCATTTATCACTTTCCACCTCCTGATACCCTCTGCCTTCCTTGCTCCATACCTGCCCCCCTGCCCTCACGTTAACATGAGTCTTGTGCCATTTATGCTTTCTGATAATCTCCCAGCAGCTGTGGAGCCTATACCTGAGCCCCCCCCCCTGCCGCAACACACTCAGGAGGGAGAGGAAGAGGAGGAAGAGGAGGAGGAGGAGGAGCCAAGCACTGCATCAATCCATTTCTTACCCACAGGCACCAGCTCAGAGACTGGAATTCACGTTTCTTAGCACAGGGGTCTGCATTGGGTAATGCACCGGGGCCTAGCGGGCTGCAGCAAGGTCAAGGGGAAAGGGAACCTCAGGAGCCATCTCCCCGGATGGAGCGTTTGCGCGCAAGTTCTGCTGCACAGGACTCAGATGAGGACCTCAATGGGGAGGCCTTTAGAAGAACGGTGATGGTGATGCACTCCGAAATGATAGGTGCAATGGCAAGGGTGCCTGAGGTGGTGCAGTCTACAGCCGTGCCTTCCAGGCCCAGAGCTGGTCGAGGGCGACCTACAAGGCCATCTGTAGTCTCTAGCCCTCACACACAGCAGCCTTCCACCAG
This sequence comes from Somniosus microcephalus, assembly GCF_052327205.1. NCBI lineage: Eukaryota > Metazoa > Chordata > Chondrichthyes > Squaliformes > Somniosidae > Somniosus > Somniosus microcephalus. The sequence goes on from NC_140988.1 coordinate 151,099,787, forward strand.
CCGTGCTGCAGCAACAAGGGACACACGGCAGAGGAGCACCAGAATAGTTAAGCCAAAGAGGGGATATAAGGAAATGCACAAGGGTGATTGTATAATAAACAAAATATTTATTTAAGAATCAAACAGTATAACATAAATTTAAACTGGAAAGCTAAATGTTTACTGTTGTGTTTCATGTAACTTATGGGGCTTGGTTATGGAAGGCCATGTTGATGTGGTCTTGGGGAAGTCCAGAGGAACATGGTAGTGGGATGGCATTCAGTTGAACCGAGCTGCTATGAGACAGTCGCAGACTGCCTTTGCAGAATCCCTATTGACTGGATGCCTCCTCTGTCGCTGCTGTTGATGCTGCTGCTGCTCCTCCTCGTCCTCCTCCACGTTCTCCTCCTGCTTTTGCTCCTCCTCCTCTTCCTCCTCGCCCTCCCCCTCCTCCTGAGGTGGTGCATCTATGCCTGATGGCAATGGCTGTGCCCTCATAATAGCGAGGTTGTGCAGCATGTAGCAGACAACAGCAAATAGGGAGACCCGACGAGGAGAGTACTGGAGGACTCCTCCCGAGTGGTCAAGGCAGCGGAACCGTTGTTTCAGCACTCCTATTGCCTGCTCAATCACGCTCCTGGTGGCGGCATGACTGTCATTGTAGGAGTGCTGGGCAGGAGTGTTTGGGTTGCGTAGGGGAGTTAACAGCCAGGTGGAGAGCAGATAGCCCGTGTCACCGAGCAGCCACCCGCAAGCTTGATGTGTGTAAGACGTGTGGAAATCGCCACTTGCCTCGTCAAACAGTTTCCAAAGTTCAGACCCATCGAACAGACAACACAAAACCCAATGAATCTGTGAAAACTTCTTTTACTTAAACATCAGCAAGAGATTACAAGTAATCCGATAGTCTTGTAACGTATAATAATTCCCAATTTTACCTGAACATGCACAGAGCTATACCTTTAAGCTCAAGCAAAACAAAACCACATACATACTAATACAAAAAGAAAATACTGCAGATGCTGGAAATCTGAAATAAAAACAGAAAATGCTGGAGATACTCAGCAGACCAGGCAGCATCTGTGAAGAGAGAAACAGAGTTAACATTTCAGGTCGATGACCATTCGTCAGAACTGGAAAAAAGCAGGAAATGGAACAGATTTTTAACCAGTGTAGGAGCTGGGAAAGGGGGGAGGGGATGAAAGAACAAAAGGGAAGGTCTGTGATAGGATAGAAGGCAGGAGAGGTTAAGAGACATTGAGAGACATTAAGAGATATTCAAGGCAAAAGGAGATGGTAAAGGAACAGGTTAAGAAACAAAAGATGGCTCTAGATGAAGTGTAAATTGTGCTGGCAGAATGAAAGACAGCTGCCATGTGGGAGAGAAGAAAAGAAAACACAAACAAAAAAAAGTGTGGAAAAAATATATATATTATAGGGGCCGAGGTTATGGTCTGAAATTGTTGAACTCTATGTTGAGTCAAGAAGGCTGTAAAGTGCCTAATCGAAAGATGAGGTGCTGTTCCTCGAGCTTACGTTGAGCTTCAGTGGAACAATGTAAGAGACCGAGGACGGTGAGGCTGAGTTGGAGTGGAGCAGAGAATTAAAGTGACAGGCGACCAGAAGCTCAGGGCCCCACTTAGGGACTGAACGGAGGTGTTCCGCAAAGCAGTCACCCAATCTGCTAACACCAGCGAGTGGTCAATTCGACTGTTACTAGATGTATGATTTCTGGCAACTGACCAGGTCGCCCCCGACTGCAGCCCTCAATGGTTTTTTACAGCATCTTTTATACATTAAAACTTGGCAACCCTTCCACTGTGTACATGTCCCTAACTAGATGGCATAATGGTCATTAATTGTTTTTCAGTTCTTCTTATCAATAGTTCGTTGAGCCTTCATGGGTTTCAAAGCTAGTTACTGTAACATTTGCTTATTGAATTATCATTGGCCCACAGGCATCTGTAAGGAATACCTATTATATTCACATGTGATCACATGCTGAGTTGTCATTGGCCTGCAGGCATCTGTAAGGACTGCTATTGTTTTAGAAGACCCAGGCTAGGGGGTCCTAACTCCATCTTGTCCCCACTGTACTATATGATTGAGATCACAGACCTGATGCTTCATAAAAGAGTTTAAACTGTAATACTCTGTTGTCCTGCAAGTTATTAGTTTTCTACAAAGTGTGCAAAACAAGACATGGGCCTAGAAATTCAGTATAGCCACTTTTGGGGCGGTAAAGTCGGGCGGCCGCTAAAGTTTGCGCCCGCCGGAAAGTGGAGGCCACTTCGCCGATATTCAGTAGCTTTGGCCAAGGAGTTTGCTCGAGCGCTAAAACTGGCGTTACACGGCTATCTTTAGGCGCTAAGCCGGCGGTGCAGACTGATACCGCCGAGGCCGGGCGCAGCGCAGGTGCGGTCATGTTTTGATTGACAGCAGACACCCTGGCGCCGGCCAGCTCTTAAAGGGGGAAGGGTCGACTTGGTCTGCTGCCACGCCCTGGATACTGCAGCCCTCCAGCTAGGCCTAAACACTGCTGCTGGAGAGAAATAGCGCCAGGAAGGATGCAGAGGGCCCGTGAGCGAGCGCAGCGCGTCTCTGCCCATGATTTAAAGGTGCTGGTTAGGGCTTTGGAGAAGAGAAGCCATATCTTGTTCCCGGACAGTGGCAAGAAGCCTCCCAAGAGGGTGTACAGGAGAGCCTGGAGGGAAATCGCCCAGAGGGTCACAGGCAACAGCGATGTCCCCAGGACTGGTGTGCAATGCCGGAAAAAGTTTAACGACCTCACTCGGATTGTCAGGGTGAGTACCCTTTCCAGTGTCCTCCTCATCCTTGCATGTGCACCTCACATTATGGGCAAAGGGACCTCAAAGGCCTAATGGCCAGCCCTCATCCAGCAGCTATGGCACTGGCATGAACATCAATTGCACTTTCTGCACTTTACACACTGGCCAAGCTATTCGACCATGGGAGGCAGTGCACACAACAACAGGGCACCACACTGGCCAAGCTATTCGACCATGGGAGGCAGTGCACACAACAACAGGGCACCACACTGTACTTAGAGGCCGTCCTTTCTCTTGCAGGCCAAGCTGGCCCAGAATCTGAAGAGCCGGACTGTCACTGGGGGAGGCCGTGCCCAGTTCCAGCAGCTCAGTGACCTGGAGGAGCGCGTGGGTCGAGTCATGGGTGCCCGGGTGATTGGCCCCGTTGCAATTGGAGATGCCGACCCTGTGCTGGGCCCCAATGGTAAGGACATGACCGTTTGGACCTCTCTCGTTCCCCTTGCGCTTCAGATCTACATCCTTTGCCACTGTCCGACCAATGCGCAGAATGCCACCACTCATGCCTCCCTCGCTGACGCCCTGTCCTCACTCTGAAACTACTCTTGTGCCTTCCTGCTTTCAGCTGGTGAGGAGGAGGTCCCTGAAGCTGCGAGTGTCAGTCCCTCGGAAGAGGAGGACGAGGAGGAGCAAGAGGAAGGCGGCACATCGGGGGAACCCTCATCCGCGCCAGGGGATGGCAATGGAGGGGACACGTCTTCCCTGGAGGAGAGCCAGGGGGAAGTGTTGCAGGGGGGTGTAGCTCCTGTGCCCAGTGGCGTCCAGCCACGCGGGAAGGGTCGGGCAGCTCGGCTGCCTTCTCCCCAGAGGGGGGAAGTGTTGCAGGGGAGTGTAGCTCCTGTGCCCAGTGGCGTGCAGCCACGCGGGAAGGGTCGGGCAGCTCGGCTGCCTTCTCCCCAGAGGGGGGAAGTGTTGCAGGGGAGTGTAGCTCCTGTGCCCAGTGGCGTGCAGCCACGCGGGAAGGGTCGGGCAGCTCGGCGGCCTTCTCCCCAGAGGGAGAGTCCGGCCTCCAGTCTGGAGACGGTCCTCACCCAGGAGGTGCGCCTCCTTGATCAAATGTCCGCGGACTCGGATCGTCGGCACACCGAGTTCATGGGGGTTGTGGCACGGTTGCCTGAGGCCATTGAGTCCCTGGCTCATAGTGTGTCCGATTTCGGGGCCTCACAGGCCAGGGGTCTCGAACAATTCGGGGCATCACAGGACGCGAGTCGGGCACAATTCGGGGCATCACAGGACGCGAGTCGGGCCGAATTCGGGGCATCACAGGACGCGAGTCGGGCCGAATTCAGGGCAGCACAGGACGCGAGTCGGGGCGACTTCAGGGCAGCACAGGCAGCGAGTGGACAGTTGATCAGTGGTGCCGTGCAGTCACTGGCTGGTCTGATGCGGGCACAGACCAGGGCAGTACGGGCACTCACTGCTGCCACACTCGCTGTGTCACGCATGCATCGCCAGGGCACCCGCCGCGCTGCTGCAGCACAGCGGTCTGGCCTTCACCAGATTGCTGCGCTTGCTGCAGTGCCAGCCCGGCCGAGTGCCAGTGTCTCTGGCGACCAGCGAGCGCCTGGCATCAGCCAGCTTGCCCCCATTGCTGCAGCCGCCACTGCCACTCCCCCAGCAAAGCTGCGACGAGCTGCTGGAGAGACTGATGCTGCCCAGCCACAGCTGCAGCAGTCAGCAGCCGGCCCCTCGAGGGCCAGAGCTCATCTAGGCCGACCCCCAAGGGCATCTGCCGTCATGCAATGTGCCCCTCAGGAGCCTTCCCCCAGCCTTGCAACACCCACAGGGCCCAGGTTGAGGTGGAGCAGCAGGTCGGCCAGGGGCCGGAAAAGGCTGGACAAGGACTCGCCCTCTCGGCACACAAAGTAGAGTGTGTTGGCAAATGTTTTTTTATATGGGGGTGCTTGTGCTGTCTATTGGGGGGGGTTCTTTTGGTAAGGCCGAGGATGAAGGCAAATGTTTTTTTATATGGGGCTGCTTGTGCTGTCTATGGGGGGGGTTCTTTTGGTAAGGCCGAGGATGAAGGCCATTTGGATGGACAAGTTTTGTTATTCCTCCCCAGGTTGTGGGAGTGAGATATGTTTTTGACTGTTTTTTGGGGGTGTTGTGTGTTTTTGGGTTTCATGTGGGAAGGGCCCTGAGTTTGTTCAATAAAGCTTTTTCTTTATTCAGCTTGTCCATGTGTGATGTTTCAAGTGGTTGTTGCGCTAACCGGCTGAGGGCTTGCGGAGCGGCTGCATTCATGTGCCTTCATTGCCACAAGCCATTCCCTGACAGGGGGCCTAGAAGTGTCGTTCAATAAGCCGCCGACGGACGGCCCTTGGACCTTGTGGCTCCCTCCTGGGCTGGTACTCCTCCTCCTCCTCCTCCTCCTCCTCCTCATGGTCCTCCTGCTCGTCCTCCTGAGGTGGTGGTCCAACGTGAGGTGGCAGTGCCTGAGTCCTGCGGATAGCCAGGTTGTGCAGCATGCAGCAAACGACGACGAACTGGGAGACTCTATCCGGCGAATACTGCAGAGATCCGCCGGAGCGATCCAGGCAGCGGAACCGTTGCTTGAGGACGCCAATCGTTTGCTCTATGATGTTCCTTGTGGCTTGATGGCTTTCGTTGTATGCCTCCTCAGCAGGGGTCCTGGGCGCGCGGAGCAGGGTCATGAGCCATGTACACAAAGGATAGCCTTTGTCCCCGATAAGCCATCCTCTTGGGGGAGGCTGTGCCTGGAACATGTCAGCCACAGTAGTCTGGCGCAGGATAAATGCATCGTGGCTGCTGCCTGGAAAGCGGGCATTGACAGCTAGGATGCGCTGCCTGTGGTCACACACCAGCTGTACATTGAGGGAATGGTAGCCCTTCCGGTTGCGGTAATCCTCGGCATTGTCGATAGGTGCCCGCAAAGCCACATGCGTGCAGTCAATGGCGCCCTGCACCATGGGGAAGTCGGCGATCCTCGCAAATCCGACTGCACGCTGCTCCTGCCTCTCTAGGGTCATGGGGAAGGAGATGAATTGGTGTCTCCTTGTGAAAAGGGCATCGGTGACCTGCCGGATGCAGCGATGCACGGCGAACTGGGAGATGTTAGCTATGTCCCCAGCAGCGGCTTGGAAGGAGCCGCTTGCATAAAAGTTCAGAGCCACCGTGACCTTCACTTCCACCAACAGAGAAGTCCTGCACATCAGCTGTGGACGCAGATCTCTGTGAAGCAGCTGGCAGATCTCTGCAACCACCTCCCTTCTGAAGCGCAGCCTCTTAACACACTGCGCGGCAGTCATGGTGAGATAGGACACCTGCTGGCGGTATTCCCTGAGTGGGTAAGGCCTACGTTGCCGACGCCTGATGGCCCCTCTGCGTCTAGGCATGGCTGCCCCTCTCACACAGCGTCTGCGAGCCCTTCACACATAATGCTGGAACTGAGGGTTGGAACCCCATGCAGCCCCCATAATATACTTGCAAACAGTGAAATCACAATGAGTCAAATTTCCAAGCTCTGACCAGAAGCCAAAAATACCTCTCCTATGTTGGCCCAAATCAGTAAGGTCTCTTCCTTGGTCTCTGTCCAGAAATCCGTTGCACTAAAGTCATTGCAGTAAAATGGCTGGCCTTTATAGTTCAGTCTACGTGCCCTTTAATTAGCGCTCCCCGAGGCCCGCAGGGCCTCTGTTGCGTTCCACTTCACAGTTCTTAACAGCGCCACGCCCACATTGGGCGGGTGCCACTGAAGTTCCGGTTTGGGGCGCACAAACGGCGTTGCACGACGAAATGACGTCATAAGTTGCGCGCGCAGCTGAGCGCGCGCAAACACTTTGCGCCGGCGCTAAATGTCTACTGAAGTTGGGCGTAGGCGCAGATCATTCTGCGCCCGGCCGCTAAGTGCCTAGCGCTCGAGACCTACTCCTCTTATGGCGCTAACGGCTGGCGAACGCAACTGAATTTCTAGGCCATGGTGTCAGAACAGGGATTTGAAATGGACATCGTTGGAGCTCCCTTGCCTTGAATGGATTGGGAATCTTTGAACTTACATAGAGAATGGTGCAAGTTCAAGCAACATGTGCAGTTGATGTTCTCGGGTCTGTTGAAAAGCAAAGGGGAGGAAGAAAGATGCAGCTACCTACTCCTGTGGATCGGAGAATAAGGGAGAGACATTTTTAACACATGGTCTCTCACTGCGGATGAAGCAAAGGTACTGAAAAGTTATTTTGACCATTTTGAATCATATGTGATGCCCAAGACAAATACGATATTCGCTAGGTACAAGTTTCAGGAGAAAGTACAAGGAGCTAGTGAGTTGTTTGAACAGTTCGTGACTGAGTTAAAACTGCTGGTAAATGACTGAATATGCAGAAGATAAAGATGAGATGGTCAGAGACCGCATCGTGTTTGGAATACATTCAGCTAAAGTGAGAGAGAAACTTTTGAATGTTGGCTCTGGGCTAACGCTGGACAAAGCTATGGACATAGCTAGATCGCACGATATAGCCCAAGCACAGTTGAAAACCATAACCGGCGCCACAAACAGCTCGAGTGAACAGACAGTGCATGCAGTTAATAGACACACACCAAAGAACACCGCCCAGAGAGCGTGTTCCAGAACAGAAAGAACAGAGAGAGTTCTAAAAATGAGCGACACAGACATAAAACGCTTCAAAAACTGTGGATATTGTGGAAACAAGATGCACGGGGAAAAGGAGCATTGCCCTGCCAAAGGAAGGCAATGTGCGAAATGTGGTAAACGCAACCACTTTGCTAAAGTTTGCAGGACTGCTTTTGGAATGGCAGTACACACAGTGAGTTACAGCCAAATGCCAGATAGAGAGCCAAATGCAGAGGAACTGTTTATTGATTCTGTGTCACAGAAAAAACAGATTTCAGAATCTGAGCAAGCCTATGCTGATATTGAGATAGGAAAACAGGGCAAAGAGCTAAAGTTTAAACTAGACACTGGCTCTCAGGTTAATGTAATTCCTCTGAGTGAGTATCACAGCTTGAAGGATGAGTGTGAGCTACAGCCCACCTCATGCAGACTGACCGGCTATGGGGGTGAGCAGCTCATTGTAAAAGGCACATGCATGATGAGATGCATGTACAAAGAAAGCGACATGATGTTGGACTTTTACATTGTTGACACTCGAGCACCTCCAGTGCTAGGTCTAAAGGCATGTTTAGACATGGACCTCATCAAGCTAGTGCTATCATTGACAGCACCAGTTGAGAAGCAGACAGTCATGGAGGAGTTTGCTGACGTTTTCAAAGGAATCGGACTATTCCCAAGTGAATGCACTATTCACCTTGACCCAGCAGCAACCCCTGTGGTTTGCCCACCAAGAAGGATACCGCTTGCTCTACGTAGTCACCTGAAGGAGGAGCTGCAGAGCATGGAGAATACAGAAATCATCGTCCAGGAAACAGAACCGACAGAGTGGGTCAATGCGTTAGTAATGGTTGAGAAACCACGTACAGGCAAGCTCAGAGTCTGTCTCGACCCCAGAGATTTGAACAAGGCTATCAAACGCCCTCACTACCCTCTACCAACGCTAGATGACATCACACCCAAGCTATTGGGAGCACGTTACTTCAGTGTAATGGACGCACGATCTGGATACTGAACTATCAAGCTCACGGAAGAGTCATCTAAGCTAACAACGTTCAACACACCATTTGGATGCTACCGATTTCTGTGTTTACCATTTGGTCTTATCTCAGCTCAGGATGAATTCCAGTGGAAGATCGACGAAACCTATGAAGGCCTCGACGGAGTAGTCGCAATCGTAGATGACACACTCATCTATGGCAGGAATAGAGAAAAATATGACAGGAACCTCCGTGCGATGCTACAAAGATCACGGGAGAAAGGTATCCGGCTCAACCTCGAGAAAAGCATAATCGGATCTACCGAGATCAGTTATTTCGGGCATCGCCTCTCAACTGATGGCATTAAGCCGGATCCAGAGAAAATCTCCGCCATCAAGCAGATGGAGCCGCCGAAGAACCGCGCAGAGCTAGAGACAGTACTAGGCATGGTTAACTACTTAGCCAAGTTTGCCCCAAGCCTCTCCGAAATCAACGCACACATGCGTCAGTTGCTCAAACAATCCAATGAGTTCTTGTGGGACAAACAACATGACACAGCATTTCAGAAAATGAAAGACCTAATCACCAGAGAACCAGGACCAGTTCGTGCCTACTTCGACCCCAACAAAGAGCTCAGACTACAATTGGACGCGTCAAAGTACGGACTAGGCGCAGTATTACTGCAAGAAGGAAAGCCCATCGGCTATGCTTCCAGATCTCTCACAGACAGTGAAATCAACTATGCTCAAATCGAGAAAGAGCTATATGCAATTCTGTTTGGATGTAAGCATTTCCACCAGTACGTCTATGGCTGACAAGTCATTGTGGAATCCGACGACAAGTCCCTCGAGTCAATCATGAGGAAACCACTAGCCGCAGCCCCACCAAGGCTACAGAGAATGATCCTTCAGCTACAGAAGTACGACTTCACAATCATTCACCGTCCAGGCAAAGACATTCCTGTCGCAGACACGCTCTCCGGAAAGTCTCTTAGCTACCAGGACAGCAGCCTCAGTGAAGGCATGGATGTGCAGGTGCACATGGTGTACAACAGCTTACCTGTAAGTGATTCAAAACTGAAGGATATCTGAGCAGGAACAGAGAAAGATGCACAACTCACACTGCTGAGCAAAGTCATACATGAAGGATGGCCTGAGGAAAGGAGGAAATGCCCTCAGAGCATATCTGAATTCTGGAACCACAGAGACGAACTGTCACAAATCAACGGAATCATCTTCAAAGGGGAGAAAATCATCATTCCTACCAGCCTCAGAGAAGAGATGTTGACAAAAATTCATGCTGGACATATGGGCATGGAAAAATGCAAACAAAGAGCACGTGACATTATGTTTTGGCCCGGAATGTGCAAACACATTGAGGACATTGTCAGAAAATGTTCCATTTGTCTAGAACGCTGCCCAGCAAATGTCAAAGAGCCCATGATACCTCACCGTATCCCAGACAAGCCCGGCAGGTCGCAGCAATGGATCTGTTCACATGGAACAACGAGGACTACATAGTAACTGTTGATTATTACAGCAGATTTTTTGAACTGGACAAGCTTCACAGCACCACATCTGCAGCTGTGATCCACAAGCTAAAGGCAGCCTTTGCCAGGCATGGCATAGTAGAGTCTTTAGTCTCAGACACTGGCCCCCAATACAAATCAAAAGAGTTCGAGTCGTTTGCCAAGGCATGGGATTTCACACATGTCACATCAAGCCCACATTACCCTCAAATTAATGGCCTTGCTGAAAAAACTGTCCAGATTGCAAAAACACTCATGGACAAAGCCAAAGCGGACAAAAGAGACCCCTACATCAGTCTCCTTGAGTACCGCAACACTCCGGTTGACAACTTCAAGTCACCAGCACAGCTGTTGATGAGCTGCAGACTTCGCTCAATCCTTCCAAGCACCAACCAGCAGCTGCAGCCAGAGGTCGTCAGCTGCAAGCAAGTGCATGCAAAACGTGTACAGAGACAGCAACACCAAAAGAGATACTATGACAGGTCAGCTCGACTACTGCTGCCGCTGCACAATGGAGAATCCATCAGAATCCAGGAGCAGGACTATTGGAAGCCAGCAGTCGTCACCCAGCCAGCTGACACTGAGCGATCGTATCATGTCCGCACCCAAGAAGGACAGGTGTACCACCACAATTGCAGGCACCTCCTGAACACCAAGGAACAACACCGCCATTCCGACGAGAGGATCAGTTCAACAGAGTGTGATGAACAGAGCAATACACAAAACACATCATACTTACTTGAACCGGAATTGTTGACCGATTCAGGAGCATGCTCAGTTCCATACCACACAAGGTCGGGACGAGAGGTCAAGCCTAGAGTTATCCTTGACTTGTGAACTGTCAAAGGGTGTAGGCGGATCGCTGCCCTACAAAAAACTGTACATCGTTATTGAAACGATGAGATGTTTTCAGTGCTAGTTAAATGCTGAGTTTACTTATATGTTTATGCTACCGAGAACATTATGTAGAAGAAAGGTTTAAAAGTAATGCATAACATTTTTCTTTTAAAAGAAAGGGGATGTAACATTTGCATATTGAATTATCATTGGCCCGCAGGCATCTGTAAGGAATACCTACTATATTCACATATGATCACATGCTGAGTTGTCATTGGCCTGCAGGCATCTGTAAGGACTACTATTGTTTTAGAAGACCCAGGCTAGGGGGTCCTAACTCCATCTTGTCCCCACGTGCTGTATGATTGAGATCACAGACCTGATGCTTCATATAAGAGTTTAAACTGTAATACTCCGTTGTCCTGCAAGTTATTAGTTTTGTACAAAGTGTGCAAATACATTCCATAGTTTGAAGATGTTTTTGTCTTTGCACTGATGCCACAGCTCAATAGTCTGTACCCACAGAACTTTAAAAGTTTGTTTTCCATATCTGTTGAAAGACAATTGGCAGCTTTCACAGCTTACAATTGTAACATCTCAGCAACCAGTCTCTTGGCCTCATGAAGCATGATGGTAAATAATATTTGGTTAACTTTTCAAGTTACAGCAAAATTTACAGCAAATAGTGTGTTCTTACATGTGGTGGCTGGAAAAGGCCTGGTGTAGACTAAAAGCATCGTGGCTATTTCTAGGATATCGGGCATTGACAGTTAAGAATCTAAGTGTGTGGACGCACACCAACTGAACATTCAGCGAGTGGTAGCCTTTTCGGTTACGGAATATTTTCGGATTATTCTGAACTGCCCGGAAGGAGACGTGGGTGCAGTCAATGGTGCCCTACACCATTGGGAAGCCCGTTATCCTGACAAATCCGCATGCACGCTTGTGCTGCTTCTCTCTGGTCATAGGGAAGGAAATGTACTCCTTGCTCCCTCGATACAGTGGATCCGTGACATCTCGGATGGAGCGATGTAAGGCATACTGGGAGATGTTGGAGATGTCTCCTGTTGCACATTGGAATGAACTGTTGGCATAGAAGTTGAGTGCGATGGTCACCTTCATCACCACTGAGAGAGCCGTCCTAACCCTGGTCTGAGGCTCGAGGTCTGGCTGGAGGAGGAGGCAGAGCTCTGTTACCACCTCCTTGCTGATGCACAGCCTTCACAGACACTGCTCCTCAGTGAAATGGAGGTACAAGAACTGCTGCCGCAATACCCTGGGAGGTTAAGGTCTCCTGTTGCTAGCCCTGTTGTGCCTTCTCCCTCTGGCCACATGTTGCTGTCTTTCTCCAGGCCTTTGTCCCTGCAGTGCTCTCCTCCTAAGAAACCTCTGACGTTCACAATGGAGCAGGTAGTCGACTGCCAACAGAGCCCCCATTAAAGTGTATAAATTGTTTTCACAAATATTCACTGAGTTAAATGCAGCAATTGTTAACACTCACGACAGCCCTTGGAGCTAAAATCGCATCTATATGTTCAGCAGCTTGTCTGACAATGTCTCAGCAGTGTTATGGCCGACAAAAAAGTTTCCCCAAGATGGCGCCTTTAAATAGCGCGCGGAGCCAACTCCCGACTGCAACTCGACAGCTGATGCTTTTAGCGGTACGCGGTAAGTGAGGGGGCGCAGCCAAATTTTGCATCCGGGGCACTAACGGGGCACTGCGCATGATGATGACGGCCAAGTGGGGCGGTACCTATAGGAGCGGGGCGCTAACTCTTCGTGGCTCCACAAGAACCCGGCCCATTTTAGCGCGGGCACTAATATTGCCGCACCCGGGCAAAAACCCATTTGCGTCCCGTTAGTGCCCCATGGAGGTGCTAACGGCAGGCACAAAGCAGCCGAATTTCGTGCCCAAATTCTTTGTCCTTTTCTATAAATGTCTCTAGGGCCTTGCTTCGTCTTATTTTTACAATTTCAACCAGCCCCATAAGCCACTCAAATGCTCCGTTCTTCTAGCCAAGGAGGGGGATGGAATTAGCGCAACATCTCTCCTTCGGCCCACCACTGAGGGAAGAGCTTTCAAATGCCTTAATCCTACTCTTTGAAACTTATTACCTAAATACTCTCGACCTCTATCTCCGCCTTTATTAAATCTTCTCGAGAGCTATCTCTTTGACCAAGCCTTCAGTCGTACCTCCTAATCACTCCCTTCAGATTCAGCACCTGCTTTACTTGCACCTGATTGTGAAGCATGTTGGTACTTTCCTTATATTAATAACATTACATAAATGGAAATTGTTATTGCTGAGGCACTGTTTCCACTATAATGCAAAGCTAGACATGCTAAAGGAGACATATATACCCAAAATATATCCAGTATCACCAACAAAAATAGCATACATTGTTTGCCATGTGTATCGGGATCAGTTTGTACAATGACTTTGAATACTATCCAGAATCAGGTGAGTACTTCACTTGGATAGTATTGTGAAAATCTGTTAACAAGTTTAATACCATTGAGACTGACTGATTTGATAGTAACATAGTAGAAATCCTAAGAACACCCAACTCCTCAAACCTCTTAATATTTTTTAACCATAATAATTGTAAGATTGCTCCATTTAAAAAAATCATTATATAAGCTAAGTCAAAGTAGATGTGCAAAGTACAATACTTGCAAATTCTGTACAGTAGGGGGCTTTACAGGATTACATTTTACCAGGATTGTAGCATGTATGTTTAATACCACGGTCACGTTCTGATTGTACAATGCTCAGTGGAAATAATGGAAAAGATGTTGTAAACCATTAAAGAAAAGACATTTCAAATGTGAACTTACTATTAATAAAAGATCAGTCAACATCTGTAAAGTCTGTGGGTTGTTTAGTTAATTACTACACAGACTCCAAGAGTAACTTAAAACAGGACTTTACTATTCGAAGGTCAGGGCGAATCTGCCCAATAACTCCTGGCACAACATTTATATACTGGTGTTGTCACCGTCGGTATTACCGTATACAGAAGCCAAACAAAGTAGTGCCACACCTAAAATAGTTCTCTTAAAGGTGAACGGTTACATACAATAGTTCTCTTAAAGGTAGATGGGTACATACACTACAATCCTCCCTTTTTAGCTTACAACATACTTATTCCCCATTAAACATAACATATAATCAACTTCATGTAAAACAATTCACAGATATAGTCTCTGCGGGAAACAGTTCACAGATTCAGTCTCTGCGGGAACAGTTCACAGATTCAGTCTCTGGTCTTGACTCGGTCCGAACAACATCTCTGTGGTGTTTTGAAGAAGGGTCAAACCCGAAACGTCAACTCAAATTTCTCTCCACGGATGTTGCCTGACCTGCTGAGTTTTTCCAGCATTTTCTGTTGTTATCTCTGTGGTGTGGCCGGTTCACATTTCTAGCGTGACTCATCCAATAGTCTTTCCCTTGGCTTAACAGCTTGAACTTCCGTCCTGCTGAACCAGCAGTGCTGACTTTTACAAACAGCTGGACTGCCTTGGTAATTTTTCTTACTTTCCAACTGATTTGGCCCCCTTCGTGGGGCCCACGTGCATGATCTGATAGAAGTGATAATGATTTAGATGGTTATCGTCTTCTGCTTCGTCTTTTTCTTTTCTGCTTCTTGGAGACTCTCGGGGCTCCCTTATCCGCTGCCAGCTGTAGCGCCACCATCTCCCTATGTTCCTTAGACTTTAAGTGCTTCATCCTGATTTCTGCACTTTGGGAGTTTTCATCACAAGCTGGGCAGACCAAGTCATCGTAATATTCCGTGTCACTCAACAGGTCATGGTAATATTCGGTGGCGTCCTGAGCTAGTCCAGCGAGAGGGCCTGCTACTTCTTCCGTACCCAACTGGACGTTAGCCGACTGTTGTTCCCTCCCTAGACATCTTTCCTGAAGAGACTTCTTCATGCGTTCATATTCATCCCGCTCTTCCTGGGTTTCCTGCAAATCCTTCACTAATGACTTCGTTTGTGATTTCAATACTTCCCCTTCCCTCGGGGATTGATTGATCAGGCTATTCAATCCTTCTACTGGAGCAGCTGTTTCAACATTCTGCTGTTCACATTGACGTGATTCAGCGTACTTTTGGCACAGTTGGCACGGCCCTTGACTGTGTCCATTCTATCTCCCGCACTTCTGCCCTCACCCCTGCCCCTCCCTCCCGGAACCACGATAGGGTTCCCCTTGTCCTCACCTTCCACCCCACCAGTCTCCACGTTCAATGGATCATCCCACGCCATTGCCGCCGGCTCCAATGTGATCCCACCACCAAATGCATCTTCCCCTCCCCTCCCCTTTCAGCATTCCGTAGGGACCGCTCCCTCCGAGATACTCTAGCCCACTCCTCTATCACCCCCCGCACCCCTTCCCCTTCGCCCAGCACCTTCCCGTGCAAGCGCAGGAGATGCAACACCTGCCCATATCCCTCCCCCCTTCCCACTGTCCAGGGCCCCAAACACCTCTTCCAGGTGAAACAGCAATTTACTTGTACTTCTTGCAATCTAGTATACTGTATTCGCTGCTCACGATGCGGTCTCCTCTACATTGGGGAGACCAAACGCAGATTGGGTGACCGCTTTGCGGAACACCTCCGTTCAGTTCGTAAGTGTGACCCCGAGCTTCCGGTCACCTATCACTTAAATTCACCGTTCCATTCCCACTCAGACCTCACCGTCTGCGGCCTCTTGCATTGTTCCACGGAAGCTCACCGTAAACTCGAGGAACAGCACCTCATCTTCCGATTAGGCTCTTTACAGCCTTCCGGACTCAATATCGAGTTCAACAATTTCAGATCATAACCTCGGCCCCTATTATATTTTTATACTAGCTGAAGTGCCCGGCGGTGCCGAGGCTTTTTTGAGGGAATGTTGTTGTTGGAAGAGAGAGAGAGAGCGACTGGGGGGAAGAGAGAGAGCGACTGGGGGGAAGAGAGAGAGCGACTGGGGGGAAGAGGGGGAGGGGAGGGGAGGGGGGAGGGGAGGGGGGGAGGGGGAGGAGGGGAGGGGAGGGGGAGGGGAGGGGAGGGGAGGGGGGCGGAGGGGAGGGGGGAGGGGAGGGGGGAGGGGAGGGGAGGGGAGGGGGGAGGGGGGAGGGAGGGGGAGGGGAGGGGGGGAGGGGAGGGCGGGGAAGGGAGGGCGGGGGGGAGGGGAGGGGGGAGGGCGGGGGGGAAGGGAGGGCGGGGGGGGACGGCGGGGGGGGAAGGGAGGGGGAAGGGAGGAGGGGGGAAGGGAGGGCGGGTGGGGAAGGGCGGGGGGAAGGGAGGGGGGAAGGGAGGGGGGAGGGCGGGGGGGAAAGGGGGGAAAGGAGGGCGGGGGAGGGGGGGCAGGGGGAAAGGGAGGGTGGGGGCCCCCCCCGAGGGTCGCGGCCCCCCCCCGAGGTGAAGACCTCCGATTGCGCGCGCAGCAGGAGCTGAGACGTGGCGTCTCTCTCTGGCTCGGCCGGCGGGCCCGGTTGCCAGGGTAACTGTGACGCTGACCAAGCCCCGCCCCCCGGCCAAGCCAGAGAGAGAGACGCCGCATCTCAGCTGCTCCTGCTGCGCACGCGGCCCCCCCCGAGTGTCGCGGCCCCCCTCCGAGGGTCGCGACCCCCCGAGGGTCACGGCCCCCCCCCGAGTGTCGCGGCCCCCCCGAGGGTCGCGGCCCCCCCCCCGAGGGTCGCGGCCCCCCCCCCGAGGTGAAGACCGTCGATGGTGGCTGTGCGAGACGGCCGGCAGGGCCGGTTGCCAGGGTAACCGTCGACGCTCAGCAAGCCCCGCCCCCCGGCCGAACCAGAGAGAGACGCCGCGTCTCAGCTCCTGCTGCGCGCGCACCCTAGCGGCGCTGGGCTGAGGCTCGGCCCTCCAGCCTTCGAGTGGGGCCGGGAGGTGCCTAGCTCGGGCGTGGGTGCGGAGGAGACACCGAGGCTTCTAGGCCTACCTGGAAAAATGGGGAAAGGTAGGAAAATTTATGAGATTAGATAAGTTAATTACTTTCTAAATCATTTTTTTAAAAAACAATATGTGTTTTAAAAGCAACGTTTTTTTTTAAGACGCAGAAAGCGGGAAAAAGAAAGGAAAAGTTTGGAATCAAGATGGCGGCAACTAACCTCGGTTCAGAACGATAAGGCCCGGCCACACACGCACCGATTGGCCCGACGGCACACGCCAGCAACCCGGCGTTCGATTGGTCGAGCTCGAGGTCACTCTGTCGCTAATGAGCGGATAATGAGATGCTAATGAGCGGAATGTTGAAGGTTTTTCGGATACCGCGGGTGCGATTTTAGCCCGGCCGAAACGTAAATACGCTTAAAACTGTCTCGGAAGCGTAAGCTTTCTTTGGAGGTAACGCGCGCATAGGTACGCCCTGTAACTTTCGAGCGCATAGCCCGCCAGACGCACACGCGATGACAGACAGACAGAAGGACAGACGGACAGAAGGACAGAAGTACCGATTTATATATATAGATTTTTTATCCACACTTTTGGTTTGTGACTTTTCCTTTTTTTTCTCTCTCTCCCACATGGCAGCTGTCTTTCCCTCTACCAACAGCATTTCACACTTCATCTCGAGCCATTGTTTGTTTCTTTACCTGTCCTATTACCATCTCGTCTCCCCTTGAATATCTCTTAATGTCTCTTCTTTCATCCCCTCCCCCATTTCCCAGCCCCCAAATTGCCTTTTAATCTGTTTCATTTCCTGCCTTTTTTCTCAGTTCTGTAGAAGGGTTTCGACCCGAAACGTTGACTCTGTTTCTCTCTCCATGGATGTTGCCTGGCCTGCTGAGTTTTTCCAGCATTTTCTGTTGTTATTTCAATTTGTTATTGGTTTTTAGTGTTGGTGCTGGTACACTAACTGCATTTCTATACCAAAAATTAAGTGGATCTTTTTAAGCCTGCAACTTATTGGAATAATTATACTATTTTAGTGCATTGAAAGAAACAAATTATATGTCTTTTAATACTCCTATCACTTGCCCAGATTTTTTTAGCTGCTGTTACACCAGGCAAGTTGGAGGATATAGTGGTCCAGATGTTGCTGCAGCAGGGCATCCAATGGCATCTATCGTTACTTAGACCTGTTTGTGCAAGTTTAGGTTTTAAAATATTTTACATCACAAGTTGCTGGAAGTATGTGCTGATAGCAGCACAGTGAGGAAAACAGGGTATCTAGGACCTGAGTGAACAGGGCAAGCAAGTGTATCTCTTTAACAAATCAGATTGAAGCGCTGAGAAATAAACAGAGGAAGGATAGAGAAGGAAGTGTAAATTAGAGTGGGTGAATTCAATGTCAAATCAGGTACAGAAAAAAATTAAAATAGGGAAAGAAAGACTGGATTAAGTGAGATCGAGAAAAGTGCGACAGAGATGAAAAGTAAAAAAAATGTAAAAAATTTAAAATGTGACATTTTTAAAATCTCCAACAACAAATAATGCCTGGAGGAATGAGACTCCACACTTGCAATAGTTAATTTTCAGTGCCAGAGAGGTTGATTGGCATGAATTAACAATTATCATGTCATTAAAGGGTACATAAGCTACTAATTACTAGACCTAAATATCTGCGGGTTTAGTTTGGATCTACCACGGAAATAAAGCAGCTTCATGACATTCAATGCATGTCAATGGTGAGGCTGATACCAAAATGCCATCGGCTCAGCAACTTTTTAATATTTGCATTTGCTCCTCGCCTGAAGTTCCTCTATTATTTAGGCATAAATAACGGCGCGTGCCATTAGCCTCACCATTATTTTGTCAGCAAAATCTGGCCAATTGTTTTATGACAATGGCAGCATTATATCATGTAATGCTGTTAAGATTGAACTGCGTATGAATGAGCTGTACCTTTAAGGTCACAAGGTTTAAATGCTGTAAACACGTACATCCAGAGGCCAGTTACAGAGTAATTGGTCTTGGACAGATCCTGAGGTCAATTAGAATACATTTTATGTTCCTCGGGAAGCCTCTCTTTAGATTGGTAGGTGGCTGCAATTCAGTGGCTCCTCTTCAACGTCAGGAGAAACTAACAGCAAAAACAGCACAGTGGCATAGTGGTTAGAAGTGTTGCCTTGCAGCGCCAGGGACCCGGGTTCGAATCCGGCCTCGGGTGACTGTCTGTGTGGAGTTTGCACATTCTCCCCATGTTTGCGTGGGTTTCCTCCGGGTGCTCCGGTTTCCTCCCACAGTCCAAAGATGTGCGGGTTAGGTTGATTGGCTATGATAAATTGACCCTTAGTGTTAGGGGGATTAAATACGTGGGGTTACAGGGATAGGGTGGGATATGTGTTGGTGTAGGGGTTACGGGGATCGGGTGGGATATGTGTCGGTGTAGGCTCGATGGGCCGAAATGGCCTCTATCTGCACTGTGGGGTTTCGGTGATTCTTTTCTGAATACTTTTTTAAATGTCAATTTAACCTCTACTTAAACCCAACACTTTTCATGATTACAAAAGTAAAATACTGTGGATGCTGGAAATCTGAAATAAAAACAAAATGCTGGAAATACTCAGCAGGTCAGGCAGCATCTGTGGAGAGAGAAACAAAGTTAACGGCCCAGAAATTCGGGTCGGGGGCTTCCCGCAGGTGCAATTCCAATCCGGGGCCTGGTCCAGCTCCCGGCGCGCAGTGCTTGCGTATCCCAGGGGCGCAGTTAGTTCGATGCGTCCCCTGGGATCACGTGGGCCATGGGGAGCCAATCGGAGCAGGGAATGCTCCATTCATAAGTCTGACAGGAAGAGCTGTCAAGACTTATAAATACTACGGCCCCAAAACAGCACTAAATCTTCAAATACATTTTTTTTAAATCACTTTTTTTAAATAAACTATAAATTACATGAAATAACTATTTAAAACAATAATTTAAATTTTTGAAAAAAATAATTACATTTTCTAACAGGGCTAAAAATAAACTTACCGTGCTTTAAAGTATTTAAAAATAATAAACCTGTGGAAAAAATGTTTTAATTTTAATTAAGTCACCACTTACCTTGTAAAAAGCAGGCCTTACGCCTGCTTTTTTCATGTCTAACTTCTGGAGACTTACCCTCCCGGGAAAACCTGCAAATAAAACCGAAGTTCGATGTGCACGCGCAGCCTCTCCCGCACATCCGTTCGACCTCTGAACCCCTTCGTTCAGGGGATCGGAAGTGCCGGTTTCCCGCACATGCGCAGTGCATGCAGGAAACCGGCACTTCCATTGGGCTTACGGGTGAGTACCCCATGCATACTCACCCGTGGAGACCCGAATTTCTGGGCCAACGTTTCAGGTCGATAACCTTTCATAGAAACATAGAAACATAGAAGATAGGAGCAGGAGTAGGCCATTCGGCCCCTCGAGCCTGCTCCGCCATTCAATGCGATCATGGCTGATCATCCAAGTTCAGTACCCGGTCCCTGCTTTCTCCACATACCCCTTGATCCCTTTAGCCTTAAGAAATATATCCAAATCCTTCTTGAATATATTTAATGAATTGGCCTCTACTGCCTTCTGTGGTAGAGAATTCCACAGGTTCACCACTCTCTGGGTGAAGAAATTCCTCCTCATATCTGTCCTAAAAGGCCTACCCCTTATCCTTAGACTGTGACCCCTGGTTCTGGATTCCCCGACCATCGGGAACATCCTCCCTGCATCTAGTCTGTCCAGTCCTGCCAGAATTTTATAAGTTTCAATGAGATCCCCTCTCATTCTTCTAAACTCTAGCGAGTACAAGCCCAATCGACCCAATCTCTCCTCATACGTCATTCCTGCCATCCCAGGTATCAGCCTGATGAATCTTCGCTGAACTCCTTCCATGGCAAGAATATCCTTCCTCAGATAAGGTGACCAAAACTGCACATAATACTCAAGATGTGGTCTCACCAAGGCCCTGTACAACTGCAGCAAGACATCCTTGTTCCTGTACTCAACCCCTCTCGCTATGAAGGCCAACATACCATTTGCCTTCTTAACCGCCTGCTGCACCTGCATGCCTACCTTCAGCGACTGGTGCACAAGGACACCCAGGTCTCGTTGCACTTCCCCTTCTCCCAATCTATTGCCATTCAGATAATAATCTGCCTTCCTGTTTTTGACACCAAAGTTGATAACCTCACATTTATCCACGTTATATTGCATCTGCCATGCTTCTGCCCAATCACCCAACCTGTCCAAATCATCCTGTAGTTTCTTGGCATCCTCCTCACAGCACACATGCCCACCCAGCTTTGTGTCGTCTGCAAATTTGGAGATATTACATCTAGTTCCCTTGTCTAGATCATTAATACATATTGTGAATAGCTGGGGTCCAAGGACCGATCCCTGCGGTACCCCACTAGTCACTGCTTGCCACTCGGAAAAAGACCCATTTATTCCAACTCTTTGCTTTCTATCTGCCAACCAGTTCTCTATCCAAGTCAATACTTTGCCCCCAATACCACGTGCCTTAACTTTACACGCTAATCTCTTATGTGGGACCTTAGCGAAAGCCTTCTGAAAGTCCAAATACACCACATCCACTGGTTCTCCCTTATCTATTTTACTAGTTACATCCTCAAAAAATTCCAGTAGATTAGTCAAGCATGATTTACCTTTTGTAAATCCATGTTGACTTTGTCCGATCCTGTCACTGTTTTCCAAGTGCTCTGCTATTACATCTTTTATAATGGACTCTAGCACTTTCCCCACTACCGATGTCAGGCTTACCGGTCTGTAATTCCCCATTTTCTCTCTACCACCTTTTTTGAATAGTGGGGTAACATTAGCTACCCTCCAATCCATGGGTACTGTTCCAGATTCCATTGAATGTTGGAAGATGATCAGCAATGCATCTACTATTTCTAGGGCCACTTCCTTAAGTACCCTAGGATGTAGATTATCAGGCCCTGGGGATTTATCGGCCTTCAATCCCATCAATTTCCCTAACACCATTTCCCTAGAAATACTGATTTCTTTCAGTTCCTCCCTTTCATCAGACCCTATGTTCCCCAACATTTCTGGGAGGTTATTTGTGTCCTCCTTTGTGAAGACAGAACCAAAATATGTATTTAATTGGTCTGCCATTTCTTTGTTCCCCATTATAAATTCCCATGATTCTGACTGCAAGGGACCTATGCTTGACTTCACTAATCTTTTTCTCTTCACATATCTATAGAAGCTTTTACAGTCAATTTTTATGTTCCCTGCAAGCTTACTCTCGTATTCTATTCTCCCCCTCTTAATTAATCCCTTTGTCCTGCTTTGCTGAATTCTAAACTGCTCCCAATCCTCAGGTTTGCTGCTTTTTCTGGCCAATTTATATGTCCTCCCCTTGGATCTGATGCTATCCCTAATTTCCCTTGTTAGCCACGGTTGAGTCACCTTTTTTTTATGCCAAACAGGGATGAACAAATTCTGTAGTTCATCCATGCAATCTTTAAATGTTTGCCATTGCCTATCCACCATCAACCCTTTAAGTAACGTTCCCCAATCCATCCTAGCCAACTCACGCCTCATACCATCGTAGTTTCCTTTATTTAAATTCAGGACCTTAGTCTCTGAGTCAACTACTTAACTGCTGTGCCCTTATTGCGTGCGTCTCTAATTTCCCGTTTAATGTCATCCCCAACCTCAGCATTACTGTACTGGTCCCACCTCCCCCAGAACTGGTTCCAATGTCCCAGGAATTTGAATCCCTCCCCCTGGCACCATTCCTCTAGCCACGTATTCATCTGAAATATTCTTCTATTTCTACTCTGACTAGCACGAGCACTGGTAGCAATCCTGAGATTACTACCTTTGAGGTCCTATTTTTTAATTTACCTCATAACTCCCTTCATCAGAAAGGTCATAATTTTCATGATTATGTGTATGCTGCTGACTATCTTATTAAACTCAAATGAAGATAATGAATTGTTAATGAATTCCATTGCTTTCTCAGTTGCCCTTTGAATGTAAATGAAGAGTATGAATGCCTGATGCTTGCAGAATCCAGCTTGTTTATCTCTAAGCTTCTTGTCAATAGCTTTTCTGATTATCAATCAATTTTTATTTCTAACACTCAAACATTATTCACAGTTGAATGCAATATACCCTATATACTCAGCTAAGTATTCTCTGCAGTGACCATCTCTGATGGTCTATTAGATCATATCATATTGGATACATACTCACAAACCAACTAAAATCAATCACTATACTCCCACATGTGGTATGTTCAATTCACAGGCCCATAATACTAACAACAACAGCTTGCATTTATATAGTGCCTTTAACGTAGTAAAACATCCCAAAGCACTATCAAACAAAATTTGACACTGAACCACATAAGGAGATATTAGGGCAGAAAGGTAGGTTTTAAGGAGCTTCTTAAAGGAGGAAAGTGAGGCAAAAGAGGTTTAGGGAGAGAATTCCAGAGCTTAGGGCCTCGACAGCTGAAGGCAAGGCCACTAATGGTGGAGTGATTAAAATCAGGGATGCTCAAGAGGCCAGAATTGGAGGAGCGCAGATATCTTGGAGGGTTGAAGGGCTGGAGGCGGTTACAGAGATAGGGAGGGACGAGGCCATGGAGAGATTTGGAAACAAGGATGACAATTTTAAAATTGAGGCGTTGCTTAACTGGGAGCCAATGTAAGTTAACGAGCACAGGGCAATGGTGAATGGGACATGGTGCGAGTTAGGTAACGGGCAGCAGAGTTTTGGATGAGCTGCAGTTTATGGAGGGTAGAAAATGGGATTATGGACAGCAGTGCATTGGAATAGTCAAGTCTAGAGTAACCAAGGCATGGATGAGGGTTTCAACAGCAGATGAGCTGAGGCAGGGGCAGAGTTGGGTGATGTTATGGAGGTGGAAATAGGCAGTCTTTTTTATGCTGCGGATATGTGGTTGGAAGCTCACCTTGGGGTCAAATATGACACCAAGGTTGCGAAAAGTCTGGCTCAGCCTCGACCAGTTGCCAGGGAGAGGGATGGAGTCGGTGACCAGGGACAGAGTTTATGGCAGGGACCGAAGACAATGGCTTCAGTCTTCCTAATATTTAGTTGGAGGAAATTTCTGCTTATCTACTACTGGATGTCGGACAAGCCATCTGACAATTTAGAGACATTGGAGGGATTGAGAGAGGTGGTGTTGAGGTACAGGTGGGTGTCGTCAGCCTACATATGGAACCTGACGTGTTTTCAGATGATGTTGGCGAAGGGCAGCATGTAGATGAGAACTAGGAGGGGGCCAAGGATAGATAATTGGGGGACACCAGAGGTAACGGTGCAGGAGCGGGAAGAGAAGCTATTCCAGCTAATACTCTGGCTACGTCTGAATAGATAAGAAAGGAACCAGGCGAGTGCAGTCCCACCCAGCTCGACGACGGAGGAGGTGTGTTGGAGGAGCATGGTGTGGTCAACCATGTCAAAGGCTGCAGACAGGTTGAGAAGGACGAGGAGGCATAGTTTACCCTTGTCACAGTCACTAAGGATGTCATTTGTGACTTTATAAAGAGCCTTTTCGGTACTGTGGCAGGGGCGGAAACCTGATTGGGGGATTCAAACATGGAGTTCTGAGAAAAATGGGCACGGATTTGGGAGGCAACAACATGTTCAAGGACTTTGGAGAGGAAAGGGAGATTGGAGATGCAATGGTAATTTGCCAGGACAGAGGGGTCAAGGGCTGGTTGTCTGAGGAGAGGGGTGATGATGGCAGATTTGAAGGGGCTGGGGATAGTACCTGAGTAGAGAGAACCATCAACAATATCAGCTAACATGGGGGCCAGGAAGGGAAGTTGGGTGGTTACCAGTTTGGTGGGAATAGGGTCGAGGGAGCAGGAAGTGGGTCTCATGGACAAGATGAGCTTGGAGAGGGCATGAGAGGAGATATCAAGAATCCATCCCACATAGGTCAAAACAGATCTGCACTACGGTTTGAGAAATGCAAACACATCCACCATGTCAAGCATCTTTGATGATGCATTACAGAGTATTCTCCATAAATCCTAAATGATTACGGGGCCCACATATTTTCTTTAAACCCATGACCTTTCAAGTGTGACTTGTGCTTGACATGGTGGATATGTTTGCATTTCTCAGAAACAGTAGTGCAGATCTGTTTGGACCTATGTGGGATGGATTCTTGATATTCCCCTCATACCCTCTCCGAGCTCATCTTGTCCATGAGACCCACCTCCTGCTCCCTCGACCCTAATCCCACCAAACTGGAATAAAAAATTGCCCATTAAATGCATATGTGAAATAATTTCTTTAATGGTGAAGTTCTTACCTTTTAATTGGCAGATATACTGTCCCACATACATGAAAGGCAAAACAAATCCTGTAAATATAGACTGCTACAGAATTGTCTTTACTGTTTACATAATTACTGTTAAAATAAAGACGAATGAGAAGAATTCTTTACATATTGCTCTGGGAAACTTTTGTTGGGGGTGTGGCTGGGAATCACCTTCTCAGCTATGGGATGGATACATGTGAGATCTTATCCTGAGGGTTTCAGCTCTGGCAGCACCTATGTCTATGTTTTGGGAACAGCTGTTCCTCCTGAGGGCACTGGGCCATGCAGATGTCTGCTGTAAACTGGGCCGACAGCAGCTGCACCTAACTAGGATCACCTAGACTTCGAAAGAGATTTTATAACCTAAGTTTTGCTCACTCTCATTGAGTACACTTTGAACTAATTGAAAAGATTTACTGGTTAAAAAAGGAAATGAAAGGTCAGTCCACAACCTACAATAAAGCCCCTGGGGGAACTGATGTGCTGGCAATGCCAGAGGTACAAGTCCCCACGTATTCATGTATTCTGATCATCATTGTCTTTTTATTATCCCCTTCCTCAGTTTTGAAGGGCCCATCGAAGCACCCATTGCTGCCTCCTTATGAATAGCAACCCCAACTGTTCCATCCTCCCCTCTCACCGACCTTCCTGCCCAACACACCTGCTGGAGGACTACTATGCCAACCTTTTTCCTGCCCCTTCATCCCACACGCCACTGGCCCTAGGACTCTGATGGATAAATAATCACCACCCATCTCTGCAATTCCTTCCAAAATATCCATTTATTTGTGAACAGGACCCTTGTCATTCATGACTTATTGTGAACATCCATTATTAACAGAACTGACGAAGGGTTCGACTCGAAACATTGACTCTATTTCTCCTCTCTTCGATGCTGCCTGACCTGCAGAGTGTTTCCAGAACTTTCTGTTGTTATTTCAGATTTCCAGCATCCACAGTATTTTGCTATTGTATCCCTTATTAACATCCTGGCGACACCTTGCCTCCCTACTTTCCACCACCTGCCCTGCCCAAACTGTGGTGATGGTACAGCCTTTATCATCAAGCCACACCTTGGTCTCCCCCTCTTCCCCTCTTTCCAAGATCTTACCCTGTTCCATTCCTCTTGCCTGTTCTTTAAAATCCTAGTTGTCTACTGTCCCCAAGCCCCACCCTGAGTTTTTCACTTAGATTCTCCCTTCTTTCCTTCCACAGCCTCTGCATCAAGCAACTTCTCATCCTCAGTGATTTCAAACTCATTCTCAGCTCACCTTACCTCCCCTCCTCTGTATTCACTACCCTCCTGCCTCCCTAAACAACAACAATGACAATAAAAACCTCTTCCTCTCTTATCCATATTTATGGCCACTCCCTCAGCCTCGCCATCTCCCATGGCTTCTTTACTTCTGTGGTCTTGATTACTGACAAGATCATCTCCGACCAGTTCCTTATATCCCTCACCATCCACATGCCATATTCCCTTCCAACCCCACTTCCTTTGTGTCTTCTCCGGGAAAAAAACTCTCCTTCAAGTCATTTACAACTGCACATTGAAACTTTCAACTGCCTAGCCTTTGGCATTCCATTTGCCACAATACCTCTGAAGCTGTTGATTTGCTCTAAACGCCCTCACCTCCACCTTTGATGCCCTTGCCCCCGGCAAAACCTTCACTGTCTCCCACCCTGGTAGTTCCCTCTGGTATGCCCACTACTTTCAATTCCTCAAGTTCAAAGAGCACAAACTTAAGCATGCCTGATGCCCAACTGGCTTAGCCATCAATCCTCAGATCTGGCTGCATCACATCAAGTTCTTGAAGGCAACACTAGCCTCTGCCAAAGCTACCCACTATTCTAAGACTGTCTTAAGGAAAAAATAACGCCTTTTGGTCTAAAATTTTGGTTGCTTTGTGCCTCCAGTTAGCGCCCTAAGAGGGCACTAACGGGGCGCAAAGCAACTAGCGCCCGGGCATGGCGCCGCCAATGCCTCTCGCGAAATTCAGCGTGAGGTTAGTGGCGGCGGTAACTGTCAGCGCCCCGTGGTGCTGTGCCGCTGGCGATGACGTCATCGCTGTGCGCAGCACCCCGCTCATGCCTCGGCCACGATCTTTGATAGTGCCCCCTGACTTACCGCCGGACGCTATGTCCAACGGGGTCAGGGGGGCCTACCTACGGCCAGGGTGGTGCTAATTAAAGGGAAGGTGCTGGGCGGCCATTTTTGTTGCTGGCCACCTGTCAGCATCTGCCCCCTCTGCCGTCCCTGGCCTCCTCTGAAGCCTCCTCCGTGAGCCCGGCATGTCTGTTGAGTGCCGGGCTCTTTTGCCGGCACTCCGATGCCTGGTGGCCCAGCTGGGCCCCGGGTCGCACTGCGCAAGGCCCCTCCCCTTTAAGAAGGGGAGGAAGGCCTGCAGTACCGCGGCGCGACATGCCGCAGCGCGTGGTGCTGCTGCATGTAACGCTGTGATATTCACTTGCAGCTCCCCAAGAGGGAGGCGGGGTGCTTCCAGTAGCACCCCACTTCCTTCTTGGGGTGCTGCAGATGAATTTTGGCCGCGGGGGTGCTAATTTTTTCAGAAGTAGCACCCCGGCGAAGTTAACGCCCCAAAGGGGGTGCGACTCAATTTTTCCCCCTTTATTCTCTACTGCCATTGGCCTCTTTAAACCTCTCCCGCCTCTTCACGCTCACCTTTAACAACAAGTGTGAGGAGCTTATTGATTTATTTTTCACTGAGATAAAGACCATCCATTCAATTGCCTCTGCTGCTTCTTCCTGTTCCCTTTGCCCACCAAGCCAAACCTAAACCTAGGCTTCCCCACCCTCGTCCTGAGCCCCCGTCTCTCTCCAGTTTGTTGACAGTTATGATTATACTCGCTGGGCTAGATTTTCAGTCGCTTGCGCCAGCAGTTAGCGCCTTAAGAGAAGTGATTTTCGGGCGCTATGCGTGTAGCGCCCGGGCGCAGCGCAGTTTGCGCCCCGCCCCAAATTAAGTTGCCCGTTAGCGCCGGCGCAAAGTTTAGCGCCCGCCCGGATGCGCGCGCAGAAAATGACGTCACATCCTCGTGCAACGCCCTTTGTGCACCCCGATTCCAAACTTCAGTCGGACCGCCCCATTGTGCGGCTGGCGGCCGGAGCGTTTGGAAAAAGGAACGCAACACAACCAGCGCGGGCCCCGGGGGGCGCAAATTAAAGGGGACGTACTCTCCAGTATAAAGGCCAGCCTTTTTTCAGAAAACACTCTTGTGCAACGCATTTCTGGAGACACAACAAGGAGGATAGCTAACTGGTTTCAAGCAGCAAGAGCCAGGTATTTTTGGACTCAGGCCAGAGCGCTGCAAGTGGCCTTTTGGAAATTAGCGTGTTTGCCAGGATTTGATGGGGGTTGCATGGGGTGCCAACGCGGAGCTGCAGCTCCATGTCCGTAGGGCTCGCAGACGCATTGTGAGAGGGGCAGCCCTGGCTAGAGGCAGAGGGGGCTACAGGCGTCGGCCACGTAGGCCTTACCCAGTCAGGCTATACCGCCAGCAGCGCTCCTACCTAAACATGAGTGCCGCGCGATGTGTTAAAAGGCTCCGATTCCGAAAGGAGGTGATTGCAGAGATCTGCCACCTGCTTCGCCGAGATCTGCGGCCAAAGCTCAGGTGCAGGACGTCTCTGTCGGTGGAAGTGAAGGTGACGGTGGCATTGAACTTCTATGCCACCGGCTCCTTCCAATACGCTGCTGGGGACATAGCAAACATCTCCCAGTACGGCGTGCATCGCTGCATCCGCCAGGTGACTGAAGCACTGTTCAGAAGGAGAAGCCAATTCATCTCCTTCCCCATGGCCCTGGAGAGCCAGCATCAGCGCGCATTGGGCTTTTCCACACTCGGGGAATTCCCCTTGGTGCAGGGCGCCATTGACTGTACGCATGTGGCTTTGCGGACCCCTCTGGAGCATGGCGAGCAGTATCGCAACAGGAAGGGCTACCATTCTCTGAATGTGCAGCTGGTCTGTGACCACAAGCAGCGCATCATGGCAGTCAATGCCAGCTTCCCAGGCAGCAGCCACGATGCCTTTATCCTGCGGCAGAGTACTGTGCATGACATGTTCCAGGCACAGCCTCCCCCAAGAGGATGGCTACTCGGGGACAAAGGCTATCCTTTGTGCACCTGGCTCATGACCCCGCTCCGCGCGCCCAGGACCGCTGCTGAAGAGGCCTACAACGAGAGCCATCAAACCACCCGCAACATCATCGAGCTAACTATTGGGGTCCTCAAGCAGCGGTTCCGCTGCCTTGATCGCTCCGGAGGAGCTCTCCAGTATTCGCCGGACCGGGTCTCCCAATTTGTGGTGGTTTGCTGCATGCTACACAACCTGGCTATCCGCAGGACTCAGGCACTGCCACCTGACGTTGGACCAGCACCTCAGGAGGAGGAGCAGGAGGAGCATGAGGAGGAGGAGGAGGAGGAGCAGGAGTACGTTCCCAGGAGGGAGCGACCAGGGCCAAGGGCCGCACGACGCCACCTTATTACACGGTACTTCTAAGCCCCCTGTCAGGGAATGGCCAGGGGCCATGAGGGAAGATGAATGCAGCCGCTCCGCAACCCCTCAGCCGGCGAAGCCAACAAACACTAAGAAGAACAACCATGGAGACTGCATGAATAAAGATAATTTTTTATTACACAAAAATGAAAAGCCCTTCCCACATGAATCCCCAAAAACAATAAACGGGCCCCACAAAAAGCCCAACAAACGACTCACTCCCACAAACTGGGGAGGAGTCACTCCACCTTTCTTCAAACCGGGCCTCAACGTCGGCCTAACGCAAAAAATAAGCCCTCCAACAACACAACCATGGGCAAAATAAAGATGGCCACCGCCATATAAAAGGAAAGCTGGCCACACCCTCTACTGAGTGGCCCGCGAGGGCGAGACCTTGCCCAGCCTTTTGCCTCCCCTGCCCGGCCTGCTGCTCCTTCGCAAGCTCTGCCCAGTGGCTGCTGCGAGGCTGGGGGAAGGCGCCTGAGGCTCAGATGCCCTTCCGCCAGATGCCACTGGGGGGCGGCCTACACGGCGTTTGGGCCTCGAGGGGCCGTCTGCTGAGTGGCGCACCTGAGCCTGGCCACCATCAGCTGCAGCCGCTTGCCCTTGACGCCCCAGTGGGGGAATGGCGGTGACGGATGGCGCAATGTGGGCCAGCTGGTGTCTGGGATGCGCTGGCTGGTGCTGTGGCGCGGTGGCACTCGGCCGGGCCCGCACTGCAGGATCCGCAACAATCAGCCGAGGGGCGGCTTGCTGGGATGGTCCAGCGCGGCGGCTGCCCTGGCGATGCCTGCCTGAGACAGCGCGTGTGGCAGCAGTGAGTGCCCCTGTGGTCCTGCTGTGCGCGCGCATCACAGCCGCCAGGGTCTTGACGGCATCAGTCAGCATGCGGCCACTCGCGGCAGTTGCTGCCCCGAACTCGCGCACACTGGTCGCCAGCGACTCGATGGCCTCAGGCATGCGCCCCACCACGCTCATGAGCTCCGTGTGGCGCCGGTCCGAATCCTCGGCCATCTTATCCAGCTTCCGCACCTCCTCCGAGGTGAAGGTGTCCGGACTGGAGTCGCGACTCTCCCGCTGGGGAGGAGGGGGCCGAACTAGGGGACCCTTGCCGCGTTGGTGGCGGCGAGTGTGCCGAACAGCAGCACTCCCCTCTGATCCTTCCCCCCTTTGGGGGGAAGGCCGCGGGCCACGCGCACGGCTCCTGGGTGGCTGGACGCCACTGGTCCCAGAAGCTGCATTGCCCTGCGACAGTTCCTCCAGGCACTCGTCCAGTGAGGAGGTGTCAAGCATTTCCTCCTCTCCTGCGGGACGTGACTGTTCCCCCGAAGGTCTGGCTTGCTCCTTCTCCTCCTCCTCGTCGGAGGTGCTGTCACTGGCAGCTTCAGGGTCCTGGTCGTCACCAGCTGAAAGCAGGAATGCACAAGAGTAGCTTCAGAGTGAGGAGACGGCGTCAGCGAGGGAGTTAGGACTGGTGGCATTCAGTGCATTGGTGGGACAGTGGCAAAGGAGGTAGCTCGGATGGGCCAGTGCGACGCGAGAGGGCGAAAAGGCGAGGTCCTTACCATTGCCGGGCAGTGGAGGGTCGGATACTCCGCACGCTGTGGGGACGATCACACGGGCTCCCATGAGCACACACACGCGCTCCTCCAGCCGAGTGAGCTTCTGACGCTTGGCGCGGCCACCCCTGGCATGGGCCTGGCGATTGAACGCTACTTTAGCCTGCAAGAGAAAGGACGGGCTGTAAGTGCGCAGTGAAGCCCTGATGTAGTGTGCACTGCCTCCCATGGTGGAATAGCGTGGACAGAGTGAAGCCCTGATGTAGTGTGCACTGCCTCCCATGGTGGAATAGCGTGGACAGAGTGAAGCCCTGATGTAGTGTGCACTGCCTCCTATGGTGGAATAGCGTGGACAGAGTGAAGCCCTGATGTAGTGTGCACTGCCTCCCATGGTGGAATAGCGTGGACAGAGTGAAGCCCTGATGTAGTGTGCACTGCCTCCCATGGTGGAATAGCTTGGACAAAGTGTAGAGTGCCGAATGGCCATGTGATGCTCATGACTGTCCCAATGCTGCTGGCTGAGGGCTGGCCAATAGGACTTTCAGCTCCCTTTGCCCATCATGTCAGGTGTACATGCAAGAATGAGGAGGAGACTGGAAAGGCTACTCACCTTCACAATCCTGGTCAGATCATTGTATTTTTTACGACATTGTTTGTGGGTCCTGGGGGCATCGCCGGTGAACGTCACCCTCTGGGCGATCTGCTTCCAGGCTTTGGTGTAGTCGTGGTGGGTTGGATTCCTCCCACTCTCTGGGAACAAGATCTTGCGCCTCACCTCCAGAGCTGTGACCATTATGTCCAGATCACCCTCTGAGAAGCGCAGGGCACGCTGACGGGCCTTCTCTGGCGTTGCCATGACTCCCTGGGGCTGAGCAGCAGTGTTGAGGCCTCTTTTCAAGGCTGCAGTGTGCAGGGCGTGGCAGCAGACCAATTCGTCCCTTCCCCCTTTAAGAGCTGGTCGGCACCACGGGGTCTGCTGTCAGTCCAAAAATGATCGCACCCGCGCTGCGCCCCGCCTGGGTGCTATCCCTCTGGACCGCCGGCTTAGCGCCTAAAGATAGGAGTGGAACGCCTCTTTTAGTGCTCCACCAACCTCTTAGGGCGAAGCCACTGAATTTCCGGCAACGGGGCGCTACTTTGGGGCGGGCACTAACTTCGGGCGGGCGCTAAGGTTAGCGCCCCAAAACTGTCTATACTGAAAATCTAGCCCATTTTATTTAAATCAGTACAACTTGTTTTAAAGTATTAATACAAAATTAATGAACATGCTCCACTTCCCCACACCAGTGGGTCATCTTGCTTGACTTAAAATAACTCCTAACTACTCTTACGCACTTTCCTCTGAATCCAGTAAAAGCTTATCCTTACAGGTTTCTGTTTATGAAAGTCTCACTGACTGCTTGGGAACTCTGTCACAATTCTTACCTTCCTGTGTTCACAAGCAGAATGGAAGGCCTGCCAAACTATCTCTGCTGAGTGTCTGGGACCAAGGACCTCCCAACACAATGGGTGTGAGGTATTTATTGACTATTGAGATAGGCTAGCAAATGGCTTATTGTTTGCAGACTTTGGGGAAAACAACTTCAATCTCTAAAACCTAACATTTAAAATAACACTTCTACAAATCTTTCTGTGGAAAAATGGTCAAAATATCCTAAAACATGACAGGGGTCTGAAATTTTGTACATCAGGGCTTACTCATGTTTCTGTAAATCATGTGGCTCACTCACTGGTTTTGGCCAACCCCTCCAAGAGTTTGGATATCCCTGCTTTATTCCAACACTTTTCATTAATGGGTTCAATCCCAGTTTCTATTAACAGCTGCACTTCATCTTTCCCTGAAGGATGGGTTTAGATGATTTGTTGTAGACCCTCCACAGGGCAGGAGAAAGCCATGGGACAGGGAAAAGAGGAGGAATGTCCCTTTTAAAGCCACTAAAGAACTCCTAATAATTGGATCAAGGAGACGCTCTCACTAAATGTATAGATATTTCTGAGACTGGATTGTCCAGGTCTCCTGACAGGATAATACATTTAGGAATGGGTGAGTGAAAGGCTAACTTGGGGTTTGGAGGAGAAAATAAGGTTGAAATTATTAATAAGTTTTAAAAAAAACACATAATTGGACCACCCTGTGTATTTTCTCCCGTGCTCCCATATTAATATTGGATTGAACAGCAGGAGATTTAGATAGAAATAAACACCAGCTGTCTTGTTTATAGAAACCCGCACAACATTCTAATACAGCTTGAATAAATTTAAAAAAAAAATATAGCTTGAATAGAATGACGAGGGTAGCTTGCAATGTGATAAAATGATTTTTGTCACAGCACAAACATTACATTTATTGGAATACTCCAGAGATTTCTAATTTGATAAGCAGAATAACCTGCAGCCATGGCTAGCCCTCCTTACAATTAAACAACTGACGATCGTGCAACTTTTGTTTCCACTGGAAGGTTCCTTTGTTTTCTCGAAACTGGTATTTTAACTCATTATGGAGCAGACTTAATTTTTAGAGCATTGCCTCCTTCATTTGCCACAATTTGTGCTGCTAATGCCATTTTGCGGCATGTAAACGAAATTCCTCCCATTAGGAGTAACAAAGAATTTCCATGCTGCAACACCAAGGAGTAGATGAGTTCAGGCCAGCCCTTAACATTCCAGCACCATTGTATTTCTACTACTTTTAGGGACTCTGTGGTTCTCAAGACAACATCCCTGGTCGAGGTGTAGTAGTGCCAAAACTCCACAGGCAGACAAGTTCTTCGTAGCTTTTGTTTTCATTTTCAATTTATAAACTTCCTGACCCAGACAGGGTGGGTTTCCAAACACAACTGTGCATATCTGGGATAGAGTTGGGGAATAACCAAGTGCTCCCTATCCAGTCAATGCTGTTGGCAACTGTGCTCAGGATGATACCTGCCCTTAAATATTGTTGGTGAAGGGAAGATTTTTTAAATAAATAAGCTGTGAGAGATATCAAATATAAAAGTAGGAAGTACTTTGTCCTAAAAGTACTATCCTTCCCCTTTAACACTGAAGGCCCAGGTGCAACACTCAAAGTATCATGAGGTTACAATGGAGAGCTGCTTAGCCCATGTTCAGAGAAGGAGAAAAGTCGTTTTTATCAATGTACAAGTCATTCTGTCCCTTGTCCAATTTTGCCATAAGGCCAGTCTAAATGTAGGGACAGACTAATCTAACCTCACACGGGCACAATCAAGTGCTCCCTTTTAAAGGAGAGTAAAATTAAGGAGGCAGTTGGTAGTAGGGAAAGGAAGCCTGAGATTATCTTTCCCTCCAGGATGATCCACAGTGGATAGTTTTGGCAGAAGAGATCAAGGTCCAGGAAATACTCAGCAGGTCAGGCAGCATCTGTAGAGAGAGAAACATTAGTGGGCCAGAGTATCAATTGAGGTGCTACTGGATTCAGAGAGCTGAGGAGGAGCAGAGATGATCATCTGATCAGCCATAATCTAATTGAATTTCAGAAGAAGCTCAAGGGGTTGAATGGCCTACTCCTGTCCCTATACTCCTATGTTCCTATCTAAGGGTCCAGCGGAGGTGCATAATAGCCTCAGATGTTGGCAGTGCGCACTAGCAGATCTGGTAGACAAGCAGAAAAGTGAGAAACAGTGGAAGTGAAACTCAGGGACTAAGATCAGCGAAGACTGGGATCCAAGGGGGAGTGAAGTATAAATCCAAGGGATCGGTGTAGATGAGAGAGGTGGTCTGAGGAACAACTAAAGGGCAGTGAGGAACAAATAAGGTTGGAAGCTCGAGCAACTGGTCCAACTCAAAAGTTCTATGGTCATTTTTTTTAATTATGTTACTTGTCTTATCACAAATATATTTGTGTCTGTGCTATCTGATTGGGTCAGCAATGTCTTACATCATTTTCTACCACAAAACCCTGTATATAATAGTAACAGTAAAGTATCATGGATGCAAAGAAAAAACATATAATCCACTGAGATAACCTCACTGACTCCAATGAATTTACAATGAATGGAAAACTTCAAGCAGGCTTATTTTTGGCAGTTTACCATGAACTTATGTAAACTAATTTACTTGAAACGTAATAGAGAATCACCATTGGAAAAAGAATATTAATATCCTGAACATGCACAGTGCCATCAAAAGCCCAAAGGATTCTTAACTGATCAAACAAAATGCTCATAGGAGGTTCAGCCTATTAGGAAGTGTGACAGTGCCTGGAGTTACTTAAATGCATTGCATCCTGATAGCCGAGCAAGCAACAACACAAATAAAAGATGCACACGCATGGAAAGAAAGTAAGGTAGCTATGATTTTGGACCAAGCCCCAAAGCTATGTGATATATGAACCATAAATATTTAAAACTGAAGTTATTACAATTAGAAATAGATTCAGACCTGCTTAATTTAAATCTTTTTCAAAGTGAGCAAATATTGCTATGCACAAAGCTTTACCAATTCAAAATCTCTTCCTGACTTTTGATTGTATTTTTATTTCATGGTTCAAAACTATTTCCTATAAACATTTGCACTCTCCCAATTGGAAGTCGCCACAGGTAGATTCTGCATAGCACCTGGGGCCACACATAGGAAAAGGAGCTCTGGTTGAAGAAGAAATTATTGAGTAAGAGCCATGGCTGCAGTAACGTTAGCCTCTTTTGTTTGTCTTCATTAGGGTGAGGAAATTCATAGGTGGATAGTAGGAATATGTTATGCTTTTATAACCAGTGCCAGATTATAGCATTGGACAGAGACAGGTGAAACTTCCTCTTTGGTGCGTTCAAAATCAGTTTTAGAAAAACGAACAAAAATTCCTGTTGCATTCAAGGAAAGAGTGAATCAGTGAGTAATGTCTTTTAAAAAAGATAATTTATGTTCGCTTTAACTATTTGAATCACTGATCTGTTTTGAATAATTTTCTTGCTCCTTTGATCTACTGCGGGTGATTTTGAACTACCAGCCGTCCGTTTCGCGCCTGAAAAATGGGTGACCCACAATTGAAGACTGGGAGGGGGTGACACCTTAGCTGCCCCATGGACACCCAAGACCTACCTGATGCGATGTTTGCCTATAAATTGGTGAGCAGAACACCTGCCTGTTTCAGGCAAGTAAGGTTGCCAAATCTGGCTGGACCTATTTACGGAGGTTTCATCACCTGACCTCCAACTCCAACTGCCCCGCAAGGTCAAACAGCCTTTTTACCCAAATCCAATATTTCAAAAACTAATAAACAAAAATGTTTAAAAAAATGAAAAAAAATCAAATTTTTTAAAATGCCACTATAATTTTTCCCTTGGGTTGCTCACAGCAGTGTCCAGAAGATCAATCTTTAATTCCTGGAGTCTCCAGGACAATCCTGGAAGGTTGGCAACCCTATGCCAAAGTTACTTTCCTAGACAGGTGGTAGGTTTCCCTTTGCAATTTTCAGATACAAATAGGCCGAGTGTACACCACGCATGCTCCGCCCATTTGTACCAGGTGGTGAGCAGCCTAACCAGTGGTCCTTAATGGGTCCGCTAGTAGCTGCTCCACAAAAGGCCCAGAAAGTTTTTGGCTCCTCTGGTTCCACAAGAAAGACTGCGGCCGGCTGCCGACATGTGTGACGCCCTCCTCCAGAATTGGCTTCCCTCCCCAGGTCCGACCCACTGGTTAGCTGATTTCCTGCGAACCACAGCGAAGTGCCCATTTGGTGTTAGCAAACTAGCAGTTAGGAAGGACAGTGCACATGGTTACAACATCTAATATATTGAATGAGCATTCATGAGCCTGAGGATCCTTTCTCACCCTTCTTTTCATTTATTGATAAAACAGATAGCCAGCGATTGTGAAGAATGAATTATGAAGCTTTGAGCCTGCACTGCAGCTTTGCAATTTCTGCCCTTAATTGTACATTTCAGTTCATCCTGCTGTACTTTGGAAAAATTATGTCATTGAAATCTGTAACCTTTCACATCAGAATGTTAATTTTTGTTATTTTTGTGTTCATCCTGGTGAGGTCTGTACTGGGACCAGTGTCCTGGCGAATCGAATAACTAGGGCTGTAGATAGGGCTTTAAACTAAAAAAGTTGGGGGGAGGGGTCAGGTGAGGGGAAAATTAGAAATCTAAAGAGAAAGATCAAGACAATAGAGCAGTGTAGCGATTTGGGTAAAAATAAGCAGAGTGTAACAGGAAGGGACAGAGTTTAATGGCAGTAGTGCAGCAGAGAATAAGGTCAAAGCAGGGAATAATGGTAAAAAATTTAAATTAAAGGCTCTTTATCTGAATGCACGAAGCATTCGTAACAAGATAGATGAACTAGTGGCACAAATAGAGATAAATGGGTTTGATCTAATAGCCATTACAGAGACATGGTTGCAAGGTGGCTAAGGTTGGGAACTAAATGTTCCAGGGTACTTGACGTTTTGAAAAGAAAAGACAGGCAGAATGGAAAAGGAGGGGGAGTAGCCCTGATAATAAAGGATGACATAAGGACAGTAGCGAGAAAGGATCTCGGCTCGGAAGATCAGGATGTAGAACCAGTATGGGTGTAGATAAGGAATAACAAGTGTCAGAAAACATTTATAGGCCCCCTAACAGTAGCTATACCGTTGGACAGAATATTCATCAAGAAATAGTAGGAACTTACAACAAAGGTAATGCAATAATCTTGGGGAACTTTAATCTTCATATAGACTGGACAAATCAAATTGGCAAAGGTAGTCTGGAGGACGATTCATAGAATGCATTCAGCACAGTTTCTTAGAACAATATGTTATGGAACCAACCAGGGAACAGGCTATTTTAGATCATGTATTGTGTAATGAGACAGGGTTAATTAGCAATCTCATAGCAAAGGATCCTCTGGGGCAGAGTGATCATAATATGATAGAATTTCACATTAGACAAAATTACACAAGATTAGGGCTCATGGGGTTGGGGGTAATATATTTGCATGGATAGAGGATTGGTTAACGGACAGAAAACAGGTTGGCAGGCTGTAACTAGTGGGATTCCACTGTAATCAGTGTTGGGGCCTCAGCTATTTACAATCTATATTACAATCTAGATGAAGGGACCGAGTGTAATGTATCCAAGTTGGAGCCTCACACCCATCTCCAGTGTGGCCTCCTGGGAAACCCCTCTTGCCACCTTCACTCAGCGCTTTCTCAATGGAGGCATATACCAGAAGCATAGGAGCCATTTATTTCCTTCCCATCTGGGCATTAGAGGAGCTTGAGCACCAGCCGCGGCAGCAGCAGAACCAGGAACAACAGCAGCATCAGCAACAGCAGCAGCAGCAGGAGCGCCAGGCTGCTGCTCACCCACCTGAGGCTGCACAGGCCAGAAGGGGCGAGTGCCTGGAAGCCTGTCGGCACAGGAGATACCCCCCAAACAGGGTCTACAGACGCAGGGTCACCTATCTCAACATGTCTGAGCAGCAGTGCCAAAGGCGGCTCTGACTTTCGCGAGAGGTAGTGACTGACATCTGTGCAATGCTACAGCAAGACCTGCTGCCCAGAGGATCAGGTGGACAAGCATTACCAGTGGCCGTCAAAGTCACCACCGCACTCAACTTTTTTGCCTCAGGCTCATTCCAGGGATCAGCAGCAGACATTAGTGGCATCTCCCAGGCAGCCGCACACACTTGTATCATGCAGGTAACCGATGCCCTCTTTTCCCTCGTGCACAATCACATCCATTTCACCAAGGATCGAGCAAGTGTCACGGCGCGAACGGTTGGATTAGCGCATCTGGCAGGCTTTCCAAGGGTGCAGGGCGTCGTTGACTGCACACATGTGGCCCTTAGGGCACCCCATCGCAATCCAGGTATTTTTGTCAACCGCAAGGGCTTCCACTCCCTCAATGTTCAGCTGGTGTGCGACCACAAGAAGGAGATTTTGCATGTTTGTGCCATGTACCCTGGCAGTTGCCATGACTCCTTCATACTGCGCCAGTCCAGTGTGCCTCCACTATTCAGGCTGCCAGACCAATGTAACGGATGGCTACTTGGAGACAAGGGCTATCCCCTGAGGACGTGGCTGATGACGCCGCTGAGGAGGCCAGCCAACGAAGATGAGGAGCGCTACAACTTCAGCCACATTTCCACCAGATCCATTATCGAACAAACCATCGGTTTGCTGAAGATGCGCTTCAGATGCCTGGATAGATCAGGTGGAGCCCTGCAGTGCTCAGCAGCCAGGGTCTCCAGAATCGTCGTGGTTTGCTGTGCACTTCACAACATGGCACAGCGTCGTGGCTTGCAGATTCCTGAGGACCAAATGGCTCCTCACATATCCTCCTCAGATGAGGAGGAGGAGGAAGGCGAAAACAAACATCTTGCAGAGGCTCATCAACCAGCGGCAGCATTACGCGAGAACATTGCTGCCCGGGATGCAAGGAACACACTCATCCTGGCCAGATTTGCTTAGTCTAGTCAATCAAACACTTTTGTCTCGCAGTTTCTTACCTGAGCATCGACAATGGCCAAGACCCTGTGGATTCCTAGCTATTTGACCAGCATACTGATAATTGCAAATAATCTTAAGCCCTCAATGTGAAAGTCCCATTCGCAAAATGACACATGCCACAAATACAGCAGTAGCCCTCAGATTTTTTATTAACATTATTAATCTGATGGCTTTTTCTAATACATCAAATTTCACCCAAGTGACTACCCTTGTGACTACTTGTGCTTTATCTTCCTCTTATGCGTGCTCCTACGTAGTGGTTCCCCTGTGGCTTCAGCAGATGTGGAGGCCCCTTGCTCACTTTCCTGCTGCTCCTGTCTCGACACCTTTGGCGGGCGTCCTCTGGGGTGGCGAGCCTGTGAGGGCTCGTCAACAGTCTACTGCTCCTGCAGCTGTGCAGGGGTTGAGACGTCTATCTCACTTGTGTGTGGACTCTGGTGGGGCTCTGACCAAGGGCTCTGCAGTGGCATGGAAGTGTGAGTGCTTGGAGAGGAACCCCCACTTCCTTGATGTCTGCCACCAACCTCCCTCTCATGGGTCAGCTCCCCCTCCGCGCCTGCAAGTGGCTGGAGAGCACCTTGCTGCACATCAGGGGGGCCATGGGGACCCGTATCTGCACTGGCAGTCCTACTCAGAAGGACTTCCATGAAGGTCTGGTTTCTATGTTCAATAGATGCCCAGTGCTCCTCAAGAGATGTCATTCTGTTCTGAACAATGACCATGTTTTCCATACCCTGGTGACTAAGCTCCTCCATGGCCGTAGCCCTCCTCTCCTCTACCATAGCCCTCCTCTCCTCTACCGTAGCCATCCTCTCCTGTACGGTAGCCAGCCTTACCATGGAGGTAACAATCATTTCCACGGAGGTAGCCATCCTTTCTGTGTTGATGCGTTCATGCGCCAATGCCTCCACAAAGGCTCTGCTCATGTTAGCTATGGACTCCTCCATTCGCTCCACACTCGCAGTGACCCTAGAGACAAAGCCTGTCAGAGACTCCTGCATCTGTGCCTGGAGTTCCATCACCTCTGATCTTATGAATGGACCCAGAGGCAAAGTGTCGACATGCTGCTGAGCCGAGCTGGCAGAGTCCTGCGCCCTCCGACTAGGACTCTCCACTGCTGTCCCTGCCTCCACAATCTGCTGATGCTCACTCGTGAGCTGTGATACACCAGGTGACAACTCTACTCTATGTCCCGAAGGTCCCACCGAGGTGTGAGTGTCTGCGCTGGTGCTGGGTGCGCTGAAATCTGCTGACGCTGCGCCCTCAGAGGTTGCAGCTTCCTCTGAGGAGTCTGGCTGCTCAGCCTCTTCTTCCAGGCTAGGGGGGATAGATGCCTGTGATGGTCCTGTGGGGGAGTAAAGGAATGAGTCAGAGTTGTGATGCAAAGGCTACATGCACATAGCTTTTTGCAGATGCTCTTAAGTTCATCTGTTACAGCTTCACAATCATTATCAGCAACTCATGCAATGTCAAAGAGAGAGATGGGAAACTTTTCTGTCACCAGTTTGCTGTGTTGCACCCGTCTGTCTGACCCCCACGTGCGAATCATCCTCAATGCCGATGATTTCCAGGGCGGCCTCCTCCCAGGGGGTCAGGTGAGCTATTGAGGGGGCCCTCCTCCTGTCCTGGCTCGCTCTCTCTTGTTGTGAGCTCTTTTTTCCTGCAATGAGGGAGACAAGTGGAGGTTGAGTGAATGTCATGAAATCTTTTCCTGCACTGTATCCAGGTTCGCCGTGTGACTCCCAAGGAGTTGACCTCCTCAGCCACCTGCATTCACACAGCCTTGGTCTGAGTGGGAGGCCTCTTCCTCCCTGATGAAGGAAACAGGACCTCCCTGTGGGCCCTAGCCCCATCCACCAATGTCTGCAGTGCCGCCTCGTCAAAACGAGGAGCTGCTCTTGCCCTCCCGCTTGCCATGTTTCCTGCAAGTCCCTCTGACACCAAATGGAGAAAGCTTGGAAGCCTGCAGAAGAAGCAAGGCTTGCTTTGGACCTTAAATGCAGCAGCAATGATGACATCATCGGAGGGGACTTTCAGTCATGAAAAACCCATTTGCAAAGGCTTCCCACATGTTGGAAATCAATTGGCCAATTGAGTTAAAATTACATCAATCTCCCACATCCATTTAGATTCGTGTGGGAAACACGAAAATCGGATAACAAGACAACAGCCCGCACCTGAGTTAAAATCGAGCCCAAAGAGTCTGCAAAGGGATATAGATAGACTAAGTGAGTGGGCAGTAAGGTGGCAGATGGAGTATAATGTAGGGAAATGTGAGGTTATTCACTTTGGTAGGAAGAATAGAAAAACAGAATATTTTTTAAATGGTGAGAAACTTTCAAATGTTGGTGTTCAGAGAGATTTGGGTGTCCTCGTGCAAGAAACACAGAAAGCTAGCATGCAGGTACAGCAAGCAATAAGGAAGGCAAATGGCATGTTGGCCTTTATTGCACGGGGTTGGAGTATTAGAGTGAGGAAGTCTTGCTACAATTGTACAGGGCCTTGGTGAGACCACACCTGGAGTACTGTGCACAGTTTTGGTCTCCTTATCTAAGGAAGGATATACTTGCCTTGGAGGCGGTGCAAGGAAGGTTCACTAGATTGATTCCTGGGATGAGAGGGTTGTCCTATGATGAGAGATTGTGTAGAATGGGCCTATACTCTCTGGAGTTTAGAAGAATGAGAGGTGATCTCATTGAAACATACAAGATTGAAGGGGATTGACAGGGTAAATGCTGAGAGGTTGTTTCCCCTGGTTGAAGTGTCTAGAACGAGGGGGCATAGTCTCAGGATAAGGGGTAGACCATTTAAGACCGAGATGAGGAGGAATTTCTTCACTCAGAATGTTGTGAATCTTTGGAATTCTCTGCCCCAGAGAGCTGTGAATGCTGAGTCTTTGATTATATTCAAGGCTGAGATAGATAGATTTTTGGACTCTAGGTGAATCAAGGGATATGGAGATCGGGCGGGAAAGTGGAGTTGAGGTTGATGATCAGCCATTATCTTATTGAATGGTGGAACAGGCTCGAGGGCCCATATGGCCTACTCCTGCTCTTATTTCTTATGTTCTTATGTTCTTAAAGGCCATGTGCTATCTCATTTATTGGAAGCACTGTCTAATGAGGCGATCATGAATGGCCCTTGCAGAAGCAAGATTGAGTTCCT
This sequence comes from Somniosus microcephalus, assembly GCF_052327205.1. Classification (NCBI taxonomy): domain Eukaryota; kingdom Metazoa; phylum Chordata; class Chondrichthyes; order Squaliformes; family Somniosidae; genus Somniosus; species Somniosus microcephalus. The sequence continues at coordinate 151,142,468 of NC_140988.1, forward strand.
CCCTCCTACGTTGCTCCGGCTCCTCCTCCTCTTCATCCTCCTCCTCTGTCTCCTCCTCCTCCTGTCCCTCTTCCTCCTCCTGATGTGGACCTGCAATCCCTGGTGGCAATGGCTGGGCACTTAGAATGGCCAGGTTGTGCAGCATGCAGCACACAACAATGAAAAGGGGTCTCAATCAGGGGAGTACAGCAGGGGTCCTCCAGAGCGGTCAAGGCAGCAGAGCCATTGCTTTTGCATGCCGCTAGTCTGTTCGATCAGCTTCCTGGTGGTGCTATGGCTCTCATTGTATGTGAGCTGAGCCAGGTGTCATCAACCAGGTGGCGAGTGGATAACCCTAGTCTCCGAGCAGCCAGCCGCGAGATTCAGTGCTGGGACTCCGGTCTCACACAGGATGAATGCATTGTGGCTGCTGCCAGGATAGCGGCCATTGATGGCGAGGAGGAGCTGTCCATGGTCACACACCAACTGAACATTCAGAGAGTGGTAGCCTTTGTAGTTATGGAACACCTCTGCATTGTGATGAGGTGCCCGCAATGCCACGTGGGTGCAGTCAATGGTGCCCTGAACAATGGGGAAGCCCGCTATCCTTGCAAAGCCACATGAGCATTCATCCTTTTTCTCCTTGGTCATGGGGAATGAGATGTACTCCCTTCTCCTTCTGTACAGAGCATCTGTGACCCCCTGGATGCAGCAATCAACGGCGAATTGTGAAATTTTTGCAATATTCCCTGTTGAAGCCTGGAAGGAGCGGCTGGCGTAGAAATTGAGAGCGACTGTGACATTGACTGCCACTGAAAGAGATGTCCTGGTCCTGAGCTGAGGCTGGAGCTCTGGCTGCAGGAGGTGGCAGAGCTCTGTGACCACCTCCTTGCTGAAGCGGAGCCTTCTAAGGCACTGTTCCTCTGAGAAATGAATGTAGGAGGGCTGCTCCTGGAATACACAGGGAGGGTAAGTTTTCCTGTTGAGAGCCCTGCAGGCCCTGCACCCTCTGGCCACGTTTTGCAATCTTTTTGCTGCCTCCGCTGCCTCTGACGGTGATGCTGGAGGGCAAGGTCCAGTGGCAGTACAGCTCCCATTAAGTTTTGGAAATGTTGCAGTATCAAATGTAACCCAAATAAAAGTGATAAAGTTTTCTCAGGCGCAAATCTCCTTCAAGTAGGAAAAGCTCAAATTGGTCAAAATGCCTGTTTGCTTCTGTCAAAGTGACAAGGCAGCATTGTTTGCCGGCTAAAAAAAAACGGAAGTTAATGCCTTTAAGTAGCGCTCCTCCAGCTCGCAGCCGACTGCAAACCACCTTCTCTACCCATCATTCCCAACGGCAGGCGCTGAGGCAGGGGATGAGAATGAATTTCCGGTCTAGGGTGTTACAGGTGTGATGTGCAGCCGGATGGCATCACGATCTACGGCCGCAGGCGGGCGTGGCGATAGTGGTTAGCGCCGCCGCAAACTGCCAAGTAATTTTGCCGGCAGCGCTATCAGTGCCGCGCCCAGATGGTAAGTCATTAACGCCCTGTTAGCACCCCCCCCTGGAGGCACTAATGGGAGGCGCTAATGTACCCAATTTCTAGCCTCAACAGATGATACCATGGTGGGCCTAGAAATTGGGTATAGCCTTGCTTGAGGCATTAGAACTGGCGAAGCGCTAAGTTTATAGCCAGACGAAAGTTATCGCTGCCTGGCGAGATATTGGGTTGCATCGCCCCCAAAGGGTCTTGAGGCGCTAATTCAGCCGTTGCACGGTGCTCTTAAGGCGCAAAAGTTCAGGTGCTACTCAATATCGAAGCGGACGGGCGCAGCGCAGGTGATCTCAATTACGGGAAACCACGAGACCTCCAGGCGCCAGCCGGCTCTTAAAGGGGTGGGTCAGTCAGCCTGACCTTCAACTCCCAACGCCCTGTAGGCCTCAGATTCGGCGCTCGCCCTTGTCTGGCAGTACAAAGTTGTTCAGCATGGAGAAGGTTAGACAGAGAGCAGAGCGCTTCAGCACTGAGGCTCTGGACCACTTGGTGGCTGCAGTTGAGCGCCGTCGAGAGGTCCTGTATCCGGATAATGGCAAGAGGCTGAATCAGAAGGCTTACCGACGATCTTGGAGGGAGGTTGCTGTGAGGGTCAACTCCAGCAGCATGGCGACCAGGACCCCTGTTCAGTGCAGGAAGAAATTCAACGACCTCACACGGATCGTTAGGATGAGTGATGGTTTAGCAAACTTCTGATTCCCTCCATCTGCAGCTGACTTCGGGCACCCTGCTGCAATGATGCCCCAATGGCCATCTGTCAGCATGCACCCATGGCCCTTTCTTGGCACACACATGGACAGATGTCTCAAGGCCTCATGTAAGGGCTCTTGCACCATGGGGGGCATGCGATGATCTCTCAAGGCCTCATGTAAGGGCTCTTGTACCATGGGGGGCATGCGATGATCTCTCAAGGCCTCATGTTACAGAACTTCCCCTTCTTTCCCCTGCAGTCCAAACTGGCCATGATCCGAAAGGAGCAGCGTCGAACCGGTGGCGGACCTCCACAAGTGGTCACTCTGACGGATCTGGAGGAGAGAGTGCACCAGATACTTGGAGGACGTCTGTCTGGTCCTGTGACCACTGCATCTGCCGATCCCATTACCAACAGCGAGGGTAAGACTCTCACCTTTTTCACCTGTTGCCTTCCACTTGGTCCCCCCGCCAGCATGCATCCTCAGTGTGCAGCCATGTCAGAGCCTTGCCGCAATCTGGCATGCCTTTCAGCAAAGCTGTCCTTTTGCTAAAGCCACTCTTCCACCTCCCACTTTCAGATGAAGCAGCACCAACTCGGGCTCAACGCGTTGAAGCTGCCAGTGCCAGTGTCACCGGAGGCGAGGACCAGGAGGAATCCGGACCAGCCGTTGCAGAATCCGGGGAGCTGACACATCTACAGACTGGGGATAGTAGTCCCCTGGAGGGGAGGGTGGGGGGCTCGGAGGATGAACCAGTTGCCGGACCAAGCGGCATGCAGCAACGCACGGGGGATAGGCAAGTTCGGCCACCGTCTCCCCGGAGGGCAAGGCAGGTCGTGATGACTGCTGCACAGAGTGCAGATGAGGTCCGTCGCCTGGCTGAGATGAGCAAACAGGCCCGGGTCAGACACACGGAGCTGATGGCTGCAGTGGAGAAGATGCCTGAGTCAATAGATTCATTGGCTAAGAGTATGTTGGACTTCGGGGCAACAATGGAGAGGACTCTCCAGGGCTTTGGGGCAACAATGGACAGGACTCTGCAGGTGTTCGGGGCAACAATGGACAGGTCTATCCAGGGCTTCGGGGTAACAATGGACAGGACTATCCAGGGCTTCGGCCCAACAATGGAGAGGACTGTCCACGGCTTTGAGTCGGCTATGGAAAGGACTGTTCAGGGCTTCGGACAATCCCTGGAAAGGTCTGTGCAGGGCTTGTCCGAGGCAGTGGAGCGGTCGGCACCTGGCTTGTCCGAAGCAATGGGAAGAACTGTCCAGGCCTTCTCCGAAGCACTGGCACCTGGCACACAGGTCCTCACTGTTGCCACGCAGTCACTTGCTGGGCTCCTCCACAGCCAGATTGACGCAATGCGATCTCTCACTGTAGCCACCCTCTCTGCATCAGTTAGGATCACCCCGGGCCCTTCCAGTCCCATACAAGGCCAGCAATCAGTGGAGCATGCGATTGTGGCGGTAGAGCCGACTCGCTCCCCTCAGATAGCCAGTGTGTCATCCGACCATGGTGCTTGTGTCCTCTCTCAGCAGGAGACCACTGCACATGCCAGCGCTGGGACGCCTGCATTGCAGCTGCCACCACCTGCAGGCCACACTGCTTCCAGCCATGGTCCCATCAAGCATCCTGCGTCCGCACCCTCCAAGCCCAGAGGTCGGCCAGGCCGTCCCTCAGGGGCTTCTGCACTTCCAGACAGTCAGCAGGCGTCTGTATTGTTTTCTTTGTGGGTTCAATGACGAGACATTTATGAAAGAGAATGACTTTTAATCTAAAGTTTGTTCAACTCTTTTATACAGCTTTTACAGGAGACACGATGCTTGTGATGCATCTAGAACGAAACTGAAACTAAACCAAACTGCTTGTCTCTCACATGACCTCTGCTGGTCAGGCATAAGTAATCAATACCTGCAAACATGCTGGTAAGGCATCATAATCAAACAGGCAAATAACATCACTATTTGCTGATATCATTACAGCGTCCCCCAGCCTTGAGGCCGCCACTGGGGTCCAATTACGTCGGAGCAGCAGGGAGGGAAGGGGCCGGGCGCGAAAGAGAAGTCATTCTCCCTCAAGGGGCCAGTTGTAGAGTGAGGTGCTGAGACGTTTGTTTGTCCAAATGCAAGGACACCCTCACCTGTTGTTATATTTGCAGAAGGTTTGTTGAGTTTTGCGGCTTTGCCAAACAGTTCACAGTTATTGTGAAAGTTATGGTTTCTGTTGACATTACGTTGTTTAGCTGTAATGAAAGACTTTTGTGCCAATAAACAGAAGTTTCAATGTGGCATGGTGCATGTGACTAGTTTCAGTGATGCTGGCATTCAGAGGCCCTGAAACATCCAAAGTGCGCATGAGTTAAGGCTCTCATCATTCCGCCACAGGGGTCTCGACACGAGTCCAGATGCGCCTCTGACGTATGGCCCTTCCACTTTCAGCAGCCCTTCCATCTTCCTCCTCCTCTTCCTCCTCCTCCGCCTCCTCCTCCTCCTCCTCCTCATCCTCATCCTCCTCCTCCTCCTCCTCCTCCTCCGCCTGCTCTTCCTCTTCCTCCTCATCCTCATACTCCTCCTCCTCCGCCTGCTCTGCTGGTCGTTGAGGGACAGCTGGAATTGGCTGTGTGCGTCGAATCACCAAGTTCTGGAGCATGCAGCAGACGACGACGATGTGTCCCACTTGCTGCGGCGAGTACTGCAGGGATCCCCCCGAATCTTCCACACATTGGAGATGCTTTTTGACAACACCAATAGTGTGCTGTTTACTGTGCCTGGTCGCCTGATGGCTGCTGCTGATCAGCTCTTCTGCTGGGGTGTCGGCCACACGGAGTGTTGTCATCAGCCATGGCCAGAGAGGATAGCCCTTGTCCCCAGTAAGCCAGCCTCGTCTTCGAGGCAGCCCCTCAAAAAGGTTACAAACTGAGGTCAGCCGCAGGATAAAGGCATCGTGGCTGCACCCTGGGAAATGCGCGGTGACTTCCATGATGTTTTGGCGGTGGTCACAGACCAGCTGCATGTTGAGGGAGTGCAACCCCTTGCGGTTGCGGAAGCCCTAAGGATGATGGCATGGCGCCCTCAAAGCCAAGTGTGTGCTGTCACTCGCCCCCTGCACCATGGGGAAGTCCGCAATAGAAGCGACACCCTGCGCGCCCTCCGCCTGCTTGTGCAGGGTCTGAGGGAAGGTCATGAATTGACGCCTTCGCCTATAAAGGGCTTCTGTAACTTGCCGGATGCAACAGTGGACTGCAACCTGAGCGACAGTCGCAATGTCCCCAATGGCTGACTGAAAGGATCCATTGGCATAAAAATGGAGGCCATCAGTCAGTTTAGCCATCACGGACAGAGAGGTTCTGCAGCATTCACGCGGCTGCAGATCATGACCAAACAGGTGGCACAGATCAGTAACAATGTCCCTCCAGAATCGGAGCCTTCCCAAACACTGCTCCTCCGACATGTCAAGGCTTGTCACCTGCTGCCTAAAGACACTCGCAGCTTCCCGTCGGATTGGCCAACCTCCATTGGCCCTCCTCCTTCTGGCCAATCCCGGCCCTCTCTCCCGCCTTCTCTCTGCCCCTTCACAGTGTTGGGCGATGAGGCCGTCGCCCTCCAAACAAGCTCTCATTCCGATGCCAGTTGGTCAAAAGGCTTTTAGGTGTAGTGCTGCAAGTGCTTCGGACAGGTTTGAAGGACCCAAGTACTGTAAAGCTACATTCCCAGAACTCCGCTCCACATTAGCTCGCCAACTCTCTCTGGCAACGATCGCAATGAGCAGGCCAAGTTGCAGAAGAATCTGCACTAAAGCTGTCCCCTTTAAATAGCGCCCCCCTACTCCGAGAAGGGCCTGTTAGCCCTCCCTCGAACTGGCACTAATAGCGCTGGGCGCTAAGGCTCCGGGCGCCACCCAATATGCGCTCAGGCGCTCTTAGAAGGCGTTGCACACTGAAATGACGTCACGAACTGCTTGCGCTCGCGGGCGCGCGCAATCACTTAGCGCAGGTGCTAAATGTATAGTCAATATCTGAGTTGTCGCTATCTTCATAGCGCCCGCCCCAGCATAGGGCATCGCCCCAATTCTAGGTCTCTTTAGGCACTCAGCGCCGGCGCTACCAACCCAATTTCTAGGCCATGGTTCCTAACCCTGATTGGTCACAGTGGTACTGGAGAGGGGTACAATGAGTGCCAATCAGCCACCAGAACCATAATAGTGCACTCCTTTGGAATTTTAGATCACAGACACGATTCCACTGTTTGGACAGGTGTGGAGGTGCTCGACAATATGCTGCAACACAACTAGGCAGAATTGTCATTGCTTGCTACAACCTGTATATAATTATGTACCGGAGAGAAGAGTCCAGCTACAGGAAGAGGAGGATCTCAGTGCAAATAATGATCAGCAGGAGAATGGGGAAAATCCAGAATCATCCATCATCCTGGTCCAAGAACTGTCAGTATGGTTAGCAATTAACACAATATTTCTCCTGCAGGAAAAGACAGTACAGACAGCTCGCCTCTCGCCCCTGGTTATAATTAGGGCTTAATTGCTATTTATGATTTGAAGGAAGATGCCTCAGAGTGCAGGCCTCTCCCCTCCATCACCACTGCAATTAACTCTGGAACACACAGGCCTAGAAATTGGATAAGGTCCGAAAACGAGCACGGGCAGCGCGAAGCACGATGTGCCCGTGCCCGCAAAACTCATGCTGCCTGCTCATTATAATGATTGCAGTGCTGACATCAGTGCTCAACACGTTGCTAATTGGCTCCGTGCTGAACAGGGGGTCAATATCGGGTGCAGTTTACTGGCCAATAAAGTTTGGCCTAGGCTCTCTGCACTACTTAAAGGGGAGGTGCTTTGTTGCAGAACGACCTCATTGTCATTGTGGAGAGAGCCTTGGCCCATCAGAAAATCTCCTCGCCCTCTATGCGGCACTGGAGGCCTTGGTCCTGGGGGTTCAAAGATGCTGTCAGGTTTTCTACCCGCAGGGGAGCAGGAGGCCTTCAAGGCAGAACAGCAGAAGGCTGTGCGAGGAGATCGCTGAAGCCGTCAGTGCGACGGGTGTTGTCCTCAGGGCCTGGATCCAGTTCCGCAAAAAGGTTAATGACCTCACATGAGTGGTCAAAGTGAATGAATTCATCTTCAAATGCCATATCCCACCATCTGCACCACTAGCCTCACACCCTGCTCAATGCACCACACCCCCATCACTCACCCATCAACAATCTCTAGCAATCACCACTCAAACCTTACAATCAGAGCTTCACTTCACCCCCACGACTTTACCATTGCTTCAAAGCTCACACCTTGCACACACTGCCAGCTATTCAGCCATGGCAGGCACATCACCTGCACCACACTCACTGACACACTTCCCTTTCTCTTGCAGGCAAAGGTGGCTCATAACTGCCGGCAGCAGCAGACGGGTGGAGGGGAAGCCCGTCTGCAGAACTTGACAGAGCTGGAGGAAGCAGTGCTGGAGCGGCGACGTTGAAAGCATTGCCATTGATCTCATACCTAATCCTTCTTCTCACATCCCACTTCCCCCTCATCCCACAATCTCTTCTCACTTAGAAGCTGCTGATGGTGTATCCATGGATACCTTGCTTCCCCTCCCTCCCCTTCCCACAACCTGATCCTTTCAGATACCCAAGAATTCCCACCAACACAGCCAATCCCCGAAGTGATGGAGGAGGAGAGCGAAAGAGAAGAAAACACACCATCACTGCATCTGACACTAGCAGGTCAGCTCAGAAAATGGCACTGCATGGACTGTAGAGGCTAGTATAGAAGCGGGATCTTCATGTGGTGAGTCATTGGGCACAAGTGGGCTGCAGCCAGGCCAGGGGGAAAGGGTAGCTCAGGTGCCAGCTCCCCGGAAGGCGAGTTCGCACATGAGTTCTGCTGCCTGTCATCCAGCCAGCCCAGACTGCTGCCGTCTATGCCGAGGTGGTGCAGTCTACAGCCGGGCCTTCTAGGCCCAGAGCTGCTCGAGGTCGTCCTGGAAAGCCATTTGCAGTCTCCCTCATTCAAAGTCAGCAGCCTTCCACCAGCCATGCTGCAGATACTGGGGTAGCAGTTTGTAGGAGCACTAGAGTAGGAAAAGGAACACGGAGGACAGACACTAAGGGAATGCACAAGGGTGATTAGTTGATGTTGTTGTTTTGATTTGGATTTGAAAACATTTTAAAATTATGTTTGGAATGTTTGTTTTGTGGTGGCTCTCATTTCAGCTTTGGATGCTGTGACGTTCCATGACAGAGGGATGGTAAGATGGGGATGTGGTGAGCAATGGGGATCTGGGGTTTCATTCATTGGAACTGGAGTCTGATGAGGTGCTCATGGACAGCCCGTCTGGAACAGGGATCTGTTGCTTGCTTCCTCCCATCCTTCTCCTCTTCCTCCTCTTCCTCCTCCTCCTCCTGGCGTGGTGGCAAGGGCTGTGCCCTCATGATGGCCAAGTTGTGGAGCATGCAGCAGACCACCATGAAATGGGACACTCGCTCCGTGTACTGGAGGGCTCCTCCCGAGCGGTTAAGGCAACGGAACCATTGCTTGAGCACCCCGATGGTCTGCTCGATGATGTTCCTCATGGCAGCTTGGCTCTTATTATATGATTGCTGGCCATGAGTGGTGGGGTTGTGGAGGAGAGTCATCAGTCAGGTGCAGAGTGGATAACCCTTTTCTCCGAACAACCACGCTCGGGTTTGCCGTGGTAGCTGGAAGACTGCTGGTACACCGGACCGACACAGGATAAAGGCATCATGACCAATGTTCCTTGTAAGCTGTGCTTTGTTCTGCGCGGCCTGTTTCTTTTAATGCGCGCTCCCTTTAAATTTCTGCGCTTGCGTGGTATTTACTGTGTAAAAACCGGTGAGCGGCCTGTGCGGGATCTTGCAGATAACTGCACGACCGTGCGCGCAGCTTAGCAGGAACATTGATGATAACTGCTGCCAGGATAGCGGGCATTCGCCATCATGACGCGCTGGGTGTGGTCGCACACCAACTGCTCATCAAGTGAGTGGTAGCCTTTGTGGTTACGGAACATGTTAGGATTGGTAGGTGGTGCCCACAAAGCCATGTGTGTGCAGTCATTGGCGCCCTGCTCCATGGGGAAGCCCAATATCCTGGCAAAGCCACATGCGTGGCTCCTGGAGTACAGAGCCTCTGTGATCTCCCGGATACAGTGATGGACGGCGAACTGTGAGATGTTAGCTATGTCTCCTGCTCCAGACTGGAAGGATCCCGTGGCAAAAAAATTGAGGGCCACAGTGACCTTGAGGGCCACTGGCAACACCATCATTGCCCTGCTCTGAGGCTGCAGGTCTGGTTGCAGGAGGTGGCAGAGTTCTGTGATCACCTCCTTGGTGAAGCGGAGCCTCCTAATACACTGCTCCTGGCTTACGTGCAGGTAGGAGTAGTGCTTGCAGAAGGCCCTAGGTGGTTAAGGCCTCCTGCTAAGAGCTCTCCTCCACCTCCTCCTCCTCCTCTCTCTGCGAGCATCTTGTCCTCTTCTTTGCTGTCTCCGCTCCATCTCCCTGTCATACTCGAGCGCGAAAGGGACTGCAAGTAGAGCCCCCATGACTGGGAGCAAGTGGTGTGAGCAGAGCCCTTTAAATGAGAAGTAAAGCGTTCTCCACTTACAGCAACACTCCCTGTCACCTCAGCAACTTTAAATAACTGTAGAAAGCTCCAAACAGTTGCACAAATTTACACAGAACCAGCAGAAGTAAAAAAGCAAGTCAGCTGCAAGTTGTTGACAATCCCTTTAAATAGTGCTGGTGGAGGGTCGTTTCTGCTGCTGAGCTGGTCGTGATTTGGCGGCAGCCACGGGACCTGCTGGAAGCTTGCGGAAGCATAAGGCACCCACAGAGTTAACAGATGAAAGAATGAGGAGACTGCACAAGTAATTCGCAAAGTGTCTGGGATATATGGAGGTCGATTTTCAGTGTGCCGTGGAGTCGGGATTGTAGGCGTTGGGGGTCCCGACACCATCCCGCCCAATACCCGCCTCCATGTAAGTTTCAAAGGAGGCGGGTACCCGCCCCGCACTGGGACCCGCCGACCCGAGGCGGGACGGGATTAGTGCCAATTAACTGCCTGTTAACAGGTAGTTAACAGACAGTTTTTAGCCTAATCCTTATTTTGAAGGTTGTCGTGTGAGATTCCCGACAGCTCTGAACTACGCCAAGTTAGAGGAGTCGGGCCGTCGGGTTGAAGGACTTGGAGGGATCGAGATGTCAGTGTTCAGGTGAGTGATGGGTGCATGAGTGCAAAGGTAAGTGTGTTTGGTGTGTCTAAAGTGTGTAAAGAAGTTACCTTTACAGCCTACCTTCTTCTAGGTTTCGGGAGTCCATCATTCAGCCGGCACAGAATGCAGAATGGCTGCGATCTGTCAAAAGTGACAGCCTGCAGCTTTCAGTGCCGGTGAGATTTCTAACTGAATTTGCATAGAAGGACTCAGGTTAGAAGTAAGACTGTCAGTGTTTGACAGCTTCAAACAGCTGTGAAACACTGATATTTCATCTGTCAACATGTCTTGACAGATGAAATTTCAGTGTGTGATGTCACCTGTTGCCGGGTGGCCCTTAATTGGCCTGCTGAACCTGCTGTTAAAATCGCGTGGATTGGCCACATCTCGATGGAGGCGGGACTACAACCCCGAAAGCTGTAGTCCCGCCTCCTTCCCGACTCCTGAATGAAAATCACCCCCCCCGGGGTGCAGAAATCAGGTGGGTGGGCAGTTAAAATGCCCTGGGTTACTTACCCACCGGAAAGCCTCCCTGATCCCGCTGACCGTGATTTTCTTTTCAGGTTTCTAGACGGGTGGCTAAGCTGCCTGCTCACAGCTGGTAGGGTCTTTCTTTAAATATGCAGATCTGGGCCCGATTAACTCATAGGGCTCCAACTGTGATTTTAACTTCGGTCTGAGTTGCAGGCAAGACCAATCAACTTGCCTGCAAGATGAAGAGGCCACAAAAGGTACATTTTACACTTTGCTTTGTGGGGCCAGGAGGAATAGGAGTGCTCCTCTGTCCTCATAAGGATAGTTTAGACCTCCCGTACCCTGGACACTGTCCCCCATTCCTACTGCAAGTCCCCCAGATCCCCCTTCCCCACATTTAGAGCATGCGAAGTAGCCAAGGACCACCCGATTTTCCAGGAGCTGTCAGCCATTCCAGGTGGGAAGTGGGCGGGTAGCATATTAATGGGGCTTGGGAGTTAAAATAGCAATGGCCATTTTCTGGAGTAGCGGGTGAGTTTCTAACTCACCCTGCCACCCACCTGTCCAAAACCCACCTGGAGTTAAAATCGGGACCATAGTTTTGTGGCATGTTAAAGTATCAATCAATTCAAATACATACATGGGATATATGGAGTGTGGAACCAGATAGGTGGGCAGTTAAAATGCCTCGGGTTACTTACCCGCCCGAAAGCCTCCCGGATCCTGTTGACCATGATTTTCACTCAGGCTTCTGAACGGGTGGCCAAGCACAGCAGATAGTATCCCTTTTGTCTCTTAATCTCTCCTGCCTTCCATCTTATCACAGATCTTCCCTTTTGTTCTTTCCTCCCCTCCCCTCTTTCCCTGCCCCTACACTTGCTTAAAAACCTGTTCCAGCTCCAACTTTTTCCAATTCTGACGAAAGATCATCGACCTGAAACGTTAACGGGGCTGGATTTTGCCAATGGGGAGGTTTTGGAGGTGGGACTCCCACTTGTTGGGTTTCAGTCCCGCCTCCATCAACTTCTGGCCAACCCACGCTATTTTCCCTTGATTGACCTTGTTAAGCCCGCCCAGCGGCCTTAGCAGACCAATTAAGGGAAAGCCGGTTACAGAGAACATCAACGTATGACGTTTCATCTGTTAAGACATTCTCTATAGTTTAATGAGCTCTTGAATTCAAAACCTCATCAAAGCTCTTTCTTTTTCAGAAATTAGATGGTTGTTGCATTGGAGAATGCAATGGCCATCTGTCATCTCTGCCGCGGAGGTGTGAGACTCTCCACATACCCAACTCTTGAAGCCTGCAGGAAGAAACAAAGGTAAGTACACTTTTTCTATCACTTTCCACTTACCTCACATACTCACCTCTCCACACTTTCACCCATCACTTACCTCCAGAGCGCACTTTTGGACCCCTCCAACCCTCGCAGACCCACTACTCGCCTTGGTGACCCTGGTGGGGTTCGGAGCCTTCAGGAAGCCCGCACTTGTGTGGCTAAAATGGGGATAATCCTCTTATCTGCCTGTTAACTACCTGTTAACAGGCAGTTAAGTGGCTGTAATCTCCTTCCCGCCTCCAGGAGACGGGACCCAGCGCGGGTTGGCTACCCTTTTCCTGGCAAGATGGCATGGAGGTGGGTTGGGCACCCACCCCCAGATCCTGCCATTTTCCTGGCAGTCCCGCTTCCATACCCGCCTCCCCAGGGCTGGCAAGATCGCGCCCTCTGTTTTACCCTCTCCACAGATGCTGCCTGACCTGCTGAGTATTTCCAGCATTTTCTGTTTTTATTTCAGATTTCCAGCATCTGCAGTATTTTGCTTTTGAGATAGTATCTAAGGTTGATGTCGCTGTGCACTGAGGTTATGTATACATGGAAGCCCCCAAAAAAGAAGGAAGACCCAGCAGAAGAAAGCAAACTCCAGGAATGGCCAAAACTCAAGCCCCTGCCACGAGAGGGAGACATTTTGGGGAAAATTTATTGGATGTATTTTAAAGAGGATGCATATAAGTTTAAAGATTTTCTTGTGAATGTTTTCATTTTTTACCTGCTTGGAATGTTTTAAACGTTGGCCCAGAATTTGTGGTCAGCAGTGAAGTGAAGGTGTTCGCCGCTGGCCCTGAAGTACGCTTCTCACAAGGATCTCGCGATCCCTGTGTTGAGAACTTTGGATTTTCCGACCTTTAATTCAAACCAACGAAGTATAGTGTGGACCCCTTGTGTGAACTGCTGTGAGGTCAACAGGCTGTCTGAGCAGCCAATCAAGAGGCAGAATTCTCACAAATAGTGAACAAGGAAGTGAGTAAGCTCTTAAAATCCTAGGCCTAGAAATTCAGTTGGTAGCACCAGCCGCTAGCGCCTTAAGAGGGCGATAAGTGGGGTGCGAAGCGGCTAGCGCCCAGGCACGGCGCGATCTGTGCCTCTCGCGAACTTGAGTGAAGATTTAGCGGCGGCGCAAAACCGCAATGCCCGCTCAGCTGCGTGCGCAGATCCTGACGTCATTTCATGGTGCAACGCCCTTGGTGCGCCCCGAACCGGAACTTCAGTGGCGCCCCCCTCCTTTCTGCCTGGCGCTCCCAGCGACTGGTTGAGTGGAACGGTTCCCAGTCGCTGTGGGGCTGGGGGGGCGCTATTTAAAGGGGGCTCTTCCTGCATTCTTTGTGGTAGCCATTTTGGACCACTCCTTCTGTGTGAGAGAGAGAGAAATTTGCAGAGAGACAAAGGGAGAGAGCTTTCTGCTTTGACTCAGCGCTCGCACAGGTACTTCTGGCTTCAGCCCAGGGCTTTGCAGTTGGATTGATTTTTCAGTGCCATAGCCTTGAGTGGCCACATATAATGGGGGCTGCAATGGGTGGAAACGTTGGGTTTCTCTATTGCATTGAGAGGGCTCAGAGATGCAGAGGGAGAGTGCCAATCATGGCCAGACGGAGGAGGGCCAACAGGCATCGGCACAGGAGGCCTTACCCTCCCAGGGTATACCGCCAGCACTTCTCCTACCTCAACATGTCTGAGGAGCAGTGCATTCGGAGGCTTCGATTCAGAAGGGAGGTGGTCACTGAGATCTACCACTTACTTCAGACAGATCTGCAGCCTCAGCTGAGGAGCAGGACATCTCTGTCGGTGGCAGTGAAGGTGACAGTGGCTCTTAACTTCTATGCCACCGGCTCCTTCCAATACGCTACTGGGGACATTGCCAATGTCTCCCAGTTCGCGGTGCATTGCTGCATCTGCCAGGTCACGAATGCCCTCTTCAAAAGGAGACGTCAGTACATTTCCTTCCCCATGACCCTGGACAAGCAGCAAGAGCGTGCAATGGGATTTGCAAGAATAGCGGGCTTCCCCATGGTCCAGGGCGCCATTGACTGCACGCATGTGGCTTTGCGGGCGCCTCTAGAGAATGCCGAGGATTACCGCAACCGGAAGGGGTTCCATTCGTTGAACGTGCAGTTGGTGTGTGACCACAGGCAGCTGATACTAGCTGCCAATGCCTGCATTCCAGGCAGCAGCCACGATGCCTTCATCCTGCGCCAGACTTCTGTGGCAGACATTTTCGAAGCCCCGGCTCACCCAGGAGGCTGGCTTCTTGGGGACAAGGGCTATCCTTTGTGCACCTGGCTGATGACCCCGCTCTGTGCGCCCACCACCCCTGTTGAAGAGCGATACAATGACAGCCATCAAGTGACCAGGAACATAATTGAGCACACAATCGGCGTGCTAAAGCAACGGTTCCGCTGTCTGGACCATTCCGAGGGAGCCCTACTGTACTCGCCTGAGCGAGTCTCCCATTTCGTTGTAGTGTGCTGCATGCTGCACAACCTGGCTATCCTCAGGACTCAGCCACTGCCAGCAGACATTGGAGGACCACCAGAGGAGGAGGAGGAGGAGGAGGAGGAGGAGCACCAAGATGGGAGGGAGGCACAAAGTGCAAGGGCCGTCCGTCAGCGGCTTATTGCAAGTCGGTTCTAGGCCCCCTCTCAGGGAATGGCTTGTGCCATTGAAAGAACATGAATGGACCCGCTCCGCAAACCCTGAGCCGGTCAAGGCAACAAATAGTTCAAAGTGCAAACATGCACAATCCGAATAAAGACAATTACTTATTTAACAAACTCTGTGCCCTTCCCGCATGACAAACAAATGCAGAGAAACCCCCAAAAAAACAGTCAGACACATAACTGGCTCTCACAACCTGGAGACAATGAACAAAAGAGTTAAACAAAAATGACCATGATCCTCGGCCTTCACAAAAAAAAACACAACATTTTGCCAGGCCCCCTACTTTTTGGCCTTCGAGGGTGATCTGCCTCGCTTGCGAGATTGGCCCCTTCCTGCCCTGCAGCTCCTCCGCAATGGGACCCCAGTGGCTGCAGCAAGGCTGGGGGAAGGCTGCTGAGGGTCAGATAGTGAGTCGGCAGATGCCCTTGGGGGACGGCCTGGACCAGCTCTGGGCCTGGAGGGCCCGGCTGCTGACTGCTCCAACTCTGCTTGGGCAGCAGCAGTCTGTCCCACGGATGGTGGCAGCTGCAGTGGAGGAGTGACAGTGTTGGCAGAATGCTGCCAACTTGACAGAGCACAGGCACTCCCTGGTCGGACGGGACACTGGCACTCGCACGGGGCAGCACTGAAGCACAGACTGCTGACCTGCTGCGGCGTGGCGAGGGCCCCGGCGAATCCTGGCCGATCCAGCGAGGGTGGCAGCAGTTAGTGCTCGTGTGGCCCTGATCTGTGTCTGCATCAGGCCAGCCAGTGACTTCATGGCACGACTAAGCACTTGGCTGGAAGCCGCGTGTGCTGCACCGAAGTCCTGCAGACTCCTTGCCTGTTCTGCACTGACGTCCTGCTGACTCCTTGCCTGTGCTGCCCTGAATTCCTGCAGACTCCTTGCCTGTGCTGCCCCGAATTCCTGTACACTCCTTGCCAGTGACTCTATGGAGTCAGGCATCCTTGCCACTGCAGCCATGAGCTCAGTGTGCCTGCGCTCAGCCTGGGCGCCCAGTTCACCAAGGAGCCGCACCTCCTCTGCGCTCACTGTAGCAGGACTGGAGGCCACACTCTCCCTCCGGGGAGAAGGCCGCCGAGCTTCCCTACCCCCCCGCGTTGCTGCAGCCCGCTGGGCCCCGGAGCTTCACCCTCCTCAGACCCTTCCCCCCTGCTCCCCTCCAGGGAAGACGTGTCCCCATCATGGCCATGGGCTGCCTCGGCTGAGGGTGGCACTGATGTTCCGGCTTCCTCTTCCTCCTCCTCGCCTTCCGATTCACTCACAGTGCCAGCTTGAGGGCCCGCCTCCTCACCTGGCGAATCAGCATCTGAAAGCAGGGAGGTACAAGAGTTGCTTTAGTGTGAGGACAGGGCGGCAGCGAGGGAGGCATGAGTGCTGCAATGCACTGCATTGGTTCGATAGTGGCAAAGGATGCTGGTGTGAGGCACAAGTGGAAAGAGAGAGGTAAAAAGGCGATGACCTTACCATTGCTGTCCAGAATGGGGTCGGCATCTCCAGTGGCGACGGGGCCAATCAGCCAGCCTGCCATAATCCGTTCCACTCGCTGCTTCAGATCGCTGAGGTCTTTAAGTTCAGGACGGCCTCCCCCGGTCCGTTGCTGCTGCCTCCTATTGTGGGCCAGCTTGCCCTGCAAGAGAAAGGACGGGCTCTGAGTACAGTGTGAAGCCCTGATCTTGGCTGCACTGCCTCCCATGGTCGAATAGCCCTGACAGTGTCAAGCCCTGATCTTGGCTGCACTGCCTCCCATGGTGGAATAGCCCTGACAGTGTCAAGCCCTGATCTTGGCTGCACTGCCTCCCATGGTCAAATAGCCCTGACAGTGTTAAGCCCTGATCTTGGCTGCACTGCCTCCCATAGTGGAATAGCCCTGACAGTGTCAAGCCCTGATCTTGGCTGCACTGCCTCCCATGGTGGAATAGCCTTGACAGTGTCAATCCCTGATCTTGGCTGCACTGCCTCCCATGGTCGAATAGCCCTGACAGTGTGTAAAGTGGTGAATGTGCATGTGGTTTTCATGAGAGTCCCATAGGTGTTGGATGAGGGCTGGGCATTGGGGCTTTCAGGACCCTTTGGCCATAAAGTGAGGTGCACATGCAGGGATGAAGAGGAGGGTACTCACCCTGACAACCCGAGTGAGGTCATTGAACTTCTTCCTGCATTGCGTTGGGGTCCTAGGGACCATGCTGCTGGAGGTCACTCTGTGTGTCACCTCCCTCCAAGCTTTTCTATATTCGCTGGGCAGCGGCCTCCTGCCACTGTCAGGAAAGAGGATAGGTTGCCTGCGCTCCACTGCGCCAACCAGAACCTTCAGGGCCACCTCACTGAAGCGCTGCGCTCGCTCCCTGGCCTTCTCCATGGTCGTAGGCGTAATGATGTCACAGCAGGTCTGCCCAGGCCTAGAATCAGGGCTCCAATGTGCAGGGCATGGCTGCAAGCCAAATCGACCCTCCCCCTTTAAGAGGTGACCGGCGCTAGTGTGTCTGCCTGCAATCGCTAACTGGCCGCACCTGCGCTGCGCCCGCCCTCGGTGGTAGCGCCTCGGCTCGCCAGCTTAGCGCCTTAGGATAATCGTGCACCGCCTGCTTTAGCACAGCAGCAACCTCTTGGGACGATGCAACTCAATTTCGGTGAAGGTGGCGCTAAGTTGCGCCGGGCGCTAAATTTAGCGCATGCTCGACTGTAGCGTCCCAAACGTGGCGATACTGAATTTCTAGGCCCTAACGTTTAAAAAATGTTAGAGAGAGCAAAACAATGATGGCGCTTTCACATGGGGAAGAGGCAAGCCTGAAATAAAGATGGACAAACTTTAAAAAAGATTCAAAAGAATTTTGTTTAAAGTTTCTTAAAAACCTTAATTTTTTAGTAAAATGGACAAATTTCACACTGCTCAAAATTAAAATTGGTTTTCCAGTCCCTTAACACCTATTTAGCAGTAATAATGCTGTCAAAACCCAAGTTACACCTAATCCCTTTGGGTCTGACGTTTACTGGGGAATTTAACAGCGTACTTACTGCGGAAGAGCCGAAGTTTCTGTCAGTTTCCCTGATTTGGTTGATTACACAGATTGCCGGCTCTGTGGGGGTGGGGGCACAGTGCAGCCTGTTTCAGAGCTGTCAATGACAGACCGCAACTTGAGGATTTCTGCCTGCGCCTGCACCAAATCCTGAAGTTGCGGTCAGTTTCAAAGGCGGAATGATGGCGAACGCTGCCAGTTTGCCGTCATGCAGACCGCAAATTCCGGGCCATTATTTTTTTAGCTACATATCGTTTGCTGACTGTGAAAGCATATGGTCATCAAAAAAAAATCAGAAAAAAGTGAGTAACTTCCATTTTGTGTGATTTGTTGATTTGTAATTGGTAACTTTTCTTACATGTTTATACTTAAATGAACCAGCATGCTTAACTTCATCGATGCTGGTTATTTGAGCCAATTAGAAAGGTGTGCGATTGATTTTTGTGTGATATTGGCCATATTTAATTTGCCCTCCTACACAATTAGGCTTGAAATTCGTGGGGCCTGTTCAACTGCAGTGGAGTGAAACCCGATTCAACATAGCCTGAAACCATAGACCTCGTCCCAAATCTTAGGGATGGAATCATTTGCATGGCTAGGTGGGTACATCGTGCCTTTAAGGGTGCTTCAGTGGTGCCCACCTCATTATACCTGCTGGAGGGTGGAGTGGGCCCAGGACCTTTTGGGCTGCAGAAAAATTTAGCCAAAGACGTTTTCACTCTCACCGGAGCCTTTGTCCATGCAGGCTATCAATCCCATCCAGCCCCTATGTATCTCAACCTCCCTGACAAAGCTAAGGTTAGACAATAGACTTTCTAAGAAGTGAAAGCAAAAATAGATAATCTTTAGAAAAATCATTAGAACACAGATTTTAAAACTTTATTGAAATAATCTGAATCAAATACTCCATTGATCCTTTCATGCCTAACAACTGTGCCATATTAGTGCATCAGAAAGGTTATCAGTACAGTTGTCACGAGCTGACTGAAAAGCAGAGTAAGCATGTGGCGGGGCCAGTAATCCTGAAACAGTCGCACCTAATACGCAATAATACTTAAAAGAGCACTTCATCTTTAAAGGAAGAGAATAGTAATACACTTGTCAAAGCACACAGAAATCTCACAAATCTCAATACCTTTGGAAATGTCTTTCACAGAGAAGCATTCACAAACTTTAAGTTTCAGGAAATCCAAATGCAAATAATGTTATTATTCAAGAATACAGCAATCGGATCAAAATATCAGCTAGTGACCTTTCCTGTACTGTGTTTATTATCGATGTTTCAACTACATTTCTCAGGAAAGGTTATGTTTTGAGACATGCCCAGTATAAATTAATTTTAAAACTTTTTTAAAAGTTACAGAAATTTTGAGGCTACTTCTTCTTTATGGAAATGCTGTACACAGTTACCTTTAAAAACACCAATGTTAATGTAAATGGATGGTATTTTTGGGATAGGCTAGATGCCATTCAGTTCATCATAGAAAATATTTTTGGGCAGCCTTCAACAACTTTTAAAAATTTCACAACATTCTCTGTTTTAGAATCAAAAGTATTACAATCTGGAAGACATTTGACTTGAACTCCTTTTTGGCATTAATTCTCCCGATTGAAATTTGCAGGTATCTTTCTGCACCTTTATGTATTAATTATTATTGCATATAAAAACATCCGCTTTTTATACCATGAGTACCTTCTTTCTGTATACTTCTTATATCCTGGTTTATTTGGCCAGCCATATACTTTATAGCACCAGCAAATTGTAGAAAATGCCCAAAGATATTACTCCAGCTTTGATTTGTACTGAATATATATTAGCATTCTGAAAGAAAAATAAAAGATTGAAATATTCACATTGTCATTCATCTACAGTATACACATTTTAGCTCATGAATGCAAACAATAATACTGACACAGAGCAAACTATTTTACATTGCTAGAATACCAAAAGGTTAAAGGCCCCGAGTGTTAATGAATTGGGCACGTGTGATAGAAGGCCGTGGTCAGAGACCTGCAGGAACTGTCGCTGGCAGTTCAGTAAGTGGTGGGGGGTGAGGGGGTGGGGTAAGTGATTGCAGTCGAGGGAGGGAAGCATGGTGCTCTAGGTTTCCTTGTGGGGCCCAGAGCAGCACTGCTGCTCCTCCTGGCTTACAAGGAAACCTTTTGGAAAAAGAAAAATTACTTACCTTTACGTCCCTCTTCAGCGCTTGCTTCTCCTTTGTGTCCGATGCTCCTGACGAGGCCAGCATTGGGAGCCAAACATAGCTGTACAGTGTTAAAATATAGTCAGGGTCTGAATGATGTCATCAGACCCCAACTTCTGAATTTCAATGAGGCCCTCACCTGCCTAGTGGGAGGCCCTCGATGGCTGGCCAGAACACACTTATTGAACTGGTGTGTGTGGCACAAAGCCAGTGAGGATCAGATGAGTAGGTCGCTGCAAGTATTTAAAGTCCCCCGCACACCCCATTCACATTTGCTTTTACTTCAGACTTTTTATTTTGGCTTTTATTTTTATTTTTCCCCCTAATTTTCCTTCCTATGTTTCTTCCGTTGCTTTACTTTGCTATTTTAACTCCCTTTTATTCTTTTCTGACTTTTAAGTGTCTTACTGAATGATCTCCATACATCATCCACCAGTTTTCACTTTTTTTTTCCAGCTTTTCAATGTAACTCAAAGTTGCCCCTTTCACCTTTTGTTCTGTTCCTCGCTTATTTTCCTGTTTCTAGTTCAGATGAAGGACTATATTGGATTTCTTTCTCTTTATAGATGCTGATAGTCCTGCTGTATATTTCCAGCATTTACTGTTTTTACATCAGACTCGGTTACTAACTCCAGGAAGGCCGAACTCTGGGGATGAAAGAGGAGAGAGTCTAGCGGATTATCCAGTCCAAGTGTAGGAGTGGCATATGTGCCTGAGACTTAAACCCCTGCCTAATCCTGTCATAGACACACACACAGGAATGCACCATGGACATCTATAGCACAGGGTTACTTTACAATGCTGTGTACATCACTTAAAAATAATATATTTGAAGGAATTAAACCTGGAGGTAGTGCATAATTCTCTATGGGCTAACTTTGAGAGATAGGAGAAAGAACCACTGTTTTCCATGGCATGTTTGATCATTTAAGTTTCTACTTATCTCTATAATCTTCAATCACATTTACAACCATCAAGCTTCTTTTTGCCAAAGTTATTGAACACAGCATCAACTGTTTTTGCAAGGAATCTGTTCCACATGTTCAGTACTCTGTGAGGAATCAATAAATGTCTTTGTTATCTCTGGTCTTATGGGGGGCTGCTAATTTTGTACTTTACTCCTCTAGTTCTGTGCCTACCATCCAAGTTAATGTTGATGCAAGGTTGCTATTATCCACGTGGATCGCGTCCTCTGCCAGTAGCCTGTTCTCAAATGATAATGAGATCAGTTTTGTATCTTTCTGCATAATTTGGAGCATTAGCTCTGGGAATCACCTTTTTTGTTCTTCTTGTCCTAACCTTAAGCTACAACTGGCCAGCAGTTGAAATTATGCCCACATAACAGAATATACAGTTACAACCAGATCAGCGAGATCTGAAGAATACAGATGGGAAGTTGTGAAAGTTGCATGGGTCAGGGAAGCCTGGAAAACCTGTTAGAAAAGGATAGTCTGGTTACACCCACAGAGGAAATCCAGGCCCACAATTACATCCTCCTGGTTAATTTAACATACTGTTAACCAGTTGAACTGGAACATATTTTAACACCGGTTGACAAAATAGTATTGTTTGGATTGGGACAGACTTTCATGTTGTTAATGAGTCATGTGTGCAAGTTCATGGGGTTTAACAGGAGGGGAAAAGGGGACCCATAACGTGGCAGCTTCATATATTGTGATGTGGAAGTCATGTAATTATGCTTTCTGAAGCATTTTCTGGCCGTCATGCTGGAGCAGTTCCACATGCATAACCCATCCATATATAAAGGGGGTCCAGAACTGGTAAGCCCCTGAGCTACATATGGCAGTAAGTTTAAAGGGCCTAATAAAAAGATTAATTGAATAGTTTTTAAGGCCATTATTGCCCTGTTTTCCTTCTCTCTTTTTTCTGCTGGTCCTTAGTCATGAGCCTTTGTGGCAATTGGTATGATTTTATTTTTCTCACCACACCAATACTGGCACCAATGGAAATTATGCTATCTGATGTGTGTGGAAGAAGGAGAGGAGGAGGACCAATGGAGGGATGCCAGGTAGGCCAGGTTGGACTAGAGGTGTTCTGTGCCCACCCACTTGTATCCACACACTCACATCTGCACAGAAAGATGTCCGGACCTCACTTTTACAGATGATTAATACAAGCGGAGGCTCTTCTTCCCAAAGGAACCTGACAGCATTACTAAGATATGTGAATGCTTGACTAGCTATAATGTGGAATGGTCTTCAGATGCACATCAATCAAAGTATGTTGTGCTTTGACGGCACTGTGTGAAAGAAAGCATGCCAGGGGGTTGTTAGCCAGCAAAGCCTGATTTGCTGCACCCGCCATATTTGCAGGCATTGTTGTTTCTACCTGGCATTGACTGTGGAGATTGTCTTCACAGGGTTAGTAGCGAGCCAAAATTAGAGCTTTACCTTCTGCTGCAAGGACACTTGCAGTTAACATGCAGCAGAGGGCCATGATAGTACCAGTCACCTGTGGACATAAGCCCAAACTTATCAAGGATACTCATTCTGGAGCCATGCAGGTTCTGGGCTCAACCATCTCCTCTGCCTTGGATAGGGTGGGAGACCAAATGGATAGAGAATTCAGTAAGTTCACAGATTTCCTGCACTTTGCTCTCCTGCAGATCAACAGGAGTGCTGAGCCACAGCCCGATAGCAGAGACAATCGTGCAGTGGGTATAGAACATGTTGCCCTCTCTCAGATTGACAATATGACTCCACCCTTGCTACCCCCAAACCAACACCTGCCCTGGTGTCAGAAAACCAGCTGGGCCAGACTGCCCCAGAAGCCCCCGAGTTGCTGCAGTGTGCATCTGATTCTTCTTGGGCCTGAGCTCCTGGGTCATGGACTACGAGCATCTCAAGAGCCCTTGACTGAGTAACAGCAGTCCTCCATCTTCCTTGCACGGGGAACACCTTGTGGGAGCACTAGATTAGGTAAGAGAGCGCTTAAGACAGGCACCAGTGGCTCACACCAGGATGATAATTAATGTGAAGTTGTTTGTTCAAATAAGTAAAATTATAAACCTTTTTGAAATGTTTGCGTGCAAAGTGTTCTTGTAGTAGTTGGTAACTGCAATGTTAATTGACATGAATACTAATTATGGCTGGTTTATTCAAGGATGGAAGAACTGGGCATATGTTGGACATGACTGTTAATACAGGGGAGCAGGGATTGCTCAGATGAAATGACCTGCTGTTAAAGAGCTCTGGTTGTAGGCTAGTGTTGGAGCCCACCTGCTTCTGCACCATCCTCTGTCATCAGCATCGTCTCCCTCATTATGCTGAAGGTTCTTGTCCAATGGTGGCTTCATGTGTTGTCCCTGTTGCAGAGCAAAGTTATGCAGCATACAGGAAACCACCATCATACGGGACACAGTTTGTGGGCAGCATTGTAGGAAGTCACCAGACCTGTGCAGGGAGTGGAATCGTTTCATGACTCCAATGGTCTTTTTGATGAGGGCTCTAGCTGAGTCACGGATCTGATTTTAATGCAGTTTGGCTGCACTAAATTGCGTGGGTATGGAGGATTGGCACAATATAAGAACATCAGGGCAGCTGCCAGGAAAGTGGGTATTGGCCTGCATTATGCACTGCTGGTGGTCACACACTAGTTGCACATTAATGGAGCTGAAGCCCTTGCAATATATGACAGTCATCTGAAGGAGCCTGCAGGGCGATGTGGCTGCAGTCGATGGCGTCATGGACTTGGGAGAAGCCTGAAATCTAAGCAAACCCCAGAGGCCTAACATGCTGCTTCTGTATTTCCATGGGAAAAGTGAAGAAGATGTTTGCATGGCATCCATAACCTGCTTAATGCAAGCATGAACTGCTGACTGACTGATGGAACTGATATCCCTTGTGGCAGCCTGGAAGGAGGCAGAGCAAAGAGGTCGAGTGCTGTAGTGATCTTGGTTGCAACAGGCAATACTGTGCTACCTATGGCAGTTGGTTGCACGCCTTGTTGCAGGAGATGACAGAACTGTGTGATAACCTCACAGAGAAGCACAGCCTCCTTGTGCACTGATCCTCAGCATAAGGCAGGTATGTTGTCCTGGGCCTACACACTCTATTAGGAGGGTGAGGATTTCTGTGAGCACACCTCCCTGCAGCTGAAGCTCTCTTTTCCCATTTCTCCTATTGCTACTCCTCCTTCTTCTCCAGCCAGAATGGAATTGCCAGAAGGTCCTCCATAAAGAAAATATGGCCGGGATTTTGCTGACCTTGGCGGTTCCGTGGCGGGCGATGTCAGTGGCGGGTCCCGACCCCACTGCTGGCTCCAGCCCGCTCTGTGAAATGAATTTCCATTGATTGGGTTTGTTAAGCCAGCCCAGAGCATTTCCCGGCCAATTAGAGGAAGTGGGTCTGGTGATGTCATTTGATGACACGTCATCAGCCGGTTTCCTTAAAGGGACCATGGCCAACTTAAATTTGACATTTGTGATGTCAGTGTTCTACATCATTGAGGTGCTACAACACTGACAATGACTGCACAAAGGCAGTGGGCTGCACCCAGCCTCTCCCATGACTCCATCCAGATGCTTATGGAGGGAGTCACAGCACACAGGGAGGTCCTCCTCCCTTCCCGTGGGCGGAAGAGACCTCCCCAGGAGATCAACGCAGCCTGGTTGCACATTGCACAGGAGGACACAAGCAGGGATGTGGTCAGGAGGTCCTGGGAGCAGTGCTGCAAATGATTCAATGACCTCAGTAGATCATGAAATGTTAGAGAAAGCCACACTCAACTTCAACCTGCTATGCCTCTCACCACATCCCCATCACTCTGCCCTCCCTACCCTACTCCTGCACATCCTTCTCACACCAACTTACCTTGTACCTCCACCCATCCCTCTCTATCTATATTATCACATCCCCATCTCACTAGCCACCCCTCACATTCACCCTCATCCTAGTGCAATCATACCAACTAACAACACACAAGGGTAGACACTTGGGTGTTTTATGCAATGTTCATGTAAAGTTTCTGTTAATGTGGTGTCAAACATTGAAATCTTTATTTTCAACACTTTCCATTCTTGGACAGATTTGTGTGCACCTTTGTAAGTGGCTTAGTGAGTTGCAGTGAATGGTGAGACATAACAGTACCCCCTGCAATGGTGGTGAGTGTGAAAGGAATGGCTTGGGCATTGTAGGGATGTTTTATGGTGTTGGTGTGGGGTGGTGCCAACCTGGCACATCATGCGGCAGCCAGGGTGTACAGCATCAAGTGAAGTAAATCTGGCCATGGTGAGGCCATCCCTGGCCTCCCGGGCAGCAACATGCTTGGGTGCTGATGCCCTCTGTCCTGTGCAGCATCAGGTGTTTGCAGAGAAGGTTGGTGGTGTTGTTGTTGGTGCTGCTGGTGTGCCTGGTGCTGCTGGTGTTGGGTCTGATTGTGGTGGGATTCTGAGGACTAAGGTGAGAAAGTATAAAGGGCACCCATGCTGATTGAATGGCTGGCAGGTGAAGTAGAGATGACAGAAGTGATCTGTCAATGGTGAGAGAGGTAATGAGGTCAGACTGGATGGAGACTTATGTAAAGACTTGCAGCATGGTGAATCTGTTGTGGAAATGCAGTGAGGAAGAGCTTGTTGCTGAGGAAAGATATCTCTGTAAGGTGGGAGCATTTACTGTACATTTGAAGCTGTCAGCTCAACAGCTGATTCAATGGCCACTGGACTCCCGCCTCAGCTTGACAGGTGTGATGCACGACCTGCGTGGACCTCATGGGCGAGCAAGTAAAATCAAAAGGTGAGCTCAAATGTATTCTTAATGATCTCTAAACAAGGTCATAATTACCTGAATTGTGTCCCCTGCTGCTGCGTGTCGGGTCTGCTCAGCGCTGACAGACCTGACATTGGGAAAGGCGCATGGCAGCGGGATGCTGACCCACTGGGGGAAAAAAACACTTTCCCACCCAATCCGCCATCGATCGTGCCTGCTGACCCCCTACGTTTCCAGAAGCCCCTTAAGAGTTCAGGACTTTGTACAGCCATCAAAGCGCTTTGAAATAGTTTTGATAGCAAAAACCACAACATAATACAAACAAAATGTTTCCCAAAACTTTGCAGCATTTTAGCTGACAGCAGGAGAGTATCTTGAACTGACAGTAGAAATGTGAGTAGTGATGAAAGTGGCGTTGGGGTCTTGACAATATAATTTGACCCTGATTTGCATACTTAATGAGGCCTCTGCCTGTTTCAGGAGGACATAGACAGACTGGTGGAATGGGCAGACACATGGCAGATGAAATTTAACGAAGAGAAGTATGAAGTGATACATTTTGGTTGGAAGAATGAGGATAGGCAATATAAACTAAAAGGTAGAATTTTGAAGTGGGTGTACGAACAGAGATGCCTTGGGGGTGCATGTACACAAATCATTGAAGGTGAGAGGACAAGTTGAGAAGGCTATTTAAAAAAGCATATGAGATCCTTGGCTTTATTAAGGAAGTTATGTTAAACCTTTATAAATCACTGGCTAGGCCTCAGCTGGAGTATTGTGTTCAATTCTGGGCACCGCACTTTAGGAAGGATGTCAAGGCCTTCAGAGGGTGCAGAGAGATTTACTGGAATGGTACCAGGGATGAGGGGCTTCAGTTACGTGGATAGGTTTGAGAAGCTGGGGTTGTTCTCCTTAGAGCAGAGAAGGTTGAGAGGAGATTTGATAGAGGTGTTCAAAATCATGAGGGGTCTAGAGAGAGTAGAGAGAAACTGTTCCCATTGACGGAAGGGTTGAGAACCAGAGGAAATAGATTTAAGGTGATTGGCAAAAGAACCAAATCCGACAGAAGGAAACATTTTTTTACACATCGAGTTGTTGTGATCTGAATGCACTGCCTGAAACGGTGGTGGAAGCAGATTCAATAGTAACATTCAAAATATAATTTGATAAAAGCTTGAAGGGAAAAAAATTACAGGGCTACGGGGAAAGAGCAGGGGAGTGGAATTAATTTAATAGCTCTACCGAAGTGCTGGCACAGGCACGATGGGTCAAATGGTCTCCTTCTGTGCTGCATCATAGAAAAATAGACACATAGAAGATAGGAGCAGGAGTAGGCCATTCGGCCCCTGGAGCCTGTTCTGCCATTTAATGAGATCATGGCTGGTCATCCAAATTCAGTACCCTGTCCCTGCTTTCTCCCCATATCCCTTGATCCCTTTAGCCTTAAGAAATATATCCAACTCCTTTTTGAATATATTTAATGAATTTGCCTCAACTGCCTGTTATGTTCATAAATAACTAGTCGTTTTCATTATGAACAGCTAGCTTCTAGCTAGTCACTTTATTCATGCCATGTGGACTTGTACAGCATCCATCTTGACTACTGCCTTGTGGGTAGCCTAGTGCATCATGGGTAGTCCCACTCTTATATACATACAGCCAAACATACAGCAACATACAGCTCCACCTAGTGTACCATTCTAGAATGACAGGTTACTGATCATTACATCCCCCTTTCTTTGAGGTTAAACAAAGTCAATATCAATCAACTTTCAAGAAAAACGATAAAGATGATATCAGTAACACTTTTGTTAGTGCTCTATAAACATAAACATTTTCACAACAGTCAACACATTTTCAAAGCTTTACTTTATACTCAAAGATTAAGTCTATCAGGCTTTTTTACTTCACGTGTGGATCTTCTCAGCACAGGTAAGTCTGATGTGTTTTCATGAGAGCCTGTATGTGTGTTTGTGTTAGATTGTTCTGGTGGTGATTGACAAGATTCAGTTGCGGCATTGTCATCGATTTGCTCTTGGATAGTTTCTTGTGTTTTTAGGAGGGAACGGCGGTTCCTCCTGAGAATCTGTCCTTCCTCAGTTCTAACAGTGTATGACCTTGGTCCTACTTCCTCAAGAACTGTAGCTTTCCTGTTCCATGCATCTGGATCCTCAATCCTGACAACATCATCCCTTGTCAATGGTTTTAGGGTTTTGGATGACTTGTCATAGTATGACTTCTGTTTCAGCTTTAACAGTTGAAGTCTCTGTCTCAGTTCCTTACTCTGCTTTTCTCTTGCACAGCAGGGTAGCGTGGTACGCAACTTGTGACCCATTAGGAGTTCAGCAGGTGAAGAACCAGAGTCTAAAGGTGAGGCTCGGTAGCTCAGCAGGGCGAGATAAGGATCAGACTTGCTTTCTGTTGCTTTCTTCAGTAGCTGTTTGAGAACTTGAACATCTTTTTCTGCCTTACCATTCGATTGAGCATACAAAGGACTGGATGTGATGTGCTGAAAGTCATACTGTGCTGCAAACTGTTGCCACTCCTTACAGTTGAAGCACGGACCATTGTCACTAATGGCAATCCTGGGAATTCCATGTCTGGCGAAGACGGATTTCAGATGCGTTATGACATTGCTTGCTGATGTGCTTGAGAGCAGCGCCATCTCAGGATAGTTAGAATAGTAGTCAATCACTATTAGATAGTCTTTACCATTCAAATGAAAAAGGTCCATACCAACCTTTTGCCATGGTGCTGTTGGCAAGTCAGCTACTATCATTGGTTCCTTTGCTTGTTTGTTTTGGTGTTTCTGATATGTCTCACATATGCCTATCATGTTCTCAATGTCCTTATTTATGCCAGGCTAATAAACAGTGTCTCTTGCTCTCCTTTTGCATTTTTCAATTCCAAGGTGTCCCTCATGAATCCTTTTGAGCATGTCTTGACGTAAAGCTTGTGGAATGACTATTCTGTTCTGTTTCAGTAATAGTCCACTTGTGACACTCAACTCTGACCTGATGTGATAGTACTTTGGACAGGAACCTTTTGGCCAACCATTGTGAATGTTCTCTATTACTGTTTGTAACACTGTGGCCTAGAAATTCCCTTGGGTTTGCGCCCATTTAGGGGCGCAAGAGTGGGTTGCGCCGGAAGTTGCGTCGCCGCTGAAATTAGGTGGGCCTTTAAATCGGCGTAAGGCGGTAGCGCTGCGCCGGCACCGATGATGTCATCGGTGTGCGCAGCGCCCCGGTACCACCCGAAACCACGCCGATCCCCATCTTCAGTAGCGGCCGCCTCTTCCCTGGCGGCCGCTAACAACGTTTTGAAAACCTGGCCGTGCTGCAGCCTTAGAGGCACTATTTAAAGCGGAGGTGCGGGCGGCTGCTTTTTCGGCGGCCGCCTGCCCGCACCTCCTTCCCCGGCCTCCTCCACCCCCCCCGCGGCATTGCCGGCTGGTTTCCGTGGAGCCCGGCACTTCGCCGTTGTGCCGGGCTCTTTTGCCGGCACTTTCAACGGGGCTCCGGCCGTTGCAGGCACCTCCCCCTTAAGAGAAGGGGGAGGCCTGCAGTACAGCAGCCTGCCGCTCCGCATCGGGTGGCGCAGCGGGACCGGCAGCGCTGAAATTCACTTTCAGCGCCCCAAGCGGGGCGTGCACACCCTGTACCAGCGCCCGCTTCCACTTTGGGGCGCTGAAAGTGAATTTGGGGCGGGCACAACTGGCTTGGCGGCGGGCGCTAAATTTCCGGCGCAAACGTGCTGGCGGGGCGTCACCGAATTTATAGGCCTGTATCTTTTACTGTTTCTTCTGCTATTTGCTTTGATTTTGTGTCTGACACGGGCAGCGCAGCAGTGACCATACTCACATGAACATCCACGTCTTCCTCAGTAGAGCTCACATGACTCATTGTGGGTGCTCGGGATAGTGCATCTGCTAGCACTATGTATTTGTCTGGTGTGTAGATCAGTTCAAAGTCATATCTTTGCAGCTTCATCATGAGTCGTTGAATCCTTGGAGACATCTCATTCAGGTTTTTTTTTAATGATGGCAACCAGTGGGCAGTGGTCTGTCTCAACTGTGAAGGTGGGAAGTCCATATATGTAGCCATGGAACTTTTCTAGTCCAACTACCAAGCCTAGACATTCCTTTTCAATCTGGGCGTATCGACACTCAGAATCAGTCATAGACCTGGAGGCATAGGCAACAGGCTTCCAATCTTCACCCTCTGCTTGTAGCAAGACCGTGCCCAGGCCATCTTTTGATGCATCCGTTGACACTTTGATTCTCTTTGTTGGGTCAAAGAAGGTGAGTACAGGTGTGGTTGTCAGCACTGTTTTGAGGTTCATCCACTCTTGTTCATGTCTTTCTGTCCATGCGAACTCAAATGTTTTACATAGCAGGTCTCACAGACAGGCTGTCTTGGCTGACAAGTTAGGAATGAACTTTCCAATGAAGTTTATCATCCCCATGATGCGTAGTAGTCCTTTTTTGTCAGTGGGACATGTTGAGTATGGCGTTTACTTTTTCCATATCTGGCCCTATTCCTTTACCAGATAGATTATCTCCTAGGAAAGTGACTTCCTGGACGCCAAACTGACACTTGGCTTTGTTGAGCTTCAGTCCATTCCGGCGTATGCTCTGTAGCAGTTCAATCAGTCTCTCATTGTGTTCTTTCAGTGTGGAGCCCCAGATGATGATGTCATCAACATAGACCCGAACACCTTCCAGACCTTCAATTATGTGTTCCATCGCTCTATGAAAGATTTCAGATGCAGATATTATCACGAAAGGCATTCTGAGGAAACAATACCTGCCAAATGGTGTGTTGAAGGTACAGTATTTGGTACTCTCTTCATCCAGTTTTAGTTGCCAAAATCCTTGTGAGGCATCGAGCTTTGTGAAGTATCTGGCACCTGACATTTCACTGGTGATTTCTTCTTGCTTAGGAATCTGGTAGTGTTCACGTTTTATGTTTGCATTTAAGTCCTTTGGATCCATGCATATTCTTAGATCATTGTTCTTTTTCTTTACACATACCATGGAGTTAACCCAGTCTGTTGGCTCTTCAACTTTCCTGATGACTCCTACTGTGGTCATTCTGTCCAGTTCATTCTTGAGCCGGTCACGGAGGGGTGCTGGAACTTTCCGTGGAGCATGTACCACTGGCTGAGCATCCTCCTTTAGCTGGATCTTGTAAGTGAATGGTAGAACTCCAAATCCTTTGAACACATCCTGGAAATTACTCACTACAGAATCCATCGAGTCATCTGGTCTGCTTATGGCACAGTTTATACCGTAGACTCTCTTGACCAGTTCTAAGTCCTCACAAGCTTTCTCACCTAATAGTGAATCATGAGATGATGCACTTTGTCTTTGACTGTCACTTTAAGTCTGCATTCATGTAAGCTATCTATTTTCTGTCCATTATAGTCCTTCAGTAGTACTGACTTTTTCTGTATTTTGGGCTTTTCTTTCATGTTTTTAATGTCACTCATACTGATTAAGTTTGCTTTTGCCCAAGTGTCTAGTTTCAATGTAACTAATGCTCCATTTACCTGCAGTGACATTATCCATTTGTCCTCTTTTACTGCATTAACTTTATGGTCAGCATTGTCCATTCCTGAGGGCTGCACATTTTCTGTATCCTTTTTGATATTGCCACATGACACCAGTCGTACAAAAAATGTCTCACTTAAATCAGTGTCCTCAATCACATTAACTCGTTGCCCTTTCTTAGTTTTTACTTTTGAAAAGCATTGTTTGGCAAAGTGATTCTTTCCATGACATTTTGTGCACATTTTTCCAAACGCTGGGCATTGTCGTGAGTGGTGTTTGTAACCACAGCATTTACAATTAAAAATTCCATCCTCTGATTGCTTTGCATTCCTGTTCTGCCCATGTTTCTTCCCCTTGTAGGACACAGCACCGACAGCAGCACAGTCACTCATTACAGTCGCGTCATTATTAATTTCACTGAAAGTCTTCGCGTGCTTTTGAGCTAGCTCACTGGCTTGGCATATTTTCACAGCATTTTCCAATGTTAGTTCGGTTTCTCTCAACAGACGTTCCCTGACCTTTTTATCATGAATACCAAACACAATCTGGGCACGAATCATGGGTGATTTCAGCTCAGAGAAATTACATGTCTGTGCTTTCAGTTTTAGATCGGTCACAAAGCTATCAAAAGTCCCATTTTGCTGCTGCGTCCGTGAACTGAACACGTACCTCTCATAGGTTTCGTTCTTCTTGGCAGAACAATGTGTATCAAATTTCTTTAGCACATCGTCTAATTTTTTTCTGTTGTGCTCTTGATCAAGTACAAACTTATTAAATACCTCTATCGCCTGCGGGCCTGCAACCATGAGCAGCAATGCTATTTTCCTTGCATCTGGCATCGTACCGAACCCGATGGCAGCAATGTAGAGTTCGAATCGTTGTTTGAAAGTCCGCCAATTGCAGTCGACATTCCCCGTGAGTTTCAAATCCTCCGGTGGCTTCAAAGTCTCCATGTCACGTTTCTCAATTTTCAGCAGATTTGACCAATCCTGGTACCATGTTATGTTCATAAATAACTAGTCGTTTTCATTATGAACAGCTAGCTTCTAGCTAGTCACTTTATTCATGCCATGTGGATTGTACAGCATCCATCTTGACTACTGCCTTGTGGGTAGCCTAGTGCATTGTGGGTAGTCCCACTCTTATATACATACAGCTAAACATACAGCAACATACAGCTCCACCTAGTGTACCATTCTAGAATGACAGGTTACTGATCATTACACTGCCTTCTGTGGTAGAGAATTCCACAGGTTCACCACTCTCTGGGTGAAGAAATTCCTCCTCATCTCAGTCCTACATGGCTTACCCCTTATCCTTAGGCTGTGACCCCTGGTTCTGGTCTCCCCCTCCTTCCTGCATCTAGTCTGTCTAGTCCTGTTAGAATTTTATAACTTTCAATGAGATCCCCTCTCATTTTCTAAACATAAGCCTAATCAAATATAAGTGAATATAAGCCTAATCGACCCACTCTCTCCTCATACGTCATTCCTGCCATCCTAGGTATCAGTCTGGTGAATCTTCGCTGCACTCTTTCCATGGCAAGAACATCCTTCCTCAGATAAGGCGACCAAACCTGCACACAATACTCAAGGTGTGGCCTCACCAAGGCCTTGTACAACTGCAGCAAGACATCCTTGCTCCTGTACTCGAATCATCTCGCTATGAAGGCCAACATACCATTTGTCTTCTTAACCGCCTGCTGCACCTGCATGCTTACCTTCAGCGACTGGTGCACAAGGACACCCAGGTCTCGTTGCACTTCCCCTTTTCCCAATCTATTGCCGTTCAATTAATAATCTGTCTTCCTGTTTTTGCCACCGAAGTGGATAACTTTGCATTTATCCACATTATACTGTATTTGCCATGCATCTGCCCAATCACCTAACCTGTCCAAATCACACTGGAGTTTCTCTGCATCCTTCTCACAGCACACACGCCCAGCCAGCTTTGTGTCATCTGCAAACTTGGAGATAATGGCCCAGGAATTCATGTCGGGGGCTTCCCGCGGGTGCAAGCCCCCGACCTACACTTACCTAGCGCGCTGGCCATTGAGCTGTGGGCCCCCGTGGAATTCCAATCCGGGGCCTGGTCCAGCTGCCGGCGCGCAGTGCTTGCGTATCCCAGGGACGCTGTTAGTTCGATGCGTCCCCTGGGATCATCTGCGCCATGGGGAGCCAATCGGAGCAGGGAATGCTCCATTCATAAGTCTGACAGGAAGTGCTGTCAAACTTAGAAATACTACGGGCCCTTTCTTCTTACAAAACATCACGAAATCTTTGTGGTAAACCACTTTTATTGTTCACTATCATTACACTATGGTTATCACTGTTTATATCGTTACACTATGGTTATCACTGTTTACACTGTTGTATCACTACACAAGGTCACCTCTTGTCACGCTGTTATACCTGGGCTGACCACAGCTGACTCCGCCCATGGCTCCGCCTGCTTGCCCAGGTATAAAGGTGGTCGACTGGCTGGTATTCCTCCTTGTTGGATCCGATCACCCACGAGGGTGTGCTCTGTTACTTAGCCAATAAAAACCTATAGTTACTAACTTAACTCGTCGCTTTTCATGAACTGAATTGATAGGTATATCAATTTTATTGGCTAAATTTTGAAATGTCTACAACGGAGCAGCCAAATGACCAGTCAGACGTACAGCCTCAGCCAAACGGCCATCTACAACAGCCCCAGCAGCCGGCCTGGCTACGAGCCCTCCGGCCGCCGTACCTGGATCTAAACCCACAGGCTGCGAATTCAGCCCTCGACTTCGAACACTGGCTGAGCTGCTTCGAAGCCTACCTGGGAGAATCCGGCATGCCTCCGGCATCCAAACTAAGAGTTCTGACCGCTCAGGTGAGCCCTAAAGTATTTGCACTCATCCGGGACATTGCCACATACGAGGACGCCCTCAACCTGCTAAAAGAACAGTATCGGAGCCCTGTAAACTCAATGTACGCCAGGCATCTCCTAAGATCCTGCTCGCAACAGCCAGGAGAGTCGGTTGATGATTTCTTACGGGCGCTGCAAATACTCGGCAGGGACTGTGACTTTAAAGCCGTAACAGCTGCAGAACATACAGATGGAAACATCCGAGATGCCTTCGTGAAAGGCCTTCGGTCAGACTACTCACGGCAAAGAGTGCTGGAATCAAAGGACCTCGACCTGAAAACAGCTGCTACCCTCGCTCGCTCCTTGGAAGTGGCCCATCGGGACCTCGAGGCGTACTCCAGGTACTGTGCTGTGCGACCCTGGGACTCGGGCCCGACCCCGGCCGCAATACCCCTCGCACCGCCGCCTCTGGGACCTACCACAGCGTCGGTGTCCCGGAACCGATCGGGACCGCCACCCCCGGTACCGGCTGCGACATCGGAGCCCCGCGATCGCGCCGCCGGCTGCTTCTTCTGTGGCCAGGCGAAACACCCGAGGGCGCGCTGCCCTGCAAGAAATGCGACCTGCTCCGACTGCCACAAGAAAGGCCACTTCGCGAAGGCCTGCAGGGGGAAAGCCACAGACGCCAGCAGTGCCTCATGCGAGTTGTGGGGGCGGCCATCTTTCATCAAGGCCACAGATGCCAGTATCCCCTCGTGTGAGTCGTGGGGGCGGCCATCTTTGATCAAGGCCACCGACGCCGGCAGTGCCTCATGTGAGTTGTGGGGGCGGCCATCTTCTCCGCCATTTTATTCAACGTCGTGGGCGCCACCATTTTGTTCACCACACTCGACAGCCACCTTGTCTCCAGACCCGACCACCGCCTCACCTGCAGACTACAGCAGCTCGCTCAGCCATACACTAGCCTCCGTCACACTTGACCAAGCTCGCCCGCATCACCTGTCCAAGTCCATGATGGACATCAAAGTAAACGGCCACGCCATGACCTGCCTGTTCGACAGCGGAAGCACGGAGAGTTTCATCCATCCAGACACGGTGAGCCACTACTCCCTCACTGTCCGGCCAACGCGCAACCGGATCTCGATGGCGTCGAGGTCCCATTCTACAGACATCAGCGGCTACTGTGTTGTGACCCTGTCGGTTAGGGGCACGGAGTATAAAAATTTTAAACTTCTCGTCCTGCCCCAGCTCTGCGCTGCCATCCTACTAGGGCTGGATTTCCAATCCCACCTTCAAAGTGTCACTTTGGCATACGGTGGACCCCTCCCCCCACTCACAGTCGACAACCAGCAGCCTTTAAACCGCCCACCGCGTACCACCTGCGGCCTATCCACCCTCAAGATCCCGCCCCCCTCCCTGTTCGCTAACCTCACCCGCGACTGTAAACCCGTCGCTACCAAGAGCAGGCGGTACAGCGCTGGGGACAGAGCTTTTATTAGCTCTGAGGTGCAGCGTCTCCTGAAGGAGGGCATCATCGAGAGGAGCAACAGCCCCTGGCGTGCCCAGGTCGTAGTCGTTAAGACCGGCAATAAAAACTGCCTGGTCATCGACTACAGCCAAACCATAAACCGGTACACCCAGCTGGACGCATACCCCCTTCCCCGCATATCTGATATGGTCAATCAGATTGCACAGTACCGGGTATTCTCTACCATCGACCTTAAGTCGGCCTATCACCAACTCCCTATCCGCCCTGAGGACCGCCAGTATACCGCCTTCGAGGCGAATGGCCGCCTCTACCACTTCCTTAGGGTTCCCTTCGGCGTCACCAACGGGGTTTCGGTCTTCCAAAGGGAGATGGACCGGATGGTTGACCAGAACGGGCTGCATGCCATGTTCCCTTATCTAGATAACGTCACCATCTGCGGCCGCGACCGGCAGGACCATGATGTTAATCTGGAGAGATTCCTCCGTACAGCCCAACGGCTGAACCTCACCTACAATAAGGAGAAATGTGTGTTTAACACCTCGCGTCTTGCCATCCTCGGCTGCGTAGTAGAGAACGGAGTCATCGGCCCCGACCCCGAAAGAATGCGCCCCCTCATGGAGCTTCCCCTCCCCCACTGTCCAAAGGCGCTGAAGAGAACCCTGGGGCTCTTCGCCTACTATGCCCAATGGGTGCCCAATTATGCGGACAAAGCCAGACCCCTCATGAAGTCCACCTCCTTCCCCCTGACGGCAGAAGCATGCGCAGCCTTCTCCCTCATAAAGGGAGACATTGCTAAGGCCACAATGCACGCGGTGGATGAGTCTATCCCTTTCCAAGTGGAGAGCGATGCATCCGACTTCGCCCTAGCTGCAACCCTTAACAAGGCGGGGAGACCTGTGGCCTTCTTCTCAAGGACCCTCCAGGGCCCTGAGATCCGACATTCTTCGGTCGAGAAGGAGGCCCAGGCGATCGTGGAGGCAGTACGACGCTGGAGGCATTACCTGGCAGGCAAATGATTTACCCTCCTCACCGACCAGCGCTCGGTCGCTTTTATGTTTAATAACAAGCTGAGGGGCAAAATCAAGAACGACAAGATCTTGAGGTGGAAAATCGAGCTCTCCACCTATGATTATGATATCTTGTACCGGCTTGGTAAACTGAACGAACCCCCAGATGCTCTATCACGAAGTACATGCGCCAACTCGCAAATTGATAGACTGCAGACCCTCCACAACGACCTCTGCCACCCCGGGGTCACCAGACTTTACCACTTCATTAAGGCCCGCAACCTACCCTACTCCATCGAGGAGGTCAGGACCATGACCAGGAACTGCCAAACCTGTGCCGAATGCAAACCGCATTTCTTTAGGCCGGACAGAGCAAGCCTGATCAAGGCCACCCGCCCCTTCGAGCGCTTGAGCATCGATTTTAAGGGGCCCCTCCCGTCCTCTGACCGTAATGTGTACTTCCTCAACATTATTGATGAGTACTCCCGTTTCCCCTTTGCCTTCCCCTGCCCAGACATGACCAGTACTATTTAAAAAAAAAAATTTTAACTTTAAAACTTACTTAAAATTTCTTAAAATAACTTCCCTCCCTTTCCCAAACAAAAATATTGCCTTTCAGAAGCTCCACGATAAAATATATCTTCCTCCGCAGCCTTGGAACAACTTTACACATGCTTTTTTCAAGTGTAACTTGTAAGGACTTACCCTCACTGAATCCATGAATGAAATCGACGAAGTTCACTGCGCAAGCGCTGCCTGTGCAGTCGCACGCGCTGTGCCTATAAACCCCTTCGTTCCGAGGTCTGGAAATGCCGGCGTTCCCCGCATGCGCTGTGCATGCTGAACGCCGGCATTTCCAACGGCCAGATGCGTGAGTACCCAGACCGTACTCACGCATTTGGTCACGAATTTCTGGCCTGTTGTGATTAGCTGGGGTCTTAGCACCGATCCCTGCGGTACCCCACTAGTCACTGCCTGCCACTCGGAAAAAGACCTGTTTATTCCAACTCTTTGCTTCCTGTCTGCCAACCAGTTCTCTATCCAAGACAGTACCTTACCTGCAATCCAATGTGATTTAACTTTGCACGCTAATCTCTTATTCTATATTTAGGACAGAGGGCAGGGGAAACTTTTTTACACAGTGTGTTGTGAGACTGTGGAATGCACTGCCAGAGTCAGCGACTGAAGCAGAGGCCATGTCAACGTTTAAAAACAAGTTAAATAGGTAGTTGAAGGAAGGGAGGATAAAGGGATATGGGAACAGAGCTGAAACATGGG
This sequence comes from Somniosus microcephalus, assembly GCF_052327205.1. Classification (NCBI taxonomy): domain Eukaryota; kingdom Metazoa; phylum Chordata; class Chondrichthyes; order Squaliformes; family Somniosidae; genus Somniosus; species Somniosus microcephalus. The sequence goes on from NC_140988.1 coordinate 151,180,505, forward strand.
ATTAGGATGATTGCTCATGTGGAGGATAAACACTAACTTCGACTGGTTGGGTTGAACAGCCTGTTTCTATGTTGTAATTTCTGCGTAATTTATCTGTAATATTATATTAAAAAATAAATAACCCACGGCGCGCAATATATGGGGCAATTGACAGTTAATAAATGATTTTGCTCATTAAACCAAAACTGGAGTTCAGTTGCAAGTCATAAAGTATATTTGCGTATTGCTGCAGATCTTGTGGATTGTCGGGTCAGGTATGCTCTTGGTAAGCTATCAGTTCTTTATCAATGTTCTTAAATTGTGTACATTGTTGTATTTTCTTTTTTCTTACTTCTCTTGTTTGGTAATCTGTTTCATTAATATACTTTATTTCTTTCTAATACTTTATTACCCTTTTGCTTTTTATTCTGGGTTTTGTTTAATTCTTTAAATAATTACACTTGTCTGTAGTATTTGTTTAAATTACAGCAAGGCATGATAGCGATAAGGATTGGTACACAGCTTAATCTTTTGCCTTCTAAGCAATAAATGTAACGATTTTATGCTCTGGGGCAGAGCATTTCAGATACACAGGCCACAATTTTCCAACAGTTAATTTTAATGGGTGGAAAGCCACAGGCTGGATGTGCCCAATTTCCCAAGATATTGCCTCTGTGAATGTTGCTCTCCACTTGGTTTCGTATTTCCCCCAAGATGAGCTTCCGACCACATATCCTCGCCATCACTAAGTCTGCCTACTTCCAGCTCCGGCACATCGCCCGACTCCACCCCTGCCTCAGCTCATCTGCTGCTGAAACCTTCATCCATGCATTTATTACCTCTCGACTTGGCTATTCCAACGCACTCCTGGCCGGCTTCCCATCTTCCACCCTCCATAAACTTGAGCTCATCTGTGATAAATCCAGAAAGTGGAACAAGGAACTCGAAGAGGCTAGATGTTAGAATTAACACGAGTACTTTATTAACAACTGGGAAACACATTTATAGACAGCCTGCATCAGCATCCTGGCATTCCGCCTTGTGCTGACCTAAACAGGAAGCAAACATCTGACCTTAACAGGAAGCAAACCTCTGACCTTAGCAGCAGCATTGGCTACAGCACCACCTGGTGGATAACCTTAATCATAACATCCCAGATTACTATATCCCTCCGCCCTTAAGATTTCAGTATGAATTTCTTAACCAGCAACCATTCCTGAGGGTCACATAAGGAGTCTCCATTCATCATGTTCCATACTTGACGAATCTAACAGTTCAGTATCAATCTCTCTGGTGGCTTGCGAGTCCTTTGTGAACGTCTAACAGTAAAGTCCCTGATTGTTTGTGGTGAAACCACCAGCTGCTCCTGAGCAGTGCTCAGTGTATCTGACTCTGCAACGATGGTTTCCACTTGACGAATAGGTTCCTGTGGAATTATCTCTGTCCCTGGTGGTGGCACCACAGATGCACTTGGATAACTGGGGGCAACCCTGTCTTCAGTCATTGCATCTGGAACCTTCATTTCAATTTCCCCTTGTCTGGGAAGTATCTGATCTACATGTCTGCGTGCTACCCTACCATCTTCCAACATGACCTTGTATGATACTGGACCTGTCATTGAGTCGATGAAGCCAGGAATCCACTTTGGTCCATAACTGAAATTCCTGGTAAGGACTGCATCTCCCTCTCGGCTCTTTGTTCTTTTGTCATGGTTCTCTTTTTGTTTGTTTTGTCTGTTTTCCATTTTCCTTTTTAAGGCTGGGTGGACAAGGTCAAGAGTGGAGCGTAGTCTATGACCTAATAACATCTCAGCAGGAGAGAGTCCTGTGGTGGATTGAGGTGTTATTCTGTAGCTGAACAGAACCCATGACACTTTGGCTGCTAAACTCCCTTCTGCACTTTTTTTCATCATCTCCTTAAATGTTTGTACAGCTCTCTCCGCAAGTCCATTCGAGGATGGATGATATGGAGCTGAGGTCACCTGCACTATGCCATTTTTTCTCAAGAACTCTTTTGTCTCTGTACTCACAAAACAAGTGGCATTGTCACTTACCACGATCTCCGGTAGCCCTTGATTACTGAAGCTCCGACGCAGGCAGTCTATAGTAGTAGTGGCGGCAGCAGAATTTACAGGATAAACATCCATTTGGAATGTGCATCAATGATTATGAGGAACATCTTCCCCATGAATAGACCCGCATAATCTAAGTGCAATCTTCTCCATGGTTTATCCGGCCACTCCCAGGGGTGGAGAGGAGCCGCTGCTGGTGCCTTCCAGTGTTCCTGACAAGTGCTGCATGTCTTGACTAGATTTTCTATCTCCTCATCTAGCTTTGGCCACCACAAGTAACTCCTAGCCAAGGCTTTCATACGCGAGACCCCAGGATGACACTGATATAGTTGCTCTAGGATAGACTGTCGTGCTGACTGTGGAATAATCACTCGTGCTCCCCACAACATGCAACCATCCTGCACACTCAGCTCTGTTTTCCTGACACTGTAGGGTGTGAAGTCAGCCCCTTCCGGATGCTGTGTCCATCCCCTCACCACATATTCTCGAACTCTAGACAGCACTGGATCTTTACCTGTCCATGTTCTTACTTGCTCTGCAGTCACAAGTGCAGTGTCAGCGTCCTCCAACATCAAAACTCTGTCCTCTGGAGCTGCACGGATAGGTGTGCCGGGCAGTGGAAGACAGCTCAAGGCATTTGCGTTCCCATGGTACTTGCCCGCCTTGTAGACAATGACATACACATATGCCCTCAACGTCACTGCCCACCTCTGGGTCCGGGGTGACACCATCTGTGGAACTGCTTTCATTTCATTGAAAAGAGAGAGAAGAGGTTTATGATCGGTGCATATGGTGAACTTCCTGCCATATATGTACTTGTGGAACCTCTGTAACCCAAACATTACTGCTAACCCCTCTTTGTCTAACTGGGAATAGCTTTTTCCGCTGGTGTTAGAGTTCGGGACATAAACCCTATTGGTCTTTTGGTTCCATCTTCCATGCAGTGTGAAAGAACTGCCCCCACCCCGTAAGGTGAAGTGTCACAAGAGAGAATGATGTCTTTCTCTGCATTGTAGTGAACCAGCACATCCGACAACAGCATCAGTTTCTTGGACTGTTCAAAAGAAACCCCCTGCTCCTCTCCCCACTGCCACTGTGTCTCCTTGCACAGTAGTTTGTGAAGAGGTGCTAACGCAGTTGACAAGTTTGGTAAAAACCTGTTATAATAGTTCAGCAGTCCCAGGTAAGCTTTTAACTCAGCCACATTTGTAGGAGCAGGGGCGTCCTGCAGTGCTTGTATCTTCTCCTTGAGTGGATGGAGCCCAGTGGCGTCCACTCTGTGTCCCAGGAACACTGCCTCATTCCCCAAGAAAGTGCACTTACTCCTCTTGAGCCGGAACCCTGCCCTCTCCAATCTCTGTAGAACCTCTCTCAGAGTGTTCAGATGCTCCTGGTCGGTTCTTCCCATCACCAGAATATCATCCAGATAGATGGAAACATGTGGAAACCCTTGCAGTACACCTTCGATTGCCCTCTGGATGATAGCTGGACTAGATGAGACACCAAACGGTAAGCGGTTATATGTAAACAAGCCCTTGTGTGTATTTATGGTGACATACTTCTTTGATTCGTCATCCAATGTAATCTGCAAGTAGGCATGACTCATATCCAACTTTGTCAATTTCTTTCCTCCAGCCAGGTTTGCAAAGAGATCCTCTGTTTTGGGAATCGGATACTGCTCTAGTTTGGACACCCGATTGACAGTCAATTTATAGTCTCCACAGAGTCTTACTGAATTGTCCGGTTTTAAAACAGGTACTATGGGAGCTGCCCATTCCGAACATTTCACTGGCTCCAGTATGTTCTCTCTCAATAGATGGTCAAGCTCAGCCTCTACCTTTGGCTTCATGGCATAAGGCACAGGTCGTTGTTTAAAAAACATTGGCGGTGCCTCCTTGTCTACATAAATCTTAGCTGGGGGGCCATTAAATGTGCCAAGTTCCTCCTTGAACACACCCTCATGTTCACTCAACACTTCTTGCAAAGTCAACTGTTTGCCCGCATCTATTTGATGTACTGCTCCCCAGTCTAATTTAAGTTCTTTTATCCAGCCCCGACCTAACAGGTTTGGTCCAGTACCCGATACTATAACTGCAGGTAGCTGTTCCACTGTGTCCCTGTGTTGCACAGTTACCTTAGCTGTACCTAATGTCGCTACTCGTTCACCTCTATATGTTTTAAGATGCAGGAAGCAAGGCTTTAACTCTGGGACTTTTGCACGGTTCCACAATTTTGAGTACTCTGCCTTGTTCATTATGGTCACGTCGCACCCTGTATCCACTTCAAAGTTCACCTTAGAGTAATTTACTGTCAGTTGCAATGTGATAGGAGCCACTTTTGGAATGTTCTCTAACATGCTATACATTATGAACATGTCCTCTTCTTCCTCAGCTTCCCCACTGATGTGGTGTGCTCCATGTTTTTTCACTTCTCTCCCTTGGTTTTGCTGTCCTCCCCCTTTTGGTTTGGATTCCTCCACAGGTGATTTCGCCCTGCAAGCTCGTTTTATGTGTCCTTGTTTCCCACACTTGTAGCACTTTTCCTCCAGAAACCGGCATTCACTCGCCAGGTGATCGCCCTTGCATGTTTAACATGCCTTCACATGCTCATGTTGTGGTTTCTGACGCATGTTCAACTTGTGCACAACAACCTGACCTGCAACTTGCGTAGCATTAGCCCTGTCTGAACCCTGTATTTCTTTTACATCTCGGTTCGCTGTCTCTATGGCTTGAGCAAGTTCCAATGCTTTTTCATAAGTAAGCCCAGTCTCGGATAATAATCTACGCTGCATTCGGTTGTCCATAATTCTGCAAACTAGCCTATCTCGCAGCATTTCCTTCAGGTTGTTCCCATAATTGCAATCTTGTGCTAATTTACGCAATACCGCTACATAGTCCATTACGCTCTCTTCCTCTTTCCTGTTCCTTGAATTAAACTTGAACCGCTATACAATCTCACTAGGCTTAGGGTTGAAATGTTCTTTTAGCAAGGCCACTAATTCAACAAATGATTTGTCTCCAGGCTTTTCAGGACTGAGCAGATTCTTCATCAAAGTGTAGGTTTGGCTTCCCACTGAACTAAGCAGAATGGCTTTCCTTTTTCCGGCATCATTTATTTCATTTGCTTCGAAAAAATAACCCAACACTTCACAGTATTCTTCCCAGGTTTGTGCTTGAATATCAAAAGCGGAAACCGTTCCTACCATGGCAGCCATGCTCTCTTCCAGCTTGTAGCTAACTTTAGCTCATGATTTTGTTGTTTAAACGTCCCGGCAGACTTTTCTACTTTATGCAGGTTCCTTTAGTTTCCTTGTCGCCAAATGTGATAAATCCAGAAAGTGGAACAAGGAACTCAAAGAGGCTAGATGTTAGAATTAACACGAGTACTTTATTAATAACTGGGAAACACATTTACAGACAGCCTGCATCAGCATCCTGGCATTCCGCCTTGTGCTGACCTATACAGGAAGCAAACCTCTGACCTTAACAGGAAGCACACCTCTGACCTTAGCAGCAGCATTGGCTACAGCACCACCTGGTGGATAACCTTAATCATAACATCCCAGATTACTATATCCATCCAAAACTCTGCTGAACATATCTTAACTCACACCAAGTCCCGTTCACCCATCACCCCTGTGCTCGCTGACCTACATTGGCTCACGGTCAAGCAACGTCTCGATTTTAAAATTCTCATCCTTGTTTTCCAATCCCACCATGGCCTCGCCCCTCCCTGTCTCTGTAACCTCCTCCAGCCCTTCAATCCTCCGAGATATCTGCGCTCCTCCAATTCTGGCCTCTTGCGCAGCCCTGATTTTAATCACTCCACCAATGGCGGCTGTGCCTTCAGCTGCCGAGGCTATAAGCGCATCCCCTCCCTAAACCCCTCCGCCTCTCTACCTCTCTTTCCTCCATTGAAAACACTCCTTAAAACCTACCTCTTTGACCAATCACCTGCCCTAATATCTTCTTATGTGGCTCGATGTCAAATTTTGTTTGATAACGCTCCTGTGTAGTGCCTTGGGACATTTTACTACTTTAAAGGAACTATATAAATGCAACTTGTTGTTGTTCTTGTTGTTGAAGTGGCAAATCATGGAATCATCTTTTGTTGAAGTGGCAAATCATGGAATCACCTCTTGTCTATTAGTGAATGGAAAATGATGTGGCTTGTGATTCAGACACGGCAAATGCTGTACTTGAATTCCTGATCTGCTCTCATCCTACCAAAATTAACCACCTCACCTTTTACTACATTGAATTTCATTTGCCATTGATCCATGTACTCTGCAAGCCTGATGTGCAAGGAATTCAGCTCTTGCACCCAGGTCTGAATCAAGACTGTGATGAGTTCAGGAGCAAAGTGGTTCTGAACTGAGTGTCAATGAGCAAGTTATTGGAGAGGAGGTGTTGTTTGAGGGTATTATTGATGACTCCATCATTTTGCTGATGATCGGGAGGAGGCTGATTGTGTGGTAATTGGCCAGTTTAAATTTTCCTGCTTTTTGTGGATAGTACATACCTAGCAAATGTTCTATATTGTCGGTTGGATGCAATGGAACAGCTTGACTAGGGCATTGGCTAATTCTGGTGTCTAAGTCTGTATCACTACAGTTGGGAGCTTATCAGGGCCCATAGCCTTTTCAGTGTCCAGTGTACTCAGCCATCTCTTAGTGTTACAAGGAGTGATCCAAATTGGCTGGACATTGGTACCAATGATTCATTGGTTGTGGGACTGTTCAGCTCAGTATATAGCATGATGTTTTTGGTGTTTAGCATGCAGGTAGCCCTGTGTTTTGGCTTTATTAGGTTGGTACCTCTATCAAATGTCTGTCTGCTGCTGTTTCTGGCATGCCCATTTACCCTCCCCTTTGAACCAGGATGATGGGTTGTAATGAGCCGTGATAGCAGGCTTCATACACATTAGAGAGACACCTTACAGATTGCTCTCATGTAATTGCTGATCACCCAACAGGAGTGCCCAGCACAAGGGGCCTGGCAAGAGAAATTCCCTCTCAAGATACTTGTACATTCTCCTACTCAAGCCAAGCCATGCAAAGCATTGAGGAATTGCCTCAATTGGACAGGTGCTGGCAGCCACTGCATTGTTGTATGTGGCTCCAATTGTTTCAGAGACATAAACTGACCCTGCACAGAAAGGTTCAAAGCCATGACTCACCCTATACAGCCATAGCATCCAACAGTAACCTACCATCACAGTTGCTCCTCCAAATCAGGGGGCACTTAGCCACAGCCTTAGGCTAAGAAGTAGGACAAGCACACCAAGAGGATATGTGCGCACAGATCTTGGAGCATCTGATACTTATAAATAGCACCACTTAAATATTGACATTTTTATCTCTGTACATAATAAAGGCATTATAGGTGCACCCTAGATAATGGTCATTAATGTGCATTAATGTGATATTTCTGCGGTCAGAAACTGCCTGCACATTTATGAAGTGGAACCTCTTCCTGTTCATGTATGCAGTAGAGTTGACATCTGGAGACTTGATGGTTACATGTGTTCCACCTATAACAGCCTGGACTCTTGGAAGACAGACAGGCAGTAAAAGTCCTGAGCTCGTTCCAGTTGATGTCTCCTTTCTACAGGGAAAGTGATAAAGGAGGGATCAGATCTGCCATAACAGCTCCTGTGCCACATCGCACAGCTCCCTGGGCACACACGACATCAGTCACTTTATGGAATAGGTATGAACTACAGACTGGCTTATCTAGTAGATGTTCCCTTTAGTGGTCTGGGAGGATCCTGTGGCATTGAAGCTTAATGCTTTTGTACCTTGACAACAACAACAACAGCTTGTGTTTATATAGCGATTTCAATGTAGTAAGAAGTCCCAAGGTGCTTTACAGGAGCGTTAGCAAACAAAATTTGATACTGAGCCACATAAGGAGATATTAGGGCAAGTGACCAAAAGCTTGGACAAAGAGGTAGGTTTTAAGGAGCGTCTGAAGGAGGAATGAGAGGTATAGAGGTGGATGGATTTAGGGAGGGAATTTCAGAGTTTAGGGCCTAGGCAGCTGAAGGCAAGGCCGCCATTGGTGGAGTGATGAAAATCAGGGTTGCGCAAGAAGCCAGAATTGGAGGAGCTCAGATATCTCGGAGGGTTGTAGAGTTGGAGGAGGTTACAGGGATAGGGAGGGGTGAGGCCATGGTGTGATTTGAAAACAAGGCGTTGCTCGACCGTGAGCCAATGTAGGTCAACGAGCACTGGAGGATGGGTGAATGAGACTTGGTGCGAGTTAGGACACGGGCAGCAGAGTTTTGGATGAGCTTACTTTTACAGAGCATGGAAGGTGGGAAGCCGGCCAGCAGTGTGTTGGAATAGTCAAGTCTAGAGGTAACGAAGGCGTGGATGAGGGTTTCAGCAGCAGATGAACTGAGGCGGGGCAGGGTTGGGTGATGTTACGGGGGTGGAATTAAGCGGTCTTAGTGACGGCGCGGATATGTGGTCGGAAGCTCATCTCAGGGTCAAATATGACATCAAGGTTGTGAACAGTCTGGTTCAGCCTCAGACATTTGCCAGGGAGAGGGATGGAGTCGGAGGCTAGGGAATGGAGTTTAGGGAACCAAAGACAATGGCTTCAGTCTGCCCAATATTTAGTTGGAGGAAATTTCTGCTCATCCAGTACTGGATGTCGGGCAAGCAGTCTGACAATTTAGAGATAGTGGAGGGGTTGAGAAAGGTGGTGGTGAGGTAGAGCTGGGTATCATCAGCATACATGGAGAGCCTGATGTTGTGTTTTCGAATGATGTCACTGAGGGGCAGCATGGAGTTAAGAAATAGGAGGGGACCAAGGATAGATGCTTGGGGGACACCAGAGGTATCGATGTGGGAACGGGAAGAGAAGCCATTGCAGGGGGTTTGCTGGCTACGACTGGATAGATAAGAATGAAACCAGGCAAGTACCATCCCACCCAACTGGACAACGGAGGAGAGGCGTTGGAGGTGCATGGTGTTATCAACCGTGCCAAAGGCTACAGACAGGTCGAGAAGGATGAAGAGGGATAGCTTACCATGGTTACAGTCACATAGGATGGCTTTGTTAAGAGCCGTTTCGGTACTGTGGCAGGGGTGGAAACCTGATTGGAGGGATTTGAACATGGAGTTGCGGGGAAGATGGGCACGGATTTGGGAGGTGACAGCACATTAAAGGGGAGGAAAGGGAGGTTAGAGATAGTTTTCAAGGACAACGGGGTCAAGAGTTGTTTTTTTTGAGGAGGGGGTGATGACGGCAGATTTGAAGGGGAAAGAGGCAGTACCTGAGGAGAGAGAATTGTTAACAATATCATCTAATATGGGGGCTAGGAAGGGAAGTTGGGTGGTCAGCAGTTTAGTGGGAATAGGGTCGAGGGAGCAGGAATTGGGTCTCATGGACAAGATGAGTTCGGAGAGGGCATGAAGGAAAAGTAGGAGAGAAACTAGAGAAATATGCAAATTCAGGACTGGGGTGGGGGGAACCTTAGAGGAAGTTTGGCCCGGTGGACTAGGGGAAGGGAGAGAAGCGACAGAGGCAGCTGAATGGATGGTCTCAATCTTAGTGACAAAGAAGCAACAGGAAGAGCTGTCCCAGCCCCTAAGACTGTCTCCAATTCATGGTACAGCAGATGGCATAGTTCAGTCACTGCCTCTGTTATGAAGCGGAGGTGGCAAAGATAGAGTGTGGGTGGGCTGGGGTTAGGCACAGAAGGCTAAGCCGGAAGAACTGAGCATTTGGGAGGGGTTATACGTCTGGAGGAGATGCAGGGATAGGGTGGGGCAAGGCCATGGAGGAATTTACAGGCTCCTCAACCTTCTCAGGTTAATAAATGAAGCCTTGCCAGCATCACCCACATTCTAAGAACAAAATGTAAAAAAAAGTACTTTGGATTCAATTTGTTGATACATGGAGAGCTAGTGTGGGTCAGTGAGAATGGGGATGATGGATGAGCCTAACATCATACTTAACTGTCATACCTGGCTTCCAACAATGGCTGTAGGCTGCATTTAGGGTGGGGTTTGTGGGGAAATGTGGCCCTCGGTGAATCCCTTCCCAGCCTCTCCCCCATCACGCATGCTTCTCCTCACCCCATTGCTCCCATCATGTTTCCAGCCTCTTCACATTTCCATTACACATTTCTCTTCCTACTACATCCCACTCTGATCACAACCCCTCCGTCTTCCTCTTTGAATGACACACTCAGCCCCTGTGAGTACTCCACTATCACTCACCTCACCCGTAAACCTATATTTACTCTCCCTCACTCTCCCCACGCTCACGTGCTTGCCCCAAGTACAGGTGGTGACAAGCTGCTTTACTCTCATCCTGTTTCCCTCCTTCCCTCTCTTTCTATCTGTTTCTGTCAAAGAGGGTTTGTTTACTTTGAAAATTCAACTCACTTTGAAAAAAAAAGAAAATATATTAGAAGGAGGAACCAGTAACTAGATTGCTCAGTTTCAGGGTGTGATACACGAGCTATAAAATAACAGCAATTGTGTGTCACATAGCATGACAGCTTCAAAATTGAAAATATCTCTCTCTGCTTGGGTGTTAAAATATTGGAGCACATTGCCCGTCTGTTACGGAACCTGCCAATTTCCATTTCTATGGATATTTTCATTAGGTGGGTTGTATAACGGACATACCACATCTATCAAATGTATATATATGTGTGTGTGTGTGTGTGTGTGTGTGTGTGTGTGTATATAAATATATGTTTATGTTGGACTCCTTGATGGGTACCAATCTGATACATTTATCTTACAACTGGAATCCTGATGGTTGACACACCAATAACTTGTTCTGTGCAGTTAAGCTCTGGTTGCCAAAACTATCGTATTGCTCTACCACCCATTGTTTTTGCTCTGCTGATGTGATCCTGAACAAAAATGTATTTATTTTGCGAGTTGTTGTAAAATAAAATTTACAGAAATATTGCACTTTGAAGTATTAAATAAACAATTTGAAAGAAAAGAAAAAAGACTAGCATTTATATAGCCTTTCCACCATCTACAAGGCACAAGTAAGGAGTGTGATGGAATACTCTCCACTTGCCTGGATGAGTGCAGCTCCAACAACACTCAAGAAGCTCGACACCATTCAAGACAAAGCAACCCGCTTGATTGGCACCCCATCCACCACCTTAATCATTCACTCCCTCCACCACCGGTGTACCGTGGCTGCAGTGTGTACCATCTACAAGATGCATTGCAGCAACTCGCCAAGGCTTCTTCAGCAGCTCCTCCCAAACCACCTAGAAGGACAAGGGTAGCAGGCGCATGGGAACACCACCACCTCCAAGTTCCCCTCCAAGTCACACACCATCCTGACTTAGAAGTATATCGCTGATCCTTCATCGTCGCTGGGTCAAAATCCTGGAACTCCCTACCTAACAGCACTGTGGGAGTACCTTCACCACATGGATTGCAGCGGGTCAAGAAGGCGGCTCACCACCACCTTCTCAATGGCAATTAGAGATGGACAATAAATGCTGGCCTTGCCAGCGATGCTCATATCCCATAAAAACAATTTTTTTTAAATAGTGCCTTTACGACCTCAGGACATCCTGAAGTGCTTTAACCAATTAAGTACTTGTTAGATCCGTGGTTCAGTGGATAAATAATTACACGGATGCTGTACATAAACAAATAACAGGTCTTTACTGGAGACGGGTAATCTCTAGACTGGGGTACAGAGGCATGCGCACAGCTTATATACCGGTGTGGTTACTGCCGGTACTACAGTATACAGGAGCTGTAAAAAGTAGTTCTGACTTAAAGCACATACACTACAATTCCTCCCTTTTTAGATTAATAATACCCCCTTAATATTCAGAAAACAATTACATTTTTACATGTACATTCAATAACAAAAGTCCATTTATAGATTCAGTCTTTGGGGCGGCTTCCTGACCCTTTCGGGATAGCGCCTTTCCGGAGGTTCTTGTTCTTGGTGCAGAGGCGATTCTGACCCCCTTTCATCGGGTAGTTCATCGGGTTCCACTGCTATTGGGTCTGAAGTAGATGCTACCGGTATGTCGGGTTCATCCCCAGGTACTCGAGACATGGGGTTGACGCATTCCTGTGATGCTAAGATCTGATCGACGTGGCATCTCACAATGTTCTCCCCGACATCCACTGTGTACATTAATGGCCCCTGCCTTGTACATATCGTTCCGGGTTGCCACTTCTCTGTTCGATAGTCACGGGCCAAGACTGGTTGCCCTACATTGAAGCTCCTTGTCGGCTTCTCGTTGATGTGCTGGAATTGTTTGCCCTCAACATTTCTTCGCACATTTGGTCTGAGCAAGTCCAGACGAGATCTCAACCTTCGGTTAAAGAACATCATGGTCGGGGTCTGGTTGGTAACTGCATGTGTCGCGTTTCGGTAGGCTAATAAGAAATTGTCCATCTTATGCTGTAGTGGAATTTCCTCGTCGCACATGGCCTTTATCGCCTTCTTAAAGGTTTGTACGAACCTCTCAGCCAATCCATTGGTGGCTGGATGATACGGGGCGGATGTGTAATGCCTTACCCCATTCTTTTCATGAATTTTTGGAACTCGTCGGACACAAACTGTGGGCCATTATCAGAGCAGATCTGCTCTGGCAAACCGTTTCTGGCAAATATGGTCCGCAGGATTGCAATCGTTTTCTCTGTAGTGGTTGAAGACATCTTTATCACCTCAGGCCACTTTGAATGAGCATCCACTGCTATTAAGAACATTGAGTCCATGAATGGACCAGCGAAATCAATGTGCACCCGTTGCCATGGAGAGGAGGGCCACTCCCATGGGTGTAGAGGGGCATGTGGTGGTGCATTTTGGACCTTCTGGCATCCTAAGCAGCTCTTAGTTAGGTCTTCGATTTGTTGATCGATTCCCGGCCACCACAGATAAGCCCTAGCTAGGCTTTTCATTTTCACTCCCCACAGATGACCTTCATGTAGCTCATTTAGCACTCTCTCCCTTAACTTGGGTGGAATCACCACTCTGGATCCACACATCACTGTCCCCTGGCATACTGACAGCTGTTCTCTTCTGGATGAGAATGCTGGCAACAGTGAGTCGCCATGTGTTGGCCATCCCCTCACCGTCAATTCATATACCCGTGACAGCGTCGGATCATTGCGGGTCTCCTTCTCTATATCCTCGTTTGTTACTGGCAATCGTTCAATTATCGACGAATAAAATATCTCAATAGGGTCCACTGCTGGTGCTTCCTCCACAGTAGGCAGTGGCAGACGCGATAGCCCATCAGCGTTCCCATGCTGTCTCGTGCCTTTATATTCTATTTCATATTGATTCGCCCCTAGAAACAGGGACCATCTTTGTAACCGCTGTACAGTCATTACTGGCACGCCCTTCTTAGGATTAAAGATGGAGACAAGTGGTTGGTGGTCAGTCAGCAAGGTGAACTTCTGTCCATGCAGATAGTGGTTGAATTTTTTTACTCCCCATACGAGGCTGAGGGCCTCCCTGTCAATCTGGGCGTAGTTGCGCTCGGCTGAGGTTAGTGACCGAGACGCAAAGGCTACTGGCCTCTCCAACCCGTCTGGGAATTTGTACGACAACACCACTCCAATCCCATAGGGTGATGCATCACATGCCAAACGAATTGGTAGTGCTGGTTGAAATGGGCCAACACCTCTTTTGATGTGATCAATTCTTTACACTTCTGGAAAGCTCGTCTACGTTCGTCATCCCACTTCCATGGTCCCCCTGTTAGCAGTAGGGTGTTCAGCGGGTGTAATACCGTGGACAAATTTGGTAAGAACTTGTGGTAGTAGTTTACCAGCCCGAGGAACGACCTCAGTTGTGACACATTTTCCGGTGCTGGAGCCTTGACTACTGCCTCAATCTTATCAGGGGACTTATGTAACCCCTCTTCATCGATGACATGGCCGCAATACGAGATCTGTTTCTGGAAAAACTCGCACTTGTGGCGATTAGCTCGTAGCCCATACTCCTTTAATCTGGTGAGCACCTTCTCCAAGTTGGCGAGGTGATCACCGTCATTTTCGCCCGTGACCAAGATGTCGTCCAAATAACACTGGGTCCCTGGAATCCCTTGCAGAACCTGATCCATCGCCCTTTGCCAGATAGCCGGAGCCGAGGCTACTCCAAACACCAGCCGGTTATATTGATAGAGACCTTTATGAGTGTTGATTGTAAGGTAATGTTTCAAAGCTTCTTCTACCTCCATTTGCAAGTACGCCTGGGCCAGATCAATTTTGGTGAAGCGTTTACCACCAGATAGCGAGGCGAAAATATCCTCAATTCGTGGAAGCGGATATTGCACCGTGTGAAGGACTGGGTTCACTGTCACCTTAAAATCCCCACAGATGCGGACCTTCTTTGGTTCCCCAGGCGTATTACTCAACGACCTCTTCATTACAGGAACGATGGGTGTAGCCCACTCACTCCAGTCCACTTTGGACAGTACTCCTGAATGTTCCAACCCTTCCAGCTCTGCTTCAACCGCTGGTCTGATCGCATAAGGCACTGGTCTGGCCTTAAGAAACTTTGGGCTTGCATTATCCTCTATTTTAATTGTTGCTGTTATTCCTTTTAGTGTTCCTATTCCGTCCTGGAACACTTGTTTTGCATCAGTTAGCATTTTTGACAGTCGTCCAGGTGTGACGTCATCATCCTTTTTGGCCTTCACCTTCAGTGCCTGTATGGAATGCCAATCTAAATTTATCTTCCGGATCCATTCACGTCCTAGCAGTGGTGGTCCTCCATTTGGCAATACATATATATCCATTTTAGGTATTTCCTGACCTTTATATGTCACTTTCACCCTTATTTTTCCTTTGGGGTAGACTATTTGCCCCGTATACGTCTTCAAGACAATCTCTGTAGCTTTCAAGGGTATGTGTGAAAATAGCCGCTTGTAGTCTCTTTGATTTATGACTGTTAGAGCTGACCCTGTGTCCAATTCCATTTCCACTTGGACTCCGTCTATCTTGAGTGTAACCCAGATAGTCTGGTGATCCTCCATTTCGGTTACATTATGTAGTTTCAGACAACCCAGCTCCTTGCTTCCGGAGTCTGTGTCCCTTTTCTGTTCGTCTGAACCACTGTCCATCACCTGGTGTACCTTTTTGTACTTCTCCTGTGGAGATTTCTTACTGTTGGTTTTCTTCCCAGACCTGCAGACTCTTGCTATGTGTCCTGCTTTCCCACACTGTCAGCACACTTGGTCCTTGAACCAACAATCTTTCTGGTCATGTGTTGTTCTGCCGCAGCGATAGCACTTCCCTGTTCATAGGTCATTTCGTTGGTGCCATATTCTTGTGGTCTCCGTTGTATCTCTGCAGCGCCCCTTGCGGCTGCTTCATGTGATACTGCCATACTGAAAGCTTTGTCCAGCGTAAGGTCCTTTTCTGATAGAAGCCATTTCTGGGTTCCTTCACTTTGTAGCCCACACACAAACTTGTCCCTTAACGTGTCTGCTAGTCCCGCTCCAAACTGGCAGTATTTCGATAGCTTGCGCAGTTCCGTTAGGTACTCAGCATTGCTTTCATCTTTGTGTTGGTTCCTTTTATGGAACTTAAATCGTTCTGCTCGCTGCAGCGGTGTGGGATTTAAGTGGTCCTGTAGGATTTCTACTATGCTTTCAAAATTCTTTTTTACCGGCTTCTCTGGGGTTATTAGATTTCGCAGTAACCCATAAGTTTTTGCACCCATGGAATTTAACAGAACCAGTGCTTTATTAGCATCTGGCACTTCATTCGCCCTGCAGTACACCTCAATACGTTCCACATATGTCGCCCAATCTTCGACTTCATTGCCGAACATAGAGATACTGCCACTCTTCGGCATCCTTGGTTGTGCGTTAACTATCACCAATGGCGCCTCCCGCGCTTCCCCTTCTTCTCCACTGGCACAAAATGGCGTCTCCCGCGCTTTCCTTCCTTCCCACGCTCGCCCGTCTTCTCCACTGCGGCTTCGCAAAATGGCATCTCCCGCGCTCTTCCTTCTTCTCCGTGGCTCAATGGCGCCTCCCGCGCTCTCCCTGCTTCTCCGTGGCTGAATGGCGTCTCCCGCGCTCTCTCTGCTTCTCCGCGGCTCAATGGCGTTTCCCCTTGCTTCGCCCCGCGGACCCTGATCAGCCCGTGATCCCTGGCTGTACTCTGCGCGTTCTTCCCTTGATATTTGTCGACGCTGCTCAGTCTAGAACCCGGCTGTTTCTTACCCTCTCTCTCTCCGGTTTGCAGTATTTTTCCTCAACGCCGCTCGGTGATCAACCCCCGGCTGCGCCCTGCTCTCTTCACCCTCTTCTTACCCCGTCAACGCTGCTCGGCTCTCTCTCTCTGCCGTCGGTCGGCTCCAGCCGCCGCTGCTCGGGAAGGGTCTGCTCTCGACCTGTCGTCGGTCTCTTACTGCTCGTTGTGGCTGGGGAACCAAACCCGGCTCTCCACAGCCTCCCCAGCGAAGTTGGATCTCTGCCTGACTGCTGGGCGGTTGCTCGCGGTCGACGCCCGTGTTCCTGGACTCGACTATTTTTTTTTTTCCGTTTTATGTTGCAGGTAGGTTCGCATCAACACTCGTCACCACTGTTAGATCCGTGGTTCAGTGGATAAATAATTACACGGATGCTGTACATAAACAAATAACAGGTCTTTACTGGAGAAGGGTAATCTCTAGACTGGGGTACAGAGGCATGCGCACAGCTTATATACCGGTGTGGTTACTGCCGGTACTACAGTATACAGGAGCTGTAAAAAGTAGTTCTGACGTAAAGCACATACACTACAGTACTTCTGTGCTCAAATCACTATTGTAATGTAGGAAACGCGGCAGCCAATTTATGCATAGCAAGCTCCCACAAAAAGGAATGTGATAATGATCAAATAATCTGTTTTTTTTAAGTGATGTTGATTGAGGGATAAATATTGGCCAAGGCAATAGGGATAACTCCCCTTCTCTTCTTTGAAACAGTGCCAGATCCTTTACAGGCACCTAAGAGAGCAGATAGGGCCTCGTTTTAACATCCCATCCAAAAGATGGCACCTCCGACAGTGCAGCACTCCCTCAATACTGCCCTGGAGCGTCAGCCTAGATTTCTGTTAAGTCTCTGGAGTGGGACTATGAACCCACAACCTTATGACTCAGAGGTCACAGTGCTACCAACTGAGCCACAGCTGACACCTGCAATTAATAACCCAGGCAATTTCATTCTAAGAACCCGATTGTCCAAAAAGCCCTACAGTATTGAAATCCAAATGTGTCCTTGCTTTTGTTTATCATAGATTTCTGCAACCCGTCCCTCCAAGGGAATGAAACAAAAATGAAAATTGAGTCGATATTGAAAGCGCCACAGGGAGATTTTGTTTTATTTTGTAGAATTGGTGGGAGGAGACGGACTGGCATTATTTGTACTGTAGAGGACGCTAGTATCACTAACGACAGACAGAGCGCTTTAACCCGTTGCTTGCTGGAAATAGTTTGGCTCAGGTTAACAACTAAAACCATGTCAATCTTATTCAATTCGGGGGGGGGGTGGTGTGGAGGGGAGGCGGAATTATTGCGTGTGAAAGGTGTTGTTACTTTACAGATGTCCTTTATTTGCTCTGGAAAATGGATCTGTTAAAACATGAAATGCTTGGTCGAGCTGGGCGATGTGGCACAGGAGCTGTTACGGTTTAAATGGCAGATCAGATCAAACCTCAGCATCAGCAACACCCAGGGGACTGCACGCCGGTTTGTCTCAGACACTGTCACTCATTTGTAAATATATGGTATAGGTTATTATCATTTGTTTTTAGGCGCTGATTCTGAGCGATGCACACTCTTCCATCAGCACTGAGAGAAACTCTTCTACCGGGGTTACTGGCAACAGCTGTCTCCCAAGCAACTCCCGATTTCAGTGAGTATGAAATTTTCATTTTTGAAAGTGAAAACCTTATAGGATGCTTTGCAGTAAAAAAAAGTGTTGAAATATAGATTAGATTAAATGAACGTCTCTAATAACTCCACACTCAATGGATTATTTGTTTCAGTTTGACTGCATATATGTTGCAAGTCTTACAAAATCGAAAGTGACAGGTGAAAAATTACTCCATTATTCCACAGGGAATGGATAACAATCTTCTACTGAATAACATTAAATGCAATGCTGTACAAAATACCGCATTCAGTGTTCAGATATATTGCTATTTAAATGTTGGACGGTGGGTTATAAATAGTTTAATACACTGTTTGCTCTGGTGGAGAGTAGCATTCGTGGACAAGATGGAATTATACTGTCTGTTCCTACCACTACAGTGACAATTACTGACAGCAGTTCCTGGAGGAACACAGGTACACTTGAGCACACAAGGCAGGCATTGAAATGCTGGAATGCAGAAAATCCCTCCAAAAAACAAACAAAAAGAAAATGTACTTGAGGATGGTGCAATCTTTTTAAACACCTCCTGCAGTTTGTCCTGGGTATGTATGTGGATTGATATAATGGGTTTATATGGTTCATTGTGGAATGGATTGCTAGCCATGTCACACCACATTACAGCCAATGTGCATTAGTAACAACGTGAGACCAACTCCTCCAGGTAGTCTCACACCACTAAAACAAGCAGAATATGGTTCTGGTTTGGGTAGGGATACATTGCCCTCATTGCATATTTTGTTTTTGTGCCATGCTCGCAACTGCTTCACACCAGCTCAAGATGTTCAGTATAAATGTTAAATTTAAAAAAAACAGTATTTCAGAACGAGTAACCTGTGGGAACTGATCTTAAAAATGCATTGGACGTCACTCAGATAGGTTTGATAACTTATAAATTGTTCATTATTTATGTACACTTACAATATAGTGTTAATTGTTTGATTCTTTTAGCCAGATTCATCGGGCTGGATTTTCATTGAGGAGTCGGGTAGGAGGCGGGACTACAACTTTCGGGGTTGTAGTCCTGCCTCCATCGAGTTCTAGCCAACCCACGTGATTTTGACTTGATTGACCTTGTTGAGCCCGCCCAGCGTCACAGATTGATATTTCATCTGTCAAGAGCTTTTGACAGATGAAATATCAGCGTTTCATAGGTCAAACACTGACAATCTGTACTCTAAGTTAATTCCTTCCTCTCAGGATGATTTAGAGATCTCCCCGGAACAGAAAGCTGAATGCTGCAATTTTTGACAGCTTGCAGCCATTCTGCTTTCTGTGCCGGTGAGATGAGGGACTCCCGAGACCGGAAGGAAGGAAGGCTGTAAAGGTAAGTAAAGGTATGTAAAACTTATTTAAACACTTTACACACACCAAACACATTTACCTTTGCACTCATGCACCCATCACTCACCTGAACACTGGACATCTCGACCCCTCCAAGCCCTTCTTCCCGATGGTCCGCCTCCTCTAATTTGGCGTGGTTTGGAGCCATCGGGAATCCCACACTTCAACATTAAAAATTGGGATTAGGCTAAAAACTGCCTGTTAACAACCATTTAACAGGCAGTTAATTGGCACTAATCCCCTTCCCGCCTCCGGGAGGCGGGTCCTAGTGTGTGTCGGGTATCCGCCTCCTTTGAAACTGTCATGGAGGCAGGTTGGGTGCGGGATGGGTTCGGGACCCCTGATTTCAGGATTTTAACCCCCCACACGCCTCCAATCCCGCCTCCATGGCCCAATGAAAATCCTGCCCATCATGTCCAAATGATTCGATAATTTTGCAATTTTTATGAAAATAAAAATAAATATGAGAGAAGCATTGCAACTTCTGCATGGATACATCCATCCATTATTGTGTTCGACTGGGGCCAAGTTATAGCAAAGCAAGGAGCAGGAGGTGTCAGCTTTATTGCAAATATGGTAACATAGCACCTGGCCATCACAAAAAGGGAATATTCGAAACCACTAACTATCTGAGTTTTTTGTCTGATTAATTTAGTTTACTATTCAAACTGGGGCACTGGGTAAAGCAGTACGTTAGCATACTGCCTTTTTACTTCTGGAATGTGTGTTCAAATCCTGCCTAAAATTAGGGTTTGAAAGTCTCTTTGATCTACTTTCTTTAAGGATCCCAAAATAAATTTTGGCAGGCTCGACCCTGTTCCTATTGGACATGGCCATTTATCGCAAAACTGCTCATAATTGGTACAAGTTAACTCAATATTCCAGTCTCAAGATGGCTAGCCTGGGAAGTGGAAAGCTAGTATCCAATTGTTGGGCACTATTCTGGTTTTTAATAAATCCCTAAACACTGTGGCAAGGATGTGAATTACTTCACTAGCCACTTCTTCAAATACCCTTGTATGAAGTCATCTGCACCTGGTGTCTTATCTTCCTTAAATTTCCTTAGCTTAGCAGTGACTGCCTTATCTGTAATTTCTTTTTGTATTTACTCAACCCCTCCCTCTAAAATTCAACTTCAGTGCAAAGGAGACCGCTCATGATTTCCTCTCTGAACACAGACAAAAAGAATGAGTTGAATATATTTGCTGCCCCATGGCCACTTGTCACCACATCATATTTGAGATCTTTCAAAGGCTAGACCCTTTTTGCCTGCTTACTGTGAATATATTTATAGAAAAGCTTGCCATTTCTTTTAATATTTCTTGCTATTCTAATCTGATTTTTAAATTAGTTTAGCTCTACTGATCAGTTCCTAATTTCCTTTACTCCCTTATTTATATATTTGTCTTGGTCTTCTGTGCTACCACTAAATTTATACTATAGAAAAATCCCCTTTTTGTCCTTTTGTCTAGTACTACTTCCACTGTTGCCCTAATCGGTCTTTTCCCTCTGTTGTCTTTCTTCCCGCGTGTTATGTGTATGTTCTGTACTCTGTGTATATTATTTCTAAACATGATTCACTTTTCTTCCATGCATTTGCAATCTAACAGTGTTGTTCAGTTTATTTTCTTGAGCGTATCCCTCAATCTCTCAAAATATGTCTTTCTGAAGTTGAATGTTTCTATTGTACTCAATCCCTTTTCCACAGGAGGCGATTTTCTGAAATTGAGATTAATGCAAGTCGGTGTACTTAAAGTGTAGTTTTCATCAATCCACAGTCAATAGACAGAAAGACAGTAATAAAATGTTTCATTCCTTTTGCTCCCAATCTCTCCTGAAAGCTGTGATTCATCCTGGATATTCTTCACCAAAGTGGTCATTCTTCATGTGAGTGTGAGAGCCTCAATCAGTGTTTTTTTCATTCATTCACGGGATGTGGGTGTCACTGGCAAGGCCAGCATTTAGTGCCCATTCCTAATTACACTTGAGAAAGTGGTGTTGAGCCAGTATCTGCTGACACACGGAGTGGTCTGCACAGAGTGGTCTTAAATGGAGTGCACTTAAACAGAGTGTTAAAGTTGGGAATTTGGAGAGAGTTGTAATTCGGAGCGGGGAGAAGGAGGTGCTGCTTTTTCCTTCCAATACTTGGTAAATATTTAATTTAATCTACTTATAACTTAAACTACATCTACTAATTAGTTAGGAACACTGAAATATAAGCCAAGTTAATTACAGGAAACTTTCTTTTATCCGGCACGTGGTGCCGGTTCATCAAAAATTCTGGATAACCGAACGCTATAGTAAAAGATACGGAGCGGAGAGCTCCGTATAAAGCAACAAACCCTGTTGCTTACAGGTTCAAAACAATGGCCACAAGTTGCAAGCGTCTCTGTAGCTTAGCAACAGCTGCAGCCATACCCTTGCACAGCAACACATGGAGCAAGGCAAGTAATAAAAGTTACCTGAACCTACTGCTGAATTTTGCCGGTTAACCGGCATTTCCGGTTATTTAGGGGCCGGTTAATCGAAAGTTTCCTGTAAATACATAGGGAGCTAAATTTGGTTGATTTGCACCTCCCATTAGCGCCCTCTTAGGGCGCTAATGGGGCGCAAATCAACTAGTGCCTGGACGCGGTGCTGCTAACACCTCCCGTGAAATTCAGCGGGAGGTTAGTGGTGGCGCTAACTGTTAGTGCTGCACAGCGCTGCACCGCCGGTGATGATGTCATTGTCGTGCACAGCGCCCCGCTCACGCTCCGGCTGTAATATTGGGTGGCGCCCCCAGACTTACCGCCGGATGCTATATCCGCCGGGGTCAGCGGGGCCTACCTGCAGCCAGGGCGGTGCTGGTTAAAGGGGAGGTGGCGGGTGGCCATTTTTGCTGCGGGCTGCCTGCCAGCACCTGCCCCCGTTAATAAGGGGAGGAAGGCCTGCAGTACCGCAGTGCCCCAAGAGTGACGCGGGGTGCTTCCAATAGCACCCCTCCTCCATCTTGGGGCGCTACCTGGGAAAATCGGCCGTGGGGGTGCTCCCAATTTTTATCCCATAAACCTTAATGAATTAAATAAACAAGGTTATATAGGGATGGCAGTGCAGGTGGTGTGCTGCAACTGCAGCATGTGGGAGTTTGTGGAGAGCATCGCGATCCCATACGCCCACATCTGCAGTAAGTGCCTGCATCTTGAGGAACTTCAGTTCAGGGTTGTTGAGCTGGAGTCCGAGGTGCAGACATTGCGGGGCATCAGGGAGGGGGAAAGTTACCTGGACACTTTGATCCAGGAGGCAGTCACACCCCTTAGGTTAGGTAGTGGTATAGGTCTGGTTGGTGGTCAGGGACAGGAGGGTGTGACTGTGACTCAGGCAGGTAAGGGGGCCCCAGTTGCAGTGCTGGAGGAGCCTCGGCCTTTGCCCTTATCCAACAGGTATGAGGTTCTTGCTGCCTGTGTGAATGAGGGCAAATTCTGTAGGGTGGATGAGCAAACTGACCATAGCATCGTGGTACAGGAGGTCATTCAATTGGGAGGAGTGAAAAGGAAAGTTGTAGTGATAGGGAACAGTATCATCAGGGGGATAGATACTGTTCTCTGCAGCCATGATCGGGAGTTGTGAAGGCTGTGTTGCCTGCCAGGGTTAAGGATATCTCCTTGTGGCTGGAGATGAATTTGGAGTGGGAGAGGGAGGATCCAGTCGTCGTGGTCCATGTAGGACTGAGGTTCTGCTGAGAGTGTTTGAGCAGTTAGGGTCCACATTAAAATGCAGAACCTCAAAGGTAATAACCTCTGGATTGGTAGTTGAGCCATGCACAAATTGGCATAGAAACAAGCAAATCAGAGAGTTAAATGCATGGCTCAAAGAGTGGCGTGGGAGGAAGGGGTTTCAATTCATGGAGCACTGGCACCAGTACTGGGAAAGAGGGAGCTGTTCTGTTGGGATGAGCTCCACTTAAATCAGGCTGGGACCAATGTCCTGGCGAATTGAATAACTAGGGCTTGTAGACACTAAAAAGGGGGTGGGAGGGGTCAGGTGAGAGGAAATTTAGAAATCTAAAGAGAAAAGTCAAGGCAATGGAACAGTGTAGTGTCTTGGGTAAAGAAAAGCAGAGTGTGACAGGAAGGGACAGTGAGTTTAACAGTAATAGTGCATCAGCGAATAAGGTGAAAGCAGGGAATAATGGTAAAGAGATAAAATTAAAGGCGCTTTATCTGAATGCACAAAGCATTCGTAACAAGGCAGATGAATTAATGGCACAAATAGAGCTAAATGGGTTTGATCTAACAGCCATTACAGAGACATGGTTGCAAGGTGACCAAGATTAGGAACTAAATATTTCAGGTTACTTGAAATTTTGAAATGACAGGCAGAATGGAAAAGGAGGGGGGGCGGGGTGCGGTTAGCCCTGATAATAAAGAATGACATAAGGACAGTAGTGAGAAAGGTTCTTGGCTTGGATGATC
Source organism: Somniosus microcephalus (assembly GCF_052327205.1). Lineage (NCBI taxonomy): Eukaryota > Metazoa > Chordata > Chondrichthyes > Squaliformes > Somniosidae > Somniosus > Somniosus microcephalus. The sequence continues at coordinate 151,204,244 of NC_140988.1, forward strand.
AGGAAGTAGAAACAGTATGGGTGGAGGTAAGAAATAACAAGGGGCAGAAAACACTGGTGGGATTAGTTTATAGGCCCCCTAATAGTAGCTATACCGTTGGACAGAGTATTCATCAAGAAATAATAGGAGCTTGTAACAAAGGTAATGCAATAATCATGGGTGACTTTAATCTTCATATAGACTGGGCAAATCAAATTGGCAGAGGTAGTCTGGAGGGCGAGTTCTTGGAACCAGCAAAGGGTGACCAAAAATGGATTAAAAGGGAGAAAATAGAATATGAGAGTAAACTAGCAAGAAATATAAATACAGCTTGTAAGAGTTTCTACAAGTATGTAAACAGGAAGAGAGTAGCAAAAGTAAGTGTAGAAATAATAGGGTAATAATAGTAGGGGATTTCAACATCCCCAATATTAACTGGGATAGTCAGAATGTGAAAGGCTTAAAGGGTGCGGAATTCTTAAAGTGCATCCAGGAGAGCTTTTTAAGCCAGCATGTAGACAGTTCTACAAGAGAGGGGGCGGTACTGGACCTAATTCTAGGGAATGTAGCTGGGCAAGTGGTAGAAGTGTCAGTAGGAGAGCATTTTGGTGACAGTGTCCATAACCCGGTGAGATTTAAGGTAGTCATGGAAAAGGACAAAGATGGACCGGAAATACAGGTTCTAAATTGGGGGAAGGCCGATTTTAATATGATAAGGCAGGATCTGGCCAAAGTGGACTGGGATTAGCTACTTGTAGGAAAATCCACATCAGAGCAGTGGGAGTGTTTCAGAAAGGAAATAGAGAGAGTACAACACCAACATGTTCCCGTAAAGGTCAAGGGTGGGACCAACAATCCCAGGGAATCCTGGATGTCAAGGGATATACAAGAATGGATTAGGAAAAAAAGGGAGGCTTTTGGCAGATACAAAGGACTAAAAACAGTGCAAGCCCTAGAGGAGTATAGAAAGTACAGGGGGGTACTTAAAAAAGAAATTAGGAGAGCGAAGAGGGGGCATGAAAACCACTGGCTGGGCATTAGGAACCAAAGTGGCAATCTGTGTGTAGATCCAGAAGATGTGGGTGAGGTTTTAAATAAATATTTTGCATCTGTGTTCACTATGGAGAAGGACGATGTAGGCATAGAAATCAGGCAAGATGATTGTGATATACTTGAACAAATTAGTATTGAGAGGGAGGAGGTAATAGCCGTTTTAGCGGGCTTAAAAGTGGATAAATCCCCAGGCCCAGACGAGATATATCCCAGGCTGCTGTGTGAGGCAAAGGAGAAGATTGCAGAGGCTCTGACACAAATTTTCAGAACCTCTCTGGCCACAGGGGAGGTGCCAGAGGACTGGAGGACAGCTAACATAGTACCATTATTCAAGAGGGTAGTAGGGATAAACCAGGGAATTACAGGCCAGTGAGCCTAACATCAGCGGTAGGGAAATTATTAGAAAAAATTCTGAGGGACAGAATTAGTCTCCACTTGGAAAGGCAAGGATTAATCAGGGATAGTCAGCATGGCTTTGTCAGAGGGAGATCATGTCTAACCAATTTGACTGAATTTTTTGAGGGGGTGACTAGGTGTGTGGATGAGGGTAGTGCAATTGATGTAGTCTACATGGACTTCAGTAAGGCTTTTGACAAAGTCCCGCATGGGAGACTGCCCATGGGATCCAGGGCAATTTGGCACATTGGATCCAAAATTGACTTAGTGGCAGGAGGCAGAGGGTGATGGCCGAAGGTTGTTTTTGTGACTGGAAGCCTGTATCCAGTGGTGTACCGCAGGGATCGATGCGGGGTCCTTTGCTGTTTGTAGTTTACATTAACGATTTAGATATGAATGTAGGAGGTATGATCAGTAAGTTCGCAGATGACACGAAAATTGGTGGAGTGGTAAAAGCGAGGAGGGAAGCCTCAGGCTACAGGATGATATAGACGGGTTGGTCAGATGGGCAGAACAGTGGCAAATGGAATTTAACCCTGAAAAGTGTGAGGTGATGCATTTTGGGAGGACTAACAAGACAAGGAAATACACAATGAATGGTAGGACCCTAGGAAGGACAGAGGATCAGAGTGGCCTTGGTGTGCATGTACATAGATCCCTGAAGGCAGCAGGACAGGTAGATAAGGTGGTTAAAAAGGCCTATGGGATACTTGCCTTCATTAGCCGAGGCATAGAATATAAGAGCAGGGAGGTTATGATGGATGATAGTAAAATACCGCGGATGCTGGATATCCGAAATAACAACAGAAAATGCTGGAAAAACTCAGCAGGCCAGGCATCATCCGTGGAGAGAGAAATAGAGTCAACGTTTTGGGTCGAAACCCTTCTACAGAACTGAGAGAACAGGCAGGAAATGAAACAAAAGGACATTTGGGGGCTGGGAAACGGAGGAGGGGATGAAAGCAGAGACATTAAGAGATATTCAAGGTGAGACGAGATAGTCATAGGACAGGTAAAGAAACAGACAATGGCTCGAGATGAAGTGTGAAATGCGCTGGCAGAGTGGAAGACAGCTGCCATGTGGGAGAGAGAAAAAAAAAGGAAAAGTTACAAACCAAAAGAGTGGATAAAAAAAATATAAAAATATAATAGGGGCAGAGGTTATGATGGAGCTGTACAAAACGCTAGTTAGGCCACAGCTGGAATACTGTGTGCAGTTCTGGTTGCCACACTATAGGAAGGATGTGATTGCATTGGAGAGGGTGCAGAAGAGATTCACCAGGATGTTACCTGGGCTGGAGCGCTTCAGCTATGAAGAGAGACTGGACAGACTGGGGTGATTTTCCTTAGAACAGAGAAGGCTGAGGGGGGACCTAATTGAGGTGTACAAAATTATGAGGGGCATAGATAAGGTAGATAGAAAGGAACTTTTTCCCTTAATAGTGGGGTCAATAACCAGGGGGCATAGTTTCAAGGTAAGGGACAGGAGATTTAGAGGGGATTTGAGGAAAAACCTTTTCACCCAGAGGGTGGTTGGAATCTGGAACTCACTGCCTGAAAGTGTGGTAGAGGCAGGAACCCTCACAACATTCAAGAAGCATTTAGATGAGCACTTGAAACGCCATAGCATACAAGGCTATGGACCAAGTGCTGGAAAATGGGATTAGAATAGACAGGGCTTGACGGCCGGCGCGGACACGATGGGCCGAAGGCCTCTTTCTGTGCTGTATAACTCTATGGGCAGGATTTTCATTGGGCCGTGGAGGCGGGATTGGAGGCGTGTGGGGGGTTAAAATCCTGAAAAGGGGGGTCCTGAACCCATCCCGCACCCAACCCACCTCCATGCCAGTTTCAAAGGAGGCGGGTACCCGACCCGCACTGGGACCCACCTCCCCGAGGCAGGAAGGGGATTATTGCCAATTAACTGCCTGTCAAAAATTGCAGCATTCAGCTTTCTGTTCCGGGGAGATCTCTAAATCATCCTGAGAGGAAGGAATTAACTTGGAGTACAGATTGTCAGTGTTTGACAGCTTCAAACAGCTGTGAAACACTGATATTTCATCAGTCAAAAGCTCTTGACAGATGAAATATCAATCTGTGATGTCACCTGTTGCTGGGTGGCCCTTAATTGGCCTGCTGAGCCTGCTGGGCGGACTCAACAAGGTCAATCAAGTCAAAATCATGTGGGTTGGCTAGAACTCAATGGAGGCGGGACTACAACCCCAAAAGTTGTAGTCCCACCTCCTACCCGACTCCTCAATGAAAATCCAGCCCTATGACTCTATAAGCGTTGCTTCCTTAGAGGCTGAGACAGGAGAAATTATAATGGGAAATAAGGAAATGGCAGAGACTTTAAACATATATTTTGTATCTGTCTTCACAGTCGAAGACACAAAAAGCATACCAAAAATAATAGGGAATCAAGGGGCTAACGAGAGTGAGGATCTTAAAATTATTAAGATCAGTAGATAAAAAGTGCTTGAGAAACTAATGGGACTAAAAGCTGAGAAACCCCATGCACCTGATGTTTTTCATCCTAGGGTTCTAAAAGAAGTATTTGCAGAGATAGTGGATGCGTGGTTGCGTTCTTCCAAACTTCCCTAGATTCTCGAATGTCCCATCGGATTGGATGGTAGCAAATGTAATCCTGCTATTCAAGAAAGGGTGGAGAGAGAAAACAGGGACATCAGTCATCGGGAAAATGATGGAATCCATTATTAAGAAAGTGGGAACAGGACACTTAGAAAATCATAATATGATTCAGCAGAGTCAACATGGTTTTATGAAAGAGAAATCATGTTTATTAAATGTATTAGAGTTTTTTGAGGATGTAACTGGCAAGGTAGATAAAGGGGTACCAGTGGGTGTAGTATATTTGGATTTCCAAAAGGTATTAGATAAGGTGCCACATAAAAGGTTGTTACGCAAGACAAGGGCTTCTGGGGTTGAAGGTAGTATATTAGTGTGGATAGAGGATTGGTTAATGGACAGAAAACAGAGAGTAGGGATAAACGGGTAATTTTAAGGTTGGCAGGCTGTAACTAGTGGGGTGCCGCAAGGATCAATGCTTGGGCCTCAGTTATTTACAATCTATATTAAGGACGGAGTGAAGGGACAGAGTGTAATGTATCTAAGTTTGCTGATGATACAAAGTTAGGATGGTAAGTAAACTGTGAGGAGGACACAAAGAGCCTGCAAAAGGATATAGACAGGTTAAGTGAGTGGGCAAGAACATGGCAGATGGAGTATATTGTGAGGAAATGTGAGGTTATTCATTTTGGTAGAATGAAGAAGAAAACAGAATATTTTTAAATGGTGATAAACTATTAAATGTTGGTGTTCAGAAAGATTTAGGTGTCCTCTTACAAGAAAAACAGAGGCCGCGATTTTACTTACCTCGGCAGGTCCAGGGTGGGTGATGTCGGTGACGGGTTGCGGCTCCACTGCTGGCTCCATCCCGCTCTGTGAAATGACTTTCCATTGATAGGGCTTGTTAAGTCCGCCCAGCGCGTTTCCTGGGTCAATTAGAGGAAGCGGATCTGGTGACGCGTCATCAGCTGGTTTCCTTAAAGGGACCGTGTCCAAATTTATCTTGACATTTGTGCTGTCAGCGTTCTACAGCATTGAGGTGCTGCAAACACTGACAATGACTGCACAGAGGTACAGGGCTGCACCCAGGTTCTCTCAGGACTCTCTCCATATGCTTATGGAGGGAGTCACAGCACTCAGGGAGGTCCTCTCCCCTTCCGATGGGCAGAAGAGACCTCCCCAGGAGACCTAAACAGCTTGGTTGCACATTGCAGAGGAGGACACAAGCAGAGATGTGGTCAGGAGGACCTGGGTGCAGTGGCGCAAATCTTTCAATGGGCTCAGTAGATCACGAAACATTAGTACAAAGCCACACTCAACCTTATCCTGCTGTGCCTCTCATCACATCCCCATCACTCTGACTTTGTATCCTACTCCTGCACGTCCTTATTCACACCAACTTACCTTTCACCGCCACCCATCCCTCTCTATCTACATTAAAACCTCCCCATCGCACTAGCCATGCCTCTCACTCACCCTCATCCTAGTGCAATCATACATACTAACAACACACAAGGGTAGCCACTTGGGTGTTTTATCCAATGTTCATGTAAAGTTTCTGTTAATGTGCTGTCAAGCATTGAAATTTTTATTTGGGGCACTTCTGTTCTTGGACAGATTTGTGTGCATCTTTGGAAGTGGCTTAGTGAGTTGCAGTGAATGGTGAGACATAACGGTACCCCCCACAATGGTGGTGAGTGTGAAAGGAATGGCTTGGACATTGCAGGGATGCTTTATGGTGTTGGTGTGGGGTGGTGCCAACCTGGCGCATCATGTGACAGCCAGGGTGTGCAGCGTCAAGTGAAGTAAATCTGGCCATGGTGAGGCCTTCCCTGTGTCCTGTGCAGCATCAGCAATGGCAAACATTTAAAGATCGCATGGGTGAACTACAGAATTTGTTCATCCCTGTTTGGCATAAAAATAAAACAAAGAAGGTGACTCAACCGTGGCTAACAAGGGAAATTAGGGATAGCATAAGATCCAAGGAGAGGACATATAAATTGGCCAGAAAAAGTAACAGCAAAACTGAGGATTGGGAGCAGCTTAGGATTCAGCAAAGGAGGACAAAAGGATTAATTAAGAGGGGGGAAAATAGAATATGAGAGTAAGCTTTCAGGGAACATAAAAACTGACTGTAAAAGCTTCTATAGATATGTGAAGAGAAAAAGATTGGTGAAGTCAAGCGTAGGTCCCTTGCACTGAATCAGGGGAATTTATAATGGGGAACAAAGAAATGGCTGACCAATTAAATACATACTTTGGTTCTGTCTTCACAAAGGAGGACACAAATAGCCTTCCAGATGTTGTATCCGTGTGTTAATAGAGACACGGAAGGCAGGAGTAGGTTTCACAGGTGTTTACTGAACAAAGTCTGGAGGTGAACTAACAGATACAAGACAATATACAGGCTTATATAGCCCGAGTGGCCATTACCGGCATTACAGTACACAGGGGGCTCTTAAAGGTACACCACACCAGAGATTTCGGGGAACATAGGGTCTAATAAGAGGGAGGAATTGAATGAAATCAGTATTTGTAGGGAAATGGTGTTAGGGAAATTGACGGGATTGAAGGCCGATAAATCCCCAGGGCCTGATAATCTACATCCTAGGGTACTTAAGGAAGTGGCCCTAGAAATATGCTGGTCATCTTCCAAAATTCTATAGACTCTGGAATAGTTCCCATGGATTGGAGGGTAGCTAATGTAACCCCACTATTTAAAAAAGGTGGTAGGGAGAAAATGGGGAATTATAGACCGGTAAGCCTGACATCGATAGTGGGGAAAAAGCTAGAGTCCATTATAAAAGATGTAATAGCAGAGCACTTGGAAAACAGTGACAGGATCGGACAAAGTCAACATGGATTTACAAAAGGTAAATCATGCTTGACTAATCTACTGGAATTTTTTGAGGATGTAACTGGTAGAATAGATAAGGAAGAACCAGTGGATGTGGTGTATTTGGACTTTCAGAAGGCTTTCGATAAGGTCCCGCATAAGAGATTGGCGTGCAAAGTTAAAGCACATGGGATTGGGGGTAAGGTACTGACTTGGATAGAGAACTGGTTGGCAGACAGGAAGCAAAGAGTTGGAATAAACAGGTCTTTTTCCAAGTGGCAGGCAGTGACTAGTGGTGTACTGCAGGGATCGGTGCTAGGACCCCAGCTATTCACAATATATATTAATTATTTAGACGAGGGAACTAGATGTAATGGCCCAGAAATTCGGGTCCCAACGCGTGAGTAAGCATGGAGTACTCACGCGTGGACCCGATGGAAGTGCCGGTTTCTTGCATGCACTACACATGCGCGGGAAACCGGCATTTCCGATCCTCTGAACGAAGGGGTTCAGAGGTCGAACATGTGCGCGCTGGAGTCTGCGCTTGCGCGTTGAACTTCCTTTTTTTTTTACAGGTTTTTCCGTGCGTGAAGGCCTCTACATTTTACACATTTAAGAACCAGGCGTAAGGACTTCATTTTAAAAGGTAAGTGGTCAATTAATTAAAATTAGAATGTTTTTTCCACAGATTTATTATTTTTAAATACTTTAAAGCAAGGTAAGTGTATTTTTAGCCCCATTTTTTTATAAAATTATTTTTTTCAAAAATTTAAATGATTGTTTAAAATAGTTATTTAATGTTATTTATAGTTTATTTAAAAAATGTGTTTTTTAAAATATTTATTTGAAGGGTAAGTGCTGTTTTGGGGGCCGGAGTTTTCATTAGTTTGACAGTTCTTTCTGTCAATCTCATGAATGGGCTTTTCCCTCCTCCGATTGGTTGCCCGTGGCTCACGTGATCCCAGCGGACGCATCGCACTAACTACGCCGCTGGATCACGCAAGCACAGCGTGCCGGGAGCTGGACCGGGCCACAGAGAGGAAATCCACGCAGGCCCAGGCCTCAACTGCTGGCGCGCTAGGTAAGTGTAGGTCGGGGGCTTGCACCCGCGGGAAGCCCCCGACACGAATTTCTGGGCCATTATCTTCAAGTTTGCAGATGACACAAAGCTGGGTGGGCGTGTGTGCTGTGAGGAGGATGCAGAGAAACTCCAGTATGATTGGACAGGTTGGGTGATTGGGCAGATGCATGGCAGATGCAGTATAATGTGGATAAATGCGAGGTTATCCACTTTGCTGGCAAAAACAGGAAGACAGATTATTATCTGAACGGCAATAGATTGGGAAAAGGGGAAGTGCAATGAGACCTGGGTGTCCTTGTGCACCAGTCGCTGAAGGTAAGCATGCAGGTGCAGCAGGCGGTTAAGAAGGTAAATGGTATGTTGGCCTTCATAGCGAGAGGATTCGAGTACAGAAGCAAGGATGTCTTGCTGCAGTTTTACAGGGCCTTGGTGAGACCACACCTTGAGTATTGTGTGCAGTTTTGGTTGCCGTACCTGAGGAAGGATGTTCTTGCCATGGAGGGAGTGCAGCGAAGATTCACCAGGCTGATACCTGGGATGGCAGGGATGACGTATGAAGAGAGATTGAGTCGATTAGGCTTATATTCGCTAGAGTTTAGAAGAATGAGAGGGGATCTCATTGAAACTTATAAAATTCTAACAGAACTAGACAGACTAGATGCAGGATGGATGTTCCTGATGGTGCGGGAGTCCAGAACCAGGGGTCACAATCTAAGGATAAGGGGTAAGCCATTTAGGACTGAGATGAGGAGGAATTTCTTCACCCAGAGAGTGGTGAACCTGTGGAATTCTCTACCACAGAATGCAGTTGAGGCCAACTTATTAACTATATTCAAGAAGGTGTTAGATATATTTCTTAAGGCTAAAGGGATCAAGGGATATGGGGAGAAAGCAGGGACAGGATACTGAATTTGGATGATCAGCCATGATCTCATTAAATGGCGGAACAGGCTCGAGGGGCCAAATGGCCTACTCCTGCTCCTACCTTCTATGTTTCTATGTTTCAGTTGATTGCGGAGAAGGTTGGTGTTGTTGCTGGTGCTGCTGGTGTGCCTGCTTCTGCTGGTGTTGGAGCTGATCTTGGTCAGATTCTTAAGACCAAGGTGAAACAGTATAAACGGCACACACGCTGGTGGAACAGAAGCAAGCTGTCAATGGTGAGAGATGTTGTTCCACTGAGGTGACACTGGATGGAGAGTTTGTTTCAAACACTTGCAAGCTGCATAAAGCTCAATCTGTGTTCCAAATGGAGCAAGCAACAGCTTCTGAGCTTGGAAAGTGAACAGCTGTGAGGTGGGAGCTTTTATAGCACATTTCAAGCTGTCAAGTAATCAACTCTTTCAATGGCCATTCATCTCCCGCCTCAACTTAACAGACGTGATCCCCGAGTAGCGTGGACTCCGTGGGCGAGCAGTTAAAGAGAAAAGTAAGATCAAATAGAATCATAGAATGGTTTCAACACAAAAGGAGGGCATTCAGCCTGTCGAGCCCGTGCCGGCTCTCTGTAAGAGCACTTCAGCTAGTTCCATGAGTCCAGCTAGTTAATGATCTGTCAACAAGGCAATAATAAGCTTAACTGGGTCCCCTGCCACTGCATGTTGGGTCTCCTCAGCGCTGACAGACCCGACATTGGGAAAGGCGCATGGGGCGGGTTGACAGCGGGGTCCTGACCTGCTGTCAAAAAAAAGCACTTTCCCACCTGACCCACCACCGATCCCGCCCGCTGACCCCCTGGAAAATTCCGTCCAGAGTTAGCATGCAGTTACAGTAAGCAATTAGAAAAGCAAATGACATGTTGGCCTTTATTGCAAGGGATTTGGAGTACAAGAATTAGGAAACCATGCAACAATTGTACAGGGCTTTAGTGAGACCACATCTGGAGTACAGTTTTGTTCTCCTCATCTGAGAAAGGATATACTTGCCTTTGAGGTATTGCAGTGAAGGTTCACTAGATTGATTCCTGGGATGAGAGGGCTGTCCTATGAGGAGGGATTTAGTAAATTGTGCCTATACCCTCTGGAGTTTAGAAGAGTGAGAGGTGATCTCATTGAAACATATAACATCTTGAGGGGTATTGACAGGGTAGAGGTTGTTTCCCCTGGCTGTAGAGTCTAGAACTCAGGGCATAGTCTCAGGATATATGGTCAGCCATTTAAAACTGAGATGAGGAGGAATTTCTTCAGTCAGAGGGTTGGAATTCTCCACCCCAAAGGGCTGTGGATGCTGAATTGTTGAGTATATTCAAGACTTAGATAGATATATTTTTGGACTCTGGGAGAATCAAGCGATATGGGGATCGCGTGGGAAACTGGAATTAAGTTCGAAGGTCAGCCATGACCTTATTGAATGGTGGAGCAGGCTCAAGGGGCCGTATGGCCTACTCCTGCTCCTAATTCTTATGTTCTTATGTTCTTAAACTGCTGCATTCCGTGTGGTGAAGGTACTCCCACAGTGCTGTTAGGTAGAGAGTTCCAGGATTTTGACGATGAAGGAATAGCAATATATTTCCAAGTGTGACTTGGAGGGGAACTTGGGGGCGGTGGTGTTCCCATGCACCTGCTACCCTTGTCCTTCTCGGTGGTAGAGGGTTTGTGAGGTGCTTTTGAAGAAGCTTTGGCGAGTTGCTGCAGTGCATCTTGTAGATGGTACACATTGTAGACACTGTGCGCTGGTGGTGGAGGGAGTGAATGTTTACGGTGATGGATGGGGTGCCAATCAAGTGGGCTGCTTTTTCCTGGATGGTGTTGAGCTTCTTGAGTATTGTTGGAGCTGCACTCATCCAGGCAAGTGGGGAATATTCCATCACACTCCTGACTTATGCCTTGTAGATGGTGGAAAGGCTTTGGGGAGTCAGGAGGTGAGTCACTCACCGCAGAACACCCTGCCCCTGACCTGTACTTGCAGCCACATTATTTATGTGGCTGCTCCAGTTAAGTTTCTGGTCAATGGTAACCACCAGGTTGTTGATGGTGGGGGATTCGATGATGGTAATGCCATTGAATGTCAAGGGGAAGTGGTTAGACTTTCTTTTGTTGAAGATGGTCATTGCCTGGCACTTGTGTGGTGCAAATGTTACCACTTATCAGTCCAAGCTTGAATGTTGTCCAGGTCTTGTTGCAAACGGGCACGGACTGCTTCATTATCTGAGGAGTTGTGAATGGAACTGAACACTGTGCAATCATCAGCGAACATCCCCCTTCTGACCTTATGATGGAGGGAAGGTATTTGATGAAGCAGCTGAAGATGGTTGGGCCTTGGACTATGCTTGTCCAATAGAAATTGCTGACTAGCCAGAGATGTGACTACGGTAACACCATTTTAGCCACATGCGCTAGTTTTTATAGAAAACGTCATATATACACACACAATACAGGTAAATGTATTTCACATGTATATTTACTTCACACGCTCAGCTTTTTGTCTTACCATTTTACCAACAAATGCACAAAAATGTATAAGCTGTGCGACTATGAATATTGAGATCAGAAGCCCAAGAAATGTGTCCATTATTCATTTTTTAATTTACTATTCAGAAATGCAATTAGCCGCATCTGGATTCCCAATTAGCCAAATGTGGCTAGTGGCTAATGTATTAGAGTCATAGAGTCATAGAGTTATACAGCACAGAAAGAGGCCCTTCAGCCCATCGCGTCTGCGCCGGCCATCAAGCCCTGTCTAATCTAATCCCATTTTCCAGCATTTGGTCCGTAGCCTTGTATGCTATGGCATTTCAAGTGCTCATCCAAATGCTTCTTGAATGTTGTGAGGGTTCCTGCCTCTACCACCCTTTCAGGCAGTGAGTACCAGATTCCAACCACCCTCTGGGTGAAAAAGATCTTCCTCAAATCCACTCTAAACCTCCTGCCCCTTACCTTGAATCTATGCCCCCTTGTTATTGACCCCTCTACTAAGGGAAAAGTTTCTTTCTATCTACCCTATCTAGGCCCCTCATAATTTTGTACACCTCAATCAGGTCCCCCCTCATCCTTCTCTGCTCCAAGGAAAACAACCCCAGCCTGTCCAGTCTTTCTTCATAGCTGAAGCGCTCCAGCCCAGGTAACATCCTGGTGAATCTCCGCTGCACCCTCTCCAAAGCAATCACATCCTTCCTATAGTGTGGCGACCAGAACTGCACACAGTATTCCAGCTGTGGCCTAACCAACGTTTTGTACAGCTCCATCATAACCTCCCTGCTCTGATATTCTATGCCTCGGCTAATGAAGGCAAGTATCCCATATGCCTTTTTAACCACCTTATCCACCTGTTCTGCTGCCTTCAGGGATCTATGTACATGCACACCAAGGTCCCTCTGATCCTGTGTCTTTCCTTGGGTCTTACCATTCATTGTGTATTCCCTTGCCTTGTTAGTCCCTCCAAAATGCATCACCTCACACTTTTCAGGGTTAAATTCCATTAGCCACTGTTCCGCCCATCTGACCAACCCATCTATATCGTCCTGCAGACTGAGGCTACCCTCTTCGCTATTTACCACTCCACCAATTTTCGTGTCATCTGCGAACTTACTGATCATACCTTTTACATTCACATCCAAATCATTAATGTAGACCACAAACAGCAAGGGACCAGCACCGATCCCTGTGGTACCTGTGGTAAACCACTGTTATTGTTTTCATTGTTGTTCACTACTGTTATCGTTATTGCACATTGTTACCTCTTGCTACTCACTGTGTACCAATGCATGCCTCAGCTGGCTCCGCCTACATGACCTGGTATAAAGGTGGCTGCCCGGCAACCCACTTCCTTCTTGGAACCAGTCGTCCACGAGAGGCATGCTCTGTTCTTTAGTTAATAAAAACCTTTTCATTACTTTCCAAATTCATCGCCTTTTATGGAGTAATTGATAAGCGTATCAGTACCCCACTGGACACAGGCTTCCAGTCACAAAAATAACCTTCGACCATCACCCTCTGCCTTCTGCCACTAAGCCAGTTTTGGATCCAATGTGCCAAGGCACCCTGGATCCCATGGGCTTTTACCTTCTTGACCAGTCTCCTGTGCGGGACTTTATCGAAAGCCTTACTGAAATCCATGTGTACCACATCCACTACACTACCCTCACCCACACACCTAGTCACCCCCTCGAAAAATTCAATCAAATTGTTCAGACATGATCTTCCCTTGACAAAGCCATGCTGACTATCCCTGATTAATCCTTGCCTCTCCAAGTGGAGAGTAATTCTGTCCCTCAGAATTTTTTCCAATAATTTCCCTACCACTGATGTTAGGCTCACTGGCCTGTAATTCCCTGGTTTATCCCTGTTATGTGCATTAATAACTAATCGTTTTCATTATGAACAGCTAGCTTAGAGCTTAGTCATTTATTCAGTACATGTGGACTTCTACAGCACCCATCTTGACTACTGCCTTGTAGGTAGCCTACTCCTACATACATACAGCTCTACAGCTCCACCTAGCATAACATTCTAGAATGACAGGTTACTGATCATTACATCCCCCTTTCTTTGAGGTTAAACAAAATCAATATCGATCAACTTTCAAGAAACACGATAAAGATGATATCAGTAACACTTTTGTTAGTGCTCTATAAACAAACATTTTCACAACAGTCAACACATTTTCAAAGCTTTACTTTATACTCAAAGATTAAGTTTATCAGGCTTTTTTACTTCACGTGTGGATCTTCTCAGCACAGGTAAGTCTGATGTGTTTGCATGAGAGCCTGTATGTGTATTTGTGTTAGATTGTTCTCGTGGTGAGTGACAAGGTTCAGTTGCGGCATTGTCATCGATTTGCTCTTGGATAGTTTCTTGTGTTTTTAGGAGGGAACGGCGGTTCCTCCTGAGAATCTGTCCTTCCTCAGTTCTAACAGTGTATGACCTTGGTCTTACTTCCTCAAGAACTGTACCTTTCCTGTTCCATGCATCTGGATCCTCAATCCTGACAACATCATCCCTTGTCAATGGTTTCAGAGTTTTGGATGACTTGTCATAGTATGATTTCTGTTTCAGCTTTAACAGTTGAAGTCTCTGTCTCAGTTCCTTACTCTGCTTTTCTTTTGCTCAGCGGGGTAGCGTGGTACGCAACTTGCGACCCATTAGGAGTTCAGCAGGTGCAGAACCAGAGTCTAAAGGTGAGGCTCGGTAGCTCAGCAGGGCGAGATAAGGATCAGACTTGCTTTCTGTCGCTTTCTTCAGTAGCTGTTTGAGAACTTGAACACCTTTCTCTGCCTTACCATTCGACTGAGCATACAAAGGACTGGATGTGATGTGTTGAAAGTCATAATGTGCTGCAAACTGTTGCCACTCCTTACAGTTGAAGCACGGACCATTGTCGCTAACGGCAATCCTGGGAATTCCATGTCTGGCGAAAATGGATTTAACATGTATTATGACACTGCTTGCTATTATGACAGAGCAGCGCCATCTCAGGATAGTTAGAATAGTAGTCAATCACTATTAGATAGTCTTTACCATTCAAATGAAAAAGGTCCATACCAACCTTTTACCATGGTGCTGTTGGTAAGTCAGCTACTATCATTGGTTCCTTTGCTTGTTTGTTTTGGTGTTTCTGACATGTCTCACATTCGCCTATCATGTTCTCAATGTCCTTATTTATGCCAGGCCAATAAACAGTGTCTCTTGCTCTCCTTTTGCACTTTTCAATTCCGAGGTGTCCCTCATGAATCCTTTTGAGCATGTCTTGACGTAGAGCCTGTGGAATTACTATTCTGTTCTGTTTTAGTAATAGTCCACTTGCGCCACTCAACTCTGACCTTATGTGAAAGTATTTTGGACAGGAACCTTTTGGCCAACCATGATGAATGTTCTCTATTACTGTTTGTAATACTGTATCTTTTACTGTTTCTTCTGCTATTTGCTTTGATTTTGTGTCTGTCACGGGCAGCGCAGCAGTGACCATGCTCACATGAACATCCACGTCTTCCTCAGTAGAGCTCACATGACTCATTGTGTGTGCTCGGGATAGTGCATCTGCTAACACTATGTATTTGCCTGGTGTGTAGATCAGTTCAAAGTCATATCTTTGCAGCTTCATCGTGAGTTGTTGTATCCTTGGAGACATCTCATTCAGGTTCTTTTTTATGATGGCAACCAGTGGGCAGTGGTCTATCTCAACTGTGAAGGTGGGAAGTCCATATATGTAGCCATGGAACTTTTCTAGTCCAGCTACCAAGCCTAGACATTCCTTTTCAATCTGGGCATATCGACACTCAGAATCAGTCACAGACCTGGAGGCATAGGCAACAGGCTTCCAATCTTGACCCTCTGCTTGTAGCAAGACCGCGCCTAGGCCATCTTTTGATGCATCTGTTGACACTTTGATTCCAATTGTTGGGTCAAAGAAATGGAGGACATGTGTGGTTGTCAGCACTGTTTTAAGGTTCAACCAGTCTTGTTCATGTCTTTCTGTCCATGCGAACTCATTTGTTTTACGTAGCAGGTCTCTCAGACAGGCTGTCTTGGCTGACAAGTTAGGAATGAACTTTCCAATGAAGTTTATCATCCCCATGATGCGTAGCACTACTTTTTTGTCAGTGGGTTGGGTCATGTTGAGTATGGCGTTTACTTTTACCATATCTGGCTCTATTCCTTTACCAGATAGATTATCTCCTAGGAAAGTGACTTCCTGGATGCCAAACTGACACTTGGCTTTGTTGAGCTTCAGTCGATTCCGGCGTATGCACTGTAGCACTTTAGTCAGTCTCTCATTGTGTTCTTTCAGTGTGGAGCCCCAGATGATGATGTCATCAACATAGACCCGAACTCCTTCCAGACCTTCAATTATGTGTTCCATCACTCTATGAAAGATTTCAGATGCAGATATTATCCTGAAAGGCATTCTGAGGGAACAATACCTGCCAAATGGTGTATTGAAGGTACAGTATTTGGTACTCTCTTCATCCAGTTTTAGTTGCCAAAATCCTGGTGAGGCATCGAGCTTTGTGAAGTATCTGGCACCTGACATTTCACTGGTGATTTCTTCTCGCTTGGGAATCTGGTAGTGTTCACGTTTTATGTTTGCATTTAAGTCCTTTAGATCCATGCATATTCTTAGATCATTGTTCTTTTTCTTTACACATACCATGGAGTTAACCCAGTCTGTTGGCTCTTTGACTTTCCTGATGACTCCTAGTGTGGTCATTCTGTCCAGTTCTTTCTTGAGCCGGTCACGCAGGGGTGCTGGAACTCTCCGTGGAGCATGTACCACTGGCTGAGCATCCTCCTTTAGCTGGATCTTGTAAGTGAATGGTAGAACTCCAAATCCTTTGAACACATCCTGGAAATTACTCACTACAGAATCCACCGAGTCATCTGGTCTGCTTATGGCACAGTTTATACCGTAGACTCTCTTGACCAGTTCTAAGTCCTCACAAGCTTTCTCACCTAATAGTGAATCAAGTCCTTCAGCCACAACAGAAAACATGAGATGATGCACTTTGTATTTGACTGTCACTTTAAGTCTGCATACACCTAAGCTATCTATTTTCTGTCCATTATAATTCTTCAGTAGTCCTGACTTTTTCTGTATTTTGGGCTTTTCTTTCATATTTTTAATGTCACTCATACTGATTAAGTTTGCTTTTGCTCCAGTGTCTAGTTTCAATGTAACTAATGCTCCATTTACCTGCAGCGACATCATCCATTTGTCCTATTTTACTGCATTAACTTTATGTTCAGCATTGTTCATTCCTGAGGGCTGCGCATTTTCTGTATCCTTTTCTATATTGTCCCATGACACCATTCGTACAAAAAATCTCACTTAAATCAGTGTCCTCAATCACATTAACTCTTTGCCCTTTCTTAGTTTTTACTTTTGAAAAGCATTGTTTGGCAAAGTGATTCTTTCCATGACATTTTGTGCACATTTTTCCAAATGCTGGGCATTGTCGTGACCGGTGTTTGTAACCACAGCATTTACAATTAAAAATTCCTTCCTCCGATTGCTTTGCATTTCTGTTCTGCCCCTGTTTCTTCCCTTTGTAGGACACAGCACTGACGGCAGCACAGCCACTCATTACAGTTGCATCATTATTAATTTCACTGAAAGTCTTCGCGTGCTTTTGAGCTAGCTCACTGGCTTGGCATATTTTCACAGCATTTTCCAATGTTAGTTCGGTTTCTCTCAACAGATGTTCCCTGACCTTTTTTATCATGAATACCAAACACAATCTCGTCACGAATCATGGATGATTTCAGTTCAGCGAAATTACATGTCTGTGCTTTCAGTTTTAGATCGGTCACAAAGCTATCAAAAGTCTCATTTTGCTGGTGTGTCCGTGAGCAGAACACATATCTCTCATAGGTCTCATTCTTTTTGGGAGAACAATGTGTATCAAATTTCTTTAGCACATCGTCCTATTTTTCTCTGTTCTCCTCAGAATCAAATACAAATGTATTAAATACCTCTATCGCCTGTGGGCCTGCAACCATAAGCAGCAACGCTATTTTCCTTGTGTCTGGCATCGTACCGAATCCGATGGCAGCAATGTAGAGTTCGAATTGTTGTTTGAAAATCCGCCAATTGCAGTCGACATTCCCCATGAGTTTCAAACCCTCCGGTGGCCTCAAAGTCTCCATGTCGCGTTTCACAATATTCAGCAGATTTTACCAATCCTGATACCATATTATGTTCATTAATAACTAGTCGTTTTCATTATGAACAGCTAGCTTAGAGCTTAGTCATTTATTCAGTGCATGTGGACTTCTACAGCATCCATCTCGAATACTGCCTACTCTTATATACATACAGCTCTACAGCTCCACCTAGTGTACCATTCTAGGATGAAAGGTTACTGATAATTACAATCCCTACTACCCTTCTTGAATAATGGTACTACATTAGCTGTCCTCCAGTCCTCTGGCACATCCCCTGTGGCCAGAGAGGTTTTGAAAATTTGTGTCAGAGCCCCTGCAATCTCCTCCTTTGCCTCACACAGCAGCCTGGGGTGCATCTCGTCCGATCCTGGGGATTTATCCACTTTTAAGCCTGCTAAAACTGCTAGTACCTCCTCCCTCTCGATGCTTATATGTTCAAGTATATCGCAGTCCCCCTGCCCGATTTCTATGTCTACATCGTCCTTCTCCATAGTGAACACGGATGCAAAAAATTCATTTAAAACCCCACCTACATCTTCTGGCTCCACACACAGATTGCCACGTTGGTCCCTAATGGGCCCTACTCTTTCCCTAGTTATCCTCTTGCTCTTAATAGACTTATAAAACACCTTAGGATTTTCCTTTATTTTGCTCGCCAGTGTTATTTCATGGCCCTCCTCGCTCTCCTAATTTCTTGTTTAAGTATCCCCCTGCACTTTTTATACTCCTCTAGGGCTTCCTCTGTCTTTAGTTCTTTGTATCTGCCAAAAGCCCCCCTTTTTTTCCTAATCCATTCTCGTATATCCCTTGACATCCAAGGTTCCCTGGGCTTGTTGGTCCCACCCTTGACCTTTACGGGAACATGTTGCCATTGTACTCTCTCAATTTCCTTTCTGAAAGACTCCCATTGCTCCGATGTGGATTTTCCTACAAGTAGCTGATCCCAGTCCACTTTGGCCAGATCCTGCCTTATCATATTAAAATCGGCCTTCCCCCAATTTAGAACCTTTATTTCTGGTCCATCTCTGTCCTTTTCCATGACTACCTTAAATCTCACCGAATTATGGTCACTGTCACCAAAGTGCTCACCAGTAACACTTCTACCACTTGCCCGGCCACATTCCCTAGAATTAGGTCCAGTACCGCCCCCTCTCTTGTAGGACTTTCTACATGTTGGCTCAAAATGCGCTCCTGGAGGCCCTTTAAGAATTCTGCACCCTCTAAACCTTTCACACTCTGACTATCCCAGTTAATATTGGGGAAGTTGAAATCCCCCACTATTATTACCCTATTATTTGCATATTTCTCTGAGATTTGCCGACATATCTGTTCCTCTATCTCCCCCTGACTGTTTGGGGGCCTATAGTACACTCCCAGCAAAGTTCTTGCCCCCTTTTTGTTTTTAAGTTCTACCCATATGGCCTCATTAGATGAACCTGTTAATATATCATCCCTCCTTACAGCAGTAATTGACTCCTTAATTAATATTGCGACACCCCCTCCTCTTTTACCGCCCCCCCTCTGTCTCGCCTGAAGATTCTATACCCCGGAATACTGAGCTGCCAGTCTTGCCATACTCCCATGTGTTCATCAACACCTTCATTTCATCCACCTTATTCGCAAGACTCCTTGCATTAAAATAAATGCCATCCATCCTTGCCCTACTCCCTTGTGTCTTTACATATTTGCTCTGCCTTCCAAGCTGACTTGTTTTTTCCTCTATATTTGGCTGTACATCACCCCCTATTATAGCTCCACTCTGTATCCCATCCCCCTGCCAAGTTAGTTTAAACCCCACCCCCAACAGTGCTAGCAAACCTCCCCACAAGGATATTTGTCCCGTTCTGGTCCAGGTGCAACCCGACCGACTTGTACAAGTCCCACCTTCCCCAGAAGCAGACCCAGTGATCCAGGAAACTAAAGCCCTCCCTCCTGCACCAACTCTTTAGCCACACATTCATCTGCTCTATCCTCCTATTCCTATACTCACTAGCATGTGGCAGCGGTTTTATCCAGAGATTACAACCTTTGAGGTCCTGCTCTTTAATCTGCTACCTAGTGTAATGATCAGTAACCTGTCATTCTGGAATGGTACACTAGGTGGTGCTGTATGTATACAAGAGTGGGCTACCCATGATGCACTAGGCTACCCAGAAGGCAGCAGTCAAGATGGAGGCCTCTACAGATACTGTGCCTAGTCCACATGTGCTCAATAAAGTGTCTCGCTGTTCTTAATAAAAACAACTAGTTATTAATGAACATAACATGGTACCAGGATTGGTGAGATCTGCTGAATATTGTGCAATGCGACATGGAGAATTTGAAGCTACCAGAGCGTTTGAAACTCACAGGAAATGTCGACTACAATTGGCAGATTTTAAACAACAATTCGAACTCTACATTGCTGCCATCGGGTACGGTACGAAGCCAGACGCAAGGAAAATAGCGTTGCTGCTCACGGTTTCAGGCCCACAGGTGATAGAGGTATTTAATACATTTGTATTTAATCCAGAGGAGAACAGAGAAAAATTAGACGATGTGCTAAAGAAGTTTGATACACATTGTTCTCCCAAAAAGAATGAAACCTATGAGATGTACATCTTCCATTCTCGGACACAGCAGCAAAATGAGACTTTTGAAAGCTTTTTGACTGATCTGAAACTGAAAGCACAGACATGTAATTTCTCTGAGCTGAAAGCATCCATGATTCGTGACCAGATTGTGTTTGGTATTCATGATAAAAAAGTCAGGGAACGTCTGTTGAGAGAAACCGAACTAACATTGGAAAATGCTGTGAAAATATGCCAAGCTAGTGAGCTAGCTCAAAAGCACGCGAATACTTTCAGTGAAATCAATAATGATGCGATTGTAATGAGTGATAATGCTGCTGTCGGTGCTGTGTCCTACAAGGGGAAGAAACATGGGCAGAACAGAAGTGAAAAGCAATCGGAGGAAGGAATTTTTAATTGTAAACGCTGTGGTTACAAACACCAGTTAAAACAAAGTCCAGCGTTTGGAAAAATATGCACAAAATGTCATGGAAAGAATCACTTTGCCAAACAATGCTTTTCAAAAGTAAAAACTAAGAAAGGGCAACGAGTTAATGTAATTGAGGACACTGATTTAAGTGAGACATGTTTTGTACGAATGGTGTCATGTGACAATATCAAAAAGGATACAGAAAATGTGCAGCCCTCAGGAATTAACAATGCTGAACATAAAGTTAATGCAGTAAAAGAGGACAAATGGATGATCCCACTGCAGGCAAATGGAGCATTAGTTACATTGAAACTAGACACTGGGGCAAAAGCAAACTTAATCAGTATGAGTGACATTAACAATATGAAAGAAAAGCCCAAAATACAGAAAAAGTCAGTACTACTGAAGGACTATAATGGACAGAAAATAGATAGCTTAGGTGTATGCAGACTTAAAGTGACAGTCAAAGACAAAGTGCATCATCTCATGTTTTCTGTTGTGGCTGAAGGACTTGATTCACTACTGGGTGACAAAGCTTGTGAAGACTTAGAACTGGTCAAGAGAGTCTACCGTATAAACTGTGCCATAAGCAGACCAGATGACTCGGTGGATTCTGTAATAAATAATTTCCAGGATGTGTTCAAGGGATTTGGAGTTCTACCATTCACTTACAAGATCCAGCTAAAGGAGGATGCTCAGCCAGTGGTACATGCTCCACGAAGAGTTCCAGCACCCCTGCGTGACCGGCTCAAGAAAGAACTGGACAGAATGACCACACTAGGAGTCATCAGGAAAGTCGAAGAGCCAACAGACTGGGTTAACTCCATGGTATGTGTAAAGAAAAAGAACAATGATCTAAGAATATGCATGGATCCAAAGGACTTAAATGCAAACATAAAACGTGAACACTACCAGATTCCCAAGCAAGAAGAAATCACCAGTGAAATGTCAGGTGCCAGATACTTTACAAAGCTCAATGCCTCACAAGGATTTTGGCAACTAAAACTGGATGAAGAGAGCACCAAATAATGTACCTTCAACACACCATTTGGCAGGTATTGTTTCCTCAGAATGCCTTTCGGGATAATATCTGCATCTGAAATCTTTCATAGAGCGATGGAACACATAATTGAAGGTCTGGAAGGAGTTCGGTCTATGTTGATGACATCATCAACTGGGGCTCCACACTGAAAGAACACAATGAGAGACTGACTAAAGTGCTACAGTGCATACGCCGGAATCGACTGAAGCTCAACAAAGCCAAGTGTCAGTTTGGCGTCCAGGAAGTCACTTTCCTAGGAGATAATCTATCTGGTAAAGGAATAGAGCCAGATATGGAATAAGTAAATGCCATACTCAAAATGCCCCGACCCACTGACAAAAAAGGAGTGCTACGCATCATGGGGATGATAAACTTCATTGGAAAGTTCATTCCTAACTTGTCAGCCAAGACAGCCTGTCTGCGAGATCTGCTACGTAAAACAAATGAGTTCGCATGGACAGAAAGACATGAGCAAGAGTGGATAAACCTCAAAACAATGCTGACAACCACACCTGTACTCACCTTCTTTGACCCAAGAAAAAGAATCAAAGTGTCAACGGATGCATCAAAAGATGGCCTAGGTGCGGTCTTGCTACAAGCAGAGGGTGAAGATTGGAAGCCTGTTGCCTATGCCTCCAGGTCTATGACTGACACTGAGTGTCGATACGCCCAGATTGAAAAGGAATGACTAGGCTTTGTAGTTGGACTTGAAAAGTTTCATGGCTACATATATGGACTTCCCACCTTCACAGTTGAGACAGACCACAGCCCACTGGTTGCCATCATAAAAAAGAACCTGAATGAGATGTCTCCAAGGATACAACGACTCATGATGGAGCTGCAAAGATATGACTTTGAACTGATCTGCACACCAGGCAAATACATAGTGTTAGCAGATGCACTATCCCGAGCACCCACAATGAGTCATGTGAGCTCTACTGGAGAAGACATGGATGTTCATGTGAGAATGGTCACTGCTGCGCTGCCCGTGTCAGACACAAAATCAAAGCAAATAGCAGAAGAAACAGTTAAAGATACTGATGTAAGAAAAAGGAGACTTACCATCAAGTAACTTTAAAGTAAGCTTTAAGTAACTTATAAACACACTATATACACAAGAGAGGTCTTTACCATGCCTCTGGTAGAAGCCTCTTACAATACTGAACAGACCAGTATTTATACCAGTCCAACAGGAAGTGACATATGACAGGAAGTGAGGTATGTACACAGTTCATAGTTCATAGTTCACAGGAAGTGATGACATAACTTCCCGGAAGTTATCATTTTTATCACATTCTTCCCTCCTGCAGGATTAGGAGGCTGTGGTCTACCTTTTGGTCCGCAGCCGCCGAACAAGGAAGAGTCGCACCTGTTTGGATTCCCGTCGTAGAGGGTCGCTGGTCCGCTTACATGCGGTTGGCCATTGGTCAGAGTCTGTGTGGCCTGGATTGCCCTGTGAAGGGTCGGGGAGATCATGGCTTCGAGTACGAGCCCCAATAGGTTCAAAGTCGGACTGCCTCTGTTCAGAGGGAGGTGCAGAGCTGGTCTGTGGCGGATCAGTACTTTCATGCGCGGTACTGGGAGGGTCGCAACCTTGAGCACGGGGTTCTACCGGCACCAAGCTAGTTGGTGTCCGATCAGGATCCTGGAGAGGGGTACCCGATAGGTCCCAAGAGTTTCCTGGTGAAATGCCATCACCCGATGTCCCACTAGGTCCTGGTGGGCAGGGAGCCAGATCCCGTAATGATACGGTAGATTCTCGGCCATCGGAATATCGTATGTTTGCATAGGTGGGGTTGGCATCGGTTAGTTCGACCTCGTCTACAAGAGGGTCATTTTTAGACGTCCGAACGTATCTTCGGAGTAATACAGGTCCAGGAGTAGTTAGCCATGATGGGAGTGATGTCCCATGAGATGAGCGACGCTGGAATCCAAAGAACCGCTCATGAGGTGTGGTATTTGTGGCTGTAGAAAGCAGGGACCGTATAGAGTGCAATGCATCCGGAAGCACTGTTTCCCATTGCTGGTCTGGTAGGCCCCGAGATCTTAAAGCGAGACGTACGGAATTCCAGATGATACCGTTATACCTCTCTACCTGCCCATTTCCGATGGGATGGTATGGTGTTGTTTTGCTTGTAGCAATTCCCCGTTCTGAGAGGTAGTCATTGAGTTCCCTTGACATAAAGGATGGACCCCGATCTGAGTGAATATAAGCCGGCATGCCACAGAGAGAAAATACCTGCTCAAGGCAGCAGATTACTGTGGACGTCAGCATATTGGAGCAGGGGAAGGCAAACGGAAAACGTGAATATTCGTCGATCATGGTGAGCAAATATGTGTTCCGAGTTGAAGAGGGCACTGGGCCCTTAAAATCGATGCTAAGTCGTTGCATCGGTTGGGTTGCATGTATGAGTATACCATCTGAGGGGCGGAAGAACTGAGGTTTTAATTCCGCACAAAGCCGGCATTCTGAGCATATTTTCTTCACATCTCCAGTGGAAAAAGGGAGATTCCGTGATCGTACGAAATGTAGCATGCGCGTAACGCCAGGATGACACAAACCATTGTGGACATCCATGAGAGTGGAGGATGACATAGTGGAGCAGAATGCCCGTGTGAGGGTGTCCGGGGCCACATTCTCCTTGCCAGGCCGATAGAGAATGGTATAACCAAAAGAGGCCAGTTCCATCCTCCAAAGTTGTATTTTATTATTCTTAATTTTGGTTCGTTTTCGATTATCGAGCATGAAGGCGACTGATCGTTGGTCCGTGATCAATGTAAAGTGCTGGCGAGCTAGAAAATGGTTCCACTTCCGTACTGCCTCTATGATGGCTGTGGCTTCTTTCTCAACCGGAGGATAATGTAGCTCGGCACCTTGTAAGGTCCTGGACATAAATGCTACAGGACGACCTTCCTGATTCAGAGTAGCCGAGATCGCCACCTCCGAGGCATCACATTCAACCACGAAAGGGAGATTCTCATCAATGGAGTGAAGGGCCGCTTTCTCCAACTGTTTTTTGAGAAGGTTAAAGGCTGCAACAGCCGCTGTTCCCAGTGGAAATGATCTAGCATGCAGCAAGGGTTGGATTTTGTCCGAAAAATGAGGAATCCATTTAGCGTAGTATGCAAACAGACCGAGAGCCCGACGTAAAGAAGCCGGATTCTTAGGTGACAGGAGCTCTTGGAGCGGGCGAAGTCTTTCTGGGTCTGGCTTAATGATACCATTGCCTACGCAGTAGCCAAGGATGTTGATGGTCGGTTGCGACTCAACAGATTTGGATTCATTCAGGGTCAAATTACGGCGATGGAGGGCATCCCAAAATTTTTGGAGGTTGGAGTCGTGTTCCTGTTGATCGTGACCTGCAATGGTAATGTTATCAAGATAGGGAAAAGTGTCCCTTAGGTTTTCCTGCTTAACCAGGCCATCCATTGCCCGTTGAAAGACAGCCACTCCATTAGTAACCCCGAATGGGAGGCGACAAAATTGGTATAGCCGTCCATTAGCCTCAAAGGCTGTGTACTGCTTATCTGAGACCTTCAAGGGTAACTGATGATAGGCACTTTTTAAATCGTAAGTTGAGAACACTTTGTATTCGGCCAGTTTATTAACCATATCATCAATGCGTGGCAATGGGTAGGCGTCCAAGTCGGTATATTGATTGATGGTTTGCGAATAATCGATGCATAGTCGCTGTTTGTGAGGTTTTAGAGGGTTCTTGACAATGACGACTTGAGCCCGCCAGGGCGACGAACATGGTTCAATGATATCCTCTGCTAGAAGTCGAGAGACTTCAGCCGCAATAAAAGATTGGTCTTCCTGATTAAAGCGCCGCAATTTCGTTATTATCGGTTGGCATTGAGGCGGAATACTGGCAAATAATGAGGGTTCATCAAGTGAAGCTGCTGATAATGCACAAAATGGTAATTTAGACGGTATATTAGAAATAGTAAGTCCGGGTTTGGATCCACCAAACTCAATGGTGAGTTTCTTATGCTGTTTTTGGAAGTCCAGCCCTAAGAGGAGATCACTACATAAGTCCTTGAGCACCGAAAGTCGGGTGGAGGGATACATACGACCATGAAGTGTCATATCAACAACACAAAAGCCGGAGATTCTGGTATTAAGTGATGACTGGGCCATCGCAATTGCCTGGTCCGATGGGAAGACATGTAGTTTCAATTTCGCAACAATCTGTTCCTTAATGAAACTATCAGTACTTCCTGAGTCAATTAAGGCATCTAAGGTATGCCCTTTAATTGAAATTTTTGTGGCTGCATGAGACAGGTTCTGTGGGCAAGCAGCTGTAATTGGTGTCGTTGCACAGAGAGTGGCTAAAACTCTCGGTGTGCTTCTTCGGGAGAGAGCTCGAGAGGAAGCTTGATAGGTCCTAGCTGGAGCATCTTGATAGGCCCTAATTGGGGCAGTTCGGTAGGCCTTAGCTGGATTGGCCCTCGTAGAGGCCCTTGATAGGCAAACTTTAGCAAAGTGTCCTTTTTTCCCGCAATAACTGCAGATTGCATTGCGAGCAGGGCAGGTTTTCCTAGGGTGAAAAGCATCTCCACAAAAGAAGCATTCCTTCCTAGATTGCCAAGAGGCTGCTAAAGTGGGGTCGTCCTCCTCTTCTTCATCAGAATTATCAGAATTAGATTCCCCCATGATAGGGTTCACCTGAGACCGCTTGAATTGTCTGGTTGCAGCTACAGCAGCAGATCGAGATCTGGGCAGCTGATAGAGGTCTGCATTTCTCTTTGCCAAATCCAGTGAACAAGCTAGGTCAAAAGCTCTTTGTAGCTCAAGTGTTTTACTTTCTAGTAGACGCTGGCGTATAAATGGAGAGGCAATCCCGCAGATGAAAGCATCACAAATCATTTCTTGGCGGTACAGCTCAGCTGAGGCTGCCTGAAAGTTACAATCTACGCTGAGCCTGCGAAGTTCTTGCAGGAATTCGTCAATTGATTCCCCTGGCCCTTGTCGGGCTGTGGCCAGTAGATGTCTAGCATAGACCTCATTTGGGGTCTTCGCATACAGTTTCTTAAGTGCCCGAATCACCTCTTCGTAATTATCCCATTCATCAACATATTCGAACACTTTTGGGGTCACATAATTGACAAGTATCTTCAATTTAGCAGGAGCATCCGCTTTACATTCATCCAGAAAATTCTCAAAAGTACGATACCAATGCTTCCATACCCTGCCAGCTGCTGGTGTATTCGGGTCCAAGTCCAGACGAATAGGTCTAAGGATTTTCTCCATGATGGGTGGTTCCCTGGATCCTTAACTTCCGAGTTTGTCTGAAGGTCTAGTATTTGTCAGTGTAAATACTAAGTTACTTAAATTGATGTAAGAAAAAGGAGACTTACCATCAAGTAACTTTAAAGTAAGCTTTAAGTAACTTATAAACACACTATATACACAAGAGAGGTCTTTACCATGCCTCTGGTAGAAGCCTCTTACAATACTGAACAGACCAGTATTTATACCAGTCCAACAGGAAGTGACATATGACAGGAAGTGAGGTATGTACACAGTTCCTAGCTCATAGTTCACAGGAAGTGATGACATAACTTCCCGGAAGTTATCATTTTTATCACAGATACAGTATTACAAACAGTAATAGAGAACATTCATCATGGTTGGCCAAAAGGTTCCTGTCCAAAATATTTTCACATAAGTTCAGAATTGAGTGTCGCAAGTGGACTATTACTGAAACAAAACAGAATAGTCATTCCACAGGCTCTACGTCAAGACATGCTCAAAAGGATTCATGAGGGACACCTCGGAATTGAAAAATGCAAAAGGAGAGCAAGAGACACTGTTTATTGGCCTGGCATAAATAAGGACATTGAGAACATGAGAGGCAAATGTGAGACATGCCAGAAACATCTAAACAAACAAGCAAAGGAACCAATGATAGTAACTGACATACCAACAGCACCATGGCAAAAGGTTGGTATGGACCTTTTTCATTTAAATGGTAAAGACTATCTAATAGTGATTGACTACTATTCTAACTATCCTGAGATGGCGCTGCTCTCAAGCACCACAGCAAGCAGTGTCATAATGCATGTGAAATCCATCTTCGCCAGACATGGAATTCCCAGGATTGCCGTTAGCGCCAATGGTCCGTGCTTCAACTGTAAGGAGTGGCAACAGTTTGCAGCACATTATGACTTTCGACACATCACATCCAGTCCTTTGTATGCTCAGTCGAATGGTAAGGCAGAGAAAGTTGTTCAAGTTCTCAAGCAGCTACTGAAGAAAGCGACAGAAAGCAAGTCTGATCCTTATCTCGCCCTGCTGAGCTACCGAGCCTCACCTTTAGACTCTGGTTCTTCACCTGCTGAACTCCTAATGGGTCGCAAGTTGTGTACCACGCTACCCTGCTGTGCAAAAGAAAAGCAGAGTAAGGAACTGAGACAGAGACTTCAACTGTTAAAGCTGAAACAGAAATCATACTATGACAAGTCATCCAAGACTCTGAAACCATTGACAAGGGATGATGTTTTCAGGATTGAGGATCCAGATGAATGGAACAGGAAAGGTACAGTTCTTGAGGAATTAGGACCAAGGTCATGCACTGTTAGAACTGAGGAAGGACAGATTCTCAGGAGGAACCGCCGTTCCCTCCTACAAACACAAGAGACTATCGAAGAGCAAATCGATGACAATGCCGCAACTGAATCTTGTCACTCACCACCAGAACAATCGAACACAAATACACATACAGGCTCTCATGCAAACACATCAGACTTACCTGTGCTGAGAAGATCCACACGTGAAGTAAAAAAGCCTGATAGACTTAATCTTTGAGTACAAAGAAAACTACATTGAAAATGTATTGACTGTTGAAGATGTTTATGTTGTTATGATTGATTGATATTGATTGATACTGATTTTGTTTAACCTCAAAGAAAGGGGGATGTAATGATCAGTAACCTGTCATTCTGGAATGGTACACTAGGTGGTGCTCTATGTATATAAGAGTGGGCTACTCATGATGCACTAGGCTACCCAGAAGGCAGCAGTCAAGATGGAGGCCTCTACAGATACTGTACCTAGTCCACATGTGCTCAATAAAGTGTCTAGCAAAAGCAAGTTGTCCTTCATAAAAACGACTAGTTATTAATGAACATAACACCTAGCTCCCTAAATTCTTGCTGCAGGACCTCATCCCTCTTCCTACCCATGTCGTTGGTCCCAATGTGAACCACGACCTCTGACTGTTCACCCTCCCCCTTCAGAATGCCCTGCAGCCGTTCAGTGACATCCTTGACCCTGGCACCAGGGAGGCAACAAACCATCCTGGAGTCACGTCTACGGCCACAGAAACGCCTATCTGTTCCCCTTACGATAGAATCCCCTACCACTATTGCTCTCCCAGTCTTTTTCCTCCCTTCCTGAGCAGCAGAAGCACCCCTGATGCCAGGAAGTTGGCTGCTGCTGCCTTCCCCATGTAAGTTATCCCCCTCAATAGTATCCAAATCGGTATACCTATTTGAGAGGGGTTGGCCACAGGGGTCCCCTGCACTACCTGCCTGCTTCTACTGCTCCGCCTGATGGTCACCCATTTCCCTTCTGCCTGTGCAGCCCTTACTTGTGGTGTGACCAACTCACTAAACGTGTTATCCACGACCTTCTCAGCATCGCGAATGCTCCAAAACTCATCCATCCACAGCTCCAGTGCCTCAATGCGGTCTGCTGGTAGCTGCAGCTGGATACATTTCCAGCACACATGGTCGTCAGGGACATCGGCAGTGTCCCTGAATTCCCACATAGTGCAGGTGGAGCATAACACGGGGCTGGGCTGTCCTGACATGACTTACCCTTTAATTAATTTAAATTAATTCAATACCACCAATTAAAGATATACCCTAGGGCGCTTGTATGGCAGAAGTCCCCGCTACACCAGAGAGACCCTAGAAAATATAAACCGCAGAATTGAAGTTATCTTACAGCTAAATGATATATTTAAGGGCTCTGGTTTACAAACAAACTAGATGATGAATATCACACCTTAGAAACTATAAATCACAGAGTTTAATTTTAAAAAGAGAGAAATACTCACCAACCAATCACTTACCTGCTTTCTGGTGACGTCACACTTCGATTTCTTTCTACCTCTCTCCTGTGGACAACACTGACTCAGACAGTGAATATCAGCAAGCTACTTGAACCTGGAGGGGCATCACAATCAATCCTGATCCTATTCTTACCCAACATTTACATACAAGTAATTTCCAGTGCGGTGCCCAACCATCAATCAGGAAGAAACCTCATAGAGTCATAGATTTATACAGCGCTGAAAGAGGCCCTCCGGCCCATCGTGTCTGCACTGGCCATCAAGCCCTATCAAATCTAATCCCATTTTCCATCTTTTGTTGAAGTGGCAAATCATGGAATCACCTCTTGTCTATTAGTGAATGGAAAATGATGTGGCTTGTGACAAATGCTGCACTTGAATTCCTGATCTGCTCTCATCCTACCAAAATTAACCACCTCACCTTTTAGAGTCATAGTGATAGAGTTATACAGCACAGAAAGAGGCCCTTTGGCCCATCATGTCTGCACTGGCCTTCAAGCCCTGTCTATTCTAATCTCATTTTCCAGCACTTAGTCCATAGCCTTGTATGCTATGGCATTTCAAGTGCTCATCTATGTGCTTCTTGAATGTTGTGAGGGATCCTGCCTCTACCACCCTTTCAGGCAGTGAGTTCCAGACTCCAACCACCCTCTGGGTGAAAACGTTTTTCCTCAAATTCCCTCTAAACCTCCTGCCCCTTACCTTGAAGCTATGTCCCCTGGTTATTGACCCCTCTACTAAGGGGGAAAGTTCCTTTCTATCTACCTTATCGATGCCCCTCATAATTTTGTGCACCTCAATCAGGCCCCCCTCAGCCTTCTCTGCTCTCAGGAAAACAACCCCAGCCTGTCCAATCTCTCTTCATAGCTGAAACGCTCCAGCCCAGGTAACAGCCTGGTGAATCTCCTCTGCACCCTCTCCAATGCAATCACATCCCTCCTATAGTGTGGCGACCAGAACTGCACACAGTATTCCAGCTGTGGCCTAACTAGCGTTTTGTACAGCTCCATCATAACCTCCCTGCTCGTATATTCTATGCCTCGGCTAATGAAGGCAAGTATACCATATGCCTTCTTAACCATCTTATCTACCTGTCCTGCTGCCTTCAGGGATCTATGTACATGCACACCAAGGTCACTCTGATCCTCTGTCCTTCCTAAGGTCCTACCATTCAGTGTGTATTCCCTTGCCTTGTTAGTCCTCCCACAATGCATCACATCACACTTTTCATGGATAAATTCCATTTGCCACTGTTCTGCCCATCTGACTAACCCATCTATATCATCCTGTAGCCTGAGGCTTCCCTGCTTTCTATTTACCACTCCACCAATTTTCGTGTCATCTGCGAACTTACTGATCATACCTCCTACATTCATATCTAAATCATTAATGTACACTACAAACAGCAAAGGACCCAGCATCGATCCCTGCAGTACACCACTGGACACAGGCTTCCAGTCACAAAAACAACCTTCGACCATCACCCTCTGCCTCCTGCCACTAAGCCAATTTTGGATCCAATGTGCCAAATTGCCCTGGATCCCATGGGTTCTTAACTTCTTGACCAGTCTCCCATGCAGGACTTTGTCAAAAGCCTTACTGAAGTCCATGTAGACTACATCAACTGCACTGCCCTCATCCACACACCTAGTCACCCCCTCAAAAAATTCAATCAAATTGGTTAGACGTGATCTCCCCCTGACAAAGCCATGCTGACCATCCTTGATTAATCCTTGCCTCTCCAAGTGGAGACTAATTCTGTCCCTCAGATTTTTTTCCAATAATTTCCCTACCACTGATGTTAGGCTCACTGGCCTGTAATTCCCTGGTTTATCCCTACTACCCTTCTTGAATAACGGTACAATGTTGGCTGTCCTCCAGTCCTCTGGCACCTCCCCTGTGGCCAGAGAGGTTCTGAAAATTTGTGTCAGAGCCCCTGCAATCTCCTCCCTTGCCTCACACAGCAGCCTGGGATACATCTCGTCTGGGCCTGGGGATTTATCCACTTTTAAGCCCGCTAAAACCGCTAGTACCTCCTCCCTCTCAATGCTAATTTGTTCAAGTATATCACACTCCCCCTGCCTGATTTCTATGCCTATATTGTCCTTCTCCATAGTGAACACAGATGCTTTTTTGAGATATATAAATGACTTGGATATTGGAATACAGAGTAGAATTTCTAAATTTGCCGATGACACCAAACTTGGGGGTGTGGCAAACAGTGATGATGATACCAATCGACTGCAACAGGACATAGAAAGGCTAGCAGAATGGGCAGACAAGTGGCAGATGGAATTTAATAGAGAAGTGTGAGGTGATGCATTTTGGCAGAAGGAACAGGGAGAGGCAATATACACTTAATGGCACAGTTTTAAAGAGTGTGCAGGGACAGAGGGACCTGGGAGTTAATGTGCATAGGTCCTTGAAGGTGGTGCAACATATTGAGAGAGTGGTTAGCAAAGCATATGGAATCTTAGGCTTCATAAATAGAGGTATTGAGTACAAAGGTAGAGAAGTTATGCTGAACTTTTATAAAGCATTGGTTAAGCCACAACTGGAGTATTACATCCAGTTCTGGTCACCACATTTTAGGAAGGATGTGAAGGCCCTTGAGAGGGTGCAGAGGAGATTCACCAGAATGGTTCTGGGATGGGGGATCTTAGCTACAAGGATAGGTTGGGGAAGCTGGATTTGTTTTCATTAGAGCAAAGGAGGTTGAGGGGTGATTTGATAGAGGTGTAGAAGATTATGACGGTTTTGGATAGGCTAGACAGGGAAAGGCTGTTCCCACTTGTTGATGGTACAAGGACTAGGGGACACAGATTTAAGGTTTTGGGCAAGAGATACAGGGGGGATGTGAGGAAAAACTTTTTTACGCAGCGAGTGGTGAAGACCTGGAATTCGCTGCCGACGGAAATGGTGGAAGCGGAGACACTCAGGGCTCGATTTTCATTGACCCGTGGAGTCAGGATTGGAGGCGTGTGGGGGGTTAAAGTCCCGAATTCGGGGGTCCCGACACCATCCCGCCCCCAACCCGCCTCCATGTAAGTTTCAAAGGAGGTGGGTATCCGCCCCGCACTGGGACCCGCCTACCTGGGGCGGGAAGGGATTAGTGCCAATTAACTGCCTGTTAACAGGTAGTTAGCAGGCAGTTTTTAGCCTAATCCCTATTTTAAAGCTTGAAGTGTGGGATTCCCAACAGCTCCAAACCACGCCAAGTTAGAGGAATCGGACCGTCGGGTTGAAAGACTTGGAGGGGTCGAGATGTCGGTGTTCAGGTGAGTGATGGGTGCATGAGTGCAAAGGTAAGTGTGTTTGGTGTGTCTAAAGTGTGTAAAGAATTTTAAATGACCTTTTCTTACCTTTTCAGCCTTCTTTCCTCTAGGTTTCGGGATTCCCTCATCTCACCGGCACAGAAAGCAGAATGGCTGCGAACTGTCAAAAGTGACAGCCTGCAGCTTTCTGTGCCGGTGAGATTTCTAACTGAGTCTGTGTAGAAGGACTCAGGGTAGAAGTAAGATTGTCAGTGTTTGACAGCTTCAAATAGCTGTGAAACACTGATATATCATCTATCAAAACGTCTTGACAGATGAAATTTCAGTCTGTGACGTCACCTGTTGTCGGGTGGCCCTTAATTGGCCTGTTGAGCCCGCTGGGCGGGCTCAACAAGGTCAATCAAGTTAAAATCGCGTGGATTGGCCGCATCTCGATGGAGGCGGGACTCTTCCCGACTTCTGAATGAAAATCACCCCCTCAATGTTTTCAAGGGGAGACTAGATAGGCACTTGAGGCAAATAAACTTGCATGGCTACTGGGATAGAGTGGGGAAATGAGACTGTCTGGATTGTTCTGCAGAGAGTTGGCATGGACTCGATGGGCCGAATGGCCTCCTTCTGTGCTGTTATGACACTGTGGGCTGGATTTTCATTCAGGTGCGGGTTACGTGTTATCCACATGAATCTAATTCGATGTGGGAGATTGATGCTATTTTAACTAAATTGCCCAATTGAGTTCCAGCGTGTGGGAACCCATGGCAAATGAGTTTCTCCAGTCTGAAAGTCGCCTCCGATGACGTCATCATTGCTGCTGCATTTAAGGTCTACAAGAAGCCTTGCTTCTTCTGCAGACTGCCAACCTTTTGGCATTTGCTGATCCACTGAGTTGGAAGCAGAATGGCCAGAGAAAGAATGAGGTCTGCACCCCGTTTCGACGACGTTGCCCTGCAGGCTTTAGTGGAGGGAGCAAGAGCTCACAAGGAGGTGCTCTTCCCTTCATCAGGGAGACAAAGGCTGTGTGGCTGCAAGTGGCAGAGGAGGTCAACTCCTTATCGGCTACCCGCAGAACCTGGATACAGTGCAGGAAGAGATTTCATGACCTTCAGCGCACTGGAAAAGTGAGTACGAATTTCACATCACTCTCAATCTGATCCCCATTGCCTTTCCTCACCAGCACTCAGCTTTAGCAATCTCTTCCTCCACATCCCACTTGACACTGACATCCATGCACCCTTACCCATTCCCTCTCTATGGTCACATTCACCTAACTATTCGACTATGCAGCCCTCACACTCTCTATCACTGTGATGCTATGAAAACAACTGACAACACACAGGGAGGGCCCTTGCTCTTGCCACCTCACTCCATCTTTGTCTCCTTCTAAGCATCTATGCTATGGATTCTCTACACTCACACCTTCATTCTCACTCAACCTTCCCTTGTCTCCCTCATTGCAGGAAAAGAGAGCTCACAATAAAAGAGAACGAGTGAGGACAAGAGGAGGGCCACCCTCAGTAGCCCACCTCACCCCCTGGGAGGAGGCGGTCCTGGAGATAGTCGGAGTGGAGGACGATGCGCATGTGGAAGATGGACAGACGGGTGCATCACACCAAGCTGGTGACAGAATAGTTTTCCATCTCTCTTATTGACATTGCATGAGTCGCTGATAATCTTTCGGAAGCTCTAACAGATGGGCTTATGATCATCTGCAATATGCAATGTTCATGTAACCTTGGCATCACATCTCTGACTGTTTCCTTTACTCCCCCACAGGACCATCGCAAGCACCCGTCCCCACTAGCCAGGAGGAACAGGCTGAGCATCCAGACTCCTCAGAGGAAGCTGCATCCTCTGAGGGCGCAGTGTCAGCGGAATTCAGTGCACCCAGCACCAGCGCAGACACTCACATCTCGGTGGGACCTTCGGGACATAGAGTAGTGTTGTCACCTGATGTATCACAGCTCACAAGTGAGCATCAGCAGATTGTGGAGACAGGGACAGCAGTGGAGAGTCCGAGTCGGAGGGCGCAGGACTCTGCCAGCTCAGCTCAGCTGCATGTCGACCCTCTGCCTCTGGGTCCATCCACAGTATCAGTGGTGATGGCACTCCAGGAACAGATGCAGGAGTCTCTGGCAGGTTTTGTCTCCAGGGTCGCTGCGAGTGTGGAGCGAATGGAGGAGTCCCTCGCTAACATGAGCAGAGCCTTTGTGGAGTCATTGGCATATGAACGCATCAACATGGAAAGGATGGCAACCTCCATGGAGGTGCTAAGTCGCCAGAGTGTTGTAAACATGGTGAGTGTTCAGAATAGACTGACATCTTTGGAGGAGCGATGGTCAGCTATTGAACAGAGAAACCAGACCTTCATGGCAGTTCCTCTGAGTAGGACTACCAGTGCAGATACGGGTCCCCATGGCCCCCCTGATGTGCAGCAAGGTGCTCTCAAACCACTTGCAAGTGCTGAGGGGGACCTGACCCATGAGAGGGAAGTTGGTGGCAGACACCAAGGAAGTGAGGGCTCCTCTCCAAGCGCTCACACTTCCATGCCACTGCAGAGCCCTCGGTCAGAGCCCCACCAGAGTCCACACCCAACTGAGATCGGTGTCTCAACCCCTGCACAGCCACAGGAGCAGCAGACTGTTGACGAGCCCCCACAGGTTCGCCACCCCAGAGGATGCCCGCCAAAGGTGTTGAGACAGGACCAGCAAGAAAGTAAGCAAGGGGCCTCCACATCTGCTGAAGCCACAGGTGAAGCACCACGTAGGAGCACGCGTAAGAGAAAGATACTGCACAAATAGTCACAAGGGTAGGCACTTGGGTGAAATTTGATGTTTTATGTGTAAAAGCCATCATATGATTCATGTACATAAAAAACCTGATGGCTACTGCTGTAGTTATGGCGTGTGTCATTTCGCGAATGGGACTTCCACATTGAGGGCTTAGGATTACTTGCAATTGTCAGTATGGTGGTCAAATTGCTAGGATCAGCTGGTTCGTGGCCATTGTCGATGCTCAGGTAAGAAGATGCGAGGCAAAAGCGCTTGAGTGGCTAGGCTAAGCAAATCTGGCCAAGGTGAGTGCGTTCCTTGCATCCCGGGCAGCTATTTTCTCGCGTACTGCTGCCAC
This sequence comes from Somniosus microcephalus, assembly GCF_052327205.1. NCBI lineage: Eukaryota > Metazoa > Chordata > Chondrichthyes > Squaliformes > Somniosidae > Somniosus > Somniosus microcephalus. The sequence continues at coordinate 151,240,277 of NC_140988.1, forward strand.
TGGTTGATGGGCCTCTGCAGCATGTTCGTTTTTGCTCTCCTCCTCCTCCTCCTCATCTGAGGAGGATTTGTGAGGAGCCACTTGGTCCTCAGGAATCTGCAAGTCACGACGTTGTGCCATGTTGTGAAGCGCACAGCAAACCACGACGATTCTGGAGACCCTGGCTGTTGAGTACTGCAGGGCTCCACCTGATCTATCCAGGCATCTGAAGTGAATCTTCAGCAAACCGATGGTTTGCTCGATTATGGCTCTGGTGGACATGTGGCTGGAGTTGTAGCTCTCCTCAGCTTCGTTGGATGATCTACTCAACGGCGTCATTAGCCACATCCTCAGGGGATAGCCCTTGTCTCCAAGTAGCCATCCTTTAAGTTGGTCTTGCGGACTGAATAGCGGAGGCACACTAGACTGGCGTCGTATGAAGGAGTCATGGCAACTGCCAGGGTACTTGGCACAAACATGCAAAATTTCCTTCTTGTGGTCACACACCAGCTGAACGTTAAGGGAGTGAAAGCCCTAGCGATTGAGAAAACTACCTGGATTGCGATGAGGTGCCTTAAGGGCCACATGTGTGCATCAACGACACCCTGCACCCTTGGAAAGCCTGTCAGATGAGCTAATCCAACTGCACGCGCCGTGACACCTGCTCGATCCTTGGTGAAATGGATGCAATTGTATGCGATGGCATGCGTTACCTGCATGATGCAAGTGTGTGCGACTGCTTGGGAGATGCCGCTGATGTCTGCTGCTGATCCCTGGAATGAGCCTGAGGCAAAAAAGTTGAGTGCGGTGGTGACTTTGACGGCCACTGGTAAGGGTTATCCACCTGGTCCTCTGGCCTGCAGGTCTTGTTGCAGCATTGCGCAGATGTCTCCCACCACCTCTCGCGAAAGTCGGAGCCGCCTTTGGCACTGCTGCTCAGACATGTTGAGATAGCTGACCCTGTGTCTGTAGACCCTGTTTGGGGGGTATCTCCTGCGCAGATGGGCTTCCATGCACTGGCCCCTTCTGCTGTTGTTGGGGCTGCTGTTGTTGTTGCTGTTGTTGTTCGGCCTCATCTAATATCCAGAAGGGAAGGAAATAAATGGCTCCCATGCTTCTGGTAGATGCCTCAGTTGAGGAAGCGCTCAGTGAAGGTGGCGAGAGGGGTTTCCCAGGAGGTCACACTGGAGATGGGTGTGAGGCTCCAAACTTCCACAGCTGTGGTTATGCCTTCTAAAAGTTCCCCCAGACTTGAGACAACAAAGTCCTGCCACCTGCAAATGGTGGCTGATCAAATCTCCTATTTAATGGTTGACCTGCAGCTGATAGTCAGCAATCCAATTGTGCTCACGCCAGGTTTCACCGTTGTGTTTCAGAACAGGCATGTTTCACATGGGAAAAGGGTTAAAATCGCAATAGCCATTCAAAACGGCATTATAGAGGCAATTTAGTGCTTGTTAAGGGCCTTGTAGGGGGTGGTGTGGTTGGAGCGTGCACGCAGTCTGTTATGCCCCTGACTATTTGTGAGCAGTTCGAATCGCTCCCACGCCCCTGGGTTCTAGACACTGGACTTAGGTACAGGCGGCGATACAGAAAGACTCGAGTAGACAGGTGGTTTGGATGTAAGAAAACCAAGATTTTATTGAAATAGAAATTAACACAAACTTACGAGAAATTACTAGTATAAAATTACAGGCAAATACAAATAATATACTTATACAGGGAATGGGGAACACACGGCACATCAAGGGAAAACAAACGATCTTAACAATCCCCTTTTCCTTATCCCACCCCTTATACCTAACTAGATTAAGCTATGAGGGGCCAGAGTTCATGCTCACCAATCCGAAATAAAACCAACTGTTAACGAGTGTGAGTTTTGAAGTCTGGTCTCTGGTCTTTCTAGGTACCCCGTCGCCACGTGGTCTTCAGGGGCGCGGTGCTGGGTCTGCTACTGCGACACACCTTCTCCCTTCCGCTGCCGTCGTCATCTCGTCGCGATGGGTTCTCCTCTTCTTCTCCCTCAGGCGGTTGTCGGCAGCACCGTTGTGCCTACAGGGCAGTTGGCAGTTTTAACTGCCTAGATTGTCCTACCCAAGCTTAAGAACGCCAGTTTATTCGTCGTGGCGTGGCCACCTGCATTTTCGCAGTGTTCAATGAGGAATGTTTGTCTTCCTAAGCGCCAGCTTATAACTAGGTGCTTGGTTTTCTTATCGATACATTTTTCGCTGCCCTGCTCTGCCATTATCGAGTTGTTATCATCTTCTTCATCTCTACTCGTCTCGTCTCATCTCTGCTACGGGGAGAGAACCCGCCACGAGGCCAGGGCATGAGTACGAGCGGCAGCCCAATAGGCCGGAGCCACGAGAGCAGAGCAAGAGCCAAGAAGAGCAGCAAGCAGAGAGAGATTGCTACCCGGGGCCTGCAGTTATACTCCTCACGATAGCCCCTTATCTGCGCGCCAAATCAGGTTAGTTCATTGTCCCAATCTTGGCGGGCTAGTTTAAATAATTGTAGCAATCTAAATATCTGTTTTTAGGTGGCTGGTGATCGCACCTACTGGCCTGATGTCTGAGCTGTATTGTTATTAATGCATTTTAATCGGCCTGCCCAGCCTCAATGGCTTCCTTAAGCTGTTTCCGATTGTTTATGCAAACAACTTGATGGCCTCAAGTATAGGCCTAACTGGTTTTGGTCTGTCTACGATTTGGCTTAATGCATAATTCAGAGTCCTGCTGTCTGCTTTCCAAAATACAAAAGTCCTTCACAGAAACTGCATTTTAGGATTCGATTTCCCCAAAAGCTGCTTGTGACACAGACTCCAAGCTTTTAAAATCTTGCAGGCTTTTGGCCACGAGGTGCGGACGCCATCTTTGGGTACCCCTTTTAAAATGTCCATGCAGGGTCCCTTTTATTAATAACTAGCTGGGGGTACCCGGCGTTGCCAGGGCAATTTTGGGCCGCACGGTCTCACTGAACTGTAGGATTGGTCAACCAGCACGTCACTCAACGCTAATGAGAGGTAGGATTGGTCAACCGCTAATGAGTGGAGTTTTGAGGATTTTTGAACGTTTTTTGTATACTGTCCGAACAAGTTTTGTCTGACCAAAAAGTAAATATGCCTATGAGACTCCCCTAACGATAAGCTTTCTTTTGATATAACATGCGTGTAGGTACGCTCTATAACGTTTGATTGTATAGCCGGACAGACAGACAGACAGACAGACAGACAGACAAACAGACAAACTTTTTTATTATATAACTAGCTGGAGTGCCCGGCGTTGCTGAGGCTTTTTCGAGGACATGTTGTTGTTGGAAGAGAGAGAGAGAGCGACTGGGGGGAAGAGAAAGAGCGACTGGGGGGAAGAGAGAGAGCGACTGGGGGGAAGAGAGCGAGCGACTGGGGGGAAGAGAGAGAGCGAGAGACTGGGGGGAAGAGAGAGAGCGAGAGACTGGGGGGAAGAGAGAGAGCGAGAGACTGGGGGGAAGAGAGAGAGCAACTGGGGGGAAGAGAGAGAGCGACTGGGGGAAGGGGAAGGGGAGGAAGGGGAAGGGGAGGGGGGAGGAAGGGGAGGGGGAGGAAGGGGGGAGGGGGGGAGGGGGGACAGGCGGGAGGGGGGCAGGGGCGGGGAGGGGGGAGGGTAGGGGGGCAGGGAGGGGAGGGAGTGGGGGAGGGGAGGGGAAGGGTGTGGGGGGAGCGGGAGGGGGAGGGGGGTGTGGGGGAGGCAGGGGAGGGGGGTGTGGGGGGGGAAGGAGGGGGAGGGGGGAGAAAGGGAGGGTGGGAGAAAGGGGGGGGAGCTAGCAGACCCTTTCCCCTCTGCCGGCGATGGCTCTGCGGAGCTCCATGCCGCCCCACGCACTGACATGGCTCAGCCCGAGCCCCGCCCTCCCGAGCCCCGGCCTCCCGAGCCCCGCCCTCCCGCGCCCCACCCTCCCAAGCACCGGCCTCCTGAGCCCCGCCCTCCCGAGCACCAGCCTCCCGAGCCCCGTGATCCCGCTCTCCCGAGCCCCGCCCTCCCGCTCTCCCGAGCCCCGCGCTCCCGCTCTCCCGAGCCCCGCCCCTCCGAGCCCCGCGCTCGCGCTCTCCTGAGCCCCGCCCCCCCCGAGCCCCGCCCCCCGAGCCCCGCGCTCGTGCTCTCCCGAGCCCCGCCCCCCCGAGCCCCGCGCGCGTGCTCTCCCGAGCTCCGCCCTCCCGAGCTCCGCCCTCCCGAGTCCCGCCCCCCCGCCTGAGCCGGCTTCAAGACCAGAGGGAGAGACTCCACCGCGCAACCTACCGCGTGAGGCCCAGCTGGACTCAAGTCGTGCTCCGGGTGGAAGTTGACGCGCGCGCTGACTCCCGCCCGCCCGCCTTTACTAAGATGGCGGCGGTGGCGACGCTCGGCTCAGGCCCGCCCCCTCCAGCCTTCACAAAGATGGCGGCGATCGCGGGCCTTTTGTTGATCGCGATGGGAGGTGCCTAGCTCGGGCGTGGCTGGGTAACAGAGGCCCAGGCTTTGAGGCCTGGAAAAACGGTGAAAGGTAGGAAAATTATAGAGGTTAGAGAAAAGATTTACAAATTAATTAGCTTTTTTAAAAAACAATTTGTGTTTTAAAAGAAACTTTTTTTTTGCTGGAAATTTATATTTGAAAAGAAACACGCAGAAAGTGGGAAAAAGAAATGAACAGTTTGGAATCAAGATGGCGGCTACTCACCTCATTTCAGAACAATAAGGCCCGCCCACACACGCACCAATTGGTCAACCGTCAGGTCACTGAAGTGTAGGATTGGTCAATCGTCCTGTCACTCGACCCTAGGACGGCCCGCTTGCACACGCTATGAACCCGCCCCCATGACGCAGCGATTGGTCGACCGTCGGGTCACTCGACTGTACGATTGGTCAACCTTGATGTCACTCAATGCTAATAAGCGGATAATGAGCGGAATTTTGAACGTTTTCTCGATACCATGGGCACAATTTTTGTCTCACCAAAACGTAAATATGCTTATGACCGTTCTGGAATCGTAAGCTTTCTTTTGATGTAACGCACGTGTAGTAACGCTTTATAACTTGAGAGTGTATAGCCGGACAGACAGACAGACAGACAGAAGTACCGCTTTTATGTATAGATATAGATAGATAACCTTGGGGAAATGAGGAAATTTTGCAAATCTTACACCCCCCCCCCCGTGATAATAAAACTTGCTTGAAGTATCATTGTTACAAGGTGAGCAAAATTTTCTGACACTCCATCGTCAACCTTCCCCTGTAATTAGCTATCTAATACACCCACGACATATGCACTTCCCATTCCACGAAAATGTAGTGTACATAAGCATACATAGGATAAATTACAGACCTTTACACACATCCAAGCATGGAGGGGGTCCTACACCCCTGCACCACTTGGTACACATACATCTTTATTAAACACGTCGCAAAAAAACAACAGAAAAGAACTTTATTAAAAACAACAAACACAAAAAAACAACAATCTTTAATCAGAATACAAGGAAAAAGACTTAAACAGGCGTATCTCCCTCCACCTTTACATTATGTTCCTTCCAGATCTTCTGGTTTCGGAACTCTAACAACTGACCTTTTCCCTTATACTGAATGCAAACTAGATACAACACTATCCCTAACTGGCAAACCACGAGAATGTGGGAAGCCAGTCTGATCCACGAAGGGACCTCTATGTTATTGAAGATGTCCCACCAGGGTGGAATCACAATATCCAATATCTTAGTCCCTATCTCTAATGTTTTCTGCTCTAGAGTGTAAAAATGTTTCTGCAAAACTATAACGGCTTTGAGTATTTTGGTAAGGTGTTCAGGGAGAGGGGGAATTTTGTAGCCAAAGTGCGCTACGTACTTTTGCAAATTCGTAAAATTCTCTTTCACAGTGAGGTGAACAGTGGAGGGTTCAGGAATGGGGACAATTCGCTCCTGGGCCACTTGAACTTAAAGCAGAAGCTGCTGTCACTAACCGGGCAGTGTGAAGGAGGTACTGGGAGAGTGAACCCAACAATACAGCGGCCCGTCCGATAGCTGCAGCGGCCCGTCCGATATTCTTTTCTCCCCCCCCACCCGACCCGACCCGAACCGACCCCCGACCCATCCGATATTCTTTTCTCCCCCCCCCCACCCGACCTGACCCGACCCCCCGAACCGAGTCGCGGCCCGTCCGATATTCTTTTCTCCCCCCCTCACCCGACCCGACCCGACCACCCCCCCGACCCGAACCGCGGCCCGTCCGATATTCTTTTCTCCCCCCCGACCCCCCCGACGCACGACCCGACCCCCCCGACCCGCCCTCCCCGACCTGAACCGCGGCCCGTCTTTGCGTGTTTTTCCAACTCCGCTATGATTTCTTTTAAATGGACCGTCATGGCCTGGTCCTCATGCAACTCTGAGCCCACTACCTTGTTCTCATCCAGTAATATCTTCTTTAACTGTGTTTTTAAGCCATTTATCTGGGTCTGCAGCTCTATGTCATCTAAACTGTTGATGACAGAGGACCCAGTATTAAACGTAGTAAAATCATCATTCCATACTCCCCTTCTTTGCCTCCCTGCATTACCCAAAAACTCTCGGTTTGTGGTGTACAGTTCGGTTTTGTCCACATGGGCGAAATCGAACTCAGAACTTCTTGAACATGTCCTTTAATAGGGCCTGGTATAGCTGCTCTGTTTCTTTGGGACACCACTCCGGTAAATGTACCTCGGTGAGATTTAAAATAACGGAGGCTACCGCGTAGTGTACCCCCTGGTACAGCACCTGATCGGTGGGGACTAGTACCAGCCCGTTCCCTGGTCCCTTGGTGGTGGTGGGGCACCCTTCCCTGTGTATCCTCGCCACCTGCGCTGTGGGCAGGGGTTTACGGGGGCGGGTTACAAGCTCAGTGGTGTTGACTGGGATCGGGGAGAATGGGACTGCGCACACCTTCCGGCTGGCATCCCACTTCATCCCTTCCCTGGCGTCTTGCCACTGCCGGTGGAAAACAATGGATATGCCTGCGGGGCAGATCTCCTCTGACCCCCACATATACAGATATAAATCCCTTGGTCCGGTTCCCACCACTTGTCCCAACACACACTTAATCCTCCATGAGTCCCTGTAATCGTCCGGTGGGTGTTGTTGCCCAACCGTTCCCACTCGACTTCGGGGTTCCTCATATCTTTGCTCAGCTTTCTGAGCCACCACCACCTATCCAGAGGAATGTGTCCTTTACACGTTAAACATATGCGCTTTCCAACGGTGACGCTGACCCGTGTGGTAATGACCCATACCCTGGGGCACAGGAGGGAGGCCTCCCCGTACGTGAATCCGGTTTGGCTGGAGTACTGAGACGAATTGGACCACAGCCATCCTGGCCACCTTCCCTCGTGGACGTAGACAGCGGTCTCCTCCGCATCCCGTTCACCGCTTCCGTCGGTCGCTATAGGCGCCTTGTCTCCCGAGCACCCGTAGATGTGGGAATCCTGTACATCGCCTCGCCCTCCGAGGCTCATCCCAATCAGGGTGAATAGGATTACGATCCCCTTCATCCTGAAAGTCTTTCTGCAAAAAGATGCAAAAACATGCAGCCAGGTCCCCAAGAGATTCTCTGGCTTGGTGAAGCATGGTCGGGTCCCGCGACCTCGACCCAAATATACACACTCTTGGCAGATTCCTTACTTAAAACTACCCATCACTTTATTTAACTTAAACTAAAACACCCAAACTTAAGCTAAATACTTAAACTTAACAATAAACAATAACCAAAATTTAAACTAAAACTATATACATCCGCCGACCGTCTCCGGGCGGCCAGGCTAATTTCTGGTCTGACTGCGGCTCACCGCTACCCCCGGCGTGACCGCACCGTCCTTGACTGTTGGTCCCTCGCAGCCCATGGCTGCTGGCTGAGGACCTCTGTCCTTGGACCTCTCCCTGACACGTGGGGTGGCCCTTGGTAACTGGAGGGCTGATGACCATGGCTTTCTCGGCTGGGGCGTCCGTGGGGATCATCTAGGGACTTTGGCGGGTGGGGCTTTCTTGGCCGCTGGGCCTTTAACCCGAACCGCTGCTCCTTCAGGCTTGACCTCTCCCGAACCTGGGCTAGGGGCAGGTAACTCTTCGCAGTCTGCTGCTGCGAGCTGAGAGTCTCCGCCCCCCAGGTCCCATGGCTGGGTCCGGGGCAGGGTTTTTGACCTCAGGTCCCTCCCTCTCTACACCTGGGTTAGGGGCGGGGTTTTTGCCCTCAGGTCCCTCCCCCTCGTCTGGATCCCAGAAGAGTGGGGGAGTGTCCCAATCGATGGGCGGGATGGCCCCTCCCTTTAAGCAAGCCACAGCGCCTGCCTGTGCAGTCTGTGAGGTCGCTCCTGCTGCAGGCTGAGGATTTCTATCCTCAGACCTTATCCCAACTGGCTGTTCTCTCCTCTCGGGCTTAAACAACTTGCACTGGTTAATATAACCAGCGGCCTGTTTTAAAACCTTGTCCACTGCCCCGAACGGGCCTTCTAGGGACTCCCCATTCTCTTCCCTTACCGGGACGGCCTCACAGACGGGATCTCGGGCCTGGACCTGCTCTGTGTGCCTCCCTTGTCCCGGACTGCGGCTACTGGGCCTGCTCTACAGGGATCCCATAACTCTCCTTCCCTGGCCTGTAACATTTGCATATTGAATTATCATTGGCCTGCAGGCATCTGTAAGGAATACCTATTATATTTACATGTGATCACATGCTGAGTTGTCATTGGCCTGCAGGCATCTGTAAGGACTACTATTGTTTGGAAGATCCAGGCTAGGGGTCCTAATGCCATGCTTTGCCCACTGGTGTTGCTATGAGTAAGATCACAGACCTAATGCTTAATAAAAGAGTTAAACTGTAATACTCCATTGTCCTGCAATTTATTACTTTTATACAAAGTGTGTAAAACAAGACATGGCCCTCTGCTCGGCTACCTCCTTGGTCCTTTGGTTACCATCCCACATGGTAGGGAGAGATCCTAAAACCATGGCCAAAAGTTTGGCCATTTCCCCAGCCTGCTTGTTCCCTGCGGCTGCTATTGGGCTAAATGGGACCTCGTTAGACCCAGGTGGATTGGTCGTGCCTTCTGGATGGACTACCATGCTGGAAGCTCCAGTGTCCACCGAATATCTCCCCTGCACCGTCTCCACCCGTCCTGTCCCCACAGGGCCTGTTCCCCTCATCGTTTTCAAGGGGACACAGGTCGGCAGGCTGCGCTGGTTCTAGTCAAGGCTGTGGGTTGGATGGGGCTGATGGGGTCAGAGCACCGGTAGCTCCACTTCTTAGTGATATTCACCTTGCTAAACACATAATCAGAAATCCTTTCCACCATCATGGCTTGCTCATCCAAACCATTGTCTGCTGTATCGCAACCCTGTTGCCGGTGTCCTGCCGTGGTTGCCATTTCTGTAGGGGATGGTGTGGTTGGCACGTCCGCCCAGTCAGTTATGCCCCTGACTGTTTGTGAGCAGTTCGAATTGCTCCCACGCCCCTGGGTTCTAGACACCGGACTTAGGTACAGGCGGCGATACAGATAAGACTCGAGTAGACAGGTGGTTTGGATGTAAGAAAACCAAGATTTTATTGAAATAGAAATTAACATAAACTTACGAGAAATTACTAGTATAAAATTACAGGCAAATACAAATAACTATACTTATACAGGGAATGGGGAACACATGGCACATCGAGGGAAAACAAACTATCTTAACAATCCCCTTATCCTTATCCCACCCCTTATATCAAACTAGATTAAGCTATGAGGGGCCAGAATTCATGCTCACCAATCCGAAATAAAACCAACTGTTAACGAGTGCAAGTTTTGAAGTCTGGTCTCTGGTCCTTCTAGGTACCCCGTCGCCACGTGATCATCAGGGGCGCGGTGCTGGGCCTGCTACTGCGACACACCTTCTCCCCTCTGCTGCCGTCGTCGTCTCGTCCCGATGGGTTCTCCTCTTCTCCCTCGGGCGGTCTTCGGCGGCACCGTTGTGCCTACAGGGCAGTTGGCAGTTTTAACTGCCTAGATTTTCCTACCCAAGCTTAAGAACGCCAGTTTATTCATCGTGGCGTGGCCACCTGCGATTTCGCAGTGTTCAACGAGGAATGTTCGTCCTCCCAAGTGCCAGCTTATAACTAGGCGCTTGGTTTTCTTATTGATACGTTTTTCGCTGCCCTGCTCTGCCCTTATCGAGTTGTTATCGTCTTCTTCATCTCTACTCGTCTCGTCTCGTCGGACTACTATACAAGTCCTGGGCTACCTGCTCAACTTCGTCTCGCCCATTTCTGCGGCCTGGGCGTCCTGGATGGCTATGGACTTGGGTCTCGTTCCCCTTCCCTGCAGTTGGTATGGTGTAACTGGCTACTGAAAATCTACTACGGGGAGAGAACCCGTCATGAGGCCAGGGCACAAGTACAAGCGGCAGCCCAAGAGGCCGGAGCCACGAGAGCAGATCAAGAGCCAAGAAGAGCAGCGTGCAGAGAGCAGAGAGAGATTGCTACCCGGGGCCTGCAGTTATACTCCTCACGATAGCCCCTTATCTGCGTGCCAAATCAGGTTAGTTCATTGTCCCAATCTTGGTGGGCTAGTTTAAATAATTGTAGCAATCTAAACTAACTGTTTTTAGATGGCCGGTGATTGCACCTACTGGCCTGATGTCTGAGCTGTATTGTTATTAATGCATTTTAATCGGCCTGCCCAGCCTCGATGGCTTCCTTAAGCTGTTTCCGATTATTTATGCAAACAACTTGATGGCCTCAAGTATAGGCCTAACTGGTTTTGGTCTGTCTACGATTTGGCTTAATGCATAATTCAGAGTCCTGCTGTCTGCTTTTCAAAATACAAAAGTCCTTCTTCACAGAAACTGCATTTTAGGTTTCGATTTCCCCAAAAGCTGCTTGTGCCACAGACTCCAAGCTTTTAAAATCTTGCAGGCTTTTGGCCATGAGGTGTGGATGCCATCTTTGGGTACCCCTTTTAAAATGTCCATGCAGGGTCCCTTTTATCAATAATAACCTTGGGGAAATGTGGAAATTTTACGAATCTTACAGCCTTAACGGCCTATCCCACCTCTTGGAGGCGGGATGGAGATGGGACCATCAGACACGAAATTTTGAAAATTGCGTGGAGGTGGGATGGAGGTGGGGTTGGGCCCGCCCACCAGTTTTTGCAATTTTAACCACCCGCACGCCTCCAATCCCGCCTCCACGGCCCAATGAAAATCCTGCCCTATGACTCTATGACTCTCTGATTGGATAATGCAAACTTTTTTCGAGCAAAAAACGCATTTGAAATAACAGGAGGCCACTGTAGTCAGCATGAATTTAGAAGCAGTGGGGCTGATTTTCCTGGAGCCGTCAGGCGGGCTTTCAGGCGTGTGTGGGGGGGGGAAATCGCAAAAATAGGGGGTCGCGAACTCCCCCCTGCCTTATTCCCCGCCCCGTCCGATTTTCACCCAGGCGTTTCTGTCCGACCCGAATCAGTCCCGCCCGCAGCAGGCGGGACTGGTCTTCAGGCACCTTAATCACCAATAATTGGCATCTATAATGCCATTTTAGGGGGCCCTTGCTATTTTCAGCCTTTTCCCATGTTAAACACGCCTGGTGGGAACCCTGCTGATGAAACCTAGCGTGAACAATATTGGATTGCTGACTATCAGCTGCAGGTCAATCAGGAAAGAAGAGATTTAATCAGACATCATTTGTAGGCTGCAGGACCTTGTTGTTTCAGGCTTGGGGCAACTTGTTCCAGGCTTAGTATAGGGTTTTTTTTGCACAGGCATGTTCGGGTCAGTCAGCTTTGCCTCTGACTACCTTCCTTGAGCGGTTCGAATCGCTCGCCCCCTGGGTTCTAGACACCGGACTTAGATACAGGCAGCGATACAGAGAAGACTCGAGTAGACAGGTGGTTGGATGCAAACAAAACCAAGATTTTATTGAAGAGGAAACTTGATACAACCTTATGGAAAATTATTAGTGTACACTTCTACAGGCAAAAATTACAAGAGAGTCATAATAATACTATATACTTGTACAGGGAATGGAGAACACACGGCACATCGAGGGAAAACAACTACCTTAACAATCCCCTTATCCTTATCCCACCCCCTATACCTAACTAGGTTAATCTATGAGGGGTCAGAATTCATGCTCACCAATAAAAAGGGTTTGTTAGACTCAAAACAGCGGTTGGGTTCGGGGTTTGCTCTTGGTGCTCTCTGGAGCCTGCCGTCGTCACGTGGGCTGCAAGGGCATTGTCCAGGTTCGAGTACCCCAAAGTTACAGGCTCTGCTTGGGAACTTTACCTTGCGGGGATGATTCTTCGCCGACAGCTTGAGTTTGCATGAAGATACTCGCAGGTCGGCTGAGGCTGAAGGCCCGATAATTCGAAGCCTACCCTCAGTTGGCCTTCCCCGGGTGGTCTTCCTCCTCCTCCCCTCGTTGTGTCCCGCTTCGCCTGGCCTGAATTGCCCGTGTTCGCCCGACCCGGTGTCGGGGCGAGTCTAGATGGAGTTGGAGAGGGCACAGGCAAAGGCCAGGGGGTAAGCGCGGGATGGGGGAAAGAGCAGCAGCCATGAGGGCGAGGGGCCGAAGGACTGGGGAGCGGTGATACTGACAGCAGCCGAGCAGTAATCTTCTTCTTCTTCTTCTTCCAACGATTACCACTACCCCTTGCTACCTGGGGGCCTTCAATTATACCTTCGTCGAAAAACCTTATCTGCCCACCAAATCAGGTTAGTTCTTTGTTTTATTTTTGGCGGGCTAGTTAAAATAATGGTAGCAATCTATACTGACGGGTTTTTAGATGGCCGGTAATTGCATCTACCGGCCCGATAATGGACTCGTGTTGTCCTGAAAGTCCTTGATGGGCTTGTCCAGCCTTGATGGATGTGTTTAATCTGTTTCCGATTATGTATGCGGACTGTTTGATGGCTTTAACTGTAGGCCTAATTGAATTCAGATCTGCCGCTAATTCGGCCTAATACATAATTCACAGTTTGTCTGGGTTCCAAATCACAAAGCTCTCTTCGCAGGAAACCTGCAGCCTTAGTTTCGATTTACCTCAAACAGCCTGGGCTGCAGAATCCATTTTGGAGACCCGCAGGCTTTCTGCCACGAGGCACGGACGCCATCTTGGGCACCCTTTTTAATTTCAAAGAAATGTCCACGCAGGGTCCCTTTTATAGATAATAACCTTCGGGGAAATGCACAAATTTTGTGAATCTTACATTCCCCCCTGTGATACTAAAACTTGCTTGAAGTATCATACTTTTCCAAAGCGAGCAAAATTTTTCTGACCCCCCATAGTCAGCCTTCCCCTTTAATTATCTATCCAATATACCCACGACACATGCACTTCCCATTCCACGAAAATGTAGTGTACATCAGCATACAAAGAGTAAAATCACAGGCTTTACACACACATCCAAGCATGGAGGGGGTCCTACACCCCTGCACCACTTGGTACGCATATCTTTATTAAACCGCGTCGCAAAAGAAAACAACAAAAGAAAAACCTTTAATTAAAAAAACAAACACAAAGAAACAACAATTCTTCAATTGAAATGCGGGAAAACTTAAACCGGCGTATCTTCCTCCACCTTTACATAATGTTCTTTCCAAAAGCTCTGGTTTCGGAATTCTGACCACCGACCTTTTCCCTTACACTGGATGCAAACTAAATACAGCACTATACCTAACTGGCAAACCACGAGAATGTGAGAAGCCAGTCTGACCCACGAAGGGACCTCTATGTTATTGAAAAGGTTCCACCAGGGTGGAGTCACAATATCCAATATCTTAGTCCCTATCTCTACTGTTTTCTGCTCGAGAGTGTAGAAATGTTTCTGTGAAACTATAATGGCTTTTAGAATTTTGGTCAAATGTTCAGGGAGAGGGGGAATTTCGTAGCCAAAGTGCGCTACATACTTCTGCAAGTTCGTAAAATTCTCCTTCACAGTGAGGTGAACAGTGGAGGGTTCAGGGATGGGGACAATTCGCTCCTGGGCCACTCGAACTTCTGCCTTGGGTTTAAAACAGAAACTGCTGTCACTAACTGGGCAACAGCTGTGCTGTCCATGCTGGTAGTGGGACACGCCAGTGGTGACACAGTATGTCCCACCCCCTATATATGCTACCTGCGGGGGAACATGGCCTTGTGCCATTGTCTCCGTGATGCAATTTATAGGCTTCGCATCAGCAGCTCTGAACCCACTGCGGTCTTGAGAAGGCATTCAAGTGCTGGGGGCACAGGATTATGTGTGCTCCCCTGCTCCAGAACCCTGAGAGGTCAGTACCTGTCATAGCGTGCTCCCACTTAATGACGTAAGGTGGGACCGCTGTGAACCGAATGTGTGCACCCCCCTGAATGACTCCAATGTTCTTTACCCTGTATACCGGGGCGGGTCGGGCTGTCCTACCCATGACCGTCATCCTAACTACTACTCCCATGATTGTGTGGTTGGACCGCCCACAATCCACGGGGACTGGATAGGCTTCGGAGGCTAGCCAGAGTTGGCACGGGCTTAATGTGTTCTCAAAAGGGTGGAGGGCTGCGAGGTGTTTGTTGCTAATCCAGGAGGGGACCAAACCTTGTTTTAAATCCTCCAGGTTACTGCGGCCCTCGCCCAGTAACCACGCCCCGTATAACGCGCACACCTCATTCTGCACAGCTTGGTCAGAAGCATTTCTGTCCTCCCTTATGAGAGCATTTACTGTCTTTGCGTACTTTTCCAACTCGGCTATAATCTCTTTTAAATGGACCGTCATGGCCTGGTCCTCATGCAACTCCAAGCCCACTACTCTGTTCTCATCCAGTAATATCCTTTTTAACTGTGTTTTTAAACCGTTTATCTGGGTCTGCAGCTCTATGTCATCCAAGCTGTTGATGACAGAGGACCCAGTGTTAAACACAGTAGAAACATCATTCCATACACCCCTCTTTGTCTCCCTGGGTTATCCAAAAATTCCCGGCGTGTGGTGTGGAGTTCGGTCTTGTCCATGTGGGCAAAATCGAACTCGTAAAACTTTTGGAACATGTCTTTTAATAGGGCCTGGTATAACTGCTCTGTTTCCTTGAGGCACCACTCCGGTAAGTGTACCTCGGTGAGATTTAAAATCACGGAGGCTACCGCGTAGTGTACCCCCTGGTACAGCATCTGATCGGTGGGGACTAATACCAATCCATTCCCTGGTCCCCTGGTGGTGGTGGGGCAATCTTCCCTGGATAACCTCACCGCCTGCGCCGTGGCTGGGGGCTTACGGGGGCGGGTCACCAGCTCAGTGGCATTGACTGGGATCGGGGAGAATAGGGCTGCACATGCCCCCAGGCTGGTGTCCCACCTTATCCCCTCCCCAGCGCCTTGCCCCTGCCGGTAGAAAACAATGGATATACCTGCGGGGCAGACCTTCTCTGACCCCCACATACAGATGTAAATCCCTTGGTCCGGTTCCCACCACTTGTCCCAACACACACTCAGTCCTCCATGAGTACCGGTAATTGTCCGATGGGTGTTATTCCCCAGGCGCTCCCATTCGACTTCGGGGTTCCTCGTGTCCTTGCTCAACTTACGGAGCCACCACCATCGGTCCAATGGAATGTGTCCTTTGCATGTTAAACATATTTGCTTTCCAACGGTGACGCTGACCCTCGCGGAAACGACTCACACTCGGGGGCACAGGAGGGAGGCTTCCCCGTACGTGAATCCGGTTTGGCTGGAGTACTGAGATGAATTGGACCCCAACCATCCTGGCCACCTTCCCTCATGGAAGTAGACAGCGGTCTCCTCCGCATCCCGTTCGCCACTCCCATCAATCGCCAGGGGCGCCTTGTCTCCCGAACACCCATAGATGTGGGAGTCTTGGACGTCGCCCCTCCTCTCCTCACTCATCCCGATTAGGGCGAATAGGACCACGATCCAGTCCATCCCAAACATCTTTCTTCAAAAAGATGTAAAAACATGCAGCCAGGTCCCAAAGAGATTCTCTGGCTTGGTGAGGCATGGTCGGGTCCCACAACCTCGACCCAAATATATACATTCTTGGCAGATTTCTTATTCAAACTACCCATCACCCTATTTAACCTAAGCTAAACACCCAAACTTAAGTTTAATAATTACACCTACTTAAACTTAAACTTAGACTAAACTATATACAACCGCCGCCCGTCTCCGGGTGGCCAGGCTAATCCCTGGTCGGACTGCGGCCCGCCACTACCCCCGGCGTGACCGCACCGTCCTTCACACTTGGTCCCTTGCAGCCCGAGGCTGCTGGTTGAGGGCCTCTGTCCTTGGACCTCTCCCTGGCTCAAGGGGCGGCCCTTGGGAACTGGAGGGCGGGTGACCATGGCTTTCTCAGCTGGGGCGTCCACGGGGACTTTCTGGGGGGTTTGGCGGGTGGGGCTTTCTTGGCCGCTGGGCCTTTTACCCGAACCGCAGCTCCCCCAGGCTTGACCCCTCCCGAACCTGGGCTGGGAGTAGGTAACTTTTCGCAGCCTGCTGCTGCGAGCTGAGAGTCTCCGCCCCCAGGTCCCATGGCTAGGTCCGGGGTGGGGTTTTCGACCTCAGGTCCCTCCCTCTCTACACCTTGGTTAGGGGCAGGGTTTTCGCCCTCAAGTCCTTCCCTCTCGTCTGGATCCCAGAAGAGTGGGGGCGTGTTCCAATCGATGGGCTGGATGGCCCCTCCCTTCAAGCAAGCCACAGCGCCTGCCTGTGCAGTCTGTGAACTCGCTCATGCTGCAGGCTGAGGATCTTTATCCTCAGACCTTACCCCCACTGGCTGTTTTCCCCTTTCAGGCTGAAACAGTTTGCACTAGTTGATGTAACCAGCGGCCTGTTTTAGAACCTGTGTTGAGGGCTCGCTCGCTGCCCCGAGCGGACCTTCTAGGGGCTGTCTTTTCTCGTTTCTCACCGGGACGGTCTTGCAGATGGGATCTCGGATCGGAACCCGCTTCGGTTCCGGGGCCAAAACTACCCCCCGTGTGCCTCCCTTGTCCCAGACTGCGGCTTCTGGGCCTGCCCAATAGGGGTCTCGGGATTCTCCTTCCCCAGCTCTATCTCTGGCCCTTTCTCCAGCGCGTACGGTCAGACCGAGGAATTTCACCTCCTGCTGGCCGATCTGCGCTTTCTTGGGATTCACTTTGAAACCCTTCTGTCCTAACAGCTCCAGCAGTTCAGCCAATAGTGGGGCCATGCTCCTCTTTCGAATCAGTGAACAGCAGCAGGTCGTCCACATATTGTACCAACTGTCCGGGCTGACTAAAATCCTTCAAACTGTCTGCCATGCACTGGTGGAAGATGCTGGGGCTATTATGGAAGCCCTGAGGCAAGCAGTTCCACATGTACTGTTGCCCTTTAAACGTAAAGGCAAACTTGTACTGGTCCTCCCTCCTTACAGGGATGGACCAAAACCCACTGGAAATATCCAGCACCGTGAAAGTGGTCGCGGATGCTGGAATACTCCCGATCAGTTCGGCAACTGCTGCCACTGTGCGTGCACAGGCTGGGATGTTGCTATTGAGCACCCGATAGTCCACCGTGGCTCTCCAGGAATTGTCTGGTTTTCTAACCGGCCACAACGGAGAGTTCACATGGGTGGCTATCGGCCTCAGAACGCCCAGCCGTACTAATGAGGACATGGCTGCTTCCATGTCCGGCTCTGCTTCCCTGGGGAAGTTATACTGTTTCTGTGGTCGGGCCATGGGGTCCCCGTCTACTCTGACCTCAAACCCTGTGACCCTCCCGCAGTCGTGTTTGTGAGTGGCAAATGCGGCCAGGTGGGCCTGCACAAATGCCTGGAACTCTGGTGGGGTGTTGCTGACCATGAGCCCGAGGTTATAATCCTCTTTGGGCTTCATGGTGCAGAGGGTCCCCTTCCCTTCCTTGTCCGGGATAACTATGATCTCACCGTTCTTTACCTTTCCTGCCCCCCAGAGGCAGTGATTCCTTAAATCTACTAGGATCCTGTGACCTACGATAAAATCGGCCCCAGGACCCCTCTTCCACCCTCCTCTTCCCAATTTATCAGGACGCACCTCCACGTGGAGCGGAGCGGTCCTATCCGAAGGACGAGCGAGATGGAAACTGAGCCAGCCTGTTCCTTGCCTGTGAACCCCGATAGACTGTATGGGACCCCGCTAGAGAGAGGTGAGGTGGTGGGGTTAGCTGAGTAGATCACGGTGCGTGATGCTCCCGTGTCCAACAGATAGGTCCCCGCTACCTTTTCCACCTCCATCTCCATCATGTGTCTGCTCCACTCATCATACTGGAGCGAGCACAGATACACAGGCTGCGCCGGCTCTAGTCACTGTTGTGGGTGGGATGGGGCTGACGGGGTGAGAGCACCGGTGGTGGCTGCTACTCTCCCCTCGTTCCCCATAAAATCTGCCTGACCTGCCTTTGGGCTTATGAGGCATACCATGCCTTTTGCCTTCCGGAGGGCCCGGCTCAGATTTTCTATCTTCTCTTGGCAGGGGCCGTGGTCTGCCTCCTCAAACCCCTGTTCATTAGCTAGCTTGTAAGCGGCTTTTACCTCCTGCACTTTCTCTTCCTGTTCCCTAACCTGCCTTGCCATGCGGTCGTTTTTCTCCCGCAACCTTGGCTCATTTCCCTTGGCCTCGGTGACTTGACACCCTAGGTATTCCAACTGGGCCTTGTGTTCCCTTGCTAGATGTACTCTTTCTTGGTTTAAAGCCTGCAGAGCTACTAACAACTTTTCCCCCGCGAGAGCCTTATCCTGGATCTCCAGGGCCGACTACCTTAACTCGATTGCCTATGCGGCAACGAGCCCGTCCAGAAGCTGGATCTGCTTTTTAAAGCACATCAGCCAAACGGCTTTCTCTAAGGACTTCTTGTGTTCCTTTCCCTCTGTCCACTTGGCTGCTGCATCTACCGGACGCCCAGCCTTTAACAGAGTGGTGATCCACTTCTTAGTGATATTCACCTTGCTAAACATATAATCAGAAATCCTTTCCTCCATCACGGTTCGCTCATCCGAACCACTGTCTACTGTATCGCAACCTGGTTGCCGGTGTCCTGCCACGGTCGCCATTTCTGTGGGGGGTTTGTGCACAGGCGTGTTCGGGTCAGTCAGCTTTGCCTCTGACTACCTTCCTTGAGCGGTTCGAATCGCTCGCCCCCTGGGTTCTAGACACCGGACTTAGATACAGGCAGCGATACAGAGAAGACTCGAGTAGACAGGTGGTTGGATGCAAACAAAACCAAGATTTTATTGAAGAGGAAACTTGATACAATCTTATGGAAAATTATTAGTGTGCACTTCTACAGGCAAAAATTACAAGAGAGTCATAATAATACTATATACTTATATAGGGAATGGAGAACACACGGCACATCGAGGGAAAACAACTACCTTAACAATCCCCTTATCCTTATCCCACCCCCTATACCTAACTAGGTTAATCTATGAGGGGTCAGAATTCATGCTCACCAATAAAAAGGGTTTGTTAGACTCAAAACAGCGGTTGGGTTCGGGGTTCGCTCTTGGTGCTCTCTGGAGCCTGCCGTCGTCACATGGGCTCTGGGTGCTGCAAGGGCGTTGTCCAGGTTCGAGTACCCCAAAGTTACAGTCTCTGCTTGTGTACTTTACCTTGTGGGGATGATTCTTCGCCGACAGCTTGAGTTTGCATGAAGGTACTCGCAGGTCGGCTGAGGCTGAAGGCCCGATAATTCGAAGCCTACCCTCAGTTGGCCTTCCCCGGGTGGTCTTGCTCCTCCTCCCCTCATTGCGTCCCACTTCGCCTGGCCTGAATTGCCCGTGTTCGCCAGACCCGGTGTCGGGGCGAGTCTAGATGGAGTTGGAGAGGGCACGGGCAAAGGCCAGGGGGTAAGCGCGGGACGGGGGAAAGAGCGGCCGCCACGAGGGCAAGGGGCCGAAGGACCGGGGAGCGGCGATACCGACAGCAGCCTAGCAGTAGTCTTCTTCTTCTTCTTCCAAGGACTACCACTACCCCTTGCTACCTGGGGGCCTTCAATTATACCTTCGCCGAAAAACCTTATCTGCCCGCCAAATCAGGTTAGTTCTTTGTTTTATTTTTGGCGGGCTAGTTAAAATAATGGTAGCAATCTATACTGACGGGTTTTTAGATGGCCGGTAATTGCATCTACCGGCCCGATAATGGACTCGTATTGTCCTGAAAGTCCTTGATGGGCTTGTCCAGCCTTGATGGATGTGTTTAATCTGTTTCCGATTATGTATGCAGACTGATGGCTTTAACTGTAGGCCTAATTGAATTCAGATCTGCTGCTAATTCGGCCTAATACATAATTCACAGTTTGTCTGGGTCCCAAATCACAAAGCTCTCTTCACAGGAAACCTGCAGCCTTAGTTTCGATTTACCTCAAACAGCCTGGGCTGCAGAATCCATTTTGGAGACCCGCAGGCTTTCTGCCACGAGGCACGGCTGCCATCTTGGGCACCCTTTTTAATTTCAAAGAAATGTCCACGCAGGGTCCCTTTTATCGATAATAACCTTCGCGGAAATGCACAAATTTTGCGAATCTTACATTAGGCACAGCTGTGGAAGGTTGGAGCCTCACACACTTCTCCAGTGTGAGCTCCTGGGAAGCCGCTCTCACCACCCTCACTCAGCGCTTCCTCAACTGAGGGACCTACCAGAAGCATAGGAGGCCTTTTTTTCCTTCCCCTCTTGGCATTAGAGGACCTCCAGCCCCATTCGCGAAATGACACACGCCACAACTGCAGAAGTTGCCATCAGAAATTTTATTTACAATAACCAGCTTATGGCATTTTTCAAATAAACACAACATTTCACCCAAGTGACTACCCTTGTGACTATTAGTGCTTTATTTTCCCCTTACGCCTGCTCCTACGTAGTGATTCCCCTGTGGCTTCAGCAGATGTGGAGGCCCCTTGCTCACTTTCCTGCTGCTCCTGTCTCGACACCTTTGGCGGGCGTCCTCTGGGTTGGCGAGCCTGTGAGGGCTCGCCAGCAGCCTGCTGCTCCTGCGGCTGTGCAGGGGTTGAGACCTCTATCTCCGTTGGGTGTGGACTCCGGCGGGGCTCTGACTGAGGGCTCTGCAGTGGCATGGAAGTGTGAGCACTTGGAGAGGAGCCCCCACTTCCTTGAGGTCTGCCACCAACCTCCCTCTCATGGGTCAGGTCCCCCTCAGTACCTGTAAGTGGCTTGAGAGCAGCTTGCTGCACATCAGGGGGGCCATGGGGACCCTTTTCTACAATGGCAGTCCTACTCAGAGGGCCTGCCATGAAGGTCTGGTTTCTCTGCTCAATAGCTGACCATCGCTCCTCCAGATATGTCAGTCTATTCTGAACACTCACCATGTTTTCAACACTCTGGCGACTTAGCTCCTCCATGGCCATAGCCATCCTCTCCTCTACTGTAGCCATCCTTTCCATGGAGGTTGCCATCCTTTCCGTGGTAATGCATTCATGCGCCAATGACTCCACAAAGGCTATGCTCATGTTTGCTATGGACTCCTCCATTCGCTCCACACTCGCAGCGACCCTAGAGACAAAACCTGCCAGAGACTCCTGCATCTGTGCAAGGAGATCCATCACCTCTTCTCTTGCGGATGGACCCAGAGGCAGAGGGTCGACATGCAGCTGAGCTGAGCTGGCAGAGTCCTGCGCCCTCCGACGAGGACTCTCCACTGCTGTCCCTGTCTCCACCATCTGCTGATGCTCACTTGTGAGCTGTGATACACCAGGTGACAACACTACTCTATCTCGCGAAGTTCCCACCGAGGTGTGAGTGTCTGCGCTGGTGCTGGGTGCGCTGAATTCTGCTGACGCTGCGCCCTCAGAGGTTGGAGCTTCCTCTGAGGCGTCTGGCTGCTCAGCCTCTTCCTCCTCCACAGTGGGGACGGGGGCTCTGGATGGTCCTGTGGGGGAGTAAAGGAAAGAGTTGGAGATGTGATGCCAAGGTTACATGCACATTGGATTTTGCAGATGCTCATAAGTCCAAATGATGTAGCTTCAGAATCATAACAGCAACTCATGCTATGTCAATGAGAGAGATGGAAAACTATTCTGTCACCAGCTTGTGGGACTGCCCCTGTCTCTCCTTCCCCAGCTTCCGCAGCCACATCAGCCCCGACAATTTCCAGCACTCATTCCTCCCAGGAGGTCAGGTGCGCTATTGAGGGTGGGCCTCCTCCAGTCCTGGCTCGCTCTCTGCTGTTGTGAGCTCTCTTTTCCTGCAATGAGGGAGATAAGTGGAGTTTGAGTGAGAATGAAGGAGTGAGTGTAGAGTTTGCATAGCATAGATACTTAGAGGGAGACAAAGATGTTGTGAGGCTGCAAGACCAAGGGCCCTCCCTGTGTGTTGTCAGTTGTGCTCAAAGCGTCAGAGTGAGAGGGAGTGTGAGGGCTACATGGTGGAATAGTTATGTGAATGTGAGCATAGAGAGAATGGGTAAGGGTGCATGGATGTGACTGTGAAGTGGGATGTGGAGGAAGAGAGTGCTAAGGCTGAGTGCTGGTGGGGAAAGGCAATGGGGATCAGATTGAGGGTGATGGAAACTTCATAGTTACTTTTCCTGTACGGTGAAGGTCATGGGATCGCTTCCGACACTGTATCCAGGTTCTTCTGGTGACTCCTGTAGTGTATGTGCCTTTAAGACAGAACTACTTTTACAGCTCCTGTATACTGTAGTACCGGCAGTGACTACACCTGTATATAAGCCTTGCACATGCCTCTGTACCCCCAGTCTTGAGACTACCCTCCTCCAGTAAATACCTGTTTATCGTTAAGTTACAGCATCCGTGTGGTTATTGAAAAACATCATACTCTCAGAATCACGGATCTAACAGTGGCGACGAGTGTCAATTCGAATCTACCTGCAACTCTGCATTTCCCTTCGAGGATTCACTCTGGGAGGGCGGTGTAACAAAAAAAAAAAAAAAAGTCGAGGCCAGGAACACGGGCGTCGACCACGAGCAACCGCCCAGTCGTCCAGCAGAGAGTGAGCATCGCAGGGGAGGCTGTGGAGAGCCGGGCTTGGTTCCCCAGCCACGACGATCAGCAAGAGACTGACGACAGGTCCAGCGCAGACCCTTCCTGGACAGCGGCGGCTGGAGCCGACCGATGGCGGAGAGAAAGCCAAGCAGCGTCGACGGGGTAAGACAGAGGGTGAAGCGCACAGGGCGCAGCCGGGGGTTGAAAACCGCGCGGCGTCGAGAGAAAAAAAAACCGGAGAGAGAGAGGGTAAAGCAACAGCCGGGTTCAGGACTGAGCGGCGTCGAGAAAAAAAAAAAGAACGTGCAGAGCACAGCCAGGGCTCAAGGGCTGAACAGTGTCCGCGGGGAGAAGAAGGGAGAGCGCGGGAGATGCCATTGAGCCGCGGAGAAGAAGGAAGAGCGCGGGAGACACCATTTTTAGAAGCCGCAGCGGAGAAGAAGGGCGAGCGTGGGAAGGAAGGAAAGCGCGGGAGACGCCATTTTGTGCCAGCGGAGAAGAAGGGGAAGCGCGGGAGACGCTATTTTTGACAGTTAAATCACACCCAGGGATGCCGAAGAGTGGCAGTATCTCTACGTTCGACAATGAAGTCGAAGATTGGGCGACATATGTGGAACGTATTGAGGTGTACTGCAGGGCGAATGAAGTGCCAGATGCTAGTAAAGCACTGGTTTTGTTAAATTCCATGGGTGCAAAAACTTATGGGTTACTGCGAAATCTAATAACCCCAGAGAAGCCGGTGAACAAGAATTTCAAAAGCATAGTAGAAATCCTACAGGACCACTTAAACCCCACACCGCTGCTGATAGCAGAACGATTTAAGTTCCATAAAAGGAACCAACACAAAGACGAAAGCAATGCTGAGTACCTAACGGAACTGCGCAAGCTATCAAAACACTGCCAGTTTGGAGCGGGACTAGCAGATACGTTAAGGGACAAGTTTGTGTGTGGGCTACAAAGTGAAGGAACCCAGAAACGGCTTCTATCAGAAAAGGATCTTACGCTGGACAAGGCTTTCAGTATGGCAGTATCACACAAAGCAGCCACAAGGGGAGCTGCAGAGATACAACAGAGACCGCAAGAATATGGCACCAATGAATTGTCCTATGGAACAGGGAAGTGCTATCGCTGCGGCAGAACAACACATGACCAGAAGGATTGTTGGTTCAAGGACCAAGTGTGCAGACAGTGTGGAAAAGCAGGACACATAGCAAGAGTCTGCAGGTCTGGGAAGAAAACCAACAGTAAGAAATCTCCACAGGAGAAGTACAAAAAGGTACACCAGGTGATGGACAGTGGTTCAGACGAACAGAAAAGTGACACAGACTCCGGAAGCGAGGAGCTGGGTTGTCTGAAACTACATAAGGTAACCAAAATGGAGGATCACCAGACTATCTGGGTTACACTCAAGATAGACAGAGTCCAAGTGAAAATGGAATTGGACACAGGATCAGCCCTAACAGTCATAAACCAAAGGGACTACAAGCGGCTATTTTCACATATACCCTTGAAAGCTACAGAGATTGTCTTGAAGACGTATACGGGGCAAAAAGTCTACCCCAAAGGAAAAATAAGGGTGAAAGTGATATATAAAGGCCAGGAAATACCTAAAATGGATATATATGTATTGCCAGATGGAGGACCACCACTGCTAGGACGTGAATGGATCCGGAAGATACAATTAGATTGGCATTCCATACAGGCACTGAAAGTTGAGGCCAAAAAGGATGATGACGTCACACCTGGACGACTGTCAAAAATGCTAACTGACGCAAAAGAAGTGTTCCAGGAGGGACTAGGAACACTAAAAGGCATAACAGCAATGATTAAAATAGAGGAAAATGCAAGCCCAAAGTTTCTTAAGGCCAGACCAGTGCCTTATGCGATCAGACCAGCTGTCGAAGCAGAGCTGGAAGTGTTGGAACGTTCAGGAGTACTGTCCAAAGTGGACTGGAGCGAGTGGGCTACACCCATCGTTCCTGTAATGAAGAGGTCGTTGAGTAATATGCCTGGGGAACCAAAGAAGGTCCGCATCTGTGGGGATTTTAAGGTGACAGTGAGCCCAGTCCTTCACACGGTACAATATCCACTTCCACGAATTGAGGATATTTTCGCCTCACTATCTGGAGGTAAACGCTTCACCAAAATTGATCTAGCCCAGGCGTACTTGCAAATGGAGGTAGAAGAAGCTTCGAAACAATACCTTACGATTAACACTCATACAGGTCTCTATCAATACAACCGGATGGTGTTCGGGGTAGCCTCAGCTCCAGCTATCTGGCAAAGGGCAATGGATCAAGTCCTGCAAGGGATTCCAGGGACCCAGTGTTATTTGGACGACATCTTGGTCACGGGCAAAAATGACAGTGATCACGTCGCCAACTTGGAGAAGCTGCTCACCAGATTAAAGGAGTATGGGCTACGAGCTAATCGCCACAAGTGCGAGTTTTTCCAGAAACAGATCTCGTATTGTGGCCACGTCATCAATGAAGAGGGGTTACATAAGTCCCCTGAAAAGATTGAGGCAGTGGTCAAGGCTCCAGCACCGGAAAATGTGTCACAACTGAGGTCGTTCCTCGGGCTGGTAAACTACTACCACAAGTTCTTACCAAATTTGTCCACGGTATTACACCCACTGAACACCCTACTGCAAACAGGGGTACCATGGAAGTGGGATGACGAACGTAGATGAGCTTTCCAGAAGTGTAAAGAATTGATCACATCAAAAGAGGTGTTGGCCCATTTCAACCCAGCACTACCAATTCGTTTGGCATGTGATGCATCACCCTATGGTATTGGAGCGGTGCTGTCGCACAAATTCCCAGACGGGTTGGAGAGGCCAGTAGCCTTTGCGTCTCGGTCACTAAACTCAGCCGAGCGCAACTACGCCCAGATTGACAGGGAGGCCCTCAGCCTAGTATGGGGAGTAAAAAAATTCAACTACTATCTGCATGGGCAGAAGTTCACCTTGCTGACTGACCACCAACCACTTGTCTCCATCTTTAATCCTAAGAAGGGCGTTCCAGTGATGGCTGCACAACGGTTACAAAGATGGTCCCCGTTTCTAGGGGCGAATCAATACGAAATAGAATATAAAGGCACGAAACAGCATGGGAACGCTGATGGGCTATCGCGCCTGCCACTGCCTACTGTGGAGGAAGCATCAGCAGTGGATCCTATCGAGATATTTTATTCGTCAATAATTGAACGATTGCCAGTAACGAACGCGGATATAGAGAAGGAGACCCGCAATGATCCGACGCTGTCTCGGGTATATGATTTGACGGTGAGGGGATGGCCAACACATGGCGACTCACTGTTGCCAGCATTCTCATCCAGAAGAGAACAGCTGTCAGTATGCCAGGGGACAGTGATGTGTGGATCCCGAGTGGTGATTCCACCCAAGTTAAGGGAGAGAGTGCTAAATGAGCTACATGAAGGTCATCTGGGGGGAGTGAAAATGAAAAGCCTTGCTAGGGCTTATGTGTGGTGGCCGGGAATCGATCAACAAATCGAAGACCTAACTAAGAGCTGCTTAGGATGCCAGAAGGTCCAAAATGCACCACCACATGCCCCTCTACAGCCATGGGAGTGGCCCTCCTCTCCATGGCAACGGGTGCATATTGATTTCGCTGGTCCATTCATGGACTCAATGTTCTTAATAGCAGTGGATGCTCATTCGAAGTGGCCTGAGGTGATAAAAATGTCCTCAACCACTACAGTGAAAACGATTGCAGTCCTACGGACCATATTTGCCAGAAACGGTTTGCCAGAGCAGATTTGCTCTGATAATGGACCACAGTTTGTGTCCGAAGAGTTTCAAAAATTTATGAGAAGGAATGGGGTATGGCATTACACATCCGCCCCATATCATCCAGCCACAAATGGATTGGCTGAGAGGTTCGTACAAACCTTTAAGAAGGTGATAAAGGCCATGTGCGATGATGAAATTCCACTACAGCATAAGATGGACAATTTCTTATTAGCCTACCGAAACGCGACACATGCAGTTACCAACCAGACCCCGGCCATGATGTTCTTTAACCGAAGGTTGAGATCTCGTCTGGACTTGCTCAGACGAAATGTGCGAAGAAATGTTGAGGACAAACAATTCCAGCACATCAATGAGAAGCCGATAAGGAGCTTCAATGTAGGACAACTAGTTTTGGCCCGTGACTATTGAACAGAGAAATGGCAACCCGGAACGATATGCACAAGGCAGGGGCCATTAATGTACACAGTGGATGTCGGGGAGAACATTGTGAGACGCCACGGCGATCAGATCTTAGCGTCACAGGAATGCGTCAGCCCCATGTCTCGAGTACCTGGGGATGAACCCGACATACCGGTAGCATCTACCTCAGAACCAGTAGCAGTGGAACCCGATGAACTACCCAATGAAAAGGGGTCAGAATCGCCTCTGCACCAAGAACAAGAACCTCAGGAAAGGCACTATCCTGAAAGGGTCAGGAAGCCACCCCAAAGACTGAATCTATAAATGGACTATTGTTGTTTAATGTACATGTTAAAGTGTTAGTTGTTATTTGAATATTAGGGGCACTACTAATCTAAAAGGGGAGGAATTGTAGTGTATGTGCCTTTAAGACAGAACTACTTTTACAGCTCCTGTATACTGTAGTACCGGCAGTGACCACACCTGTATATAAGCCTTGCGCATGCCTCTGTACCCCCAGTCTTGAGACTACCCTCCTCCAGTAAATACCTGTTTATCGTTAAGTTACAGCATCCGTGTGGTTATTAAAAAACAGCATACTCTCAGAATCACGGATCTAACAACTCCCAGCGAGTTGACATCTGCTGTCACCTGCATCCATGCAGCCTTGGTCTCGGTGGGAGGCCTCTTCCTCCCTGACCCAGGGAAGAGGACCTCCCTGTGGGCCCTCACCCCATCCAATAATGCCTGCATGAAGCCTCGTCGAATTTGCAGGCAGCTTGGGGTCTGGTACTGGCTCCTCTGCCATCCTGTGTGGTTCGTATGGAAGCCTGCAGAGGTTGCAATGCTTGCTGTGGGCCTTAAAAGCACCACGAATGATGACATCATATTGTGCGACTTTCTGACTGGAAATAATCAATTAGCATGGGTTCCCACATGCTGGAAACGAATTGGCCAATTGAGGGAAAATTGCATCAATCTGGCAGACCCATTGACATTCGTGTGCGAACCCTGACATTCGGGGAACCCGACAATTCCCCACACCTGCGAGAAAATCGGCCCCAGTGTCTCACTAATCCACAGATAACTAAATTAGTGGATAAGGACGTACCAGTGGATATAAATCACATAGATTTTCAGAAGTCACTATTTTCTAAAGTTCTTCATGCAAGGGTTTTAAGGAAAGTTGCATGCTAGATAACTTATGGCAAATTAGCCAATTTGATTGAAAACTGGCTTGACGATAGAAAGCAGGAAATGATGATTAATAGAAAAAGATACTGTTAGGCAGAGGTTTGACTAACAGAGTTTCACAGATATCTGTACTGCGTCCCCTGCTATTCATATTAATAAACTGTTTGATAGAGGCTACATCTTATAGTATATATTATAACATTTGCTAATGGCACACAACAATGAGGCTAGGTGCCGAGTATACAGGAGATGAATAGTATTCAAAGAGATCTGGGCCTATTAAACAGATGGGCTATGGAATGGCAGATAGATTTTAAGCTGGATAAATGTAAACTGGTGCACATTAGAATGCGACAGATGAAACGTGTGTACATAATGGAGGGTATCATTAGCAAAGGTTAAAAAGCAATCAATTCTAGGTATGATTAATCATCATTCACTGAAAATTTCCAATCAATATGAAGTTGCTATCAACAAACCTAATCAAATATTAGGATACATATCGAGGGCATATTTCTATAAATCAAAGTAAGCAATTGAACCTTGTATAGGTTGCTGGTGAGACACAACTGAAATATTTTGGATGCAGTTGTGCTATTCAATTGCACTGGCTGCTATTTTAACCAAGGCGTCACCACAACCGTGTGCAGCGTTGGTCAACTTAATGTTAAAAAGGACATTGATGTACTGGGGAGATGTTCAGGAAGCGTGACAAGAATGATACTGGAATAAAGCCCTGCTAATCAAGTGGAGGGAATGTCCACGAGCAGGTCAGAATCTTACCCTTTGGTTCTTGGAGGCTGACACTTTTATTGTCTTTAATTCAACACTAAGCTCTGGTCAGTCTAAATCAACAGTTGCACAATCATCGAGTTAACTTTCGAGGCTGATTACACACACCTACACTCCCAGCAGAAAGCGTTGATTACAAATAGCGAATTGTAGGACATTGCTAGTGCTCAGCCCATGATTTCCATCCATTAACTTTAGTCAGTAGAAATTCATGGCTGCACACCCACGATTCTCTGCAATCTCTGCAAACCTCACTTCCAGTTGGTAGGGTAGAGTTATTGAATTGGCTTTTGTTTCTTTAATTTCCCTGAACATGTACTTTTGATGTAGGGGCGTTACCAGGTTTGTGGACTTTTGCTGACAAACAAGTAAAGGTTCCATTTTATTTGACTACTTGACGAGAAATCCCCTTTGTCTTTTTCACATCATCTTAGCCATAATTATATTAGAACAGTATTTTTTCTATTATTACACAAAAGCGAAAAGAAATCAATCATTTGATTTGAGAATCTATACAGGTATCTTCACTGTTTGTTTGCCTCAGTGTCGATTGGCAAAGTTGTGCTGGTTACAAAATTTGACTATAAATCCTCCTTCTTCTTCTTAGGCAGTCCCTCGGAACCGAGGATGACTTGCTTCCACATTAAAAATGAGTTCGCAGGTGACTGATGAGTCCAATGCGGGACCTACAGTCTCTTTCACAGGTGGGGCAGACAACGGTTGAAGGGGCGGGTGGGTGGGGTACTTGGGTTGACGTGCGCTCCTTCCGCTGCCTGCGCTTGGCTTCCACTTGCTCCCGGCGAAGAGACTCGAGGTGTTCGGCGCCCTCCCGGATGCTTCTCCTCCACTTTGTGCGGTCTTGGGCCAGGGATTCCCAGGTGTCGGTGGGGGTGTTACACTTTTTCAAGGAGGCTTTGAGGGTGTCCTTGAAACATTTCCTCTGCCCACCTGGGGCTCTCTTGCCGTGCTGGAGCTCCGAGTAGAGCGCTTGTTTTGGGAGTCTCGTATCGGGCATGCGGACAATGTGACCCGTCCATCGGGGCTGATTGACCGTGGTCAGAGCTTTGATGCTGGGGATGTTGGCCTGAGCAAGAACACTGACGTTGGTGCGCCTATCCTGCCAATGGATTTGCAGGATCTTGCGGAGGCAGCGTTGGTGGTACCTCTCCAGTGCTTTGAGGTGCCTGCTGTACATGGTCCATGTCTCTGAGGCATACAGCAGGGCAGGTATCACTGCTGCCCTGTAGACCATGAGTTTATTGCCGGGTTTGAGGTCCTGGTCTTCAAACACTCTCTTCCTCAGGCGACCGAAGGCTACACTGACACACTGAAGGCGGTGTTGGACTTCGTCGTCGATGTCTGCCCTTGTTGACAGTAGGCTCCCGAGGTATGGAAAGTGGTCCAAGTTGTCCAAGGCCTTGTCATGGATTTTGATAATCGGGGGGCAGCACTGTGTGGCGGGGGCAGGTTGGTAGAGGACCTTTGTCTTACGGATGTTTAGTGTAAGGCCCATGCTCTCGTATGCTTCGGTGAAGGTATTTACGATGGTTTGGCGTTCGACCTCCGAGTGAGCACAGACTCGCTCTTCTCAATCTTCCTTGCTGCAATGCTCCATCTCACCCTCAGTAAGCTCCCCACTGGAGTGGAGCTAATTTACAGAACAAACGGAAAACTGTTCAACCTCCGTCGCCTCCAGTCCAGATCCAAGGTCGTCCCATCCTCTGTCGTCGAATTACAGTATGCAGACTATAAATCCACCTGCAAATCATAGTACAGACCAGTGATGGTTTGTCTGCTAACCTGCTGTTCTCTGAGAATAAATTTGTGTTTGACAACATTATTTTCTGGAGTTGTTTTGAAGAAGTGACTGCTTGTATAGATAAAGAGAATGTAGTAGATGTTGCGTATAAGGATTTTCAGAAGACATTTGATAAAGTGTCTCACCAGAGGCTTGTTAGAAAAATTCAGGCATGTAGTGTAAGAGGAAATGTAGCAGCATGGATAGAAAATTGGTCGTTGGACAAGAAACAAAGAGTTATCATAAATGTATGTGTTGCTCAAACTGGAGAAGGATTGGGAATGTTGTATCCCCAGGTATCAGTGATGGGCTGCTATTCTTCTCTATTTATACAGATGATTTGGACTTGAGCATAGGGGACACAATCTTGAAGTTTGCTGATGGCACAAAAGTTGAGGTTTGGTAAACAATGATGAGAACTGGAAGGGAAGACATGGTTAGTGAATGGGCAGATTGGTGACTGTAGTGTCCGGGTATCAATAATACTCGGACTGCAGGAGAACAATAATAACAGGTATTTACTGAACAGAGGGGGAACTCAAGACTGACGTACAGAAGCCTGCTATGGCTTTATATACAGGGGTGGTCACTGCCGGTACTGCAGTATAGAATCAGTTCTTCTCTTAAAGGTACATACACAACAATTCCTCCCCTTTTAGATAAACAGTACATAACATTCATTTAACAACTAAATAATAACTAATTACAATTACAATTTTCTCTGTACTATATACACCAACTGAAATAATCATTTATAAGTTCAGTCTTTGAGGAGGCTTCCTGATCCTGACTGGATAGCGCCTTTCTCGAGTATCCCGTTCTTGCGGAGGAGTTGATTCTGGTTCATTGTCATTGGTTGGTTCATCAGCTTCCAATACCACTGCTTCTGAGGTAGACGCAATCTGTACTTCGGGTTGATTACCAGGTGCACCTGCTCGTGGTATGGGTTTGGCTTGTTCCTGTGACTTTAGAATCTGGTCAGCATGGCATCTCACGATGCTCTCTCCAACGTCCACTGTGTACATTAGTGGTCCCTGCTGTGTGCATATCGTTCCTGGCTGCCATTTTTCTGTTCGGTAGTCGCGGGCCAAGACTGGTTGCCCTATCTTGAAGCTCCTGGTTGGCTTCTCATTGATGTGCTGGAATTGCTTATCCTCAACATCTCGTCTTATGTTTGGTTTGAGCAAATCCAGGCGACATCTTAGCCTTTGGTTGAAGAACATTATGGCTGGAGCTTGGTTGGTGACTGCATGTGTCGCATTCCGGTAAGCAAACAAGAAATTGTCCACCTTGTGTTGTAGTGGTATGTCGTCATTATGCATTGCCTTTATTGCCTTTTTAAAGGTCTGAACAAACCTCTCAGCCAATCCATTTGTGGCTGGATGATATGGGGCAGATGTGTAATGTTTCACCCCATTATTCCTCAGAAACCTCCGGAAATCCTCTGACACAAACTGTGGCCCATTGTCGGAGCAAATCTGTTCTGGCAAGCCATTCCTGGCGAAGAAGGTCCGTAGGACTGCAATAGTTTTCTCCGTGGTGGTGGAGGACATTTTGATGACCTCTGGCTATTTCGAATGGGCGTCCACAGCGATTAGGAACATTGAGTCCATAAATGGACCAGCAAAATCAATGTATACCCGTTGCCATGGAGATGAGGGCCACTCCCATGGATGTAGCGGGGTCTGTGGTGGAGCGTTTTGGACCTTCCGGCATCCTGTGCATCTCTTGGTCATATCCTCGGTTTCTTTATCGATTCCCGGCCACCACACAAACGCCCTGGCTAGGCTCTTCATTTTTACCCCTCCCAGATGACCCTCATGAAGCTCATTGAGCACTCTATCTCTCAACTTGGGTGGAATTACCACTCGGGATCCACACATCAAGGTCCCCCGGCACACTGACAGCTGTTCTCCCCTTGGCGAGAATGCTGGCAACAGTGAGTCGCCATGTGCTGGCCATCCCTTCACCGTCAAATCATAGACCCGAGAGAGTGTCGGGTCATTTCGGGTTTCCTTCTCTATACTTGAGTTTGTATCAGGTAGACATTCGACTATGGTCGCATGGAATATCTCAACAGGGTCCACTGCAGGTGCTTCCTCTACCGTAGGCAATGGTAGGCGCGACAGCCCATCAGCGTTTCCATGCTGTTTCGTACCCTTGTACTCTATGTCGTACTGATGTGCCCCTAGAAAAAGTGACCATCTTTGCAGCCGTTGCGCCATCATCACCGGAACGCCCTTCTTTGGGTTAAAAATGGAGACCAGGGGCTGATGATCAGTCAGTAGGGTGAATTTCTGCCCATGCAGATAGTGATTGAACTTCTTCACCCCCCACACCAGGCTGAGGGCCTCCCTGTCAATCTGGGCGTAGTTACGCTCAGCTGAGGTTAACGAGCGCAACGCAAAGGCTATTGGCCTCTCTGAACTGTCAAGGAATTTGTGCGACAGCACCGCTCCGATGCCATAGGGAGACGCATCACATGCTAACCGAATCGGTAGTGTTGGATTGTAGTGGGCCAGTACTTCTTTTGAAGTGATTAGGCATTTACATTTCTGAAAGGCACGCTTACACTCATCACTCCATTTCCATGTTACTCCAGTTTGCAGCAGGGTGTTCAGTGGGTGCAGAATTGTAGATAAATTCGGCAAGAACTTATGGTAGTAGTTCACCAACCCGAGGAACGACCTCAGTTGCGACACATTTTCTGGTGCTGGAGCCTTGACTACAGCCTCAATCTTGTCCGGCTACTTATGCAACCCTTCCTCATCAATCATGTGGCCACAATACGAGATTTGTCTCCTGAAGAACTCGCATTTGGGGCAGTTGGCTCGTAGCCCATATTCCTGTAATCTCGTGAGCACCTGCTCCAGGTTGGCAAGGTGTTCCCTGTCATTTTCGCCCGTAACCAGGATGTCGTCCAAATAGCACTGGGTTCCCGGGATCCCTTGCAGGACTTGTTCCATCACCCTCTGCCAAATAGCCGGGGCTGATGCTACCCCGAATACCAGTCGATTGTACTGGTAAAGGCCTTTGTGAGTGTTTATCATGAGGTATTTCCTAGATGCTTCTTCCACCTCCATTTGTAGATACGCTTGGGCCAGATCAACCTTTGTAAAGCGTTTCCCTCCAGATAGTGAGGTGAAAATATCTTCTATCCGTGGAGGTGGATATTGTACTGTGTGCAGGACTGGGTTCACAGTTACCTTGAAGTCCCCACAGATGCGAACCTTCTTCGGTTCCCCAGGCGTGCTGCTCAATGATTTCTTCATTACAGGAACGATGGGTGTGGCCCACTCGCTCCAGTCCACCTTGGACAGCACACCTGAACGCTCCAGACTCTCCAGCTCTGCTTCAATGGCTGGGCGGATCGTGTAAGGTACCGGTCTGGCCGTAAAAAATTTTGGGTTTGCATTATCTTCGATTTTTATCGTTGCCGTTACTCCTTTTAGAGTCCCAAGTCCTTGTTGGAACACCTCTTTCACGTCAGTTAGAATCTTTGACAGTCGTCCAGGTGTGACATCATCATCCTTTTTATCAGTCACAGTTAGCGCCTGAATGGAATGCCAATCCAATTGTATTTTTCGGATCCATTCACGTCCCAATAATGGTGATCCTCCATCTGGTAGTATATATAGATATAGTTTCTGTGTTTCCTTGCCGTTGTATTCAACTGGCACCCTTATTTTTCCTCTGGGGTAGACTTTTTACCCCGTGTATGTCTTCAATACAATGGACGTGTCCTTTAAGGGTATGTGTGGGAATAGCCGCTCATAGTCTCATCGATTCATGACAGTTAGGGCTGATCCTGTGTCCAATTCCATCTTTACTGGGGACCCTGCTATCATGAGGGTGACCCAAATGGTTCGGTGATCCTCCTTTGCGATCACGTTGTGTAACTTTAGACAACTTAGTCTCCTGCTCCCGGAGTCCTTATCACTCTCCTGATCTTCCGAACTACTGTCTGTGAATTTCTTTACTTTCTTGTACTTTTCCTTAGTAGTTCTTGTAGTGTTGGTTTTCTTTCCCGACCTGCAGACTCTTGCTATGTGTCCCATTTTCCCACATTGCCTGCATACTTTGTCCTTAAACCAGCAGTCCTTCTGATCATGGGTTGCTCTGCTGCAGCAATAGCACTTTTCTGCTCCATACGCCATTTCGTTCGTGCTGTATTCTTGTGGTTTCTGTTGTATTTCCGCAGCTCCCTGTGCTGCTGCTTCGTAGGATACTGCCACGCTGAAAGCCTGTTCTAGCGTCAGGTCCTTTTCCGAAAGTAGTCGTTTCTGGGTTCCTTCACTCTGGAGCCCACAGACAAACTTATCCCGTATGGTGTCTGCCAGTCCTGCTCCGAACTGGCAGTGCTTCGATAACTTGCGTTGTTCCGTAAGATAGTCAGCATTGCTCTCATCTTTGTGCTGGTTTCTTTTATGGAACTTGAATCTTTCTGCTATCAGCAGCGGTGTAGGGTTTAGGTGTTCCTGTAAGGTATTAACAATCTCTTCAAGACTTTTCTCCATTGGTTTAGCTGGGGTAATTAAATTCCACAATAGGCCGTACGTTCTTGCGCCCATCAAATTTTATAATACCGACGCCTTCTTTCCATCGGCCACCTCATTTGCCTCACAGTACACTTCAATTCTTTCCACATACGTGGTCCAGTCTTCTACCTCGTTGTCGAAAGCAGTGATACTGCCACTCTTCGGCATCTTGAATGATTTAAAATGGCACCTCCCACGCTTTTTCTTCTTCCCCAATGGAATAAAATGGCGCCTCCCGCGCTTTTCCTTCTTCCCCAGTGGAATAAAATGGTGCCTCCCGCACTTTTCCTTCTTCCCCTTGCTGCCACGCTGCTCCTAGTGTTCTACAGGGTAATGGCAGCGACCCGCGGCTTCGGCGCGTATCACTTTTCCTTCCCCTCATTCTATCCTCTCCACGCTGCCCGGTTCTTGAGCACCGACCGCGCCCTGTGCGCTCCACCCTCTCTCTCTCTCTTCCTCCCGACGACGCTGCACGGCCCCTTTGCAGAGCCGCTCGATCGAGCCCGAGCCCGCCGCAGTCTGGAAGGGTCAGCGCACTACCTGCTACCAGCACGACTTGCTGGAACACCTCGCCTGGGGAGCCAGGCCCAGCTCTCCACAGCCTCCCCTGCAACTCTCCGATGGATCCCTGGGCGGTTGCCCGCGGTCGACGCCCGCTGTTCTGACTTCAACCTCCAAGAAGCTTCTCTTCAGGGAAAGATCCCCGTGAGGTGATGCAGTACTGCAGGTGAGTTCGAACCTGTTCGTCGCCAATGTACTGTCCGAGTATAAATAATACACGGACTGCAGGAGAACAATAAAACAGGTATTTACTGAACAGAGGGGAACTCAAGACTGACGTACAGAAGCCTGCTATGGCTTTATATACAGGGGTGGTCACTGCCGGTACTGCAGTATAGAATCAGTTCTTCTCTTAAAGGTACATACACAACAGTGACAGATGCGATTTAATACCTAGAAATGTAAGGCCATGCGTTTTTAAAGGAAAGAGTAGATAAACATTTGAAGGAGAGGAAGATACCCGGCTATGGGGAGAGTGTGGGACAGTGGGATTAGTTAAGGATTGCTCGAGCAAAAGCCAGTAAAGACACGATGGGCTGAATGGCCTCCTTCTGTGATGTAAGCTTCTATAGAAATAAACTATTCTGTACTTACATATAACACTGCTGAGGCTACATTTGGAATATTGTACAGGTGTGGGCTCCTTACTATCAAAGGGACATTGATTTGTTGAGAAAGCTTCAGTGAAGGGGACAAGGATGATTCTCCTATTAAGGCTCCAGGTTATGAGGGGAAATCAATTTCTAGGCCTGGATATCCTGTAGTCACTGACCCCCCAGGCAGAACCTTTTCCATTATCATCACCTTCCAAATTATATATTGAAGATTCACTGCAGAAATTAACTGAATAAGATAAATTGCTGCTAAGTATCAGGTACTGGAAGAATGCTCTGTGTACCAATGATAAGTTGTTGGGAATTTTGAGGTTCTTTTTATACTCCACTATTAGAAAATGTTAACTTTGCGTTTGTGTAAAAAAGGTGGCATTTATGGATGGCCTCCAACAAGCTAAATGTTATCACATGGAAATTCCTTTGGCATTTAAAAGATTGTGCAATTCCATCACTAATCAATTCATTTTCAGCTGCTCAGTTCAGCTCTGCAACTGTTACGGTAAATGCTACTCTCAAATCTCACTGCACTTAAAATGAAGCATAATTGTTTTGGCTTTATTTTGCAGCTGATCTTTAGCTGTGTTTATGGAATTAAACCATGCCAAGCTACCTAACCATATCACAAGATATTTATAGGAGAGGCTATTTAGCCCATTTTTCTTCAAGCACCCAGTAAGTTTCCTAAATGGCCCCCATCGCAACATCCAGTTATTTCTTAAATGATGCTGGTGTTTTTGCCTCCACTATCCTGTTTGGGAGTCTATTCCATGTATTGATCACTCTTTTTGTGAAGAACTTCCTGATATCAGTCCTAAATTTGCCTTCTATTAGTTTGAGCCTGTGAATCATAGAATCATAGAAATTTACAGCACGGAAGGAGGCCATTTCGGGCCATCGTGTCCTAGCCGGCCGACAAAGAGCTATCCAGCCTAATCCCACTTTCCAGCACTTGGTCCGTAGCGCTGTAGGTTACGGCACTTCAAGTGTACATCCAAGCACTTTTTAAATGTGGTGAGGGTTTCTGCCTCTACCACCCTTTCAGGCAGTGAGTTCCAGCTCCCACTACCCTCTGGGTGAAGAAATTTCCCCTCAAATCTCCTCTAAACCTCCTACCAATTACTTTAAATCTATGTCCCCTGGGTGTTGACCCCTCTGCTAAGGGAAATAGGTCCTTCCCATCCACTCTATCTAGGCCCCTCATAATTTTATGCACCTCAATAAAGTCTCCCCTCAGCCTCCTCTGTTCCAAAGAAAACAAACCCAGCCTATCCAGAATAACAACAGATAATGCTGGAAAAACTCAGCAGGCTAGGCAACATCCGTGGAGAGAGTAATAGAGTCAACGTTTCAGGTCGAAACCCTTCGTCAGGACTGAAAAACACAGGAAATGAAACAGATTAAAAGGCCAGTTTGGGGACTGGGAAATGGGGGTGAAAGAACAAAAGAGAGGTGAAGAGACATTAAGAGGTATTCAAAACGAGACAAGATGGTGATAGGACTAGCAAAGAGACAAAAGACGGTTCTGGATGAGGTGTGAAATGCGCTGGCAGAATGAGAGACAGCTGCCATGTGGGAGAGAAAAAAAGGGGGGAGGGCACAAAACAAAGGAGTGGATAAAAAATATATATAAAAATGTAATAGGGGCCGAGGTTATGATCTGAAATTGTTGAACTCGATATTGAGTCCGGAAGGCTGTAAAGTGCCTAATCGGAAGGTGAGGTGCTGTTCCTCGAGCTTACGTTGGATTTCCGTGGAACAATGCAAGTGCCTGAGCACGGTGAGGTCTGAGTGGGAATGGGGTGGTGAATTAAAATGACAGGCGACCGGAAGTTCGGGGTCACCCTTACGGACTGAATGGAGGTGTTCCGCAAAGCGGTCACCCAATCTGCGTTTGGTCTCCCCAATGTAGAGGAGACCACATCGTGAGCAGCGAATACAGTATACTAGATTGCAAAAACTACAAGTAAATCGCTGTTTCACCTGGAAGGGGTGTTTGGGGCCCTGGGCAGTGGGAAGGGGGGAGGTATAGGGGCAGGTGTTGCATCTTCTGCGCTTGCACGGGAAGGTGCCGGGTGAAGGGGAAGGGGTGCTGGGGGGTGATAGAGGAGTGGACTAGGGTGTCTCGGAGGGAGCGGTCCCTACAGAATGCTGAAAGGGGAGGGGAAGATGCGTTTGGTGGTGGGATCACATTGGAGGTGGTGGAAATGACGGAGGATGATCCGTTGAATGTGGAGGCTGGTGGGGTGAAAGGTGAGGACAAGGGGAACCCTATCGTGGTTCCGGGAGGGAGGGGCAGGGGTGAGGGCTGAAGTGCGGGAGATAGAACGGACCCGGTCGAGGGCCGTGTCAACCACGGTAGAGGGGAATCCTCGGTTGAGGAAAAATGAAGACATGTCGGAAGCACTGGTGTGGATGGTCTATCTCTGACTCTTCCCTTCCCTTCCTCGACTTCTCCATCTCCATCTCTGGGGATAGGTAATTGACCAACATTCACTACAAGCCCACTGTCTCCCACAGCTACCTGGACAACACTTCCTCCCACCCCGCCTCCTGTAAGGACTCTATTCCATTCTCCCAGTTTCTCTGTCTCCGCCGCATCTGCTCCGACGATGCCACCTTCCACACCAGTGCTTCCGACATGTCTTCCTTTTTCCTCAACCGAGGATTCCCCTCTACCATGGTTGACATGGCCCTTGACCGGGTCCGTTCTATCTCCCGCACTTCAGCCCTCACCCATGCCCCTCCCTCCCGGAAGCACGATAGGGTTCCCCTTGTCCTCACCTTTCACCCCACCAGCCTCCACATTCAACGGATCATCCTCCACCATTTCCGCCACCTCCAACGTGATCCCACCACCAAACACATCTTCCCCTCCCCTCCCCTTTCAGCATTCCGTAGGGACCGCTCCCTCCGAGACACCCTAGTCCACTCCTCTATCACCCCCAGCACCCCTTCCCCTTCGCCCGGCACCTTCACGTGCAAGCGCAGAAGATGCAACACCTGTCCTTATACCTCCCCCCTTCCCACTGTCCAGGGCCCCAAATACCCCTTCCAGGTGAAACAGCGATTTACTTGTACTTCTTGCAATCTAGTATACTGTATTCGCTGCTCACGATGTGGTCTCCTCTGCATTGGGGAGACCAAACGCAGATTGGGTGACCGCTTTGTGGAACACCTCCGTTCAGTCCATAAGGGTGACCCCGAGCTTCCGGTCGCCTGTCATTTTAATTCACCGCCCCATTCCCACTCAGACCTTACCGTACTCGGGCTCTTGCATTGTTCCACGGAAACCCAGCGTAAGATCGAGGAACAGCACCTCATCTTCCGATTAGGCACTTTACAGCCTTCCGGACTCAATATCGAGTTCAACAATTTCAGATCATAACCTCGGCCCCTATTACATTTTTATATATATTTTTTATTCACTCCTTTGTTTTGTACCCTTCCCCCTTTTTTTCTCTCCCACATGGCAGCTGTCCCTCATTCTGCCAGCGCATTTCACACCTCATCTAGAACCGTCTTTTGTCTCTTTGCTAGTCCTATCACCATCTTGTCTCGTTTTGAATACCTCTTAATGTCTCTTCACCTCTCTTTTGTTCTTTCATCCCCATTTCCCAGCCCCCAAACTGACCTTTTTATCTGTTTCATTTCCTGTGTTTTTTCAGTCCTGACGAAGGGTTTCGACCTGAAACGTTGACTCTATTTCTCTCTCCATGGATGTTGCCTGTCCTGATGAGTTTTTCCAGCATTTTCTGTTGTTATTTCGGATTTCCAGCATCTGCAGTATTTTGCTACCAGCCTATCCAATCTTTCCTCATAGCTAAAATTCTCCAGTCCAGGCAACATTCTCGTAAATCTCCTCTGTACCCTCTCCAGTGCAAGCACATCTTCCCTGTAATGTGGTGACCAGAACTGCATGCAGCACTCTAACAGTGGCCTAACCAGTGTTTTATACAGTTTAAGCATAACCTCCCTGCTCTTGTACTCTATGCCTTGGCCAATAAAGGCAAGTATTCTGTATGCCTTCTTAACCACCTTATCTACCTGGCCTGCTACCTTCAAGGATCTGTGGACCTGCACTCCAAGGTCCCTTTGTTCCTCTACACTTCTATTGTGTAGAATGGGTCTATACTCTCTGGAGTTTAGAAAAATGAGAGGTGATCTCATTGAAACATACAAGATTCTGAAGAGGATTGACAGGGTAGATGCTGAGAGGTTGTTTCCCCTGGCTGGAGTGTCTAGAACTAGGGGCCATAGTCTCAGGATAAGGTTGTGAATCTTTGGAATTCTCTGCCCCAGAGAGCTGTTAATGTTGAGTGTTTGAGTATATTCAAGGCTGAGATAGATAGATTTTGGACTCTATGGGAATCAAGGGATATGGAGATCGGGCGGAAAAGTGGAGTTGAGGTTGATGATCAGTCATGATCTTATTGAATGTCGGAGCAGGCTCGAGGGGCCGTGTGACCTAATCCTGCTCTTATTTCTTATGTTCCTATGTGTTCACAGTGTCCTACCATTTAATGTGTATTCCCTTGCCTTGTTACCCCTCCCCAAATACATCTTCTCACACTTCTCCGGATTGAATTCCATTTGCTACTGTTCTGCCCACTTGACCAATTTATTGATATCTTCCTGCAGTCTACAGCTTTCTTCTTCATTATCAATCCCACAGCTGATTTTAGTATCATCTGCAAACTTCTTTATCATACCCCCTACATTCATTGATATATTTAAATCATTGATATATACCACAAAAAGCAAGGGACCTAGTGCTTGTTAATGTTTGCAGCACCACAATGCTGTAGAACACTGACAGCACAACTGTCAAAATCAATTTGGACATGGCCCCTTTAAGGAAACTGGCTGATGATGAGTCATCAAATGACATCATCAGACCTGCTTCCTTTTAATTGGCCGGGAACCTCGCTGGGCGGGCTTAACAAGTCCAATCAATGGAAAGCCACTTGGAGAGTGTGGGCTGGAGCAAGAGTGAGCTGGGACCGTGCTACCGACCCTGCCCCCCCGACCCGCCTTGGTTGGCGAAATTGCGGCACTCCTTTTAAGACTGAAAATCCCAAGTTTTTCTTGTCCTTCCTTATACCTCAGATCTGTAACAATAGGGATCAGCCTTGTAGCTTGTCTCTGCACTATTTCAATCTTTGCGAGGCTGAGAGCTACGTGGATAGCACGTTTCAGGAGGTGGTCACCCCGCAGCTTAAGAGTGTGCAGGCAGAGGGAATGGGTGACCGTCAGACAGAAGAGGAGGACCAGGCAGGTAGTGCAGGAGTCCCCTGAACCCATCTTGCTCACCAACCAGTATTTGGTGCTGAGTACAGGTGAGGGCGATGGTTCCTCTGGGGAGTGCAGCCAGAGCCAAGTCCACAGCACCATGGAAGGCTCAGCTGCACAGGTGGGAGGGGGAGGGGAGGGGGAAGAGGAGAGGGAGAGCAATAGTGATAGAGGATTCAATTGTTAGGGGAGCAGACAGGCGTTTCTGTGGCCGCAGACATGACTCCAGGATGGTATGTTGCCTCCCTGGTTCCAGGGTGAAGGATGTCACTGAACGGCTGCAGGGCATTCTGAAGGGGGAGGGTGAACAGCCAGAGGTCGTGGTCCATATTGGTACCAATGACATAGGTAGGAAGAAGGATGAGGTCCTGCAGGCAGTGTTTAGGGAGCTAGGAAAGAGGTTAAAAAGCAGGACCTCAGAGGACTAATTTGGCAGGGGGGTTGGAACCTAAGTATAGAGTCAATAGGGAGGGAAGAAAAACTGGAATTGGGAAACAAAAACGTAGAAAGTAAATTGGAAGGACAGAGGAACCAAGGACTAGATAGTAGTCAACAAGGTTTGCCTGTACTAAATGGTATATACTTCAATGCAAGGAGTATAGCGAACAAGGG
The DNA here is from genome assembly GCF_052327205.1 of Somniosus microcephalus. NCBI lineage: Eukaryota > Metazoa > Chordata > Chondrichthyes > Squaliformes > Somniosidae > Somniosus > Somniosus microcephalus. The sequence continues at coordinate 151,282,769 of NC_140988.1, forward strand.
AAGAATACTGTGAAGTGTTGGGTTATTTTTTCAAAGCAAATGAAATAAATGATGCCGGAAAAAGGAAAGCCATTCTGCTTAGTTCAGTGGGAAGCCAAACCTATAGTTTGATGAAAAATCTGCTCAGTCCTGAAAAGCCTGGAGACAAATCATTTGTTGAATTAGTGGCCTTGCTAAAAGAACATTTCAACCCTAAGCCTAGTGAGATTGTACAGCGGTTCAAGTTTAATTCAAGGAACAGGAAAGAGGAAGAGAGCATAATGGACTATGTAGCGGTGTTGCGTAAATTAGCACAAGATTGCAATTATGGGAACAACCTGAAGGAAATGCTGCGAGATAGGCTAGTTTGCGAAATAATGGGTGACTGAATGCAGCGCAGATTATTATCCGAGACTGGGCTTACTTATGACAGCGAACTGAGATGTAAAAGAAATACAGGGTTCAGACAGGGCTAATGCTACGCAAGTTGCAGGTCAGGTTGTTGTGCACAAGCTGAACATGCGTCAGTAACAACAACATGAGCATGTGAAGGCATGTTATAGATGCAAGGGCGATCACCTGGCGAGTGAATGCCAGTTTCTGGAGGAAAAGTGCTACAAGTGTGGGAAACAAGGACACATAAAACGAGCTTGCAGGGCGAAATCACCTGTGGAGGAATCCAAACCAAAAGGGGGAGGACAGCAAAACCAAGGGAGAGAAGTAAAAAAACATGGAGCACACCACATCAGCAGGGAAGCTGAGGAAGAAGAGGACATGTTCATAATGTATAGCATGTTAGAGAACATTCTAAAAGTGGCTCCCATCACATTGCAACTGACAGTAAATGACTCTAAGGTGAACTTTGAAGTGGATACAGGGTGCGACGTGACCATAATGAACAAGGCAGAGTACTCAAAATTGTGGAACCGTGCAAAAATTCCAGAGTTAAAGCCTTGCTCCCTGCATCTTAAAACATATACAGGTGAATGAGTAGCGACATTAGGTACAGCTAAGGTAACTGTGCAACACAGGGACACAGTGGAACAGCTACCTGTAGTTATAGTATCGGGTACCGGACCAAACCTGTTAGGTCGGGGCTGGATAAAAGAACTTAAATTAGACTGGGGAGCAGTACATCAAATAGATGCGGGCAAACAGTTGACTTTGCAAGAAGTGTTGAGTGAACATGAGAGTGTGTTCAAGGAGGAACTTGGCACATTTAATGGCCCCCCAGCTAAGATTTATGTAGAGAAGGAGGCACCGCCAAGGTTTTTTAAACAATGACCTGTGCCTTATGCCATGAAGCCAAAGGTAGAGGCTGAGCTTGACCGTCTATTGAGAGAGAACATACTGGAGCCAGTGAAATGTTCGGAATGGGCAGCTCCCATAGTACCTGTTTTAAAACCGGACAATTCGGTAAGACTCTGTGGAGACTATAAATTGACTGTCAATCGGGTGTCCGAACTAGAGCAGTATCCGATTCCCAAAACAGAGGATCTCTTTGCAAACCTGGCTGGAGGAAAGAAATTGACAAAGTTGGATATGAGTCATGCCTACTTGCAGATTACACTGGATGATGAATCAAAGAAGTATGTCACCATAAATACACACAAGGGCTTGTTTACATATAACCGCTTACCGTTTGGTGTCTCATCTAGTCCAGCTATCATCCAGAGGACAATCGAAGGTGTACTGCAAGGGTTTCCACATGTTTCCATCTATCTGGATGACATTCTGGTGACAGGAAGAACCGACCAGGAGCATCTGAACACTCTGAGAGAGGTTCTACAGAGATTGGAGAGGGCAGGGTTTCGGCTCAAGAGGAGTAAGTGCACTTTCCTGGGGAATGAGGCAGTGTTCCTGGGACACAGAGTGGATGCCACCGGGCTCCATCCACTCAAGGAGAAGATACAAGCACTGCAGGACGCCCCTGCTCCTACAAATGTGGCTGAGTTAAAAGCTTACCTGGGTCTGCTGAACTATTACAACAGGTTTTTACCAAACTTGACAACTGCGTTAGCACCTCTTCACAAACTACTGCGCAAGGAGACACAGTGGCAGTGGGGAGAGGAGCAGGGGGTTTCTTTTGAACAGTCCAAGAAACTGATGCTGTTGTCGGATGTGCTGGTTCACTACAATGCAGAGAAAGACATCATTCTCTCTTGTGACGCTTCACCTTAAGGGGTGGGGGCAGTTCTTTCACACTGCATGGAAGATGGAACCAAAAGACCAATAGGGTTTATGTCCCGAACTCTAACACCAGCGGAAAAAGCTATTCCCAGTTAGACAAAGAGGGGTTAGCAGTAATGTTTGGGTTACAGAGGTTCCACAAGTACATATATGGCAGGAAGTTCACCATATGCACCGATCATAAACCTCTTCTCTCTCTTTTCAATGAAATGAAAGCAGTTCCACAGATGGTGTCACCCCAGACCCAGAGGTGGGCAGTGACGTTGAGGGCATATGAGTATGTCATTGTCTACAAGGCGGGCAAGTACCATGGGAACGCAGATGCCTTGAGCTGTCTTCCACTGCCAGGCACACCTATCCATGCAGCTCCAGAGGACAGAGTTTTGATGTTGGAGGACACTGACACGGCACTTGTGACTGCAGAGCAAGTAAGAACATGGACAGGTAAAGATCCAGTACTGTCTAGAGTTCAAGAATATGTGGTGAGGGGATGGACACAGCATCCGGAAGGGGCTGACTTCACACCCTACAGTGTCAGGAAAACAGAGCTGAGTGTGCAGGATGGTTGCATGTTGTGGGGAGCACGAGTGATTATTCCACAGCCAGCACGACAGTCTATCCTAGAGCAACTACATCAGTGTCATCCTGGGGTCTCGTGTATGAAAGCCTTGGCTAGGAGTTACTTGTGGTGGCCAAAGCTAGATGAGGAGATAGAAAATCTAGTCAAGACATGCAGCACTTGTCAGGAACACCGGAAGGCACCAGCAGCGGCTCCTCTCCACCCCTGGGAGTGGCCGGTAAACCATGGAGAAGATTGCACTTAGATTATGCGGGTCCATTCATGGGGAAGATGTTCCTCATAATCATTGATGCACATTCCAAATGGATGGATGTTTATCCTGTAAATTTTGCTTCCGCCACTATTACTATAGACTGCCTGCGTCGGAGCTTCAGTATTCAAGGGCTACCGGAGATTGTGGTGAGTGACAATGCCACTTGTTTTGTGAGTACAGAGACAAAAGAGTTCTTGAGAAAAAATGGCATAGTGCAGGTGACCTCGGCTCCATATCATCCATCCTCGAATGGACTTGCAGAGAGAGCCGTACAAACATTTAAGGAGATGATGAAAAAAAGTGCAGAAGGGAATTTAGCAGCCAAAGTGTCACGGGTTCTGTTCAGCTACAGAGTAACACCTCAATCCACCACAGGACTCTCTCCTGCTAAGATGTTATTAGGTCATAGACTACGCTCCACTCTTGACCTTGTCCACCCAGACCTAAAAAGGAAAATGGAAAACAGACAAAACAGACAAAAAGAGAACCATGACAAAAGAACAAAGAGCCGAAGCTTTGGAGAAGGAGGTGCAGTCCTTACCAAAAATTTCAGTTGTGGACCAAAGTGGATTCCTGGCTTCATCGACTCAATGACAGGTCCAGTATCATACAAGGTCATGTTGGGAGATGGTAGGGTAGTACGCAGACATGTAGATCAGATACTTCCCAGACAAGGGGAAATTGAAATGAAGGTTCCAGATGCAATGACTGAAGACAGGGTTGCCCCCAGTTATCCAAGTGCATCTGTGGTGCCACCACCAGGGACAGAGACAATGCCACAGGAACCTATTCGTCAAGAGGAAACCATCGTTGCAGAGTCAGATACTCTGAGCACTGCTCAGGAGCAGCTGGTGGCTTCACCACAAACAATCAGGGACTTTACTGTTAGACATTCACAAAGGACTCGCAAGCCACCAGAGAGATTGATACTGAACTGCTAGATTCGTCAAGTATGGAACATGATGAATGGAGACTCCTTATGTGACCCTCAGGAATGGTTGTTTGTTAAGAAATTCATACTGAAATCTTAAGGGGGGAGGGATATAGTAATCTGGGATGTTATGATTAAGGTTATCCACCAGGTGGTGCTGTAGCCAATGCTGCTGCTAAGGTCAGAGGTTTGCTTCCTGTTAAGGTCAGAGGTTTGGCTTCCTGTCAAGGGCAGCACAAGGTGGAATGCCAGGATGCTGATGCAGGCTGTCTGTAAATGTGTTTCCCAGTTGTTAATAAAGTACTCGTATTAATCCTAATAGCTCGCCTCTTCGAGTCCTTGTCTCACTACATTGATGAGCTGAGGGCACAGGTAGATACTTGGGACTATGATATTATAGCTATTACAGAGACGTGGCTGAAAGAGGGGCTGGTATGGCAGCTCAACATTCCTAGTTACAGGATTTTCAGACGGGATAGAGAGGGAGGTAAAAAGGGAGGGGGGGTCGCGGTATTGATTAAAGAAACTAATACAATTGTGAGGAGGGCTGACATGTTGGAGGGATTATCAAATGAGGTCATATGGGTCGAATTGAAAAACAAAAAAGGGCGATCACACTGCTGGGAGTGTACTACAGACCCGCAAACAGTGAGAGGGAGATAGAAGAACAAATATGCAGACAAATTTCTGAGAAGTACAAAAACTATAGGGCAGTAATAGTAGGTGATTTCAACTACCCAATATTAACTGGGCTAAAATTAGTGTGAAGGGTATAGAGGGTGCGGAATTCCTAAATTGCATCCAGGAGAACTTTTTTAGCCAGTATGTAGCAAGCCCAACAAGGGAGGGGGCAGTTCTGGACATAGTTTTAGGGAATGAAGCTGGGCAGGTAGTAGGCGTATCAGTGGGGGAATATTTTGGTGTTAGTAACCATAATTCTGTTAGATTTAAGGTAGTTATGGAAAAGGACAAGGATAGACCAGGAATAAAAATTCTAAATTGGGGAAAAGCACATTTTTCTAAGCTCAGAGGGGATTTAGCCATAGTGGACTTGAAACAGCTACTTGAAGGTAAATCAGTGTCAGAGCAGTGGGAGGCATTCAAGGAGGAGATCCGGAGGGTTCAGACTAAATATGTGCCCTTAAAGAAAAAAGGTGGGACTAACAAATCTAGAGCCCCCTGGATGTCTAGAGACATACAGGGTAGGATAAAGAAAAAAAGGGAGGCGTATGAAAGATACTGAGGGCTAAATACTCCAGAATCTTTAGAGGAGTATAGAAAGTGCAGGGGTGCAATTAAAAATGATATTAGGAAAGCAAAGAGAGAGCATGAAAAATTCTTGGCAAGTAAAATCAAGGAAAACCCAAAGATGTTTTATAAATATATTAAGAGTAAGAGGATAACTAAAGAAAGGGTAGGGCCTATTAGAGATCATGAGGGTAAACTGTGTGTGGTGGTGGGAGATGTTGGTAGGGTTCTTAATGAATACTTTGTGTCTGTTTTCGCAAAGGAGAGGGGCGAAGCAGACATTGCTATCAGGGGGGAGGAGTTTGAAATATTAGATGAAATAAACATTGTGAGAGAGGAAGTATTAAGGGGGTTAACAGCTTTAAAAGTGGATAAATCCCCAGGCCCGGATGAAATGTAGCCCAGGGTGTTAAGCGAAGCATAAGAGGAAATAGCAGAGGCCCTGACCATCATTTTTCAATCCTCTCTGGCTTCAGGTGTGGTGCCGGAGGACTGCTAATGTGGTACCCTTGTTTAAAAAGGGAGAAAAGGATAGACCAAGTAATTACAGGCCGGTCAGCCTAACCTCAGCGGTGGGAAAATTATTGGAAAGAATTCTGAAGGACAGGATAAATCCTCATTTAGAAAGACACGGATTAATCAAGGATAGTCAGCACGGATTTTTTAAGGGAAGATCGCGTCTGACAAACTTGATTGAATTTTTTGAGGAGGTAACAAGGAGGATAGATGAGGGTAGTGCATTTGATGTAGTTTATATGGACTTTAGCAAGGCTTTTGATAAGGTTCCACATGGCAGACTGGTCACGAAGAGAGCGGAATTAATTAGAGTGGACTGGGAAAATAGATTAAAGGGTAAGACGGTACATGACCAGTGGTGTACATTTAAGGAGTTATTTTACAACTTCCAAAAAAAATATATTCCACTGAGGAAAAAAGGGTGTAAAAGAAAAGATAGCCATCCGTGGCTAAGTAAAGTAATTAAGGATAGTATCCGACTAAAAACAAGGGCATATAAGTTAGCCAAATCTAGTGGGAGGATGGAAGATTGGGAAGTCTTTAAAAGACAGCAAAAAATAACAAAAAGATTGATTAAGAAAGGGAAGATAGATTATGAAAGTAAATTAGCAAAAAATATAAAAACAGACAGTAAAAGTTTCTATAGTTATATAAAAAGAAAAAGGGTGGCTAAAGTAAATGTTGGTCCCTTAGAGGATGAGACCGGGAAATTAATGGTGGGAAACATGGAGATGGCAAAAACACTGAACAATTATTTTGTATCAGTCTTTACAGTAGAGGACACTAAGAATATCCCAACACTGGACAAACAGGGGGCTCTAGGGGGGGAGGAACTAAATACAATTAAAATCACTAAGGAAGTGGTACTTGGTAAAATAATGGGACTCAAGGCGGATAAATCCCCTGGACCTGATGGCTTGCATCCCAGGGTCTTGAGGGAAGTAGCGGTAGGGATTGTGGATGCATTGGTAATAATTTTCCAAAACTCACTGGACTCAGCAAAGGTCCCGGCAGATTGGAAAACTGCTAATGTAACACCCTTATTTAAAAAGGGTAGTAGGCAGAAGGCTGGAAACTATAGACCTGTTAGCCTAACATCTGTGGTTGGTAAAATGTTAGAGTCCATTATTAAGGAGACAGTAACGGGACATTTGGATAAACATAATTTAATAGGGCAAACTCAGCATGGTTTCATGAAGGGGAAGTCATGTTTAACAAATTTGCTGGAGTTTTTTGAGGAAGTAACATACAGGGTGGATAAAGGGGAACCAGTGGATGTAGTGTATTTAGACTTCCAAAAGGCATTTGACAAGGTGCCACACAAAAGATTATTGCTCAAGATAAAAAATCACGGGATTGGGGGTAATATTCTGGCGTGGGTGGAGGATTGGCTCTCTAACAGAAAGCAGAGAGTTGGGATAAATGGTTCGTTCTCAGATTGGCAACCAGTAACTAGTGGTGTTCCGCAGGGGTCAGTGCTGGGTCCCCAACTCTTTACAATCTATATTAACGATTTGGAGGAGGGGACCGAGTGTAACATATCAAAGTTTGCAGATGATACAAAGATGGGACGGAAAGTAGTGAGTGAGGAGGACATAAAAAACCTGCAAAGGGACATAGACAGGCTAAGTAAGTGGGCAGAGATTTGGCAGATGGAATACAATACTGGAAAGTGTGAGGTTATGCACTTTGGCAGGAAAAATCATAGAGCAAGTTATTATCTTAATGGCAAGAAACTGGAAAGTACTGTAGTACAAAGGGATCTGGGGGTCCTGGTGCACGAAACTCAAAAAGTTAGTATGCAGGTGCAGCAAGTGATTAAGAAGGCCAATGGAATGTTGGCTTTTATTGCTAGGGGGTTGGAATATAAAAACACGGAGGTATTGCTGCAGTTGTACAAGGTATTGGTGAGGCCGCACCTGGAATACTGCATACAGTTTTGGTGTCCATACTTAAGAAAAGACATACTTGCTCTCGAGTCAGTACAAAGAAGGTTCACTCGGTTAATCCCGGGGATGAGGGGGTGGTCATATGAGGAGAGGTTGAGTAGATTGGGACTCTACTCATTGGAGTTCAGAAGAATGAGAGGCGATCTTATTGAAACATATAAGATTGTGAAGGGGCTTGATCGGGTGGATGCGGTGAGGATGTTCCCAATGATGGGTGAAACTAGAACTAGGGGGCATAATCTTAAAATAAGGGGCTGCTCATTCAAAACTGAGATGAGGAGAAACTTCTTCACTCAGAGGGTGGTAGGTTTGTGGAATTTGCTGCCCCAGAAAGCTGTGGAAGCTACATCATTAAATAAATTTAAAACAGAAATAGATAGTTTCCTAGAAGTAAAGGGAATTAAGGGTTACGGGGAGCGGGCAGGAAATTGGACATGAGTCTGGGTTCGGAATGGTCATGGCCCTGTGGGTAGTGGAGCGGGCCCAGGGGCCGTGTAGCCTTGTTCTGCTCCTACTGTGTTCTAATTCTGTTAGATTTCAGGAGATGGTTTTATTCCTGTTCCTGGCTGGGGTGGAGATCGCCTTTACAGAAGGTAAGTACTGTAGAAAATATAGGGACAGAGTGATCTCCTGGAAGAATTTCGATCGCCTAGATGGGTCGGAGAGGAATTTCCCAGATTTTTTTCTCCCAAATTGGCCATTGGGTCTTTATCTGGTTTTTCGCCTCTCCCGGGAGATCACATGGGTTCGGGTGGATGCAGAGTGATAGAAGATTTGAGGTTAGGATCAGATCAGCCATGATCTTATTGAATGGTGGAGCAGGCTCGAGGGGCCGATTGGCCTACTCCTGCTCCTATTTCTTATGTTCTTATGTTCTTAAAAGCCCATGGGATCCAGGACAAAGTGTCAAGTTGGATTCAAAACCGGCTCGGAGGCAGGAAGCAGAGGGTAATGGTTGATGGGTGTCTTTGTGACTGGAAGGCTGTTTCCAGTGGGGTTCCGCAGGGCTCAGTACTAGGTCCCTTGCTTTTTGTGGTATATATCAATGATCTAGACTTGAATATAGGGGGTAAGATTAAGAAGTTTGCAGATGATGCTAAAATCGGCTGTGTGGTTGATACTGAAGAAGGAAGCTGTAGACTGCAAGAAGAGATCAATAAATTGGTCAGGTAGGCAGAACAGTGGCAAATGGAATTCAATCCGGAGAAATGTGAGGTAATGCATTTGGGGAGGGGTAACAAGGAAAGGGAATACACATTAAATGGTCGGACACTGAGTGGCGTAGAGGAACAAAGGGACCTTGGAGTGCATGTCCACAGATCCCTGAAGGTAGCAGGCCAAGTAGATAAGGTGTTTAAGAAGGCATACGGAATGCTTGCCTTTATTAGCCGTGGCATAGAATACAAGAGCTGGGGGGTTATGCTTCAACTGTATAAAACACTAGTTAGGCCTCAGCTAGAGTACTGCATGCAGTTCTCGTCACCACATTGCAGGAAAGATGTGATTTGTGGTAAACCACTGCTAACTCTGTACATGTCTGTGTGGTAAACCGCTGTTAACTCTGTACAGGTCCGGGCATGTCTCCACCCCTGGCTCCACCCCTAAGCCCGGGTATAAAGGTGACTCACCACCCTTCCCCCGGGAGCTCTTAGGATGGATCCACTAGCAGAGGCATGCTCCAGTTCTTAGTCAATAAAAGCCTACTTCGTATAAATTCAACTCGTAGTCTTTGGTGTTGTTGATAGTGCATCAATTTTATTGACTAAATTTTCGACATGGAGCAAATCTTGAAGCCGGAACGTTTAGACCTGGATCCTCAAGCAGCAGATGCAGCCAATAACTTTGAACACTGGCTGAGCTGTTTCGAAGCCTTCCTGGAGGCCTCCAGCACTACCGTCACTACAGATGACGCGAAACGGCTTGTCTTGAACTCACGGGTGAGCCACCGAGTCTACTCGATCATCCGAGACGCCACAACTTACGCGGCCGCCATCGCGACGCTAAAGGAACAATACGTGAGGCCTGTTAACGAGGTCTACGCCAGACACCTCCTGGCTACCCGAAAACAGCGCCCCGGGGAATCGGGTGCCGAATATTTACTGGCACTGAGAGTCCTCGGCCGGGCCTGTAATTGCAAAGCGGTGATGGCCAAGGAATGCACGGAAGACCTGATCCGAGACGCCTACGTAGCCGGCATCAGGTCCAACTATACTCGGCAGAGGCTGCTGGAACAGAGGGGGCTCGACCTGCAGAAGACGGTGGCCCTCGCTAACTCGTTAGACGTGGCCCTCCAGAACATGGACGCCTACCCCCCTGACCGGATGGCCACGTGGATGCCACGGGAGCAGCCATCTTGGGACCGGGTAAGGCCACAAGCCGCCAGCAGCCCAACTACAGCTGCAATGACCAGAGGCCAGAAATGCTACTTCTGCGGCCAGGTCAAGCACCCCAGACAGCAATGCCCAGCAAAGGACGCGACCTGCTCCAAATGCGGCAAGAAAGGCCACTACGCGAGAGTGTGCAGAGCGAAATCGACCCCCAATTCCAGCAGCGCCGCATGTGAACCGTGCAGGCCGCCATTTTGGACCCCACCAACCACGTGTGAGCCATGTGGGCCGCCATTTTGGGCACCACCAGCCGCGGGGGAGCCACCATCTTGGACACCATTTCGGGACCAAGCCCCCGGCGCGGGCGAATACTACATCGACCCACCGACCTCGACGATGGCCTCCATCACCCTGGACCAATCTAGGCCCCATCAACTAGCCAGGTCCATGATGAACGTAAAGGTAAATGGCCATGCCACAAATTGCCTTTTCGACTGAGGAAGCACGGAGAGCTTCATCCACCCCGACACAGTGCGACGCTACTCCCTATCGGTTATGCCCACACGCCACCAGGTCTTTATGGCCTCAAAGTCCCATACGGCGGATGTCGGCGGCTACTGTGTAGCGACTCTGACAGTGAACGGCGTGGAGTACAGAGATTTTAAATTCCTCGTCCTGCCACAGCTCTGCGCTCCCGTACTGCTAGGATTAGACTTCCAGTGCCATCTGGAGAGCGTCACGATGGCATATGGCGGGCCCCTGCCCCCACTTACAGTCTGCAGCCGGCAGAATTTAAACACGGCGCCGCGCAAAGTATGCAGCCTGTCCACCCTGAAGGTCAAACCCCCCCCCCCGTTGTTCGCTAACCTCGCCAAAGACTGCAAGCCAATTGCTACTAAAAGCAGGTGGTACAGTGCCGGGGATAGGAGCTTTATTAAATCAGAAGTAGAAAGACTCCTGAGGGAAGGGATTATCGAGGGCAGCACCAGCCCATGGCGAGCCCAAGTGGTGGTAGTGAAGACCAGCGAAAAACAGCGCCTGGTTATTGATTACAGCCAGACGATCAATCGATACACGCAATTAGACGCATACCCACTTCCCCGCATATCTGACATGGTCAACCAGATAGCACAATACCGGGTATTCTCGACGATTGACCTGAAGTCGGCATACCACCAGCTCCCCATCAGGCCTGAGGACCGCCAGTACACAGCCTTCGAGGCCGACGGTCGCCTCTACCACTTCCTCCGAGTCCCCTTCGGCGTCACCAACGGGGTCTCGGTCTTCCAAAGGGAGATGGACCGGATGGTTGACCAGAACGCGCTGCAGGCCACCTTCCCCTATCTGGACAACATCACCATCTGCGCCCATGACTGGCATGACCACGACGCCAACCTAGAAAAATTCCTCCGTACGGCCCAACGGCTGAATCTGACATACAACAGAGAAAAATGTATGTTCCGCACCATGCGCCTCGCTATTCTTGGCTGCGTGGTAGAAAACGGAGTCATCGGCCCCGACCCCGACCGAATGCACCCCCTCCTGGAACTACCCCTCCCCCACTGCCTAAAAGCCCTGAAGAGATGCCTAGGGTTCTTCTCTTACTACGCCCAGTGGGTGCCCAACTATGCGGACAAAGCCCGGCCCCTCATCAAGTCAACTTCCTTCCCCCTGACGGCAGAGGCCCATGCGGCCTTCACCCTCATAAAAGAGGACATTGCGAAGGCCACAATGCACGCAGTGGATGAGTCCATCCCTTTCCAAGTGGAGAGCGATGCATACGACTTCGCCCTAGCCGCAACCCTTAACCAGGCGGGGAGACCCGTGGCCTTCTTTTCACGGACCCTCCAGGGCCCCGAAATTCGACACTCCTCAGTCGAGAAGGAGGCCCAGGCGATAGTGGAGGCTGTATGGCACTGGAGGCATTACCTGGCCGGTAAACGTTTCACCCTGCTCACTGACCAATGGTCAGTAGCATTTATGTTTAACAACAGACAAAGGGGGAAAATCAAAAATGATAAGATATTGCGGTGGAGGATCGAGTTATCCACCTACAGCTACGATATCTTATACCGGCCCGGGAAACTTAATGAGCCCCCAGACACCCTATCCCGTGGGACATGTGCCAACGCACAAGTCGATAGGCTACGGACCCTCCACAATGATCTCTGCCACCCGGGGATCACCAGGTTCTTCCATTTTATTAAAGCTCGCAACCTGCCTTACTCCATCGAGGAGGTCAGGACCATGACCAGGAACTGCCAGGTCTGCGCCGAATGCAAACCACATTTTTATAGGCCAGACAGGGCACACCTGATTAAAGCCACCCGCCCCTTCGAACGTCTCAGCGTCGATTTCAAGGGGCCCCTTCCCTCCTCTGACCGCAACACGTACTTCCTCAATATTATTGACGAGTACTCCCGTTTCCCCTTCGCCATCCCCTGCCCGGACATGACCAGCGCCACAGTCATCAGGTGCCTCAACGACCTGTTCGCCATATTTGGCTTCCCCAAGTACATCCACAGCGACAGGGGCTCGTCGTTCATGAGCGACGAGCTGCGCCAGTACCTGCTCGAGAAGGGCATAGCCACGAGCAGGACTACCAGCTACAACCCTCGGGGTAACGGACAGGTAGAGAGGGAGAACGCAACGGTGTGGAAGACCGCCATGCTCGCCCTAAAATCCAAGGGCCTCCCAATCTCCCGCTGGCAAGATGTCCTCCCCGATGCGCTCCACTCCATACGATCACTGCTCTGTACTGCCACAAACGCCACCCCTCACGAGAAGATGTTCGTCTTCCCCAGGAAATCCACCTCGGGGACATCACTACCGCCATGGCTGACGTCTCCGGGACCCGTCCTGCTCAGGAAACACGTGAGGAGCCATAAGACGGACCCCCTGGTCGAAAAGGTTCACCTCCTCCACGCCAACCCACAGTACGCCTACGTGGCGTATCCTGACGGGCGGGAGGACACAGTCTCAATTCGAGACCTCGCACCCTCAGGTACCACCCGAAACACCATCGATCACCATCCACTACCTCCACCCACCACCACTACTCACGACGCACCACCGGGGTGTCTACCACGAACTGACGACATGCCGGTGCCATCCCTACCCCGAGAGGACGACACGCCAGTGCTCCGTCCCACGCGAGAAGCGGCCGCGGGCAAAGAACCGCCGCAACCGGCACCACGAAGATCATTACGGCAGACAAGACCCCCGGAGAGACTTTCGTATACGAACTTTTGAAACACTTCACCCCGCCGGACTCTTTTTTAAACGAGGGGTGAATGTGGTAAACCACTGCTAACTCTGTACATGTCTGTGTGGTAAACCACTGTTAACTCTGTACAGGTCCGGGCATGTCTCCGCCCCTGGCTCCACCCCTAAGCCCGGGTATAAAGGTGACTCACCACCCTTCCCCCGGGAGCTCTTAGGATGGATCCACTAGCAGAGGCATGCTCCAGTTCTTAGTCAATAAAAGCCTACTTCGTATAAGTTCGACTCGTAGTCTTTGGTGTTGTTGATAGTGCATCATGATTGCACTAGAGAGGGTACAGAGGAGATTTACAAGGATGTTGCCGAGAGTAGAGAATCTTAGCTATGAGGAAAGACTGGATAGGCTGGGTCTGTCTTCCTTGGAACAGAGGAGGCTGAGGGGAGACCTTATTGAGGTGTATAAAATTATGAGGGGCATAGATAAAGTGGATAGAAAGGACCTATTTCTGTTAGCAGAGGGGGTCAAAAACCAGGGGGCACAGATTGAAAGTAATTGGTGGAAGGCTTAGAGGGGAATAGAGGGGAAATTTCTTTACCCAGTGGGTTGTGGGGGTCTGGAACTCACTGCCTGAAAGGGTGGTAGAGGCAGGAACCCTAACCACATTTAAAAAGTATTTGGATGTGCACTTGGGATGCTGTAACCTGCAGGGCTACGGACCAAGAGCTTGGAAGTGGGATTAGGCTGGATAGCTCTTTGTTGGCCGGCACGGACACGATGGGCTGAAATGGCCTCCTTCCGTGCTGTAACTTTCTATGATTCTATGATTCTATGAATGTCTGCCTTGTGGCTTGAACAGAACACTGTACTCAAGGTGTGGTCTGACCAGAACACTGTACAATTTGATCATGACCTCCTCTGACTTATATTCTACTGTTTTGGCAGTGTAGTTCAGCAATCTGAAATAAAAACAGAAAATGCTGGAAGCACTCAGCAGGTCAGGCAGCATCTGTGTTGAGAGAAACAGTTAACGTTTCAGATCGATGACCTTTCATCAGAACTGCCTTAGTTCAGCAACCTATTGGCTTTGTAGAGTGCTGGTTTGCATTGGTTGGACATGTTGAGCATCAAGTTTACTGAAACTCTTAGGTCTCTTTCGACTTTAGCCGTAGCTATTTCAACACCATAGATGTGCCACCCACTTTTCCTTCCTATGTACAGTCTTTACACATGTCTGCATTAAATTTCATCTGTGATGGTTCTGCCCACTGACATATTTTGTCCAAATTATGTTGCAGTTTCTGAGCTCCATCCTTCAATTGCACTTCCCCTTCTAGTTTGATATAATCTACAAATTTGAGCAATTTGCATTACTTCTGAATCCAAGTCAATCATGTAAATTAGAAACAGACGTGCTCCCCACACTGAGCACTGCGACAGCCCACTTAATATTTCCCCTCACCTTGATATAATTGCTCCACAACTGCCTGTTGTTTTCTGCTCTTTTGACAATTCCTTCTCCAGTCCCAAGATTTTCCCTGAATCCCTCAATGTACCATGTAAATCAATTATATTGCTACCTGTTCTTTGAGGATGGAAACCAAAATCACTTATATCCGTCGAGTGGTGGCCACGTGACCAAATGGAATATGTTGCTATGCTGCAGCACAGTGATAAGGATAAAGAGGTTAAATCATTCTTTCCTGTTAGCTCTAATAAATGATGATACTGTCCCAATCTCCATTTTTTTTCAATTGATTATCAACATTAAGAAGATTGATTGCTTAAGCACATCAAACACATTTAGACAACGTAAGCTTGAGGAACAGCAACTCTTCTTTCGATTAGGCACTTTAAAGCCTTCTGGACGCAACATCGAGTTCAACAATTTCAGATCATAACCACTACCCTTATTTTTTCAGATGGCAGCTGTTGATGATTCAGCCATTCCCATTTGCAGCATTTAATCACTCCTGCCTTCCACCCTATCACAGTCCGTCCCTTTTGTTCTCCCCCGCACCCCCCCCACCCCCCCTGCCTTTCCCTGCCTCTGCACCTGGTTAAAATCTGTTACATCTCTAACTTTTTCCATTTCTGACGAAGGGTCACAGGCCTGCAACGTTAACTCTGCTCCTCTCTCCACAGATACTGCCTGAGCTGCTGAATATTTCCAGCATTTATTTCAGATTCCAGCATCCGCAGTTTTTTGCTATTACATTTAAATTGTTAACTGGAATAGATCGATGACAAAAGCAGATTTTTTTAGCCATTTAAATTTTTTTTATTGAGAATCCACTATTGGCTATTTCTGCTTTGCAACATGCATGAGACCAGAAATCTTAGTGCATCACCTAGTCCCAAATCAGCTGATAAAAAGCAATTAATTCTTGGCCACAAAATGATCCAAACAATTCATGTAATTACAGATTTCACACATATGTGCTGTACTGTTCTGTGACCCCAATGTAACATGTCCTTCATAAATATTAAGAACTTCAAAGACCATAATAAACAAAAAATAAAATGATACTCTCTGGAGAACTGTTAACTGTTTATAATGGTACTCTATTTAAATTAATGGCCCAAAATTTGCGATCGGAGGCTTCCCGTGGGTGGATGCTTCCATCCTGTAAGAGATCTATGAATTTACCTGGTGGCCCGGGAGGTACGGAGACTTGCGATCCTGGGCCTCTCCGGGTACATGTGGGCCGAGGCCCACGTATCCCAGGGGCGCATGCGGTTTGTAAGCGCCCCTGGGATCACGTGGGCCGGCCCAACCAATAAAAGTACGTACGGAACTCCCATAATTATGAATGGGGATCACTTAAAAAATACACAAACTCATGAAATAAATGTTTAAAAAATTACATATTTAAAATTAATTAAAATGCCACTTAATTAAATATTTTAAACAAAAATTACCGGGAACGGTAATGTCACTGGGCTAGTCTCGAGTCTCTTCGCTGGGAGCAAGCGGAATTCAAGCGCAGGCAGCGCAAGGAGCGCACGTCAATCCAAGCACCCCACCCACCCGCCCCTTCAACCACCGTCTGCCCCACCTGTGACAGAGACTGTAGGTCTCGCATTGGACCTATCATTCACCTGCAAACTCATTTTTAATGTGGAAGCAAGTCATCCTCGGTTCTGAGGGACTGTCTAAGAAGAAGAAGAAGAAGTAACCCAGAGTCCTGGACTAATGATCCACAGACGTGAGTTCAAATCCCACCATGGCAGCTGGGGAATTTAAATTCAGTCAATTAAATAAATCTGGAATAATTACTAGTATCAGTAATGGTAATCATGAAACTATCAGATTGGCGTAAAAATCCATCTGGTTCACTAATGTTCTTTAGGGAAGGAAATCTGCCGTCCTTACCTGGTCTGGCCTATATGTGACTCCAGACCCACAGCAATGTGGTTGACTCTTAACTGCCCTCTGAAATGGCCTAGTAAGTCACTCAGTTGTAACAAACCGCTACGAAACAGATTAATAAGAATGAAACCGGATGGACCACCCGGCATCGACCTCGGCACCGGCTACGGATACAGCAAGGGCACACCCAGCTCAGTCGACCCTGCAAAGTCCTCCTCACGAACATCTGGGGACTTGTGCCAAAATTGGGAGAGCTGTCCCACAGACTAGTCAAGCAACAGCCTGACATAGTCATACTCACAGAATCATACCTTTCAGCCAATGTCCCAAACTCCTCCATCACCACCCCTGGGTATGTCCTGTCCCACCGGCAGGACACACCCACCAGAGGTGGTGGCACAGTGCTATACAGTCAGGAAGGAGTGGCTCTGGGAGTCACCAAGGAAACCTCCTGCTGATTACCACCTACCGCCCTCCCTCAGCTGATGAATCAGTATTCCTCCATGTTGAACACCACTTGGAAGAAGCACTGAGAGTAGCAAGGGCACAGAATGTACTCTGGGTGGGGGACTTCAATGTCCATCACCAAGAGTGGCTTGGTAGCACCACCACTGACCGAGCTGTCTGAGTCCTGAAGGAAATAACTGCCAGTCTAGGCCTGCGACAGGTGGTGAGAGAACCAACACGAAGGAAAAATCTACTTGACCTCGCCCTCACCAATCTACCTGTTGCAGATGCATCTGTCCATGACAGTATTGATAGCAGTCCCGTCTTCACACTGAGGACACCTTCCATCGTGTTGTGTGGCACTACCACCGTGCTAAATGGGATAGATTCAGAACAGATCTAGCAGCTCAAAACTGGGCATCCATGAGGCGCTGTGGGCCATCAGCAGCAGCAGAATTGTATTCCACCACAATCTGTAACCTCATGGCCCGGCATATCCCTCACTCTACCATTACCATCAAGCCAGGGGACCAACCCTGGTTCAATAAGGAGTGTGGAAAAGCATGCCTGGAGCAGCACCAGGCGTATCTAAAAATGAGGTGCCAACCTGGGGAAGCTGCAACACAGGACTACACGCATGCTAAAAAGTGGAAGCAGCATGCTATAGACAGGGCTAAGCGATCCCACAATCAACCGATCAGCTCAAAGCTCTGCAGTCCTGCAACATCCAGTCATGAATGGTGGTGGACGATTAAACAACTAACAGGAGGAGGAGGCTCCATGAATATCCCCATCCTCAATGATGGTGGAGCCCAGCGTGTGAGTGCAAAAGACAAGGCTGGAATGTTTGCAACCATCTTCAGCCAGAAGTGCCGAGTGGATGATCCATATCGGCCTACTCCTGAGGTCCCCACCATCACAGAATCCAGTCTTCAGCCAATTCGATTCACTCAATGTGATATCAAGAAACGGCTGAGCGCACTGGATACAGCAAAGGCTTTGGGCCCCGACAACATCCCGGCTATCGTGCTGAAGACTTGTGCTCCAGAAATAGCCGCGCCTCTAGCCAAGCTGTTCCAGTACAGCTACAACACTGGCATCTATCCAACAATGTGGTAAACTGCCCAGGTATGTCCTGTCCACAAAAAGCAGGACAAATCCAACCCGGCCAATTACCATCCCATCAGTCTACTCTCAATCATCAGCAAAGTGATGGAAGGTGTCATCAACAGTGTAGTGTATGTACCTTGAAGAAGGAACTATATTCTGCAGCCCCTGTATACTGCAGTACCAGTAGTGACCACCCCTGCATATAAGCCTGTGTAGTAACTTTGTATAGTAGTTCCAGTTTTGTCTCCATTCAGTAAACACCTGTTATAACCAACTTCTGCAGTCCGTGTCTCAATTACACACGGACGTTACATTGGCGACGAACAGATCCGAACTTACCTACAGTTCTGCACCACCTCATGGGGATCCATCCCTGAAGCGAAGTTGTTCGAGGTCGAGGCCAGAAGGAAGAAATCCAAAAAGGAAAAAAAAACAAACAGAAGAAACGGGCGTCGACCGTGGGCAACCGCCCTCTGATTCATCGAATTCGAAGATTTGCAGGAGAGGCTGTTGAGAGCGGGGCTTGGTTATCCAGTCTATGGTGTTCCAGCTAATCAGGCTGGTGGCAGGTAGTACACTGATCCTTCCTGGGCTGCGGCGGGCTAGAGCTTGATCGGGTGGCTTTTCAATGGGGCCGAGCAGCGTTGTCGGGAAGAGGAGAGAGAGAGAGAGGGTGGAGCACACAGGGCGCGGCCGATGCTACGAAGCCGGGCAGCGTACAGACCCAAGAAGAGGGAGGAAAGTGTCCCATAGGGTCTGCTCTGACGACGGGAACAGTAATTAAAATAAAAGAAATTAGAAGCGCAGAAAGCCGCGAGGAGCTGCAGTTTGCCACGGGGACCATGGAGAGCGGCGTTGGCAGCAGCGCGGGGGAAGTGCGCGAAGACCATATGGCGTCACCATCAAGGCATAAAAACGCCAGCAACAGCGCTGGCAGCAGCGAAAAAGGCAGAAAGCGCGGGAGGCGCCATCTTAATCCAGCGGGGAAGAAGGTAAAGCGCGGGAGGCACCATTATGTTCAATCGGGGAAGAAGGCAAAGCGCGGGAGGCGCCATCTTAGATCTCCAAGATGCCGAAGACTGGCAATATCACTGCCTTCGATAATGCAATAGAAGACTGGACCACGTATGTGGAAAGAGTCGGTATATTGCAAGGCAAATGAAGTAGCCGATGAGAAAAAGGCATCGGTACTACTAAACTTAATGGGCGCAAGAACGTACGGCCTATTGCGGAACCTGATCACTCCAGTCAAACCGATGGAGAAGAGTTTTAACGAAATTGTTGATATCCTACAGGAACACCTAAATCCTACACCGCTGCTGATAGCAGAAAGATTTAAATTCCACAAGAGAAATCAGCATAAAAATGAGAGCAATGCTGATTACCTTACGGAACTACGCAAGCTATCAAAGCACTGCCAGTTCGGAGCAGGACTGGCAGATACCCTATGGGACAAATTTGTCTGTGGACTCCTGAGTGAAGGAACCCAGAAGAGGTTACTCTCAGAGAAAGAGCTGACGCTAGATAAGGCTTTCAGCGTGGCAGTATCGTACGAAGCAGCAGCAAGGGGAGCTGCGGAAATACAGCAAAAGCCACAGGAATATGGCACCCATGAAATGACACGGGGATTAGAAAAATGTTATCGCTGCGGCAGAACAACCCATGACCAGAAGGACTGCTGGTCCAAGGACAAAACATGCAGGCAATGCGGAAAGATGGGACACATTGCACGAGTTTGCAGGTCCGGGAAGAAGACTAACGACAACAAAAAGACGACTAAGGAAAAGTACAGGAAAGTACAAAAGATGACGGACAGTAGTTCCGAAGACCAGAAGAGCGATAGTGAATCCGGGAACAAGAGACTAAGCTGTCTCAAACTACACAACGTAATCACAAAAGAGGATCACCGAACCATTTGGGTCACCCTCACGATGTCAGGGTCCCAAGTCAAAATGGAATTGGATACAGGATCAGCCCTGACCGTCATGAATCGCCGAGACTACGAGCGGCTATTCTCACACATACCCTTGAAAGACACATCCATTGTCTTGAAGACATATACGGGGCAGAAAGTATACCCCAGAGGAAAATAAGGGTGCCTGTCGCATACAACGGCAAGGAAATACAGAAATTATATCTGTACATACTGCAAGATGGTGGACCACCGTTATTGGGACGTGAATGGATCAGAAAGATAAGTTTAGACTGGCACTCCATTCAGGCACTGACTGTGGCTGGTAAAAAGGATGACGACGTCACACCTGGACGATTGTCAACAATCTTGGCTAACGCTAAAGAGGTATTTCAACAAGAACTGGGAACTCATAAAGGCGTAACCGCCTCGATAAAAATAGAAGAGAATGCAATTCCCAAGTTTTTCAAAGCAAGACCAGTACCGTATGCAATTCGCCCAGCCATCGAGGCAGAGCTGGAGAATCTGGAGAATGCAGGCGTGTTAACTAAGGTAGACTGGAGCGAGTGGGCGACACCCATCGTTCCTGTCATGAAGAAAACGTTAAACAATAAGCCTGAGGAGCCAAGGAAGGTTCGCATCTGTGGGGACTTCAAGGTGACTGTGAACCCAGTCCTTCACACAGTACAGTATCCTCTTCCGAGGATAGAAGATATTTTCACCTCACTATCTGGAGGGAAACGTTTTACAAAAATTGACCTAGCGCAAGCATATTTGCTGATGGAGGTTGAAGAATCCTCTCGGAAATATCTCACGATAAACACTCACAAAGGTCTTTACCAGTATAATCGACTGGTATTCGGAGTTGCATCAGCTCCGGCTATATGGCAAAGAGCGATGGAACAAGTCCTGCAAGGGATTCCGGGGACTCAGTGTTACTTGGATGACATCCTAGTGACAGGTGAAAATGACAGTGAACACCTTGCCAACCTAGAGCAGGTGCTCACTAGACTAAGAGAACATGGGCTATGAGCCAATCGCCCCAAGTGCGAGTTTTTTAAGAAACAAATATCGTATTGTGGCCACGTGATTGATGAAGAGGGGTTACATAAGTCCCCTGACAAAATTGAAGCGGTAGTTAAGGCTCCAGCGCCTGAAAATGTGTCGCAACTGAGGTCATTCCTTGGATTGGTGAATTACTACCATAAGTTTTTGCCGAATTTGTCCACAATTCTGCACGCACTGAACGCCCTGCTACAAACTGGAGTAGCATGGAAATGGAGCGATGAATGTAAGCGGGCCTTTCAGAAGTGTAAAGGCCTGATCACTTCAAGAGAAGTATTGGCTCACTGCAACCCATCACTACTGATAAGACTGGCGTGTGATGCGTCTCCCTACGGCGTTGGAGCGGTACTGTCCCATAAATCCCTTGATGGTTCAGAGAGGCCGATAGCTTTTGCGTCACGCTCGTTAACTTCTGCCGAGCGTAACTACGCCCAGATTGACAGAGAGGCCCTCAGCCTGGTGTGGGGGGTGAAGAAGTTCAATCACTACCTGCACGGACAGAAATTTACTCTACTAACGGATCATCAACCTCTTGTCTCCATTTTCAACCCTCAGAAGGGCGTCCCGATAATGACAGCACAATGGCTACAGAGGTGGTCCCTTTTCCTAGGGGCACACCAATATGACATCGAGTACAAAGGAACTAAACAGCATGGGAATGCTGATGGATTGTCGCGCCTACCGTTGCCGATGGTGGAAGAAGCACCTGCAGTGGATCCTGTGGAGATATTCCACTCAACCATAGTCGAATGTCTACCTGTGACGAATGCAAACATAGAAAAGGAAACACGAAATGACCCGACACTCTCCAGGGTCTATGATTTAACGGTGAAGGGATGGCCAGCACATGGCGAACCACTGTTGCCAGCATTCTCGCCGAGAAGAGAACAGCTGTCAGTGTGCTGAGGAACCTTGATGTGTGGATCCAGAGTAGTAATTCCACCCAAATTGAAGGATAGAGTGCTCAATGAGCTTCATGAGGGTCATCTGGGAGGGGTAAAATGAAGAACTTAGCCAGAGCGTTTGTGTGGTGGCCGGGAATCGATAGAGAAATCGAAGAGATGACCAAGAGCTGTACAGGATGCCAGAAGGTCCAAAACGCCCCACCACAAGCCCGTCTACATCCATGGGAGTGGCCCTCATCTCCATGGCAAAGGGTACACATTGATTTTGCTGGTCCATTTATGGACTCGATGTTTTTAATTGCGGTGGATGCACATTCAAAGTGGCCAGAGGTAATAAAAATGTCCTCAACCACCACAGAAAAAACTATCACAGTCTTACAAACCATATTCGCCAGCAATGGGCTGCCTGAACAGATTTGCTCCGACAATGGACCACAGTTTGTGTCTGAAGAGTTCCGGAGGTTCTTAAAGAACAATGGTGTTAAGCATTACACATCCACCCCATATCAGCTAGCCACCAATGGATTGGCTGAGAGGTTCGTTCAAACATTCAAGAAGGCTATCAAGGCAATGTGTAATGAAGACATACCCCTACAACACAAGGTGGATAACTTCTTGTTTGCCTACCGGAATGCGACACATGCGGTTACCAACCAAACTCCAGCCATGATGTTCTTCAATCGAAGACTAAGATGCCACTTGGATTTGGTTAAGCCAAACATCAGAAGAGATGTGGAGAACAGGCAGTTTCAGAATATGAATGAAAGGCCAACCAGGAGTTTCAAGATAGGTCAACCAGTTTTGGCCCGGGACTACCGCACAGAGAAATGGCAGCCAGGAACGATCTGCACATGGCAAGGACCTCTAATGTATACTGTGGACGTTGGAGAGAGCATTGTAAGACGCCATGCTGACCAGGTTCTAGAGTCACTGGAAAACGTCAAATCTACACCACGATCCTATACACCTGGTGATGAAACCGAAGTACCAATTGCATCTACCTCAGAATCGGTGATATTGGAAGCAGGCGAACCAAACAACGACGTTGATCCCGAATCAACTTTGCCAGAAGAACCTGATACCCCAAAGAGGCGTTATCCGGAGAGAATCAGGAAGCCTCCTCAAAGACTGAATTTATAATTGTTTAACTTCAGCTAATGTATATAGCAACTGTAATTGTAAATATGTTATTTAATTATTAATCGAATGTTATGTACTGTTTAGCTAAAAGGGGAGGAATTGTAGTGTATGTACCTTGAAGAAGGAACTATATTCTGCAGCCCCTGTATACTGCAGTACCAGTAGTGACCACCCCTGTATATAAGCCTGTGCAGTAACTTTGTATAGTAGTTCCAGTTTTGTCTCCATTCAGTAAACACCTGTTATAACCAACTTCTGCAGTCCGTGTCTCAATTACACATGGACGTTACAGACAGTGCTATCAAACAGCACTTACTCACCAATAACCTGCTCACTGAGGCCCAGTTTGGGTTCCGCTAAGACCACTCGGCTCCTCACCTCATTACAGCCTTGGTCCAAACATGGACAAAGGAGCTGAATTCCAGAGGTGAGGTGAGAGTGACTGCCCTTGACATCAAGGCAGCATTTGGCCGAGTGTGGCATCAAGGAGCCCTAGTAAAACTGAAGTCAATGGGAATCGGGGGGGAAAAGGCTCCACTGGCTGGAGTCATACCTAGCACAAAGGAAGATGGTTGTGGTGGTTGAAGGTCAATCATCACAGCCCCAGGACATCGCTGCAGGAGATCCTCAGGGCAGTGACCCAGGCCCAACCATCATCAGCTGCTTCATCAATGATCTTTCCTCCAGCATAAGGTCAGAAATGGGGATGTTCGCCGATGACTGCACAGTGTTCAACGCCATTCACAACTCCTTGGATAATGAAGCAGTCCATGGCCGCATGCAACAAGACCTGGGTGACGTTCAGGCTTGGGCTGATAAGTGGCAGATAGCATTCGCGCCACAGAAGTGCCAGGCAATGACTATGTCCAACAAGTGAGAGTCTAACCACCTCCACTTGACATTCAACAGCATTACCATCGCCGAATCCCCCACCATCAACATCCTGGGGGTCACCATTGACCAGAAACTTAACTGGACCAGCCACATAAATACTGTGACAACAAGAGCAGGTCAGAGGCTAGGTATTCTGCAGCGAGTGTCTCATGTCCTGACCCCCCAAAGTCTTTCCACCATCTACAAGGCCCAAGTAAGGAGTGTGATGGAATACTCTCCACTTGCCTGGATGAGTGCAGCTCCAGCAACACTCAAGAAGCTCGACACCATCCAGGACAAAGCAGTCCGCTTGATTGGCACCCCATCCACCACTTTAAACATTCACTCCCTCCACCACCAGCGTACCGTGGCTGCAGTATGTACCATCTACAAGATGCACGGCAGCAACTCACTAAGGCTTCTTCAGCAGCACCTCCCAAACCCGCGACTTCTTCCAGCTAGAAGGAAAAGGGCAGCAGGCACATGGGAACACCACCACCTCCAAGTTCCCCTCCAAGTCACACACCATCCTGACTTAGAAATATATCGTCGATCCTTCATCGTCGCTGGGTCAAAATCCTGGAACTCCCTGCCTAACAGCACTGTGGGAGTACCTTCACCACACGGACTGCAGCGGTTCAAGAAGGCGGTTCACCACCACTTTCTCAAGGGCAATTAGGGATGGGCAATAAATGCTGGCCTTGCCAGCGACGCCCACATCCCATAAAGGGAAAAAAACACACACATTTCTGTCGGCAGATTTGCACATTGCAGGAAGCTCTTGCCAAAAACAGGCAGAGGCTCCGTTCCAATATTTTAACCATGGGAGGGGATGTCAGATAAACATTCCACTATCTTCTGTGGGCAGTGACTAGTGGGGTACTGCAGGGATCGGTCCTGGGACCCCAGCTATTTACAATATATATTAATGATCTAGACGAGGGAATTGGATGTAATATCTCCAAGTTTGCAGATGACACAAAGCTGGGTGGGAGTGTGTGCTATAAGGAGGATGCCGAGAAACTCCAGTATGATTTGGACAGGTTGGGTGATTGGGCAGAAGCATGGCAGATGCAATATAATGTGGATAAATGCGAGATTATCCATTTTGGTGTCAAAAACAGGAAGGCAGATTATTATTTGAACGGCAATAGATTGGGAGAAGGGGAAGTGCAACAAGACCTGGGTGTCCTTGTGCACCAGTCGCTGAAGGTAAGCATGCAGGTGCAGCAGGCGGTTAAGAAGGTAAATGGTATGTTGGCCTTCGTAGCGAGAGGGTTCGAGTACAGGAACAAGGATGTCTTGATGCAGTTGTACAGGGCCTTGGTGCGACCACACCTGGAGTATTGTATGCAGTTTTTGTCGCCTTATCTGAGGAAGGATGTTCTTGTCTTGGAGTGAGTTCAGCGAAGATTCACTAGGCTGATACCTGGGATGGCAGGAATGACGTATGAGGAGAGATTGGGTCGATTGGGCTTATACTCGCTGGAGTTTAGAAGAATGAGAGGGGATCTCATTGAAACTTATAAAATACTAACAGGACTAGATAGACTGGATGCAGGAAGGATGTTCCCGATGGCCGGGGAGTCAAGAACCAGGGATCACAGTCTAAGGATAAGGGGTAAGCCATTTAGGACAGAGATGAGGAGGAATTTCTTCACCCAGAGAGTGGTGAACCTGTGGAATTCTCTACCACAGAAGGCAGTAGAGGCCAATTTATTAAATATATTCAAGAAGGAGTTAGATATAATTCTTAAGGCTAAAGGGATCAAGGGATATGGAGAGAAGGCAGGGACAGGGTACTGAATTTGGATGATCAGCCATGATCGCATTGAATGGCGGAGCAGGCTCGAGGGGCCGAATGGCCTACTCCTGCTCCTACCGTCTATGTTTCTAAGTTTCTGATCTTCACGTTTGTTGTGTATGTACCTTTAAGGGAATAACTGGTCTCAGACTGCAGTATCGGCAGTGACCACCCCTGTATAAAAGGCCCCAGCAGGCTTCTGTAGTTTTCAGTTTCCAGGTTGCCTCCATTCAGTAAAGATTTGTTATAATCAACTCCTGCAGTCCGTGTCTCAATTATACACGGACATAATACTGGCGACGAGTAAGAAACGAACTTACCTGCAACTCGGCAGCACCTCAGACGACGTTATTGAAGGTCGAAGCCAGAAGAAAGAAAAAAAATTAAATAATCTAAAGTAACTCGAGAAACGGGCGTCGACCGTGGGCAACCGCCCTCCAAATCATCTAATTGAAAAGTGCAGGAGAGATTGTCGAGAGCCTGGCTTGATTCTCCAGTCTGTGGTTTCCCAGCTAATCGGGCTGGTGGCAGGTAGTGCACTGATCCTTCCTGGGCTGCGGCGGGCTAGAGCTCGATCGGGTGGCTCTGCAACAGGGCCGGGCAGCGAGTCGGGAAGCGAAGAGAGAGAGAGAGGGTGGAGCACACAGGGCGTGGCCGGTGCTTCGAAGCCGGGCAGCGTTCGGACCTAAGAAGAGGGAGGGAAGTGTCCCAGAGGGTCCGCTCCACGACGGGAACGGTTCTTCAAATAACGGAGCAAATATTGAAGCGCAATAGAAAAATTAAAATACCGCGGAGAGCGGTGTTGGCAGCAGCGATCGGGGAGGCGTGAAGACCATAGGGCGTCGCCATTACAGGATAGTAAAATAAATATAATCGCCAGCAACAGCGTTGGCAGCTGCGGCAGCGGCGGGAAAGCACGGGAGGCACCATCTTAACTCGGCGGGGAAGAAGGAAAAGCGCGGGAGGCGCCATTTTGATCCATCGGGAACGAAGGCAAAGCGCGGGAGGCGCCATCTTAGATTTTCAAGATGCCAAAGACTGGCGATATCACTGCCTTCGATATGCAATAGAAGACTGGACCACGTATGTGGAAAGAGTCGAGGTATATTGCGAGGCAACCGAAATAGCCGATGAGAAAAAGGCATCGGTATTGCTAAATTTAATGGGCGCAAGAACATACGGCCTATTGCGGGACCTGATTACTCCAGCCAAACCGAAGGCGAAGAGTTTTAACGAAATTGTTGCTATCCTACAGGAACACCTAAATCCTACACCGCTGCTGATAGCAGAAAGATTTAAATTCCACAGGAGAAATCAGCATAAAAATGAGAGTAATGCTGATTACCTTGCGGAACTACGCAAGCTATCAAAGCACTGCCAGTTCAGAGCAGGACTGGCAGATACCATACGGGACAAATTTGTCTGTGGACTCCTGAGTGAAGAATCCCAGAAGAGGTTACTCTCAGAGAAAGAGCGGATGCTAGATAAGGCTTTCAGCGTGGCAGTATCGTACGAAGCAGCAGCAAGGGGAGCTGCGGAAATACAACAAAAGCCACAGGAATATGGCACCCACGAAATGACACGAGGATTTGCAAAATGTTATCGCTGCGGCAGAACAAACCATGACCAGAAGGACTGCTGGTCCAAGGACAAAATATGCAGGCAATGCGGAAAGATGGGACACATTGCACGAGTTTGCAGGTCTGGGAAGAAGACCAACGACAACAAAAAGGCTACTAAGGAACCGTACAGGAAAGTACAAAGGATGACGGACAGCAGTTCCGAAGACCAGATGAGCGATAGTGAATCCGGGAACAAGAGACTAAGCTGTCTCAAACTTCACAACGTAATCGCAAAAAAGGATCACCAAACCATTTGGGTCGCCCTCACGATAGCAGGGTCCAAAGTCAAAATGGAATTGGATACAGGATCAGCTCTAACCGTCATGAATCGACGAGAATACGAGCGGCTATTCTCACACATACCCTTGAGAGAGACATCCATTGTCTTGAGGATGTATACGGGGCAAAAAGTATACCCCAGAGGAAAAATAAGGGTGCCTGTCGAATACAACGGCAAGAAAATACGGAAATTGTATCTCTACATTCTGCAAGATGGTGGACCACCGTTATTGGGACGTGAATGGATCAGAAAGATAAGTTTAGACTGGCACTCCATTCAGGCACTGACGGTGGCTGGTAAAATGGATGACGACGTCACTCCTGGACGATTGTCAACAATCTTAGCTGACGCCAAAGAGGTATTTCAACAAGAACTGAGCACTCTTAAAGGCATAACCACCTTGATAAAAATAGAGGAGAATGCAATTCCCAAGTTTTTCAAAGCAAGACCGGTACCATATGCAATTCGCCCAGCCATCGAGGCAGAGCTGGAGAATCTGGAGAATGCAGGCGTGTTATCTAAGGTAGACTGGAGTGAGTGGGCGACACCCATCGTTCCTGTCATGAAGAAAACGTTAAACAATAAGTCTGAGGAGCCAAGGAAGGTTCGCATCTGTGGGGACTTCAAGGTGACGGTGAACCCAATCCTTCACACAGTACAATATCCTCTTCCAAAGATAGAAGATATCTTTGCCTCACTATCTGGAGGGAAGCGTTTTACAAAAATTGGCCTAGCACAAGCATATTTGCAGATGGAGGTTGAAGAATCCTCTAGGAAGTATCTCATGATAAACACTCACAAAGGTCTTTACCAGTATACTCGACTGGTATTCGGAGTAGCATCAGCTCCGGCGATATGGCAAAGAGCGATGGAACAAGTCCTGCAAGGGATTCCGGGGATTCAGTGTTACTTGGACGACATCCTAGTGACAGGTGAAGATGACAGTGAGCACCTTGCCAAACTAGAGCAGGTGCTCACTAGACTACGTGAACATGGGCTACGAGCCAATCGCCCCAAGTGCGAGTTTTTTAAGAAACAGATATCGTATTGTGGCCACGTGATTGATGAAGAGGGGTTGCATAAGTCCCCTGACAAAATTGAAGCGGTAGTTCAGGCTCCAGCGCCTGAAAATGTGTCGCAACTGAGGTCATTCCTCGGATTGGTGAATTACTACCATAAGTTTTTGCCGAATTTGTCCCCAATTCTGCATCCACTGAATGCCCTACTACGAACGGGAGTAGCATGGAAATGGAGCGATGAATGTAAGCGGGCCTTTCAGAAGAGTAAGGACCTAATCACTTCAAGAGAAGTATTGGCTGACTACAACCCATCACTACCGATAAGACTGGCGTGTGATGCGTCTCCCTACGGCATTAGGGTGGTACTGTCACATAAATTCCTTGATTGTTCAGAGAGGCCGATAGCTTTTGCGTCACGCTCGTTAACTTCAGCCGAGCGTAACTACGCCCAGATTGACAGAGAGGCCCTCAGCCTGGTGTGGGGGGTGAAGAGGTTCAATCACTACCTGCACGGTCAGAAATTTACTCTACTAACTGATCATCAACCTCTCGTCTCCATTTTCAACCCTCAGAAGGGCGTACTGATAATTACGGCACAACGGCTACAGAGGTGGTCCCTTTTCCTAGGGGCACACCAATATGACATTGAGTACAAAGGAACTAAACAGCATGGGAATGCTGATGGATTGTCGCGCCTACCGTTGCCGACGGTGGAAGAAGAACCGGCAGTGGATCCAGTGGAGTTATTCCACTCGACTATAGTCGAATGTCTCCCTGTGATGAATGCAAACATAGAAAAGGAAACACGAAATGACCCAACACTCTCCTGGGTCTATGATTTAACGGTGAAGGGATGGCCAGCACATGGCGAACCACTGTTGCCAGCATTCTCGCCAAGAAGGGAACAGCTGTCAGTGTGCAGAGGAACCTTGATGTGTGGATCCAGAGTAGTAATTCCACCCAAATTGAAGGATAGAGTGCTCAATGAGCTTCATGAGGGTCATCTGGGAGGGGTAAAAATGAAAAACTTAGCCAGAGCGTTTGTGTGGTGGCCGGGAATCGATAGAGAAATCGAAGAGATGACCAAGAGCTGTACAGGATGCCAGAAGGTCCAAAACGCCCCACCACAAGCCCCTCTACATCCATGGGAGTGGCCCTCATCTCCATGGCAAAGGGTGCACATTGATTTTGCTGGTCCCTTTATGGACTCGATGTTTTTAATTGCAGTGGATGCACATTCAAAGTGGCCAGAGGTAATAAAAATGTCCTCAACCACCACAGAAAAAACTATCACAGTCTTACGAACCATATTCGCCAGGAATGGGCTGCCTGAACAGATTTGCTCTGACAATGGACCACAGTTTGTGTCTGAAGAGTTCCGGAGGTTCTTAAAGAACAATGGTGTTAAGCATTACACATCCGCCCCATATCATCCAGCCACTAATGGATTGGCTGAGAGGTTTGTTCAAACATTCAAGAAGGCTATCAAGGCAATGTGTAATGAAGATATACCCCTACAACACAAGGTGGATAACTTCTTGTTTGCGACACATGCGGTTACCAACCAAACTCCAGCCATGATGTTCTTCAATCGAAGACTACGTTGCCGCTTGGATTTGGTTAAGCCAAACGTCAGAAGAGATGTGGAGAACAGGCAGTTTCAGAATATGAATGAAAGGCCAACCAGGAGTTTTAAGATAGGTCAACCAGTTTTGGCCTGGGACTACCGCACAGAGAAATGGCAGCCAGGAACGATCTGTACACGGCAAGGACCTCTAATGTATACCGTGGACATTGGAGAGAGCATTGTAAGATGCCATGCTGACCAGATTCTAGAGTCACTGGAAAACGTCAACTCCACACCACGATCTGATACACCTGGCGATGAAACCGAAGTACCAATTGCATCTACCACAGAATCGGTGATATTGGAAGCAGACGAACCAAACAACGACATTGATCCCGACTCAACCTTGCCAGAAGAACCTGATACCCCAAAGCGGCGTTATCCATGCAGAATCAGGAAGCCTCCTCAAAGACTGAACTTATAATTGCTTAACTTCAACCAATGTATCTAGCAACCGTAATTGTAATTGTAATTAGTTATTATTTAGTTGTTAAATGAATGTTATGTCCTGTTTATCTAAAAGGGGAGGAATTGTTGTGTATGTACCTTTAAGGGAATAACTGGTCTCAGACTGCAGTACCGGCAGTGACCACCCCTGTATAAAAGGCCCTAGCAGGCTTCTGTAGTTTTCAGTTTCCAGGTTGTCTCCATTCAGTAAAGACTTGTTATAATCAACCCCTGCAGTCCGTGTCTCAATTATACACGGACATAATAACGTTGGATGTGTGCTCAGTAATAAAAACAGCCATTTACAATGAATTCCAAGATTGCTAGGCAGTGTAGGAGATGTAACTTTGATTTAAAGAGATAGAAGATGTATCCAAGTTTAAAAAGATGCTTCATAAGTGTTTGCTGTTTGATTTTTGTGAAATATTTTTTCTGGCCCACTGAGTTGGTGACAAGGCTCAGCACCACGAGCCCTGACACCACAATATTTTGATTGAGTCCTATAAATTGCAAGAATGAGTTTTGCTATGGGAGTCCATTATATTTATGTTTTCTGTAGGAAGAAGAATAGGAGGAATGGAGAGATGCCAAACTGTTGTGACTACACCAGAGGAGGACTGTGCCCACCTACCATTACTCTCCAATCTGCACATCCAGGCAGAATTTGACTTATTTGGACTAGTGTCTACATAGCCTAAAATTATCCAGGGAGGTGGCTACAGGGCTTTACTGTATGCTGCGGGGTCATCTGCATCCAACCTGTGCCATACAGTCGGTGCAGCAATGGCAGACAAAATTGCCAGAGCACTAAACTTATTGACTGTACCACCTTCCAATCTAACAGAGGCATCATCTACCTGGTCAACCAAAGTGATGCTCACAGCTGCATGAAACATCAGAATAACGAATCAGTGCTTACCTGATTTCCTGCTGAGTGGCAACAGAGCGTGGCACAGCTGCCCAAAGTTACAGCACTACTGCCTTTCCCAAACTGCTAGGGCATCTTTGATGGCACCAAGCCAATTTCCACTTCTCTTTTGGGACTACTGCTAGCTTCTTTTCACATGTTCCCTCTGACATACTCGGGCCTACCTCCTCAAGCTGACTAACTCTGGGATGTGTGTAGTTGTGCTACTGCTCACAATGGTTGGGGAGAGGGTTGTGGGGCGAAGTGAGTGCTGTGCTGTCCTGGCGCACTGACAGTGCTGACAGTTTGCTGGTCCAGGCCTCCGATGGCAGAAAAGTGACTAATGTTGCAATGTTATCTTCAAGACACATCTTGTTGTAACATTTAACTCGAAGGAGCACATGTACAGTGACAGACATGTCAAAGCTGTAACCCATCGTGGGTGTCATGAAAGGACAATACAGCACGTAGCTAGGTTATTTTACAGTACTTTTATGTGTGGAGCCTTTGAAGATGAGATTGTGCCACTTTCACTTGTAAATTCTATCTTATGGTGTGCTCTTATGGTTTCCAGGGACAGGTATAAAAGAGCTGGAATTTTGTGTTGGCCTAGCCAGGAGCCAGCAGTAAATGTGCAACAGGTTGCCTGGCAACATTTTGTGGCATGAACACCTAGGCCGTAAACTGCATAACTGGAAATCTGGGTAAGGTTACAGAATCACAGAATCACAGAAACCCCACAGTGCAGATAGAGGCCATTTCGGCCCATCGAGCCTGCACCGACACATATCCCACCCGATCCCCATAACACCTACACCAACACATATCCCACACTATCCCGTAACCCCACGTATTTAATCCCCCTAACACTAAGGGACAATTTATCATAGCCAATCAACCTAACCCGCACATCTTTGGACTGTGGGAGGAAACCGGAGCACCCGGAGGAAACCCACGCAAACACGGGGAGAATGTGCAAACTCCACACAGACAGTCACCCGAGGCCAGATTCGAACCCGGGTCCCTGGCGCTGTGAGGCAACAGTGCTAACCACTATGCCACCGTGCTGTTACCTCGGAAGTTTCCTTAAGATGTGCCATTTTCTGTATCTATTCCTGGAACTTGCAGGGAGTGCGCACGCCATTGAGTATGGCCAGCTCCTCCTCACAGCCACGCTGTGCTGCTGTCTTCTGGGGTTGGCGGTCTGGAGTGACAAACAGGGCAATCCTCTTCATAACCCCCCTCATGCAGCAGTGCCTCCACCTTGTCAGCCATCAAAGGGGGTTCAAATGCTGCGTTACTCCGTCACTAGCCCACAGGGATTCCATCCCCTGTTTCTCTGTTTATAATTCCAGCTATGGGTTATTGCCAGCCACTTTCTTGCCCCAGAAATCCTTTGGAAAGGTTCGAATACACATTAAAAATATTTCCAGCCTTTTTAAAGGCTAGCATAACTTTTACCCCATGTGCAGCTGGTGCAGCAGATTTTCCTCTTGCTGCACCTAGACATATTGGCTTGTCTGCATGCAGCACAGAGAGGAAGATCGGGTGTGGAGGAACAAATGCCTGTAAGGGAGCCCACACAATTTTCTGTCCTTTAATGTAAATTAATATCCTTATAAAACAATGTATCATTTGACTTGACACAAGGAATGCCACAGGAGATATGCTCGTAATATAATAAAAACAATATGTATGCACCTGTATTGTCAGCACACTTAAGGCATGACATTTCTGCTGTCGTTGTGGCTGCTGCAATGTTCCCTTGTCCCGATGGCTGGAGCGGCTCTTAGTCAGGTGGTAGGCCTATTAAAATGCAAATTGGGTCCTATGACGTACATAGGACCCCGATTGTCATTTTAGGAGAGGACTGGTTGGAGAGTCCGCCGTGCACACTCCGACCAGTTTCACTGGCGTTAGAGCCGAAGATATCCTGAAAAGGTAAGTTTCACCTTATTCTTGTGGGGACAGGAATGCTCCACTGCGGGCTGGCATTGATGCAGGCTCACCTCCCTTGACCTTGCCTGCTCCTCCCCTCTCCCAGGACCTACCTACAGTCGCTGTCAGCATTCCTGTGGGTGATCTGCCTTGGAATGCCCATTTGGCGTCCGCAGCTCGCTGGCCATATTCATTTGAGGCTCGGGCCTCAAAATTGTGAGGGCCTCTTCGCCGCCAGAACGGGTGGCAGACTGGCACCCTCTGCTGGTTGGATGCCCAAAACTCAAAATCTACCCCATTGCATCATCCAATTTACAATTGTAAGGGGTGGTGTGTGTGGTCAGCTTTACCTCTGACTCCCTGAGCGGTTCGAATCGTTCCCACTACCCTGGTTCTAGACTTTGGACTTATTTGGGGGTTGTAATGAAATTGCAACAGACACCTGAGTTGGTCAAAAGAATTGAGATTTTTATTTTGAGACAGGAAAATATACAATACAATAAAACTTATACTCTAAAAGGGGGAACACTTCGGAATATGCGAGGGAGAATTACAATAGACAAAAAAATACCTTACCCTCCCAATCCCACTATCCTAACTAGGTTGAAAACCAGAGGACCAGGAAATGCTCACCAAACGATTTTCTTGACAGATTGTAGAGGTTCGTGATTTCGGGGTTCTCTTTAGTTGTGGCGGTTGGGGCCTGCCATACCCCGGATGTGGTGGAAGACTGCACCTGCGTTGGGTTTTCAGTCTTTGCCTGTCCGCTGATGCGGTTAGATGCGTAGTTGGATTTATCGGGTGAGTACCCAATTTTCTTTGGTTAGGTAAAGTTTTTAGAGCCTTTTGTGTCAAATCTTACCCAGGGGTAAGTCAGACTAGCCTGTAGAGTGGAAAACAAGTTTGTGATTTTTCGATTTCTCGGTGGTTGGTTTCTTGTTGGTTGCGGTGGCCCAATATTACCTGGTTGGTGGTAATATTGGTAGTTGTTGGTTTCTTGAGGCCTTTGGTTGCCGCGATTTCCTTTTCCTTCCGTTTCGTTTTTCTTTCTTCAAGTCTCTGATCCTCCGACTAAATACGGTGATGATGATATCTTTTCTGAATTGTATTTTTCTCTCTCCTGTACTGAACTTGAACCTTCGAGAGCTGTGTCCTCAACTGTGTGCTCTGATCCAACGTCTTTTTTTTTCACTGAAGAAGCAGGCCGCAATTATACTGTTTTGAGGCCTGGCTTATCTGAGCGTCAAATCTCTGGTTCTTTGTTAATTTTGGCGGGCTCGTTATTTTTAATATGTTTCAATTCTCATTGAGTTTTTGGGGATGGTCCCATCTATTTTTAATTGGCTTTTAACTGGTTTCGGGATTGCCTTGAAATCAGTTTAAAATGTGTAAAGTGTTTTGGAAATCTTTCTGATTGGTTTTAAACTGTTGTTTGATTGTTTTCTTCCTGCTGGGGCCAGGTTCTCTTTTGTTGGCTGTTGCCATGTATTGTATTATTCATGTTCTTAATGGCCCTGTGGGTTTTGGCGGGAACAGTATTTCAGTGGGCTTATTGTCTTTATGTAGAATGGTTGGGGTGGCCCAGAACATTCCCAGATGATCTGGCCTTTCCAATACTCAAACTGTCTGTGTTTCGGGGGCCCATCCCACCTCCTTTTGTCACAGTTTTTCCACAGGCCTGAACATGCCTTTTAAACTAGCCCAAATCCTGGAATTTTGAATTTTAAGCCCCTTTCTGGCCCAATATTATTTCAAACAGTCCAATATCTCTTCTTTTCTTACTTTGGGGGAATTTGTATAATTTTGCAAGCCTTACACACCCCCCTGTGATACTTTATTACTATAGTATCATGCAGTTGTGAGCAAAATTTTCTGATCCTCGGGAGCCAACTGTATTATTTAAACTAAAAACCCAAAACAAAAACACTCTCTCCCGTCCCCTTTAGGTGTAGTGTTTAACAAATATACATACAAGGTACGAAAGCTTTTATTACATTCACATCCAAGCACGGAGGGGTCCAACACCCCTGCACCACTTGGAAAATTACACACACATAGGAAAAATAATGACACACACACTCATCAAACTTTATTTTTAATAATGGTCGAGGTCGGTTTTATACCTGGTTGTAAACTTTATTTTTGTCCCATGCTCCCTCATGTTGAGAGCGGAGCATCTGGTCCCTTCCTTTGCACCTTGTACACAACAAGTGGAAAACTATGCCGAGCTGGCAAACCACCAAAAGATGTGAAGCCAGTCTAATCCAAGAAGGGACCTCTATATATTCAAAAATGTCTCACCAGGGTGGAACGACAATATCCAAGATTTTGGCCCCTATCTCGACTGTCTTCTGCTCTAATGTATAGAAATATTTCTGTGAGATGACCACTGCTTTTTTTAAACATTTCCTTCAGCAGGGCTTGGTACAACTGTTCTGCCTCTTTAGGGTACCATTCAGGTAAGGGCACCTCGGTCAGGTTCAGGATCACTGAGGTCACTGCATAGTGTATCCCCTGGTACAGTAACTTATCGGTTGGCACTAGGACTAACCCATTCCCTGGTCCCTTGGTGGTGGTAGGACACCTCTGTATTATAGTTTGTGATGTCGTGGTCGTGGGCAGGGGCTTCCGGGGGCGGGTTACGAGTTCGGTGGCATTGACTGGGATCGGGGAGTGTGGGACTGCGCACGCATGCAGGCTGGAATCCCACTCCATCCCCTCCCCGGCATCTTGCCATTGCTAGTGGAAAATGATGGATACTCCTGTGGGGCAGACTTTCTCTGACCCCCACATACAAACATAAATCCCTTGATCCGGCTCCCACCACTTGTCCCAGCACACACTCACTCCCCCTCAGGTCACTGTAATCATCCGGTATTGTTCCTCAGTTGTTCCCAATCGACTGCGGGGTTTCCTATATCCTTGCTCAGCTTTCTGAGCCATCCAAAGTAATCTGTCCCTTACATGTCAAACACACATGTTTCCCCTCGGTGACACTGACCCTTGTAGCAACAATCTGTACCCTGGGGCAGGGGATGGAGGCCTCTCCGTATGTGAACCCGGTCTG
Organism: Somniosus microcephalus; assembly: GCF_052327205.1. Lineage (NCBI taxonomy): Eukaryota > Metazoa > Chordata > Chondrichthyes > Squaliformes > Somniosidae > Somniosus > Somniosus microcephalus. The sequence continues at coordinate 151,319,498 of NC_140988.1, forward strand.
ACTGGAGTACTGGATCGAGTTAGACCCCAGCCACCCTGGCCACCTTCCCTCATGGAAGTAAATGGCGAGCTCCTCCACACTCCGTTCGCCACCCCCTGCGGTAATGATCGGTGCTCTCTCTCCTGAGCACCTATAGATGTGGGAGCTCTCCACGTCTCCTCGGTCACCGATGCTCACCCCTACCAGGGCGAGCAGGAGCAGAACCTGTCTCATGCCGATTTCCTTTCTGTAGGGACACACAAACAAAATAGCCATGTCCCGAGAAGGTTCTCTGGCCTGACACAGTTATCAAAATTTTCCAAACTTAAACTTATCCTAAACTAAAATTAAACCACTAAAATCCCAAACTTCCAAACTGTAAAACACACTGAAAATACTTCAGAAGCAGATATGCATATGCCGCCCATCTCCAGACGGCCAGGCTAATTCCCGTTAGGCCTGTACCTTTTGTGGAATCTGGGTAGCTTGTACACCTGGGTGTAGGGTGACCTGTGCCACCGGACTCGGAGAGTCCTTCTTAAAACAACCTGGGAGTTTTTCCTTGAATCCCAGTTAATCAGGGGAGTGTGCCCTCCTGTGCTGTAGCACACTACCCCTTTCTGTGTGGCTGCTGAGTCCCTATCCAGTCCTGTGGGTTCCGCGCAGCCTGATGCCGCAGGCTGGGGACCCTTCTCTCTCTCTCTGCCCAATGCTACCTCTCCTGTGAGTCCCTCACCTTTGGAGGCTGTAGGCTGGGGATCTGTGTCCCCAGACTTGTCCCTGACCTTGGCTTTTCCCTTTCTGTTAAGGGTTCTCCTGGGGCTGGACCATTTAAAATGATACTCGGGTGACCATGGTGGTTTAGGCTGTGGTATGTGAGGAGACCTTCTTAAGGCTCCGGCTATTGGGGGTGTACCTGAGTCCCACTTAATTGGTGGGAGGGCCTCCCCAGTCACACACGTCACTGCCCCCCACCTTTGCGGTCTGTGAGTCTGTCACAGCTGCAGGCTGCTGCTCCCTAGCTTTAGTGCGGTTAACCCTTGCTGGCTGTTCTCCACTTTTAGTCTTAAACAGTTTGCAGTGATTAATGTGGAACCACTTTGTGCGGCGGGGCATTTTGATGGCATACACTGTAATGATCAGTAACCTGTCATTCTGGAATGGTACACTAGGTGGTGCTGTATGTATATAAGAGTGGGCTACCCACGATGCACTAGGCTACCCACAAGGCAGCAGTCAAGATGGAGGCCTCTACAGATACTGTACCTAGTCCACATGTGCTCAATAAAGTGTCTAGCAAAAGCTAACTGTTCTTAATAAAAACGACTAGTTATTAATGAACATAACATGGTACCAGGATTGGTAAGATCTGCTAAATATTGTGCAACACGACATGGAGAATTTGAAGCCACCAGAGCGTTTGAAACTCACAGGAAATGTCGACTACAATTGGCAGACTTTTAAACAACAATTTGAACTCTACATTGCTGCCATCGGGTACGGTACGAAGCCAGACGCAAGGAAAATAACGTTGCTGCTCACGGTTGCAGGCCCACAGGCGATAGAGGTATTTAATACATTTGTATTTAATCCAGAGGAGAACAGAGAAAAATTAGACGATGTGCTAAAGAAGTTTGATACACATTGTTCTCCCAAAAAGAATGAAACCTATGAGAGGTACATCTTCTGTTCTCGGACACAGCAGCAAAATGAGACTTTTGATAGCTTTTTGACTGATCTGAAACTGAAAGCACAGACATGTAATTTCTCTGAGCTGAAAGCATCCATGATTCGTGACCAGATTGTGTTTGGTATTCATGATAAAAAAGTCAGGGAATGTCTGTTGAGAGAAACTGAACTAACATTGGAAATTGCTGTGAAAATATGCCAAGCTAGCGAGCTAGCTCAAAAGCATGCCAAGACTTTCAGTGAAATCAATGATGATGTGATTGCAGTAAGTGCTGCTGTTGGTGCTGTGTCCTACAAGGGGAAGAAACATGGGCAGAACAGAAGTGAAAAGCAATCGGAGGAAGGAATTTTTAATTGTAAACGCTGTGGTTACAAACACCAGTTAAAACAATGTCCAGTGTTTGGAAAAATGTGCACAAAATGTCATGGAAAGAATCACTTTGCCAAACAATGCTTTTCAAAAGTAAAAACTAAGAAAGGGCAACGAGTTAATGTAATTGAGGACACTGATTTAAGTGAGACATGTTTTGTAGGAATGGTGTCATGTGACAATATCAAAAAGGATACAGAAAATGTGCAGCCCTCAGGAATTAACAATGCTGAACATAAAGTTAATGCAGTAAAAGAGGACAAATGGATGATCCCACTGCAGGTAAATGGAGCATTAGTTACATTGAAACTAGACACTGGGGCAAAAGCAAACTTAATCAGTATGAGTGACATTAAAAACATGAAAGAAAAGCCCAAAATACAGAAAAAGTCAGCACTACTGAAGGAATATAATGGACAGAAAATAGATAGCTTAGGTGTATGCAGACTTAACGTGACAGTCAAAGACAAAGTGCATCACCTCATCTTTTCTGTTGTGGCTGAAGGACTTGATTCACTACTGGGTGACAAAGCTTGTGAGGACTTAGAACTGGTCAAGAGAGTCTACCGTATAAACTGTGCCATAAGCAGACCAGATGACTCGGTGGATTCTGTAGTGAATAATTTCCAAGATGTGTTCAAAGGATTTGGAGTTCTACCATTCACTTACAAGATCCAGCTAAAGGAGGATGCTCAGCCAGTGGTACATGCTCCACGAAGAGTTCCAGCACCCCTGCATGACCGGCTCAAGAATGAACTGGACAGAATGACCGCACTAGGAGTCATCAGGAAAGTCGAAGAGCCAACAGACTGGGTTAACTCCATGGTATGTGTAAAGAAAAAGAACAATGATCTAAGAATATGCATGGATCCAAAGGACTTAAATGCAAACATAAAACATGAACACTACCAGATTCCCAAGCGAGAAGAAATCACCAGTGAAATGTCAGGTGCCAGATACTTTACAAAGCTCGATGCCTCACAAGGATTTTGGCAACTGAAACTGGATGAAGAGAGCACCAGATACTGTACCTTCAACACACCATTTGGCAGGTATTGTTTCCTCAGAATGCCTTTTGGGATAATATCTGCATCTGAAATCTTTCATAGAGCGATGGATCACATAATTGAAGGTCTGGAAGGAGTTCGGGTCTATGTTGATGACATCATCATCTGGGGCTCCACACTGAAAGAACACAATGAGAGACTGACTAAAGTGCTACAGAGTATACGCTGGAATGGGCTGAAGCTCAACAAAGCCAAGTGTCAGTTTGGCATCCAGGAAGTCACTTTCCTAGGAGATAATCTATCTGGTAAAGGAATAGAGCCAGGTATGGAAAAAGTAAACGCCATACTCAAAATGCCCCGACCCACTGACAAAAAAGGAGTGCTACGCATCATGGGGATGATAAACTTCATTGGAAAGTTCATTCCTAACTTGTCAGCCAAGAATGCCAGTCTGCGAGACCTGCTACATAAAACAAATGAGTTCGCATGGACAGAAAGACATGAACAAGAGTGGATGAGCCTCAAAACAGTGCTGACAACCACACCTGTACTCACCTTCTTTGACCCAACAAAAAGAATCAAAGTGTCAACGGATGCATCAAAAGATGGCCTAGGTGCGGTCTTGCTACAAGCAGAGGGTGAAGATTGGAAGCCTGCTGCCTATGCCTCCAGGTCTATGACTGATACTGAGTGTCGATACGCCCAGATTGAAAAGGAATGTCTTGGCATGGTAGTTGGACTAGAAAAGTTTCATGGCTACATATATGGACTTCCCACCTTCACAGTTGAGACAGACCACAGCCCACTGGTTGCCATCATAAAAAAAAATCTGAACGAGATGTCTCCAAGGATTCAACGACTCATGATGAAGCTGCAAAGATATGACTTTGAACTGATCTACACACCAGGCAAATACATAGTGTTAGCAGATGCACTATCCCGAGCACCCACAATGAGTCATGTGAGCTCTACTGAAGAAGACGTGGATGTTCATGTGAGTATGGTCACTGCTGCGCTGCCCGTGTCAGACACAAAATCAAAGCAAATAGCAGAAGAAACAGTAAAAGATACAGTATTACAAACAGTAATAGAGAACATTCATCATGGTTGGCCAAAAGGTTCCTGTCCAAAATATTTTCACATAAGGTCAGAATTGAGTGTCGCAAGTGGACTATTACTATTCAGAACAGAATAATAATTCCACAGGCTCGACGTCAAGACATGCTCAAAAGGATTCATGAGGGATGATATACCTATCAATTCATTCCATGAAAAGCGACGAGTTAAGATAGTAACCATAGGTTTTTATTGGCTAAATAACGGAGCCCACCCTCGTGGGTGATCGGTTCCAACAAGGAAGAATACTAGCCAAGCGGTCACCTTTATACCTGGGCAAGCAGGCGGAGCCATGGGCGGAGTCAGCTGAGGTATGCCTAGGTATAACAGCGTGCGTGGCAAGAGGTAACCTTGTGTAGTGATAACAACAGTGTAAACAGTGATAACAACAGTGTAACAATAGTGAACGGTTGTGAACGGTAACAGTGGTTTACCACATTCACCCCTTGTTTAAAATTGAGTCCGGCGGGGTGAAGTGTACTACCAGTTCGTGTATGTCAGTCTCTCAGGAGGCCTCGTAAGCCTTTCTGATCGGCGCAGCAGCGGCGGCGGTGGTGCCGTATCCGATGTTAATGCTGGTGTCTGCGTGGTCGACGAAGGCTCCTGGAGTTCCGGCATGCTGTCTACAGGAGCTGGATTTTGGGGAGTGGTGGGGGGTAACGGTGGTATCTCAGGGTTGCCCGAGGGTGCGAGGCCTCGCAAGGAGACAGTGTCCTCCCGCCCGTCTGGGTATGCCACATAGGCGTACTGGGGGTTGGCATGCAGGAGGTCCACCCTCTCGACCAGGGGGTCCATTTTATGGGTCCTCACGTGCTTCCGCAGCAGGACGGGCCCCGGAGAAGTCAGCCATGTTGGTAGCGAGGTTCCCGTAGTCGACTTCCTGGGGAAAACAAACATTCGTTCATGGGGGGTGGCGTTAATGGCAGTGCAAAGCAGTGACCGGATGGAGTGGAGCGCTGCCGGGAGGACTTCCTGCCAGCGAGAGGTTGGGAGGCCCTTAGACTTTAGGGCTAAGAGGACGGCCTTCCAAACTGTCGCGTTTTCTCTTTCCACCTGGCCCTTCCCCCGGGGGTTGTAGCTGGTGGTCCTGCTCGCAGCAATACCTCTCGCGAGCAGGAACTGGCGAAGTTCCTCGCTCATGAAGGATGCGCCCCGGTCGCTATGTATATAGTTCGGGAACCCGAACAAGGCGAAGAGGTCGTTCAGGCATTTGATGACCGTGGTACTGGTCATGTCTGGGCAGGGGATGGCAAAGGGGAAACGGGAGTACTCGTCAATAATGTTGTGGAAGTACACATTACGGTCAGAGGACGGGAGGGGCCCCTTAAATTCGATGTTCAAGCGCTCGAAGGGGCGGGTGGCCTTGATCAGGCTTGCTCTGTCCGGCCTATAGAAATGCGGTTTGCATTCGGCAGAGGTTTGGCAGTTCCTGGTCATGGTCCTGACCTCCTCGATGGAGTAGGGCAGGTTGCGGGCCTTAATGAAGTGGTAAAGTCTGGTGACCCCGGGGTGGCAGAGGTCATTGTGGAGGGTCCGCAGTCTATCAACTTGCGCGTTGGCACATGTACTTCGTGATAGAGCATCTGGGGGGTCGTTGAGTTTACCAGGCCGGTACAAGATATCGTAATCGTAGGTGGAGAGCTCAATTCTCCACCTCAAGATCTTGTCGTTCTTGATTTTGCCCTTCAGCTTGTTATTAAACATAAAAGCAACCGAACGCTGGTCGGTGAGGAGGGTAAATCGTTTGCCTGCCAGGTAATGCCTCCAGCGTCGTACCGCCTCCACAATCGCCTGGGCCTCCTTCTCGACAGAAGAGTGTCGGATCTCAGGACCCTGGAGGGTCCTTGAGAAGAAGGCCACAGGTCTCCCCGCCTGGTTAAGGGTTGCAGCTAGGGCGAAGTCGGATGCATCGCTTTCCACTTGGAAAGGGATGGACTCATCCACTGTGTGCATTGTGGCCTTCGCAATGTCTCCTTTTATGAGGGAGAAGGCTGCACCTGCTTCTGCTGTCAGGGGGAAGGAGGTGGACTTCATGAGGGGTCTGGCTTTGTCCGCATAATTGGGCACCCATTGGGCATAGTAAGCGAAGAGCCCCAGGGTTCTCTTCAGCGCCTTTGGACAGTGGGGGAGGGGAAGCTCCATGAGGGGGCGCATTCTTTCGGGGTCGGGGCCGATGACTCCGTTCTCTACTACGCAGCCGAGGATGGCAAGGCGCGAGGTGTTAAACACACATTTCTCCTTATTGTAAGTGAGGTTCAGCCGTTGGGCCGTACGGAGGAATTTCTCCAGATTAACATCGTGGTCCTGCTGGTCACGGCCGCAGATGGTGACGTTATCTAGATAAGGGAACGTGGCCTGCAGCGCGTTCTGGTCAACCATCCGGTCCATCTCCCTTTGGAAGACCGAAACCCCGTTGGTAACGCCGAAGGGAACCCTAAGGAAGTGGTAGAGGCGGCCATTCGCCTCGAAGGCGGTATACTGGCGGTCCTCAGGGCGGATAGGGAGTTGGTGATAGGCCGACTTGAGGTCGATGGTGGAGAATACCCGGTACTGTGCAATCTGGTTGACCATGTCAGATATGCGGGGAAGTGGGTATGCGTCCAGCTGGGTGTACCGGTTTATGGTTTGGCTGTAGTCGATGACCAGGCGGTGTTTAACGCCGGTCTTAACGACTATGACCTGGGCACACCAGGGGCTGGTGCTCCCCTCGATGATGCCCTCCTTCAGGAGTCGCTGCACCTCAGAGCTAATAAAAGCTCTGTCCCCGGCGCTGTACCGCCTGCTCTTGGTAGCGACGGGTTTACAGTCACGGGTGAGGTTAGCGAACAAGGAGGGGGGCGGGACTTTGAGGGTGGAGAGGCCGCAGGTGGTACACGGCAGGCGGTTTAAATTTTGCTGGTTGCAGACTGTGAGTGGGGGGAGGGATCCACCGTAAGCCAAAGTGACACTTTGAAGGTGGCTTTGGAAATCCAGCCCTAGTAGGACGGCAGCGCAGAGCTGGGGCAGGACGAGAAGTTTAAAGTTTTTATATTCCGTGCCCCTAACCGACAGGGTCACCACACAGTAGCCGCTGATGTCTGTTGAATGGGACTTCGCCGCCATCGAGATCTGATGGCGCGTTGGCCGGACAGTGAGGGAGTAGCAGCTCACCGTGTCTGGGTGAATAAAACTCTCCGTGCTTCCGCTGTCGAACAGGCAGGTCGTGGCGTGGCCGTTTACTTCGATGTCCATCATGGACTTGGACAGATGATGCGGGAGAGCTTGGTCAAGCGTGACGGAGGCCAGTGTATGGCTGAGTGAGCTGCTGTAGTCTGCAGGTGAGGCGGTGGTCGGGTCTGGAGACAAAACGGCGGCCAAGTGCGGCGAACAAAATGGCGGCGCCCATGACGCGGATCCCCATGAAGTTGGACAAAATGGCGGAGAAGATGGCCGCCCCCACAACTCACATGAGGCACTGCTGGCGTCTGTGCCCTTGATCAAAGATGGCTGCCCCCACAACTCACATGAGGCACTGCTGGCATCTGTGGCTTTCCCCCTGCGGGCGTTTATGAAGTGGCCTTTCTTTTTGCAGCCGGAGCAGGTCGCGTTCCTTGCAGGGCAGCGCGCCCTTTGATGTCTCGCCTGGCCACAGAAGAAGCAGCTGGCGGCCCGATCGCGGAGGTCCGCTGCCGCAACAGGTCCCGGGGGTGGCGGTCCCGATCGATTCCGGGACACCGACGCCATAGTAGGTCCCAGGGGCGGCGGTGCGAGGGGTATTGCGGCCGGAGTCGGGCCCGAGTCCCAGGGTCGCGCAGCACTGTACCTGGAGTACGCCTCAAGGTCCCGATGGGCCACTTCCAGGGAGTGAGCGAGGGCTGCAGCTGTTTTCAATTCGAGGTCCTTTGATTCGAGCAGTCTTTGCCGTGAGTAGTCAGACCGAAGGCCTTTCACGAAGGCATCGCGGATATTTCCTTCAGTATTTTCTGCAGCCGTTACAGCTTTAAATTCACAGTCCCTGCCGAGTGTTTGTAGCGCCCATAAAAATTCATCTACAGACTCTCCTGGCTGTTGCGAGCGGGATCTTAGGAGATGTCTGGCATACATTGAATTTACTGGGCTCCGGCACTGCTCTTTTAGCAGGTTGAGGGCGTCCTCGTATGTAGCAAGGTCCCGGATGAGTGCAAATACTTTAGGGCTCACCTGGGCGGTCAGGGCTCTTAGTTTGGATTCCGGAGGCACGCCGGAGGCTCCCACGTAGGATTTGAAACAGCTCAGCCAGTGTTCGAAGCCGAGGGCTGAATTCGCTGCCTGTGGGTTTAGATCCAGGTACGGCGGTCAGAGGGCTCGCAGCCAGGTCGGCTGCTGGGGCTGTTGTAGCTGGCCGTTTGGCTGGTCGTTTGGCTGCTCCGATCCACTCATTTCAAAATTTAGCCAATAAAATTGATATACCTATCAATTCATTCCATGAAAAGCGACGAGTTAAGATAGTAACTATAGGTTTTTATTGGCTAAATAACAGAGCCCACCCTCGTGGGTGATCGGTTCCAACAAGGAAGAATACTAGCCAAGCGGTCACCTTTATACCTGGGCAAGCAGGCGGAGCCATGGGCGGAGTCAGCTGAGGTATGCCTAGGTATAACAGCGTGCGTGGCAAGAGGTAACCTTGTGTAGTGATAACAACAGTGTAAACAGTGATAACAACAGTGTAACAATAGTGAACGGTTGTGTACGGTAACAGTGGTTTACCACAAGGGACACCTCGGAATTGAAAAATGCAAAAGGAGAGCAAGAGACACTGTTTATTGGCCTGGCATAAATAACGACATTGAGAACATGATAGGCAAATGTGAGACATGTCAGAAACACCTAAACAAACAAGCAAAGGAACCAATGATAGTAGCTGACATACCAACAGCACCATGGCAAAAGGTTGGTATGGACCTTTTTCATTTAAATGGTAAAGACGATCTAATAGTGATTGACTACTATTCTAACTATCCTGAGATGGCGCTGCTCTCAAGCACCACAGCAAGCAGTGTCATAATGCATGTGAAATCCATCTTCGCCAGGCATGGAATTCCCAGGATTGCCGTTAGCGACAATGGTCCGTGCTTCAACTGTAAGGAGTGGCAACAGTTTGCAGCACATTATGACTTTCAACACATCACATCCAGTCCTTTGTATGCTCAGTCGAATGGTAAGGCAGAGAAAGGTGCTCAAGTTCTCAAGCAGCTACTGAAGAAAGCGACAGAAAGCAAGTCTGATCCTTATCTCGCCCTGCTGAGCTACCAAGCCTCACCTTTAGACTCTGGTTCTTCACCTGCAGAAAACACCTAATGGGTCACAAGTTGCATACCACGCTACCCTGCTGTGCAAAAGAAAAGCAGAGTAAGGAACTGAGACAGAGACTTCAACTGTTAAAGCTGAAACAGAAATCATACTATGACAAGTCATCCAAAACTCTGAAACCATTGACAAGGGATGATGTTGTCAGGATTGAGGATCCAGATGCATGGAACAGGAAAGCTACAGTTTTTGAGGAAGTAGGACCAAGGTCATACACTGTTAGGACTGAGGAAGGACAGATTCTCAGGAGGAACCGCCGTTCCCTCCTAAAAACACAAGAGACTATCAAAGAGCAAATCGATGACAATGCCGCAACTGAATCTTGTCACTCACCACCAGAACAATCTAACACAAATACACATACAGGCTCTCATGAAAACACATCAGACTTACCTGTGCTGAGAAGATCCACACGTGAAGTAAAAAAGCCTGATAGACTTAATCTTTGAGTACAAAGAAAACTACATTGGAAATGTATTGACTGTTGAAGATGTTTATGTTGTTATTGATTGATACTGATTTTGTTTAACCTCAAAGAAAGGGGGATGTTATGATCAGTAACCTGTCATTCTGGAATGGTACACTAGGTGGTGCTGTATGTATATAAGAGTGGGCTACCCACAATGCACTAGGCTACCCACAAGGCACTAGTCAAGATGGAGGCCTCTACAGATACTGTACCTAGTCCACATGCGCTCAATAAAGTGTCTAGCAAAAGCTAGCTGTTCTTAATAAAAACGACTAGTTACTAATGAATATAACACCATGGGGTTTGCCTTGTCCACAATGCTGTATGGCCCCATATACAATGGTTCAAAACTTCCCAACCGAGCAAAGTTCCTTACCATGACCTGATCCCTTATCTCCCACTCGTGGTGCCTGTTGGGTTCTAGCAGCAATCGGTTACTCCGATGCTGTTTTCCCATGTTGCTAGCAGCCTGCCAGTGAATCTGTTTGAGATTGAGGAGAGATTGGGTCGATTGGGCTTGTACTCACTGGAGTTTAGAAGAATGAGAGGGGATCTCATCGAAACTTATAAAATTCTAACAGGACTTGACAGACTAGATGCAGGAAGGATGTTCCCGATGGTCGGGGAGTCCAGAACCAGGGGTCACAGTCTAAGGATAAAGGGGTAAGCCATTTAGGACAGAGATGAGGAGGAATTTCTTCACCCAGAGAGTGATGAACCTGTGGAATTCTCTACCACAGAAGGCAGTAGAGGCCAATTCATTAAATATATTCAAGAAGGAGTTGGATATATTTCTTAAGGCTAAAGGGATCAAGGGATATGGAGAGAAGGCAGGAACAGGGTACTGAATTTGGATAATCAGCCATGATCTCATTGAATGGTGGAGCAGGCTCAAGGGGCCAAATGGCCTACTCCTGCTCCTATCTTCTATGTTTCTATGTTTCTATGTTTAAGGTGTTCAAACAGATTCCTGACAAAACTGTCCCAGTTCACCTCTCTGAGCTGGCCTTCCGTGATCATCGGGGCTAACACATGGGTGGAGGTCCGCATAACCCTGCCAGTCATCAGCTCGTGTGGGGAATACCCCGTGCTTTTTGACTGGCTGGCCCGGATCCCCATGAGGACCAACTGTAAGACTTCCACTCACTTCTTGGGTGAGTCTCCAGTCTCCTTGCGCAGCTTTTCTTTTATAGTGCAGTTTAAACGCTCTACAGGACCCGATGACTGTGGGTTTTAGGCGACGTGCCATTTCCCTTCAATGCCGCGTACCATGAGGGTCTCTTGTATAACCTGTCCGGTAAAGTGACTCCCTTGGTCAGACTCCACATACTGTGGGAGTCCCCATCGTGAGAACACTTCCCTGACCAGGATCTTAGCTGTACCCAATGCGGTAGCTGTCTGGCAGGGAAAAGCTTCTACCCACTTTGAGAACACATCCACCAGGACTAGGCAGTAATTGTAGCCTCCCTAGGCGGTGGGTAGGGGCCCAATGTAATCGATCTGGATCGACTGCCATGGTCCCTCTCCCCTCCTGGTGTGTCCCAAAGATACCTTCCTTTTCTGGGGGTCAGGGTTATTGGCAGCACACACCAGTCAGCTGGCACAGAACTCGCAGACCTGTTCCCTCAGTCCTGGCCACCATCCTGCCTGCTCCACCCGCTGCCAGGTGGCCTCAGGCCCGGGATGCCCCGCTCCTGGACCCTCATGGGCCAGTTGGAGGAATTCCCTTTGGTGCTGCTGCGGCACTACCCATTGCTCCCCCCTGAACAGCATGCCTTCCTTGACCGTAATGGCTGCTGTACCGTATGGGCCCTCTACTTTCTCCCCTTTTGTGAGCGCGACCTAGACGGCTCTGAGGATGGTATCCCGTACTTGGGCCTGCTTTAGGTCCGGGACCATGGCTACCCCTTGTGAACCTCCCTTGTCCCGGATTGCGGCTACCAAACCTGTCTGGTAGGGGTCCCAAAACTCTCCTTCCCTAGCTCCCTGCTTGGCCAATTCATCTGCCCTTTGGTTACCCTCCCTCATGGGTTCTGTCTTCGAATGGGCCTTAACCTTATGGATATAGACCTTCCCTTCCTTCCCTACGGCTGTCATGATTTTCTCCAGCAGAGTCTTGATTGCCAGGGGCCTCCCGTCGGCGGAGGTGTATCCCCAACGGGACCAGATGGCCAGGTATTCCGTACACGAATTGCATGTGAACATGCTGTCCGAGCAAATCGTGTATGGGGTAGGGAATTTCTCTGGGTGTGTAACCATGTACACTACCATGGACAGTTCAGCCTGCTGGGCGCTCATAGTGCTGGGGAGCTTAATTGCCAGGGAAATGTCTGCCCCTGGGTCATAAACTCCACACCCTGTGAGTCGTTTCCCAGCAGATGCTGTGCTGGAACCGTCCACATAGATTTTGCGGCCTGTGGGGTGTATCCCGGCCCGAAAACCTATGTTAACTTCCCATACTCCTTCAATGGAACACCGGTGGGCCATCCCTGGATAAATCATGTTGGCTGCAAGCTTGGGCTCGCAGAGACCTTTCACCCTTAGATCCATCTGGGAGAGAAGCAGGATCCAGCGAGCAATGCGGGCACTGCTCACTGTCCCATCTTTAATTCTCCCATCTAGGAGCATCTGGGTGGGCATGTGATGGGTGAGGAGGGTGATGGGTGAGGTGCCTCTGAAGATCAATGATCTTTTCACAGCCCAGTGAGTGGCGAGGAGGTGCCTCTCACAGTTGGAATAGCCCTTCTCCACATCCGTGAGTATCCTGGAGGAGTAAACCACCGGTCTCAGCTGATTGTGCCGCTCCTGGAGCAGCACTGCATTCAGACTGTCCCCGCTGGCTGCTACCTCCAAGAAAAACTCTTTCTCCCCATCAATGGCCCCTAGAGCTGGTGCGGTCTGCAGATTTTGTTTGAGGCTTACAGATGCTGCCTCGCAACCCTCATCCCAATCCCACTCCTCTCCCTTGTGTAGGAGTCGGAGCAGAGGGGCTGCTGTGGCGGCGTAATCCTCAATAAAATCTCTGCAGTACCCTGTCAGCCCTAGAAAAGATCTCACTCCTGTCACTGTATTGGGGGCTGGTAACTCCTGCACTGCTTCCCTTCTGGCTTTAACTATGGCCCTTTCCCCTGCTCGTACAGCCAGCCCTAAGAATTTTACTTCCTTTTGGCCGTTCTGTACCTTCTTGGGGTTTACCTTAAAACCTTCCTGCCTGAGCAACTCCAGCAGTTCAGCCAGTAGTGGACCGTGTTCCTCTCCTTCATCAGTGAATAGGAGCAGGTCATCCACATACTGGACTAACTGTCGGGGTCGGCTGAAGCCTTTTAAGCAATCTGCCATACACTGGTGGAAGATGCTCGGGCTATTGTGGAACCCCAGTGGTAGGCAGTTCAAGGTGTACTGTTGGCCTTTAAACGTGAAGGCGAACTTGTACTGGTCCTCTCTCCGCAGAGGGATGGACCAAAACCCATTGGAAATATCCAGCACCGTGAAGGTGGTCGCGGAGGCTGGAATACTTCCAATGAGGTCGGCGACAGCTGCGACCATGGGTGCACAGGCGGGGATGTTTCTATTGAATGCCCGATAGTCCACCGTGGCTCTCCAGGAGTTGTCCGGTTTCCTAACCGGCCACAGCGGAGAGTTTACATGGGTGGCTATTGGTCTCAATACCCCCTGTTTGACCAGAGAGGTCATGGCCATTTCCATGTCTGCCTCTGCCTCTTTGGGGAAATTATACTGCTTTTGTGGTCGGGTCATGGGGTTCCCATCTACACTTACTTCGACCCCGTTCACCCTCCCACAATCATGCTTGTGAGTGGCAAATGCGCCGAGGTGTGCTCGCACAAATGCCTGGTACTCCACTGGAGTGTTACTGACCATTTGCTCGAGGTCGTAACCCCCCTTGGGTTTTAGGGTACACAAGGTCCCCTTTTCTTGTTTTTCTGGGATAACTGCCACATCACTCTCTTTGCCGGTGCATACTCCCCACAGACAGTGGTTCCTAAGATCCACTAGGATCCTGTGGCCTATGATAAAATCAGCCCCCAGGATCCCTTTCCCTTGCTGCTCCCACTTCATTAGAACACAAGTCCACTTGGTGTGGCGTGCTCCCAAATGAATGGACAGCGGGATAGAGAACGAGCCAACCTGTTCATTACCTGTAAACTCCACTAAGCTGTACGGGACCCCATTAGACAGAGGTGAGGCAGCGGGGTTATCTGAGTAGACTATGGTGCTTGAAGCTCCCGTGTCCAACAGATAGAAACATAGAAACATAGAAGATAGGAGCAGGAGTAGGCCATTCGGCCCTTCGAGCCTGCTCCGCCATTCAATGAGATCATGGCTGATCATCCAAATTCAGTACCCTGTCCCTGCCTTCTCCCCATATCCCTTGATCCCTTTAGCCTCAAGAAATATATCCAACTCTTTCTTGAATATATTTAATGAACTGGCCTCCACCGCCCTCTGTGGCAGAGAATTCCACAGGTTCACCACTCTCTGGGTGAAGAAATTCCTCCTCATTTCAGTCCTAAATGGCTTACCCCTTATCCTTAGACTATGACCCCTGGTTCTGGACTCCCCGGCCATCAGAAACATCCTTTCTGCATCTAGTCTGTCCAGACCTGACAGAATTTTATAGGTTTCGATGAGATCCCCTGTCAATCTTCTAAACTCCAGTGAGTATAAGCCCAATCGACACAATCTCTCCTCGTACGTCATTCCTGCCATCCCAGGTATCAGCCTGGTGAATCTTCGCTGCACTCCCTCCATGGCAAGAACGTCCTTCCTCAGGTAAGGTGACCAAAACTGCACACAATACTCAAGGTGTGGTCTCACCAAGGCCCTGTGCAACTGCAGCAAGACATCCTTGTTCTTGTACTCGAAACCTCTTGCTACGAAGGCCAACATACCATTTGCCTTCTTAACCGCCTGCTTCACCTGCATGCTTACCTTCAGCGACTGGTGCACAAGAACACCCAGGTCTCGTTGCACTTCCCCTTCTCCCAATCTATTGCCATTCAAATAATAATCTGCCTTCCTGTTTTTGCCACCAAAGTGGATAACCTCACATTTATCCACATTATAGTGCATTTGCCATGTTTCTGCCCAATCACCCAACCTGTCCAAATCGTACTGGAGTTTCACGACATCCTCCTCACAGCTTACCCTCCCACCCAGCTTTGTGTTGTCTGCAAATTTGGAGATATTACATCCAATTCCCTCGTCCAGATCGTTAATATATATTGTGAACAGCTGGGGTCCTAGGACCGATCCTTGCGGTACCCCACTAGTCACTGCCTGCCACTCGGAAAACGACCCGTTTATTCCAACTCTTTGCTTTCTGTCCGCCAACCAGTTCTCTATCCAAGTCAGTACCTTGCCCCCAATCCCATGTGCCTTAATTTTGCATGCTAATCTCTTATGTGGGACCTTATCGAAAGCCTTCTGAAAGTCCAAATACACCACATCCACTGGTTCTCCCTTATCTATTTTACCAGTTACATCCTCAAAAGATTCCAGTAGATTAGTCAAGCATGATTTACCTTTTGTAAATCCATGTTGACTTTGTCCGATCCTGTCACTGCTTTCCAAGTGCTCTGCTATTACATCTTTTATAATAGACTCTAGCATTTTCCCCACTACCGATGTCAGGCTTAACGGTCTATAATTCCCCGCTTTTTCTCTACCACCTTTTTTGAATAGTGGGGTAACATTAGCTACCCTCCAATCCATGGGTACTGTTCCAGTGTCTATCGAGTTCTGGAAGAGGATCAGCAATGCATCTACTATCTCTAGGGCCACTTCCTTAAGTACCCTGGGATGTAGACCATCAGGCCCTGGGGATTTATCGGCCTTCAGTCCCATCAATTTTCCTAACACCATTTCCCTACAAATACTGATTTCTTTCAGTTCCTCCCTCTCATTAGACCCTATGTTCTCTGGCATCTCTGGGAGGTTATTTGTGTCCTCCTTTGTGAAGACAGAACCAAAGTATGTATTTAGTTGGTCTGCCATTTCCTTGTTTCCCATTATAAATTCCCCTGATTCTGACTGCAAGGGACCTATGCTTGACTTCACCAATCTTTTTCTCTTCACATATCTATAAAAGCTTTTACAGTCAGTTTTTATGTTCCCTGCAGAGCTTACTCTCATATTCTATTTTCCCTTTCTTAATTAATCCCTTTGTCCTCCTTTGTTGAATCCTAAACTGCTCCCAATCCTCAGGATTATTGCTTTTTCTAGCCAATTTATATGTCCTCTCCTTGGATCTTATGCTATCCCTAATTTCCCTTGTTACCCACGGTTGAGTCACCTTTTTTGTTTTATTTTTATGCCAAACTGGGATGAACAAATTCTGTAGCTCATCCATTCGTTCTTTGAATGTTTGCCATTGCCTATCCACCGTCAACCCTTTGAGTGCCATTCCCCAATCAATTCTACCCAACTCGCTCCTCAGACCATCGTAGTTTCCTTTATTTTACCTTTTCCACTTCCATCTTAACAAGCAGTCTTTTCCATACATCGTACTCAAGGGGACACAGGTAGACAGGCTGTGCTGGCTCTAGTCATAAGTCTGTGTTAGGTGGGGCAGATGGAGTTAAAGCACCCGTGGCTGTGGCTACCCTGCCTGGGCCAGCCAATGAAACTCGAAATGCAGCTACTAACGAACCAACTGTGGGGGGAGAGATCGGTGTTTCTGCCTTTGGAGCAGGAGCTGGGGAGTTCTTTCCTACACTATCCTTCTAAGGATTTCTACAGTCCCTTCTCCAATGCCCACTTTTTCCACACCTGAAGCAGTTACGCCTTGTATCGGAAGGGATACCCCCTTCCTGCTGCCATTCCTTCTTACCCTGGCTGGGTTTTAACTCGTGAACCTTCCCTTTAGCTTGTGGTTCTTCCACCCCTCTACCATTGTGGTAAGCCAGGGTCAGTTGTCTGACCACTGTCTCCTCGGTGACTTGGGGGCCTTTTGGGTCGAATCACAGCTTGGCCTTAGCTCTGATCCGTGGCAAACTGTTTGCCACCAGACTTCGGAGCCAGTGAGCCAGCTCATCCTGGTTCAAATTATTCCAGTCGAGATCCCCATTACAGGCACTCCTGTACACAGGCCACAGCCTGTCTGCAAAAGCCTGTGGGGTCTCACCTGCTAACTGTGTAGTCTTCTCCACCCGGGAGAGCGGACTACCATCGTTCATCCCCATCGCCCCCAGAACTTGATCCCGGATGGCAGCGTACCCCCCCCCCTGTCCCTTCTTGCACTCAGCAGAGAGGGACTGGTACAGCTTGCCATCTAAGGTGAACAGGAGCATCTTGGCCATTTCTGAGTCGTCGCACTCATTAATGCCTGCTGCTTGTTCCACTTCCATAGAGTGGACTGAAGGGTTTCCCTTTTGGGTGAGCTTGCTCAGGTGGCTTACCATAGCCCTAAGCTGTTGGGTCCCATGGGGAATCACGAATTGGCTTCCAAGGGGCCCCTAGCCCCCACCAACCTCGGGGGGGCCAAACTTTTGCTGTCGAGCTGGGCACATCGGCCCCGGCTCCGACCTTTCCTGCATTTGTTTGCCCACTTCTGCCTGCTGCCAAACCGAGTCAAAACCCAGCGCCACAGGTGGCAGTGGTGTGCACTCCTCCCTGTCCTCCCTACAGATTACTTGTCCCTCCTGCTGCCCAACCGAGTTGTTCCCCGGCGCCACAGGTGACGTCTGCACAGTTTCTACTTCTACTTCCAGGCCTACCCGGGCCGCACCCGGGCTTACTAGGCATACCATGCCTTTTGCCCTGGACAGAGCAAGCTTTAAACTGTCTATCTGCTTTTGACAGGTGCTGTGATCTCCCGCTTCAAAATCCCTAGTGCTTGCTACTTTATAAGCTGCCTTCACATCTCTGAACTTTTCTTCCTGTTCTTTTAACTGTCTGGTTAGGCGAGCGTTCTCCTCTTTCAGTACTAGCTCATATCCTTTTGCCTCGGTGACTTGACACCAAAAATACTCATGCCTGTTCCTGTGTTTCTCTACCAGCTGTAACTTCTCTTGATTTTGGGCTTGTAATTCCTGCAATAGTTCTTCCGCTGCCAGAGTTCTTGCCTGAGACAGTTTGGCTGCCTCCTGCAGCTCTGCTGTCAACGCTTTTAATATGCTGATCTAAAAGCTGGATCTGTCGTAGGGCGCAGACCAACCAGATGGCCTTCTCTACCGACTTCTTATGATCCTTGCTCTCAGTCCATTTGGCTGCAGTGTCCATGGGACGCCCAGCACGCAACAGACTGGTCACCCATTTCTTGGTGATATTCACCTTCTCAAAAATGTAAGAGGAAATCCTCTCTTCCATCTTCATTCTTTCATCAAACACAGGGCCTATTGCATTACATCCCTTTTGCCAAAGTCCTGCCACGGTCGCCATTCTGTAAGGGGTGGTGTGTGTGGTCAGCTTTAGCTCTGACTCCCTGAGCAGTTTGAATCGCTCCCACTCCATTGGTTCTAGACTTTGGACTTATTTGGGGGTTGTAATGAAATTGCAACAGATGCCTGAGTTGGTCAAAAGAATTGAGATTTTTATTTTCAGACAGGAAAATATACAATACAATAAAACTTATACTCTAAAAGGGGGAACACTTCAGAATATGTGAGGGAGAATTACAATCGACAAAAAATACCTTACCCTCCCAATCCCATTATCCTAACTAGGTTGAACTCCAGAGGACCAGGAAATGCTCACCAAACGACGTTCTTGGCAGATTGTAGAGGTTCGCGATTTTGGGGTTCTCTTTAGTTGTGGCGGTTGGGGCCTGCCGTACCCCAGTGGTGGAAGACTGCACCTGCGTTGGGTTTTCAGTCTTCGCCTGTCCGCTGATGCGGTTAGATGCGTAGTTGGATTTATCGGGTGAGTACCCAATTTTCTTTGGTTAGGTAAAGTTTTTAGAGTCTTTTGTGTCAAATCTTACCCAGGGGTAAGTCAGACTAGCCTGTAGAGTGGAAAACAAGTTTGTGATTTTTCGATTTCTCAGTGGTTGGTTTCTTGTTGGTCGCGGTGGCCCAATATTACCTGGTTGGTGGTAATATTGGTAGTTGTTGGTTTCTTGAGGCCTTTGGTTGCCACGATTTCCTTTT
The DNA here is from genome assembly GCF_052327205.1 of Somniosus microcephalus. Classification (NCBI taxonomy): domain Eukaryota; kingdom Metazoa; phylum Chordata; class Chondrichthyes; order Squaliformes; family Somniosidae; genus Somniosus; species Somniosus microcephalus. The sequence continues at coordinate 151,338,560 of NC_140988.1, forward strand.
CCTTCCATTTCATAGAAATATAGAAGATAGGAGCAGGAGTAGGCCATTCGGCCCCTCGAGCCTGCTCCGCCATTCAATGCAATCATGGCTGATAATCCAAATTCAGTACCCGGTCCCTGCTTTTTCCCCATACCCCTTGATCCCTTTAGCCTTAAGAAATATATCCAACTCCTTCTTGAATATATTTAATGAACTGGCCTCCACCGCCTTCTGTGGTAGAGAGTTCCACAGGTTCACCACTCTCTGGGTGAAGAAATTCCTCCTCATTTCTGTCCTAAATGGCCTACCCTTTATCCTTAGACTGTGTCCCCTGGTTCTGGAGTCCCCGACCATCGGGAACATCCTTCCTGCATCTAGTCTGCCTAGTCCTGTCAGAATTTTATAAGTTTCAATGAGATCACCTCTCATTCTTCTAAACTCCAGCGAGTACAAGCCCAATCGACCCAATCTCTCCTCATACGTCATTCCTGCCATCCCAGGTATCAGCCTGGTGAATCTTCACTGCACTCCTTCCATGGCAAGAACATCCTTCCTCAGATAAGGCGACCAAAACTGCACACAATACTCAAGATGTGGTCTCACCAAGGCCCTGTACAACTGCAGCAAGACATCCTTGTTCCTGTACTCAAACCCTCTCGCTACAAAGGCCAACATACCATTTGCCTTCTTAACCGCCTGCTGCACCTGCATGCTTACCTTCAGCGACTGGTGCACAAGGACACCCAGGTCTCGTTGCACTTCCCCTTCTCCCAATCTATTGCCATTTAGATAATAATCTGCCTTCCTGTTTTTGCCATCAAAGTGGACAACCTCACATTTATCCACGTTATATTGCATCTGCCATGTTTCTGCCCAATCACCCAACATGTCCAAATCATCCTGGAGTTTCTCGACATCATCCTCACAGCACACACACCCACCCAGCTTTGTGCCATCTGCAAATTTGGAGCTATTACATCTAGTTCCCTTGTCTAGATCATTAATATATATTGTGAATAGCTGGGGTCCAAGGACCGATCCCTGCGGTACCCCACTATTCACTGCCTGCCACTCGGAAAAGGACCCGTTTATTCCAACTCTTTGCTTTCTGTCTGCCAGCCAGTTCTCTATCCAAGTAAATACCTTGCCCCCAATCCCATGTGCCTTAACTTTACACGCTAATCTCTTTTGCGGGACCTTATCGAAGGCCTTCTGAAAGTCCAGATACACCACATCCACTGGTTCTCCCTTATCTATTTTACCAGTTACATCCTCAAAAAATTCCAGGAAATTAGTCAAGCACGATTTACCTTTTGTGAATCCATGTTGACTTTGTCCGATCCTGTCACTGTTTTCCAAGTGCTCTGCTATTACATCTTTTATAATGGACTCTAGCATTTTCCCCACTATTGATGTCAGGCTTACCAGTCTGTAATTCCCCGTTTTCTCTCTACCACCTTTTTTGAATAGTGGGGTAACATTAGCTACCCTCCAATCCATGGGTACTGTTCCAGATTCCATCGAATGTTGGAAGATGATCAGCAATGCATCTACTATTTCTAGGGCCACTTCCTTAAGTACCCTAGGATGTAGATTATCAGGCCCTGGGGATTTATCGGCCTTCAATCGCATCAATTTCCCTAACACCATTTCCCTACAAATACTGATTTCTTTCAGTTCCTCCCTTTCATCAGACCCTATGTTCCCCGGCATCTCTGGGAGGTTATTTGTGTCCTCCTTTGTGAAGACAGAACCAAAATATGTATTTAGTTGGTCTGCCATTTCTTTGTTCCCCATTATAAATTCCCCTGATTCTGACTGCAAGGGACCTACTCTTGACTTCACCAATCTTTTTCTCTTCACATATCTATAAAAGCTTTTACAGCCAGTTTCTATGTTCCCAGCAAGCTTACTCTCATATTCTATTTTCCCCTTCTTAATTAATCCCTTTGTTCTTCTTTGTTGAATCCTAAATTGCTCCCAATCCTCAGGATTATTGCTTTTTCTGGACAATTTATATGTCCTCTCCTTGGATCTTATGCTATCCCTAATTTCCCTTGTTTGCCATGGTTGAGTCGCCTTTTTTGTTTTATTTTTGTGCCAAACTGGGATGAACAAATTCTGTAGTTCATCCATGCGGTCTTTGAATGTTTGCCATTGCCTATCCACCGTCAACCCTTTGAGTGACATTCCCCAATCAATCCTACCCAACTCGTGCCTCAGCCCATCATAGTTTCCTTTATTTAAATTTAGGACCCTAGTCTCTGAGTCAACTACTTCATTCTCCATCTTAATGAAGAAGTTGATCATATTATGATCACTCCGACCCAAGGGGCCTCATACAACAAGATTGTTAATTAATCCTTTCTTGTTACATAATACCCAGTCTAAGATGGCCTGATCTCTGGCTGGTTCCTCGACATATTGGTCCAGGAAACCATCCTGTAAACACTCCAGGAATTCCTCCTCCACAGTATTGTTACTGATTTGGTTAGCCCAATCTATATGTAGATTAAAGTCACCCATGATGACTGCTGTGCCCTTATTGCGCGCTTCTTTAATTTCCCTTTTAAGTTTCGTTCTTTTTTCTTCAAGTCTCTGATCCTCCGACTAAATACAGTGATGATGGCATCTTTTCTGAACCGTATTTTTCTCTCTCCTGTACTGAATTTGAACCTTCTAGAGCTGTGTCCTCAACTGTGTGCTCTGATCCAACGTCTTTTTTATTCACTGAACAAGCAGGCCGCAATTATACTGTTTTGAGGCCTGGCTTATCTGAGTGCCAAATCTCTGGTTCTTTGTTAATTTTGGCGGGCTCGTTATTTTTAATATGTTTCAATTCTCATTGAGTTTTTGGGGATGGTCCCATCTATTTTTAATTGGCTTTTAACTGGTTTCGGGATTGCCTTGAAATCAGTTTAAAATGTGTAAAGTGTTTTGGAAATCTTTCTGATTGGTTTTAAACTGTTGTTTGATTGTTTTCTTCCTGCTGGGGCCAGGTTCTCTTTTGTTGACTGTTGCCGTGTATTGTATTATTCATGTTCTTAATGGCCCTGTGGGTTTCGGTGGGAACAGTATTTCAGTGGGCTTATTGTCTTTATGTAGAATGGTTGGGGTGGCCCAGGACATTCCCAGATGATCTGGCCTTTCCAATACTCAAACTGTCTGTGTATCGGGGGCCCATCCCACCTCCTTTTGTCACAGTTTTTCCATAGACCTGAACATGCCTTTTAAACTAGCCAAAATCCTGGGGTTTTGAATTTTAAGCCCCTTTCTGGCCCAATATTATTTCAAACAGTCCAATATTTCTTCTTTTCTTACTTTGGGGGAATTTGTATAATTTTCGAGCCTTACACAGTGAGCAATGCCACAGGCGTTCTGCTGAGATATAATATAAAGACAGTAAGGTTTATTTGTATTATAATATTTACAGAAAGTGCGTGTAAGATGTGGATTATGGAAATTGTTTCCTGAAAATTGAAGCATTCAATGGTACTCCTGCATATAAAACTTTTACTTGTTAATATGGCAACTCCCAATATTCCAGAGTGGCATCAAACTTAAACTTGTGACCATTAAACTTCTAACATGGTGGTGGCAACATATCCTCACAGAATGTGAAAAGCATGCAGAGTAGTACAGTCTGGATGAATTGTAGGTGTTGATTTAGCTGTGACTCCACTGGTGCAAATGAGGGGTGAGACAAATAAAAGAGAGAACAACAAAAAGACTAAAAATGAAACTGAAAAGAAGCTAAACCATTACAAAGCAAGGGAAAGAGCAATAATTATTAATAATGTGCCGGATATTCCGATCCCTACGGGTGTGTACGCACTGTGTACCCACCCATAGGGGCATCGGAAATGCTGGTTTTAGGCATGTACTGCGCATGCGCTGAAAACCGGCATTTCCGATCTGTCAAAAAAGCTTTTGACAGATCCTCTGGCTGCCCGGGAGAAGGGTCTCTGCGGGGGGAGATTTCTGCTTTTTGGAGACCCTCCGCCCGCAGAAAACCTTTACAATTCTTACGCCTGGTAAAAGCAGGCATAAGGCCTGTTTTTACCAGGATAAGAGTAGAAAAAAAGTTTTTAAAAAATTTCCACTGATTTATCATTTAAAAATACTTAAAAAAAGGTATGTTTACTTTTAGCCCCATAAAATACTTAAATTACTTTTTTCAAAAAATTATGTTTCTGTTTAAAATACTTAATTTATTGTAATTTCAAGTCATTTTTAAAATGTGATTTAAAAAAAAAATTATTTAAAATTTTACTATGTTATTTCATTGATCTCCATTCATATATTTGACAGGTCTACCTGTCAAATGTATGAAGGGAGATTCCCTTCTGTGATTGGTTCCCCATGGCCCATGTGATCCCAGGGACACTGTGAACTACATGCGCCTCTGGGATACGTGGGCCCTGCATATTTGAAGTTTGGTGAGGCCCAGCATCAGAAGTGTGAGTCCCGGGAACCCTCAGGTAAGGGCGCAGATTTTTCCAGATCGCAGGGCTCTGCCCACGGGAGGCCTGCGATCAGAAAATATGGGCCATTATTATACAAACTTGAATCGAGGTATCTTAAGTGACATCGCTCCCTTGTTTTTTGGCACATTGGGGGTGAAATGCGACTTTGGCGGCAATGCAAAACCGGCGATAGCGAATCAGCAGCCCGTTTTACACACCTCCTGATTGTCTTTTCCACAGAAAGAGAAATCAGGCAGGGTGCATTATTCAGTAAATTCAATGGAATTGCCATTGTATACAGTAGGTAGAAGCACTCCTAGCTTTGCGTATATGAATATAAATGAATACATTGCACTTTGTACATGAGTGTAAAGCTAATGCTGGAAAACGTCTAAAATAGCCACACGGCTCCGGAATGTCTGGCTTCCAGAAAGTGGCTGTTTTCTTTGGCTTCCAAATAGTATTAATGCATTAATTAAACCAGCAATGTTTCATCTGGGAGGTGTGAACAGCTCCCTCCTGTTGATCACTTAACTTTGAAAAGGGACTGTCAGAGGAACTATTATGTGATCATGTGTAACATCAATCTGAGTTATTTTATCTCTACTGAGAATTTGCTGTGCACTCCAGGCAATTCAAGGGCTAATGGGACATTGAAAACCTGGGTTTGAGAGACAGTGGGACAGAGAAAGATTGAACCATGAAACAACAGCAACTTTAGCACCTTTAGTGTGGAAAACGTCTGAAGGCGCTTCACAGAAATGTGAGAAAATGGTGGTTAAGCCAAAGGAGAAATTAGCATGGCTGACCTCTCTTGGTCAAAGAGGTGGGTTTTTAGGAGGATCTTAAAGGAAGAGAGGGAGGTGGAGGCAGATAGATTTAGGAAGGGAATTTTAGAGTGTAAGGCCTAGACAGCTGATGGCATGGTTGCCAGTGGTGGGGTGAAGGAATGGCTGACACACAAAAGGCTGGAGTCAAAGGAAGGGGGAGTTTTGTGAGTGGGGAGCGGGGTTGTAGGGCTGAAAGACATTACATCAAACCGACGCATCAACAAAAAACTTTTCTTCCTTTCTGATGTCAAGGATTGCAACTCTTGAACACCAACGCCCCTCCGGAACCTTCTTCCCCTTTGTTATGTTCATTAATAACTAATCGTTTTCATTATGAACAGCTAGCTTCTAGCTAGTCACTTTATTCATGCCATGTGGACTTGTACAGCATCCATCTTGACTACTGCCTTCTGGGTAGCCTAGTGCATCGTGGGTAGTCCACTCTTATACATACAGCTAAACATACAGCAACATACAGCTCCACCTAGTGTACCATTCTAGAATGACAGGTTACTGATCATTACATCCCCCTTTATTTGAGGTTAAACAAAATCAATATCAATCAACTTTCAAGAAAAACGATAAAGATGATATCAGTAACACTTTTGTTAGTGCTCTATAAACATAAAAATTTTCACAACAGTCAACACATTTTCAAAGCTTTACTTTATACTCAAAGATTAAGTCTATCAGGCTTTTTTACTTCACGTGTGGATCTTCTCAGCACAGGTAAGTCTGATGTGTTTTCATGAGAGCCTGTAAGTGTGTTTGTGTTAGATTGTTCTGGTGGTGATTGACAAGATTCAGTTTCGGCATTGTCATCGATTTGCTCTTGGATAGTTTCTTGTGTTTTCAGGAGGGAACGGCGGTTCCTCCTGAGAATCTGTCCTTCCTCAGTTCTAACAGTGTATAACCTTGGTCCTACTTCCTCAAGAACTGTAGCTTTCCTGTTCCATGCATCTGGATCCTCAATCCTGACAACATCATCCCTTGTCAATGGTTTTAGAGTTTTGGATGACTTGTCATAGTATGATTTCTGTTTCAGCTTTAACAGTTGAAGTCTCTGTCTCAGTTCCTTACTCTGCTTTTCTTTTGCACTGCAGGGTAGCGTGGTACGCAACTTGTGACCCATTAGGAGTTCAGCAGGTGAAGGAACACAGTCTAAAGGTGAGGCTCGGTAGCTCAGCAGGGCGAGATAAGGATCAGACTTGCTTTCTGTTGCTTTCTTCAGTAGCTGTTTGAGAACTTGAACAACTTTTTCTGCCTTACCATTCGACTGAGCATACAAAGGACTGGATGTGATGTGCTGAAAGTCATACTGTGCTGCAAACTGTTGCCACTCCTTACAGTTGAAGCACGGACCATTGTCGCTAACGGCAATCCTGGGAATTCCATGTCTGGCGAAGATGGATTTCCATGCATTATGACACTGCTTGCTGTGGTGCTTGAGAGTAGCGCCATCTCAGGATAGTTAGAATAGTAGTCAATCACTATTAGGTATTCTTTACCATTCAAATGAAAAAGGTCCATACCAACCTTTTGCCATGGTGCTGTTGGTAAGTCAGCTACTATCATTGGTTCCTTTGTTTGTTTGTTTTGGTGTTTCTGACATGTCTCACATTCGCCTATCATGTTCTCAATGTCGTTATTTATGCCAGGCCAATAAACAGTGTCTCTTGCTCTCCTTTTGCATTTTTCAATTCCGAGGTGTCCCTCATGAATCCTTTTGAGCATGTCTTGACGTAGAGCCTGTGGAATGACTATTCTGTTCTGTTTTAGTAGTAGTCCACTTGCGACACTCAACTCTGACCTTATGTGAAAGTACTTTGGACAGGAACCTTTTGACCAACCATGATGAATGTTCTCTATTACTGCTTGTAACACTGTATCTTTTACTGTTTCTTCTGCTATTTGCTTTGATTTTGTGTCTGACATGGGCAGCGCAGCAGTGACCATACTCACATGAACATCCACGTCTTCTTCAGTAGAGCTCACATGACTCATTGTGGGTGCTCGGGATAGTGCATCTGCTAACACTATGTGTTTGCCTGGTGTGTAGATCAGTTCAAAGTCATATCTTTGCAGCTTCATCATGAGTTGTTGTATCCTTGGAGACATCTCATTCAGATTTTTTTTTATGATGGCAACCAGTGGGCAGTGGTCTTTCTCAACTGTGAAGGTGGGAAGTCCATATATGTAGCCATGGAACTTTTCTTGTCCAACTACCAACCCTAGACATTCCTTTTCAATCTGGGCATATCGACACTCAGTATCAGTCATAGACCTGGAGGCATGGGCAACAGGCTTCCAATCTTCACCCTCTGCTTGTAGCAAGACCGTGCCTAGGCCACCTTTTGATGCATCCGTTGACACTTTGATTCTCTTTGTTGGGTCAAAGAAGGTGAGTACAGGTGTGGTTGTCAGCACTGTTTTGAGGTTCATCCACTCTTGTTCATGTCTTTCTTTCCATGCGAACTCATTTGTTTTACGTAGCAGGTCTCGCAGACAGGCTGTCTTTGCTGACAAGTTAGGAATGAACTTTCCAATGAAGTTTATCATCCTCATGATGCATAGCACTCCTTTTTTGTCAGTGGGTCAGGGCATGTTGAGTGTGGCGTTTACTTTTTCCATATCTGGCTCTATTCCTTTACCAGATAGATTATCTCCTAGGAAAGTGACTTCCTGGATGCCAAACTGACACTTGGCTTTGTTGAGCTTCAGTCCATTCCGGTGTATGCTCTGTAGCACTTTAGTCAGTCTCTCATTGTGTTCTTTCAGTGTGGAGCCCCAGATGATGATGTCATCAACATAGACCTGAACTCCTTCCAGACCTTCAATTATGTGTTCCATCGTTCTATGAAAGATTTCAGATGCAGATATTTTCCCGAAAGGCATTCTGAGGAAACAATACCTCCCAAATGGTGTGTTGAAGGTACAGTATTTGGTGCTTTCTTCATCCAGTTTTAGTTGCCAAAATCCTTGTGAGGCATCGAGCTTTGTGAAGTATCTGGCACCTGACATTTCACTGGTGATTTCTTCTCACTTGGGAATCTGGTAGGTGTTATGTTCATTAGTAACTAATTGTTTTCATTATGAACAGCTAGCTTGAGCTAGTCACTTTATTGAGTACATGTGGACTTGTACAGCATCCATCTTGACTACTGCCTTGTGGGTAGCCTAGTGCATCATCGGTAGCCCACTCTTACATATACAGCTAAACATACAGCAACATACAGCTCCACCTAGTGTACCATTCTAGAATGACAGGTTACTGATCATTACATCCCCCTTTCTTTGAGGTTAAACAAAATCAATATCAATCAAGTTTCAAGAAACACGATAAAGATGATATCACTAACACTTTTGTTAGTGCTCTATAAGCATAAACATTTTCACAACAGTCAACACATTTTCAAAGCTTTTGTTTATACTCAAAGATTAAGTCTATCAGGCTTTTTTACTTCACGTGTGGATCTTCTCAGCACAGGTAAGTCTGATGCGACACTCAACTCTGACCTGATGTGATAGTACTTTGGACAGGAACCTTTCGGCCAACCATTGTGAATGTTCTCTATTACTGTTTGTAACACTGTGGCCTAGAAATTCAGTTAAGGCCCGCCAGCAGGCTAACGCCCAAAAGTTAGTGCTGCGCGCGGAGCCCGTTGTGACCGCCAGAAATTCACTTTTAGCGCCCCAATTCGGAACCGGGCGCTGTTCCAGGGTATGCCCGCCTCCGCTTGGGGCGCTGAAAGTGAATTTCAGTGCTCCAGCTGCCGCTGCGCCACCCAATGCGGTGCGGCAGGCTGGGGTACTGCAGGCCTCCTCCTTCTCTTAACGAGGAGCTGCCTGCAGCCGTGAGATCGCCGCTGGATTCTGCCAGCAAATGAGCCCAGCACCACGGAGAAGTGCCGGACTCACGGGAATCAGCCACCAATGCCGCGGGGGGGTGGTGGAGGAGGCCGGGGAGGGAGGTGCGGGCAGGCGGCCGCCGAAAAAACGGCCGGCCGCACCTCCACCTTAAAGCGCCCCAGTAGCGCAGCAGTACGGCCCCGTTTCACGAACGTTGTTTGCGGCCGCTGCAGAAGAGGCGGCCGCAACTAAATATGGGGTTTGGGCCAGAAGCGGGGCGGTACCGGGGCACTGCGCACACCGATGACGTCATCGGTGTCGGCACAGCGCTACCGGCTACCGCCGCCATTACCGCAGCACCGAATATCAGCGCAACCTCTTATACTGGCGCAGAAACCCTCTTTAGGCGCCAACTGGGCGCAAAGCTTGCAGCACCCAACTGAATATCTAGGCCAGTATCTTTTACTGTTTCTTCTGCTATTTGCTTTGATTTTGTGTCTGACGCGGGCAGCTCAGCAGTGACCATACTCACATGAACATCCACGTCTTCCTCAGTAGAGCTCACATGACTCATTATGGGTGCTCGGGATAGTGCATCTGCTAACACTATGTGTTTGCCTGGTGTGTAGATCAGTTCAAAGTCGTATCTTTGCAGCATCATCATGAGTCGTTGAATCCTTGGAGACATCTCATTCAGGTTTTTTTTTATGATGGCAACCAGTGGGCAGTGGTCTGTCTCAACTGTGAAGGTGGGAAGTCCATATATGTAGCCATGAAACTTTTCTAGTCCAACTACCAAACCTAGACATTCCTTTTCAATCTGGGCGTATCAACACTCAGAATCAGTCATAGACCTGGAAATTACGCACTACAGAATCCATCGATTCATCTGGTCTGCTTAAACATAGAAACATAGAAGATAGGAGCAGGAGTAGGCCATTCGGCCCTTCGAGCCTGCTCCGCCATTCAACGAGATCATGGCTGATCATCCAAACCCTAGCACCCGGTCCCTACACCGACAGCCATCCCACCCAAGCCCTATCCCCATAACCCCATAACCCCACGTATTTAATCCCCCCTAACACTAAGGGTCAATTTTTTTATCATGGCCAATCTTATGCTTATCCAATGCTTATGGCATAGTTTATACGGTAGACTCTCTCGACCAGTTCTAAGTCCTCACAAGCTTTGTCACCTAGTAGTGAATCAAGTCCTTCAGCCACAACAGAAAAGATGAGATGATGCACTTTGTCTTTGACTGTCACTTTAAGTCTGCGTACACCTAAGCTATCTATTTTCTGTCCATTATAGTTCTTCAGTAGTACTGACCTTTTCTGTATTTTGGGCTTTTCTTTCATATTTTTAATGTCACTCATACTGATTAAGTTTGCTTTTGCCCCAGTGTCTAGTTTCAATGTAACTAATGCTCCATTTACCTGCAGTGGCATCATCCATTTGTCCTCTTTTACTGCATTAACTTTATGTTCAGCATTGTCCATTCCTGAGGGCTGCACATTTTCTGTATCCTTTTCTATATTGTCAAATGACACCATTCCTATAGAAAGTGTCTCACTTAAATCAGTGTCCTCAATCACATTGACTTGGACTTGTTGCCCTTTCTTTGTTTTTACTTTTGAAAAGCATTGTTTGGCAAAGTGATTCTTTCCATGACATTTTGTGCACATTTTTCCAAATGCTGGACATTGTCGTGACTGGTGTTTGTAACCATAGCGTTTACAATTAAAAATTCCTTCCTCCGATTGCTTTGGATTTCTGTTCTGCCCACGTTTCTTCCCCTTGTAGGAAACAGCACTGACAGCAGCACTGTCATTCACTACAGCCGCATTTTTATTAATTTCACTGAAAGTCTTTGCGTGCTGCCGAGCTAGCTCACTGGCTTGGCATATTTTCACAGCATTTTCCAATGTTAGTTTAGTTTCTCTCAAAAGACGTTCACTGACCTTTTTATCATGAATACCAAACACAATCTGGGCATGAATCATGGATGATTTCAGCTCAGAGAAATTACATGTCTGTGCTTTCAGTTTCAGATCAGTCATAAAGCTATCAAAAGTCTCATTTTGCTGCTGTGTCCGTGAATGGAACATGTACCTCTCATAGGTTTCATTCTTTTTGGGAGAACAATGTGTATCAAACTTCTTTAGCACATCTTCCAATTTTTCTCTGTTCTCCTCTTGATCAAATACAAATGTATTAAATACCTCTATCGCCTGTGGGCCTGCAACCGTGAGCAGCAACGCTATTTTCCTTGCATCTGGCTTCCTACCGAACCCGATGGCAGCAATGTAGAGTTCGAATTGTTGTTTGAAAGTCCGCCAATTGCAGTCGACATTCCCCATGAGTTTCAAACCCTCTGGTGGCTTCAAATGCTCCATGTCACATTTCACAATATTCAGCAGATTTTACCAATCCTGGTACCATGTTATGTTCATTAATAACTAGTCGTATTCATTATGAACAGCTAGCTTGAGCTAATCACATTATTGAGTACATGTGGACTTCTACAGCATCCATCTTAACTACTGCCTTGTGGGTAGCCTAGTGCATCATGGGTAGCCCACTCTTATATATACAGCTAAATATACAGCAACATACAGCTCCACCTAGTGTACCATTCTAGAATGACAGGTTACTGATCATTACAGTAGTGTTCACATTTTATGTTTGCATTTAAGTCCTTTGGATCCATGCATATTCTTAGATCATTGTTCTTTTTCTTTACACATACCATAGAGTTAACCTAGTCTGTTGGCTCTTCGACTTTCCTGATGACTCCCAGTGTGGCCATTCTGTCCAGTTCTTTCTTGAGCCGGTCACGCAGGGGTGCTGGAACTCTCCGTGGAGCATGTACCACTGGCTGAGCATCCTCCTTTAGCTGGATCTTGTAAGTGAATGGTGGAACTCCAAATCCTTTGAACACATCCTGGAAATTACTCACTACAGAATCCACTGAGTCATCTGGTCTGCTTATGGCACAGTTTATACGGTAGACTCTCTTGACCAGTTCTAAGTCCTCACAAGCTTTGTCACCTAGTAGTGAATCAAGTCCTTCAACCACAACAGAAAAGATGAGATGATGCACTTTGTCTTTGACTGTCACTTTAAGTCTGCGTACACCTAAGCTATCTATTTTCTGTCCATTATAGTTTTTCAGTAGTACTGACTTTTTCTGTATTTTGGGCTTTTCTTTCATATTTTTAATGTCACTCATACTGATTAAGTTTGTTTTTGCCCCAGTGTCTAGTTTCAATGTAACTAATGCTCCATTTACCTGCAGTGGCATCATCCATTTGTCCTCTTTTACTGCATTAACTTTATGTTCAGCATTGTCCATTCCTGAGGGCTGCACATTTTCTGTATCCTTTTCTATATTGTCAAATGACACCATTCCTATAGAAAATGTCTCACTTAAATCAGTGTCCTCAATCACATTGACTTGGACTTGTTGCCCTTTCTTTGTTTTTACTTTTGAAAAGCATTGTTTGGCAAAGTGATTCTTTCCATGACATTTTGTGCACATTTTTCCAAATGCTGGACATTGTCGTGACTGGTGTTAGTAACCACAGCGTTTACAATTAAAAATTCCTTCCTCCGATTGCTTTGGATTTCTGCTCTGCCCACGTTTCTTCCCCTTGTAGGAAACAGCACTGACAGCAGCACTGTCATTCACTACAGTCGCATTTTTATTAATTTCACTGAAAGTCTTTGCGTGCTGCCGAGCTAGCTCACTGGCTTGGCATATTTTCACAGCATTTTCCAATATTAGTTTGGTTTCTCTCAACAGACGTTCACTGACCTTTTTATCATGAATACCAAACACAATCTGGGCATGAATCATGGATGATTTCAGCTCAGAGAAATTACATGTCTGTGCTTTCAGTTTCAGATCAGTCATAAAGCTATCAAAAGTCTCATTTTGCTGCTGTGTCCGTGAATGGAACATGTACCTCTCATAGGTTTCATTCTTTTTGGGAGAACAATGTGTATCAAACTTCTTTAGCACATCTTCCAATTTTTCTCTGTTCTCCTCTTGATCAAATACAAATGTATTAAATACCTCTATCGCCTGTGGGCCTGCAACCGTGAGCAGCAACGCTATTTTCCTTGCATCTGGCTTCCTACCGAACCCGATGGCAGCAATGTAGAGTTCAAATTGTTGTTTGAAAGTCCGCCAATTGCAGTCGACATTCCCCATGAGTTTCAAACCCTCTGGTGGCTTCAAATGCTCCATGTCACATTTCACAATATTCAGCAGATTTTACCAATCCTGGTACCATGTTATGTTCATTAATAACTAGTCGTATTCATTATGAACAGCTAGCTTGAGCTAATCACATTATTGAGTACATGTGGACTTCTACAGCATCCATCTTAACTACTGCCTTGTGGGTAGCCTAGTGCATCATGGGTAGCCCACTCTTATATATACAACTAAATATACAGCAACATACAGCTCCACCTAGTGTACCATTCTAGAATGACAGGTTACTGATCATCACAGTAGTGTTCACATTTTATGTTTGCATTTAAGTCCTTTGGATCCATGCATATTCTTAGATCATTGTTCTTTTTCTTTACACATACCATAGAGTTAACCTAGTCTGTTGGCTCTTCGACTTTCCTGATGACTCCCAGTGTGGCCATTCTGTCCAGTTCTTTCTTGAGCCGGTCACGCAGGGGTGCTGGAACTCTCCGTGGAGCATGTACCACTGGCTGAGCATCCTCCTTTAGCTGGATCTTGTAAGTGAATGGTGGAACTCCAAATCCTTTGAACACATCCTGGAAATTACTCACTACAGAATCCACTGAGTCATCTGGTCTGCTTATGGCACAGTTTATACGGTAGACTCTCTTGACCAGTTCTAAGTCCTCACAAGCTTTGTCACCTAGTAGTGAATCAAGTCCTTCAGCCACAACAGAAAACATGAGATGATGCACTTTGTCTTTGACTGTCACTTTAAGTATGCATACACCTAAGTTATCTATTTTCTGTCCATTAAAGTCCTTCAGTAGTACTGACTTTTTCTGTATTTTGGGCTTTTCTTTCAAGTTTTTAATGTCACTCATACTGATTAAGTTTGCTTTTGCCCCAGTGTCTAGTTTCAATGTAACTAATGCTCCATTTACCTGCAGTGGCATCATCCATTTGTCCTCTTTTACTGCATTAACTTTATGTTCAGCATTGTCCATTCCTGAGGGCTGCACATTTTCTGTATCCTTTTTGATATTGTCACATGACACAATTCCAACAGAAAATGTCTCACTTAAATCAGTGTCCTCAATCACATTGACTTGGACTTGTTGCCCTTTCTTTGTTTTTACTTTTGAAAAGCAATGTTTGGCAAAGTGATTCTTTCCATGACATTTTGTGCACATTTTTCCAAATGCTGGGCATTGTTTTAACTGGTGTTTGTAACCACAGCGTTTACAATTAAAATTCCTTTCCCCAATTGCTTTTCATTTCTGTTCTGCCCATGTTTCTTCCCCTTGTAGAACACAGCACTGACAGCAGCACTATCACTTACTACAATTGCACCACTATTAATTTCACTGAAAGTCTTCACGTGCCTTTGAGCTAGCTCACTGGCTTGGCATATTTTCACAGCATTTTCCAATGTTAGTTCGGTTTCTCTCAACAAACGTTCCCTGACCTTTTTATCATGAATACCAAACACAATCTGGTCACGAATCATGGATGATTTCAGTTCAGAGAAATTACATGTCTGTGCTTTCAGTTTCAGATCGGTCATAAAGCTATCAAAAGTCTCATTTTGCTGCTGTGTCCGTGAACGGAACACTTATCTCTCATAGGTCTCATTCATTTTGGGAGAACAATGTGTATCAAATTTCTTTAGCACATCTTCCAGTTTTTCCCTGTCTTCCTCGTGATCAAATACAAACGTATTAAATACCTCTATCACCTGTGGGCCTGCAACCGTGAGCAGCAATGCTATTTTCCTTGCGTCTGGCTTCGTACCGAATACGATGGCAGCAATGTAGAGTTCGTATTGTTGTTTGAAAGTCCGCCAATTGCAGTCGACATTCCCCGTGAGTTTCAAACCCTCCGGTGGCTTCAAATGCTCCATGTCGCGTTTCACAATATTCAGCAGATTTTACCAATCCTGATACCATGTTATGTTCATTAGTAACCAGTCGTTTTCATTATGAACAGATAGCTTCTAGCTAGTCACTTTATTCATGCCATGTGGACTTCTACAGCATCCATCTTGACTACTGCCTTGTGGGTAGCCTAGTGCATCATGGGTAGCCCACTCTTCTCTTATATATACAGCTAAACATGCAGCAACATACAGCTCCACCTAGTGTACCATTCTAGAATGACAGGTTACTGATCATTACACCCTTCACTTTCCTCTGACCCCCCGTCTCCCAATCTCACCCCCTGCCACGTTTTCACTATCCCTTCTGACCTTCCCCTCTCTGACCCCAAACGATCAGTCCTCAGCAAAGGCCTGAGCTTCATCCCCTTACACCTCCACCTCAATGAATTTCAAGCTCGGCACAATGCTAAGCTCTTTTTCTGCTGCTTTCGCCTCCGTGCCCACTTCTCTGGCCACGGGTCTTCCCCCTGCATGGCTGACCCTTTCTCCCACTTTCAGAATTCTCGTTCTACCTGGACCCCTCCCTCTGGCCTCTTACCCTCTCTAGATCTTTTCATTGCTAACTGCCGACGTGACATCGGCCATCTCCATTTCTCTGCTGCCCTCACTCCCTCCAACCAGATCCCTCTGAACTTGCAGCACTCCAATCTCTCAGATCCAACCCCGACATTGTCATTAACCTGCTGACAAGGGTGGCGCTGTTGTTGTTTGGTGAACCGACCTTTACCTAGCAGAAGCTGAACGCCAACTCTCCGACACCTCCTCCTACCTCCACCTGGACCATGACCCCACTACCGAACATCGAGCCATCATTTCCAAGACTGTCACTGACCTCATCTCCTCTGGAGATCTTCCCCCCACGGCCACCAACCTCATAGTTCCCCAACCCCACACAGCCCCCTTCCCAAAATCCACAAACAGGACTGCCCTGGTAGACCCATCATTTCAGCTGGTTCATGCCCCACGGAACTTATCTCTTCCTATCTCGACTTTATTTTTTCTCCCCTTGTCCAGTCTCTTCCCACCGATATCCGCGACTCTTCCGACGCCCTCCGCCACTTTTAACAGTTTCCAGTTTCCTGGCCCCAACCGCCTCCTTTTCAGTATGAATGTACAATCCCTCTACACCTCCATCCCCCACCAGGATGGCTTGAGTGTGCTCCGCTTCTTCCTTGAACAGAGGCCCAACCAGTCCCC
Organism: Somniosus microcephalus; assembly: GCF_052327205.1. Lineage (NCBI taxonomy): Eukaryota > Metazoa > Chordata > Chondrichthyes > Squaliformes > Somniosidae > Somniosus > Somniosus microcephalus. The sequence continues at coordinate 151,355,024 of NC_140988.1, forward strand.
ATCCACCACCTCCTCCACCTGGCTGAACTTGTTCTCACATTGAACAACTTCTCCTTTAACTCCACTCATTTCATCCAAATCAAAGGTGTTGCTATGGGTACCCGCATGGGTCCTAGCTATGCCTGCCTTTTCGTGGGATATGTGGAACACTCTTTGTTCCAGTCCTACTCGGGTCCCCTCCCTCACCTCTTTTTCCGGTACATTGATGACTGTATCCGTGCCATCTCCTGCTCTCGTCCTGAACTAGAAAATTTCATTCACTTTGCTTCCAATTTCCACCCTTCCCTCACCTTCACATGATCCATCTCTGACTCTTCCCTTCCCTTCCTCGACTTCTCCGTCTCCATCTCTGGGGATAGGTTTTTGACCAACATTCACTACAGGCCCACTGACTGCCATAGCTACCTGGACTACACTTCCTCCCACCCGGCCTCCTGTAAGGACTCTATTCCATTCTCCCAGTTTCTCCATCTCCGCCAGATCTGCTCCGACGATGCCACCTTCCATACCATTGCTTCCAACATGTCTTTCTTTTTCCTCAACCGAGGATTCCCCTCTACTGTGGTTGACACGGCCCGCGACCGTGTCCGTTCTATCTCCCGTACTTCTGCGTTCACCCCTGCCCCTCCCTCCCAGAACCGCGATAGAGTTCTCCTTGTCCTCACCTTTCACCCCACCAGCCTCCACATTCAACGGATCATCCTCCGCCATTTCCGCCACCTCCAGCATGATCCCACCAACAAATGCATCTTCCCCTCACCTCCCCTTTCAGCATTCCGTAGGGACCGCTCCCTCTGCGACACCCTAGCCCACTCCTCTACCACCCCCAGCACCCCTTCCCCTTCGCCCGGCACCTTCCCGTGCAAGCGCAGGAGATGCAACACATGCCCTTATACCTCCCCCGTTCCCACTGTCCGGGGCCCCAAATACCCCTTCCAGGTGAAACAGTGATTTAGTTGTACTTCTTGCAATTTAGTATGCTGTATTCGCTGCTCACGATGTGGTCTCCTCTACATTGGGGAGGCCAAACGCAGATTGGGTGACCGCTTTGCGGAACACCTCCGTTCAGTCCATAAGGGGGACCCCAAGCTCCCGGTGGCCTGTCACTTTAATTCACTGCCCCATTCCCACTCATACCTCACCATCCTCGGCCTCTTGCATTGTTCCATGGAAGCTCAGCGTAAGCCTGAGGAACAGCACCTCATCTTTCGATTAAGCACTCTACAGCCCTCTGGACTCAACATAGAGTTCAACAATTTCAGATCATAACCTTGGCCCCTATCACATATATATATTTTCTTCTTTTTTTTATCCACACTTTTTGTTTTTCTTCCCTCCCTTCAGCTGTCCTTCATTCTGCCAGCGCAATTCACACCCCATCTAGAGCCATCCTTTATTCCTTAACCTGTCCCATTTCCACCTCCCCTTGCCTTGAATATCTCTTAATGTCCCTCAATGTCTCTTAATCTCTCCTGCTTTCTATTCTATCACTGACCTTCCCTTTTGTTCTTTCATCCCCTCCCCCTTTTCCAAGCCCCCAATCTTGCTTTCCATTTCCTGCTTTTTTTCCAGTTCTGACGAAAGGTCATCGACTTGAAACGTTAACTCTGTTTCTCTGTCCACCGATGCTGCCTGGCCTGCTGAGTTTTTCCAGCATTTCCTGTTGTTATTACATCAATAGTGATGGGTAAGGCAATGAGGGATTTAAACACAAGGACAAGATTTTGAAATTTGAAATATTGAGCTAATGAAGGTCAGCGAGGATGGGGTGATGGATGAGTGTGTCTTGATGTGAGATAGGATATGAGCAGTAGAATTTTAGATGAGCTAGAATTAATGGAAGGTGTAGGATGGGAGCCGGCAAGGAAAATATTGCAGTAAGTCAGTCTGGACATGACAAAGGCATGGACGGGGCTTCAGTGGCAGAAAGCATAATATCTAAGGGTGACCCTGAATGAAACAGAAACAAAAGTGAGTGTTGGAACTGGTTACAGACTGTTGGTAAGGAGACTCTGACTACATTCATTGGTGTCAGAAGCAGAATCTAGTTTTAAAACATCAGGGCTTACACTGCGGTCATTGTATTTAAGGTGATGCTGTATTGATTGTATCTGACTTGTTTAATTTCTGTAAATAAATTTAGCTAGTTAATTTGGAACCTGAGCCCAGTTTGAGTGCAGTGGGTTGATAATACTTTCTTCCAGAGAGGCTTGTGAAGAAATGAAGTCGAATAGGCACTGATGGTCTGGTATTGTGTGAGTCCTAAAGGGTACACAGGGCTACAGTTTCCAGTTCATAGCGGTTGCAAGGTCCACTTAGGAAATGTAGGGGGAGACCATTACAAGAGGGAGCCATTTTATAACGTGCGCTAAAATTACATCACAGTTGTGGCAGCGAATTGTGAGAGACACCTGTTCCCTCACAAATACCACTAAATGTTTCAACTCTCAGCACTTTTATATAAAAGAAAAATGGTATGAAACTGAGAATCTCAAGTAAGATGGATATTGCCTTTTAAGAATTGTCACTGTAGGCCATGTCCCACTGCTGTCATTCCCTTGCATGAATGAGTAAGTCCACTGAAGATATCAATTTCTAATGTTCCTTGTCATCAGTTTGTTCAAACATCACCCTTCAGATATAATAGATAGGGCTGTGCCAATCTGGCTAACACTGCCTCATCTTTAGAGAACATAAATCAATGTTGACGTTGCTTCTGAATAGATGAGCTTCACCTTAGACCCTTTTGTACATTTGGTTGATATCCGTATTGTGCACGAGAAGACTGAAGTGGATGTTGGCTGTGGCTCTGTATTTTCACTAGTAGATTCCTTTTTCCATTGTGTAATTGTGTAATTGTAATACCAGACCTTTGTCATTGCCAGCTACATCCTTTTTTGGGGCTAAGAATGTTCTGTTCGAATGTATATATATCTATATGTTTAATTTAGTAAAATGCATCACCACTCCAGCCCTACTTTCTATTTTATTTCCAAACCTTGGCAATTGTACAAGTATCATGACAAGAATTGTCAGATGAAGTCAGATAATGCATTCTCAACAGTGAATACCCAACTAATCCAAAAAAAAGCAACTGCAACCAATATTGAAGAAAATAAACCTTTACTTAAGACAACAGTTGGCCAAAATCCAGAAAGTTCCTTTTAAGGAAAAGTTTATAGAAGCTGCATTTTAGCAACTAATTTGTTATGGATAACAGAGGGGTCCCTGATTGCCTGGTGTAACTTTGGCAGTAGATTGATAGTGACCTGGGAAAAACAGCGTAAATGGCCTTTACACCGTTTCTTTGGGATTTCCTCTGATTTTTTATACTAATAAACTAAAAAGACTAAAAAATAAAAAGATTAGGGGGAAAAATTCGGTATCGCCCATTTTGGGGCGCTAATATCGGCCGGGCGCTGAGTTTAGCGCCCGACGCTAATGATCGCCTCCGACTGCAAAATTCGCCTCCCTGGAGGTGATTTGAGCATTAAATCAGGCGCTACACACCTCTCTTAAGGTGCAAACATCAGGGAGCGAGGCACTACCTCAGAACGCCAACAAAGCTCAGGTGATGCCAATTACCATGGAAGCCAGACAGTTCACAGATCACAGAAGATCACAGAAACCCCACAGTGCAGATAGAGGCCATTTCGGCCCATCGAGCCTGCACCGACACATATCCCACCCGATCCCCGTAACCCCACATATTTAATCCCCCCCTAACACTAAGGGTCAATTTATCATAGCCAATCAACTTAACCCGCACATCTTTGGACTGTGGGAGGAAACCGGAGCACCCGGAGAAAACCCACGCAAACACGGGGAGAATGTGCAAACTCCACACAGACAGTCGCCCGAGGCCGGATTCGAACCCGGGTCCCTGGTGCTGTGAGGCAACAGTGCTAACCACTATGCCACCGTGCCTTAAAGGGGAGGGGCCATCTTGCTGGCCAGCCACTCCCTGCTCATTGCAGCCTTGAATCTCGGCCTGGAGAAATCTCAAAAGCAATTGTGTTGGAAGCACTAATGGATAGGCCCATGGAAAGAGCTCGGCACTTAGGAACCTCAAAAGTGGTGCTGAGGGCCAAAACTCCTTTGGTCAGCATTAAAACCAAAGATTTTGCCGACAAATAAAGGCAGGAAGTGCCCGTCTTTAAATAGCGCTCCCCCAGCCCCTTCCCAACTTGAAAACGTTCCCCTCTACCTGTCGTTCTTAGCGGCAGGCGCTAAGGCAGGGGTCGCGACTCAATATCCGGTCTGGGGCGCTACCGGGGCGTTGCACGCTTCACTGACATCACAATCTGCGGACGCAGGAGATCGTGGTGTTAGTGTTTAGCGCCGCCGCAAAACGCCTGGTCAATTTTGCGAGCGGTGCTAAAATTGCCGTGCTCGGGCGCTAAGTTTCTAGCGCCCCGTTAGCGCACCCCCGGAGGCGCTAACGGGAGGTGCTAAGCAACCGAATTTCTCACCCTTAATTTATAAAAATTACAGAAGTAATGATTTAAAAAAGAAAACCCACAAGTGCTTGCTATCCAAGGTAAAAATAGAAAATGCTGGAAATGCATGGTCGGTTAATCAACTATTAAAAGAGATAAAAAGGTTATTATTTTGAATGGGACCATTCATCATAACTCAGCTTACCTAAGGTCCCACCCTAAATACTAACATATTTTTCTCTTTCAGATGATTTTTCCCACTGATTTGAGGTGTCATCTGGCCTTTTATGACATTGTTGCATCACATCAAATCACAGTTAGCCGAGCTCACTTCTCCCTATTTTCTGGTATGCTGCTCTAAGGGCTATAAAGAATAAAACTATGAAAACATCAGCACAGTGCATAGCTTCAGTAAATAAAAATGAAACAATACTGGATTGTATCAACAGAAGGGTAATCTACAAGTCTAAAGAGGCTGTATTGTTGTAGAAGACTCAATCTGGAATACTGTTTGCAGTTCTAGTCACTTAAATCATTGGAAGGATATTATAACTGTTGAAAGGATACAGAGGTGAGTAACAAAGATGAATCTGAGTCTTAAAAACAATGTATGATGACAATTGGCTTGGTTTCTTTAGAAGGAAGAAAACTTTGAGATGATACAAGTTAATTTTCTAGACTATGACAGGAATTAACAAAGTTGATTCAGCAAAAATATTCACTAAGATAAAGGTTCAAATATCATGGGACACAAGTTGAAAGTCTGGAAGTCATATGAACATAAGAATATTTAGGAATAAAGCCTAGAAAATACTATTTGGGGGTTGAAGCAGGGCAACAAAAGCAGTACAATGTTTTCACAGAAGGCTGAGGAATGAAAAGGGCTGAGCAACTGCCAACTGCACTGAGAAGGTAGTTAAACCCTTGCATTGGTGCAGTGAGTACTGGTCAAGGTTGCTCTGCAATATTGCTGGAACATGCAGGTGGCCAGGGCTTGCAAAGTGCTCCTGAAAGCAGGAGACGAGAGGACAGCTCTATGTTAAAGTGAAGAGTAGTCTCCCCAATAGCTCAAAGTACAGCAGGCGTGAGAATAAATAGCTAACGGGGTAAATTCAGTCTCCAGAATACAGTGGCCTCATTCTGGAAGAAGATGGCTGATCTCAAAAAAGCCACTAAATTAACGTTATGGTACAGTTTGCAATTTCAAGTACCTGACCTATGGCAAACATGCCACAAAGTGTATCCTCATAACTTATGTCATATTTTATCATAGGCAGCAAAGACTATTAGTGTAGTTCTGCCATGAGAGAAACAGGGCACTGAGTGCTTACCGCATATGGCCATATTGCAACATGGGGGAATTGTTTTCATTTTTGACTGCAAAAATGAAATTGCGCTGGCCCGAAGCACAGGGACACTTGTAGCAAAGAGAATGGACTGCATCCAAATTTGCAATTTTGAAACTTTTGCAGCCCTCCCACACTGCAAAAAGATGGTGGACAGTCAGGCAACTAATAAGAATGGAAGGTTCTGTTAATTTCTCTATTCTGCTCCATGGTGGAGCCAAACATGTGAGTGCTAGAGAAAAGGTTGAAGTGCTTGTATGTATCTCAGCCAAAAGCACCTCCTGCTGATGTCACCACCATTGTAGATGCCAGTGTTCAGCCACTTTGGTTGATTCCATGATACATTAAGAAGCAGCTGAGAGCATGGGACTCTGCAAAGGCTATATGGGCCTTGACAGCATCCTGGCTGTAGTATTGAAGACCTGCACTCAAGAACTAGCCAAGTTGTTCCAGTGCACCGATGAAACTAGCATCTATCCAAGAAAGTGAAAGACTGCCCAGTATGACATGAACCACAAAAAAACAGGACAAATCTAACCCGAACAATTACCACCCTCTCAGCCTTCTTCCAGTCATCAGTAAAGGGGTCAACAATGATGGTGTTGGGACCGTTGCTCTTTACTATTTTTACTAATGATCTGGATGTAGATGTTGGTGCTGATTTGCTGAATTCCTTCAAACGAGAGCTGGACCTGTTTCTGGCTGGGGCAGAGATCACCTCTTATAGAAGGTAGGGAATTCAGGGCCAGAGTGAACTCCTAGACTAGTTTCGATCGCCTAGATGGGTCAGAGAGGAATTCCCCAGATTTTTTTCCCTAAGTTGGCCTGGGTTTTTTAATCTGTTTTTTTGCCTCTCCCAGGATATCACGTGATTTTGGGTAGGGTGGAGTGTATATATTGTGATACACAAGGTGTCGCAATTGTGTGGGACAGACTCAATGGACCAGAGGGTCTTTACCTGTCTGTCATTGTTCGTATGTTCGTATGGTCATATGTATGTAGTACCTGCTCACCAATAACCTGCTCACCAGTACTCAGTTTGGGTTCTGCCAGAACCAAGTTTAATAAGAATAAAAGTGGACGGACCACCCGGAATCGACCTAGGCATCGGAATCGGACACAACAAAGGCACACCCAGCCCAGTCGACCCTACAAGATCCTCCTCATTAACTTCTGAGGAGTTGTGCCAAAATTGGGAAAACTGTTCCACAGACTAGTCAAGTAACGGCCTGATATAGTCATACTCATAGAATCATACTTATCAGTCAATGTCCCAGACTGTTCCATCACCATCCCTGAGTATGTCCTTTCCCACCGGCAGGACAGACCTACCAGAGGTGGCACCACAGTGGTATACAGTCAGGAGTGGCTGACCATGAGAGTTCTCAACATTGATTCCGGGTGCCATGAAGTCTCATGGCTTCAGGTCAAATATGTGCAAGGAACCCTCCTGCTGCTTACCACCTACAGCCCTCCCTCAGCTGATGAATCAGTACTCCTCCATGTTGAATACCATTTGGGAGAAGCACTGAGGGTAGCAAGGGCACAGAATGTACTCTGGGTGGGGGACTTCAATGTCCGTCACCAAGAGTGGCTCAGTAGTACCAATACTGACCGAGCTGGCCAAATCCTGAAGGACATAACTGCCAGACTGGGCTTATGGCAGGTGGTGAGGGAACCTCGACGAGGGAAAAACCTACTTAAACTCATTCTCACTAATCTACCTGTCGCAGATGCATCTGTCCATGACAGTTTTGGTAACAGTGACCACCGCATCGTCCTTGTGGAGACGAAGTCCCATCTTCACATTGAGGACACCCTCCATCGTGTTGTGTGGCACTACCAAAGTACTAAATGGGATAGATTCAGGACAGATCGAGCAGCTCAAAACTGGGCATCCATGAGGCGCTGTGGGCCATCATCATCAGCAGAATTGTATTTCACCACAATCTGTAACCTCATGGCTGGGCTTATTCTACCATTACCATCAAGCCAGGGGACCATCCCTGGCTCAATGAGGAGTGCAGAAGAGAATGCCAGGAGCAGCACCAAGCGTACCTAAAAATGAGGTGCCAACCTGTTGAAGCTACAACACAGCATTACATGCATGCTAAACAGCAGAAGCAACATGCTATGGACAAAGCTAACTGATCCCACAATCAACTGATCAGATCAAAGGTCTGCAGTCCTGCCACATCCAGTCATGAATGGTGGTGGACCATTAAACAACTAACGGGAGGAGGAGGCTCCATGAATATCCCCATAATCAGAGCCCAGCACGTGAGCACAAAAGACAGGGTTGAAGCATTTGCAACCATCTTCAGCCAGAAGTGCCAGTGAATGATCTACCTCTACTTCTTCTGAGGTCCCCACCATCACAGGTGCCAGTCTTCAGCTAATTCGATTCACTCCACATGATTTCAATAAACGGCTGAGCGCACTTAATACAGCAAAGGCTACGGGCCCCAACAACATCCCGGCTGTAGTGCTGAAGACTTGTGCCCCAGAACTAACTGTTACTTTAGACAAGCTGTTCCAGTTAAGCTACAAAACTGGCATCCACCCAACAAAGTGGAAAATTGCCCACAAATTCAACCCAGCCAATTACCACCCCATCAGTCTACTCTCAATCATCAGCAAAGTGATGGAAGGTGTCATTGACAGTGCTATCAAGTGGCATTTACTCAACCAATAACCTGCTCACCGACGCTAGGACCAGTCAGCTCCAGAACTCATTACAGCCTTGGTCCAAACATGGACAAAACAGCTGAATTCCAGAGGTGAGGTGAGAGTAACTGCCCTTAATATTAAGGCAGCATTTGACTGAGTGTGGCATTAAGGAGCTCTAGTAAAATTGAAATCAATAGGAATCAGGGGGAAAAGTTTCCACTGGCTAGAGTCATACCTAGCACAAAGGAAGATGGTTGTGGTTGTTGGAGGCCAATCATCTGAGCCCCAGGACATCGCTGCAGGAGTTCCTCAGGGCAGTGTCTTAGGCCCAGCCATCTTCATCAATGACCTTCCCTCCGACCACACTGGACTGGAGATCATAACATTCATCACAGCAGCAGCTCTTAAAGTTGACACGCTGTGCAGTTGATATGAAGATCCTTGATGTCCACCTGGGTTCCTTGTGTGACACTTTTCACTCAAGGTTTTATGATATAATTTAAATGAAGCTCACAAAAACAAAATTAGAGATTAATTTAAATATTATAATAAAAATGTACATGCACACTAATGAATGCTTCCACAATTTCCTGGTGATCCACTCCGGAAACATAATATGCATTCATCCTGCCTATAGAAAATGGGCCTTCAAAAGTTTTAATTGTGCGCTAACAGAGAATCAGAATGAAAGAGGAACAATGTTGCTTACTGGACTTCGCAGGAGAAAATAATGCATTTTTTGTGGGTGTTGTTTTTTTTTAGCCCCACTTTATTTTCATTGACCTGCTCTGCCAGCGGCAACGCAAATGTGCGGATCATAAGTGAACCCATGCCTGAAGCCCTAGACCCCATCCCAAAGTGGATGGATGGGGTCATCTGCATATTCAGGGCAGGTCACGGCACTTGCAAGGGTGCACCAGTGGCATCCACCCTAATCTATCAGCAAACAATGCAGTGGCTGAAAGTAGAGTGCGCCCGAGGCTCACTCCAGGGATCCTTAATATAACAAATTTAACGTAATCAATCCTCTCCAAAATCAATTGCATTTGCTTGGTAAAGGCTTGGGACCTTTTCTATGGTCTCAGTGGGATCCATTGGTGAGAGTTCTGCCTTGGCCCTGATCAGAATTTCCGAGCTATAGTGTTTGTACCAAGCGGTTTAGCACTGCAATTTTCATCTACTGTAATTTCAATTTGGTGCATGGTTAGTCCACTGGGGATACCTCTAATATTTACGCTATTTGAAGGAAGAGGAAGAGGAGCAAAGGAAGGATGGCAGGCAGATGAGGTTGTACCTGAGGCAGGCTATTACTTTTTGTTCTCTAGAACCCAGAAATATAGCAAGAGGTGCACTAAACTGGATTTGTCAGAGGAACTCGATCTTCATGGACAATTATTTACCAGAGAGGTTGCGCCGCAGGCTGGAACCCAATCTCCAGACAAATTCCACCACTGGCATGGTGGCTGCCAATGTCACCACAGCGCTCAACCTTTACACCTCAGGCCATGGCCGCTTTTACCAGCATCTGGAGGGGATAGTCGGTAGGGTCCAGATATGTTGCCGTCTTGCCGATTTCTGCCATGCTGCTGGGTGCTGCCTCACCATGGCTGCTGGAACATATATTCTCATGCCCTTCTACCGGAAGCAATAAATACAGATAGATGCTTTGGACATGTGCTTCCATCGCTCATCCAAACGCAAGTCAGAAAATTGAGTAAACTGAGTGGAAATCAGGTCGAGCCAATTTCCACCGATTTTCTGGTCAATTACATCCCTCCTGTCTGATTTTCCTTCCATTGAAATTCATGCAAGGAAAATTCATCAGGTTCTGTAAGCGGTGTGCAAGCCTCCCGACCAAACTTTCCTTTCTGTGCTTGGCCCAGGTGATGCTTAACACTCGGTGGAAAAGATGAAAATCAATCCCAATATCTCTGAATGCACAAAGTTTTAGCCAAGAACTATAACCACTGCCAAGACATTGTTGTATCACTTACAATGGTATTATTGATCGTTTCTGAGGGCACCTCAAATGTTCACTGCATTTCATAATTTAAATTCTAGACTGGTCAACTGGTAATTTATATTGCTATCATTCTAGAAAATAATTAGAGATTTAATTCATATTGTCACACTTGCTTGAATTTCAAATGTTAATGGCTTCCTAATTTTTTTCTTATTAAATGAGTATCAAAAATGAGTCATTGTTTGTGACATCTGCATTCTGATGATTATTGTGAATTGATAGACTGTGACCGAGTCTGATGTGACATATCCGATCTGACATTTGTTGAATCCACAATTAAAAGTCAGGTAAATATTGTGACTTGAGAACTCAATTTAATATACCAGTAACGATAGTTACCAGACAGCAAATCAGTACTTCAATTTTAAGGAACATACATGCACACGTCCTTCTACCAGAAGCAATAAATACAGACAGATACAGTGTTAAAAACCTCTTATTGTTTCTTCGTGCACTAATATTGATAGGAAAGTCCCAAGATTTTGTAGAGCAAATTAACCTAATTAATTAGTTAGTTTTGTGAGTATTTTTTTTCTGCTCATTGAGGTGAGGAATATCACTGTTGGGACTGGAACACCTTTTTACTTTAGATACTCAGGGGATAATGTTACAAGTCTGCTCTGGCTCTGTCAGTGGGGAGCTTCACCCACCAGCAGCATAAATTGGAAATTTAAGTGCGCACTGCCAAAGATTCTTTGACCCCCTAGTATCAATGTCCAGCACTAACGGTTCAGGTGTAGTATGACCAGATGCAGATTGAAGGTTTTTTTGGTCAGCCCCACCTAATTTCTCCCTCTTTGGCTTGGCATTTGTTTTCCTTCTTTTTAAATTTGTTCCAGGATGTTGGCATCGCAGACAAGGCCAGCATTTATTGCCCATCCTAATTGCCCTTGAGAAGGTGGTGATGAGTCGTCTTCTTAAACCGCTGCAGTCCGTGTGGTGAAGGTACTCCCATAGTGCTGTTAAGAAGGGGGGGTTCCAGGATGTTGACCCAGCGGCGATGAAGGAACGACGACATAATTCCAAGTCAGGATGATGTATAACTTGGAGGGGAATTTGAAGGTGATGGTGTTCCCATGCGCCTGCTGCACTTGTCCTTCTAGGTGGTAAAGGTCGCGGGTCTGTGAAGGACTTTGGGATGTTGTTCTACATTAAAGATGGTATATATATTGTTGTCGCTGCCGTTGCTGCCCCCCTGGTTTCAGAAGAACTGCTCTATTGGACCAATGTCAATGTCTAGTTTCCCAGACCAGCTCTCTTTATGACCTCTTAAGTGAGACTGCCACTTTAGTGCCAAACTCTGGGGACTTTCATTCAAAGTCCCACGGACCTTAGCCTCTTTGTCTCGATAACAAAAGCTAAGACTGGAATTCAGACCCTCTCTTCACCCCAGACTATTCTGGCACAGATGAGCAAGGATTGACTTGTTTTTGCTAACACCTCATAGAAAAGAAGACCTATCTCACCAGATATTTGAAGCGATATTGGGACTACGTAAAAGGCAGATCTCTAAGTTTCAAGGACACAGTTATTAAAAACAGGGAATGTCACTGATTTTTGAGTCCTGACAGCCTGCCAAACTCAACTACTACATGCAAGACCACTGGGTATCAAAAATAAAAGAATACAACCATCTTTTTCGGAGATTGTGTGGACTGTGCCTCCAAAGTGAACAGTTTGTCAGGTGCAGATTTTGGCTCAGGGGCCCAATAACTCAAGGAATTCAGTCATGGGGAGGGATCACAAAAGAGGCCAATCCCATCCTTATCCAACAGCTACACATACACATGTCTAGCAAGTGTCATTGGATTGCAATCAGGAGTGGGAACCCTATCTGATTTTTTTTCCCCCTGCTCCTTGGCCAAGAGGTGTTGCAACCAATTGTAGCGTCCATATTGTTTCCCTGGCTGAGGTCAGCTGACTCAGCACAGACCAGGAATTGAACCTGGGATCTTCTGAACTGTATGGCTCGGTTATAAATGACCTTACCATGGTGCATTGGCTGGCCTAAGCTCCAGCAATTGACAGATCCACCTCCCAATCAAACACCAGCAAAAGCTGCCTGAGCAAAAAGACAATTTCACTGATCATTTGATCAAGAGGTTCCCCATCATATTTCAATCTCTTTCAAATTTGACCAAAATTTGTGTGCTTAAAGATCTTGCATTTAGCATCATCATAGTTTATTGGAGATGTACATCACATTCGTATGCCACATATTAAAGAGTCAATTTTCCTCACATTGCTGGTTATCAGGACTCCAAAGGAACTTCCTTAATCCGCCCACAAGCCATGAGCAGTACAGGTCAGGAGGTGGCTAATTTACAGCACTGCTTAAATGCTGCAGTATGGGAAAGCTGGAAGTGGTTTAACACTCAAATTTTCTTCATTCTTTCAGGAGTTTAAGCATTAAAGGCTTCCTAAGTTCATTTCCTTACTGCTGGGTGCACGCATTGTGTTGACAATTATCTTAATGTTGAGCCACATTAAGACTGTGGCCACTGCTGGCCTGTGCTCGCCGACCCCTCCTGATCGCCTCTCCCCTTCAGAACTCACCTGTGGGCCTCGGTCAGCGTCAAAGCCGGCCAAACTTGGTCAGCGCCCAACCGGTGAGCTGTTTCAGGGTAACCGATTGGCATCAGCAGCTCGTCAGAAGTATGATGATGAGGCCCGAAGACAAATTGCGGACAGTCCTTGGGCCTCTCTCTTCTGGTGTCTACATTAACATTTTTATTTTGCCATGGAGCAGCCAAAGATGCTTCTCATCATTTTGACTTTCTAAAAAATAAACCAGGGACCTGTTTGCTTAGACAAATATAAAATAAATGAGTGTTGAATTGATACCCTAATGGCAAATTTTGTTTGATAAGGCTCCTGTGATGCTGAAATATACTGCTCCATTTACCCCTCGATATTTCCAGCCCATGATCAGTGTCTCCCCCGCTGGATTTCCCGTCCTCCAAAATAGCGAGCTGCCTATAACCAGTATGATTAGCACTGGTAGCTCACCTCCTGTACGCAAATGAGACCCACCCACCAATATTGCTCGGGCCTCCTGCCAACGTTATCAGGGGGCGTAGTAGCCGTCCCACCCACTGCCTGACCAATGTGCAGTGATCATAAAAAGCAACCCCTGTATTTCACACTAGCATCTGAATGATTCAAATCACCATTATCTGAACAACGTCGATTGCCTGAACTACTGAACCTACAAATGAACAAGCAGTAGGTAGGAAGACTACCAATGCTACCAATAAACAACTAGCAAGTATAAGAAAGGGAACCAGTGAATATGCTCAGAATATCTTCGAAGATTCTTTGGCTGCTATATTTTTTTGTCAATTATCCAAAGGTATATATCTAAAAATAAGTTTTGTGAACTTGAGTAATTCATAAGAAAAACTTTAAAGATCCTCATACAATTGTCCATATCTGCTTGCAAATTCATCCAATTAAGTTTTACTCCAAGACACCTATTACACTCTCTCATGGACCAAGGGCATGATTTTATGCTTCATTCCTGAAGCTTGCTTTATTAGGCCCTGTCTTTCATCCAGATATTTTTCAAGCATTTGCATATGTGACAGATTACATTTTTCATTTTGAAATTTTGTCACAGTTTAATGTTCATATATTTAGTAATGTATTCTAAATTTTAGAACAGCTACAATTCTTTTATATATGGGGGTGATTTTCACCTTCTCCATCTGGGCAGTAATCGATAGAGTGAAAATTCCGGGCGGTTTCTGCAAAGGCTGGGCAATGCACTCTGCCAGATTATTGCCTGGGTGTTGAAGATGAAAATTACTCCCCTCCCCTCTCCCGTCCCTCATTTGTGTACCTGAAAGAGAACTCAAACAACTAGCAGAGAAAGAGTTAATAAGAGAGTGGTATACTAGGGCAGGACTGCACCATAATTAAGGTTAGGGGAACTTCTAAATAAAAGCACTGAATTTAAGCATTTATTTCAGAAGAGCTTTTAGTTACACTGAGTACTATTAGACATATTTGAATAAGAAGGAAAGAAGATGCAGACTAATTTAATATCTTAGGTTTCATTTACCTTGGTCTCTCTGTAAAAACCCATACATTAAACAAACATGATAGTCTGATCATTTGACCTTCTACACAAGGTAATTCAATGAGGCCTAAATTCATTAGCGCCTGAAACCGGTCCGATTTGTGTGGCATGCCACCAAGGCGCACCAGAAGAGAGAGGCCTGAGGATAGTTCTAATTCGGTCTTCGGGCCTCATCACCATACTTCTGATGAGCTGCAGATGCCAATCGGTTACCCTGAAGCAGCTGCTCAGTTGGGCCCTGTTCAAGTTTGGCCGGCTCTGATGCTGACTGAGGCCCACAGGTGAGTTCTGGAGGGGAGAGGCGATTGGGAGGTGGGGGCGAGTACAGGCCAGCAGTGGCCGCAGTCTTAATGTGGCTCAGCATTAAGGTAAGTTTAACAATAACTTACCTGCAGGCTTCTTCTGCAGCTTCTAGCCGTCCCTTCAGGTTGGAGCTTGCGACTACTATTAAACAATTTTGCGACTGGGTCTGGAAATGGGAGCAGGAGCCTCAATTCAATATTGAAAAGAGGCCTGTGCTAATTTCAGGTAGCCGCCAATGCCACCTAAAAAAAGACCCTGCTGAATTCAGCAGTGGCTCAGTGCCTTCCCACTGCTAAATTTGTAATTGTTGTGTAAAATGGGTGCCATGATGTTGAATTGTCACCCTAATGGCAAATTATGTCTAATAATGCTCCTGTGAAGTGCCTTGGGACATTTTACTAAATTAAAGGTGCTATATAAATGAAAGTTGTTGTTTTAGCATTCACTTTCAATGGAATTAATGCAGGGCTGGTAGATCACACAAAGAATGGGGAGCTGTGGATTGATCACCTTTTATATCTGTTTTCAACAAACAATGAAGATCTTGCACAAAAGCAAATAGTAGTGAGAGAGCAGGTGTGCAGGTTTGTGCAGAATGAATGGGGAGCCGACAAGTTTCAGATACCCTTTCTACTCAGTGCAATTTCTATCCTACACAAAGTGTAAGCGAACAAATGTAAAATAACTTAAACTGAACAATTGGTTTGTTCCAGAAGAAAATATTTTACCTCAAAAGGAAAACAAATATTGGATTATTTTGCACCAAATTTAAAATAATTTTCCTTCCTCTTAGGTCCTTCCTGTGCCTCGCACTGATCCCTCAATAGGTTGGAAGATGACAAACTCCATGCTGCTCTGTAATTGGTTGTGTGATAATTCCCACAGGGATTTAGCTCCCATTGGAGAAGAAGCTGCCCTCTGCCCAATATCTCCTCCTGGTAGTCAAACTTAGAACAAGATCTTGCCTTTTCCTTCCCTTACTTCCCGCAATGTAGCCTAAAGAATTACATTTTAATCAATGATTGCAATGGACAAATAGTTTCAAACCTAATAGAGGGTAGACTAACCTTGAATTGGCGATGATCGGTCCCGAGGAGGAATCTGTGCTGTGCTCTTCACTGCTGGATGGCACAGTGTGCGCATCTGCCAAAGTCCATCACAAACATAAAGCTGCATAATCTGAAGCTCTCTGGCAACAATTGGAACTTGGCAGCATTGTCTGAATCAGCTGAAGCACGCAGTTAACCAATGAATTGAGCCCTATCCTGCAGGGAAGAAAGTTGTCAGAATTTTAAAATTCCTGATAATGGCCCAGAAATTCGGGTCCCAACGTGTGAGTAAGCATGGGGTACTCACGCGTGGACCCGATGGAAGTGCCGGTTTCTTGCATGCACTGCGCATGCGTGGGAAACCAACACTTCCGTTCCTCTGAACAAAGGGGTTCAAAGGTCGAACGCGTGCGCGCGGGAGTCTGCGCGTGCGCTTTGAACTTACGTTTTTTTTACAGGTTTTTCCGTGAGGGTAAGTCTTTAGATTTTAGAAATGTGAAACCAGGCATAAGGCCTGCATTTTAAAAGGTAAGTGGTCAATTAATTAAAATATTTTTTCCACAGGTTTATTATTTTTAAATACTTTAAAGCAAGGTAAGTTTATTTTTAGCCCGTTTTTTTATAAAATTATTTTTTTCAAAAATTTAAATTATTGTTTAAAATAGTTATTTAATGTAATTTATAGTTTATTTAAAAAGTGTGATTTAAAAAAAAAATTATTTGAAGGTTTACTGTTATTTTGGGGCCTGTATATTCATAAGTTTAGACAGGTCTTCCTGTCAATCTTATGAATGGGCTTTTCCCTCCTCTGATTGGCTGCCCATGGCTCACATGATCCCAGGGGATGCATCGCACTAACTACGCCCCTGGGACACGCAAGCACAGCGCGCCGGGAGTTGGAGCAGGCCCCGGAGCGGAATTCCACAGGAGCCCAGAGCTCAACTGCCGGCGCGCAAGGTAAGTGCAGGTCGGGGGCTTGCACCCGCAGTAAGCCCCCGACCCGAATTTCTGGGCCATTGTTAAAATTGTGTGGCCATTTTCACATTTTAAGCTATCTTGGACTGGATATTCCTCTTAGCAGTTGTAATGAATTTTACATACCTACTGCAATACTGATGATAACTGCAAATTAAAACACCAACTGGCAATATTTAAACCAAACCAAATTGTACCCACATGTAGGGGGTGGTGTGGGGTGGCGCATGTGCCCAGTCAGTTATGCCTCTGACTGTTTATGAGTGGTTCGAATCGCTCCCACGCCCCTGGGTTCTGGATACCGGACTTAGGTACAGGCGGCGATACAGAAAAGACTCGGGTAGACAGGTGGCTTGGATGTAAGCAAAACCAGGATTTTTATTGAAAAGGAAATTACACAATCTTATGAAAAGTTACTAGTATAAAATTTACAGGCAAACACAAAATAACTATACTTATACAGGGAATGGGGAACACACAGCACATCGAGGGAAAACAAACTATCTTAACAATCCCCTTATCCTTATCCCACCCCCTATACCTAACTAGATTAAGCTATGAGGGGCCAGAATTCATGCTCACCAATCCAAAGTAAAAGCCAACTGTTAACGAGTGCGGGTTTTGAAGTCTGGTCTCTGGTCCTTCTAGGTACCCCGTCATCACGTGGTCTTCAAGGGCGCGGTGCTGGGTCTGCAACTGCGACACACCTTCTCCCCTCCGCTACTGTCGTCGTCTCATCTTGATGGGTTCTATTCTTCTCCCTCGGGCGGTCGTCGGCGGTAACGTTATATTTATCGAACAGCCATCAGTTGTTACCATTTAGATTTTACTAGCCACGCATCAAACGCCTGTATATTCGTTGCGGCATTGAGACACCTGCGTTCTCGCAGTGTTTAACAAGGTGTTTGTCTTCACCGTTCACAAGGACTTTCTTCCCCAAGCGTCAGCTTATAACTAGGTGCTTGGTTTACTTATCGATACGTTTTTCGCTCCCTGCTCTGCCCTTATTGAGTTATTACCGTCTTCTTCATCTCCACTCGTCTCGTCTCGTCGGACTACCATACAAGTCCTGGGCTACCTGCTCAACTTCGTTTCGCCCCTTTCTGCGGCCTTGCCGTCCTGGATGGTTATGGACTTGGGCCTCGCTCCCCTTCCTAGCAGTTGGTATGGTGTCACTGGCTACTGAAAATCTGCTCCGGGGAGAGAACCCGCCACGAGGCCAGGGCACGAGTACGAGCGGCAGCCCAAGAGGCCGGAGCCATGAGAGCAGAGTCAAGGGCAAGAGCAAGAGTCAAGAGAACGATTGCTACCCGGGGCCTGCAGTTATACTCCTTACGAAAAACCCTTATCTGCGCGCCAAATCAGGTTGGTTCATTGTCCCAATCTTGGCGGGCTAGTTTAAATAATTGTAGCGATTTAAACTAACTGTTTTTAGATGGCCGGTTATCACACCTACTGGCCCGATTCCTGATTTGCTTTTGTTATTAATACATCGTAATTGGCCTGCCCAGCTTCGATGGCTTCCCTAAGCTGTTTCCGATTATTTATGCAAACAACTTGATGGCCTTAAGTATAGGCCTCACTGGTTTTGATCTGTCTCCGATTTGACTTAATGCATAATTCAAAGTCCTGTCTGCTTTCAAAACACAAAAGTCTCCCTTCACAGAGACTGCAGCCTGGGTTTCGATTTCTCAAAAAGCTGCTTGTGCCACAGAGTCCAAGCTTTTAAAATCTTGCAGGCTTTTGGCCATGAGGTGCGGATGCCATCTTAGGTATCCCTTTTCATTAAAATGTCCATGCAGGGTCCCTTTTCTTATTAATAACCTTTGGGGAAATGTAGAAATTTTGCGAATCTTACACTCCCCCCTGTGATACTAAAACTTGCTTGAAGTATCATACTTTTACAAGGTGAGCAAACATTTTCTGACCCTCCATAGTCAACCTTCCCCTGTAATTAACTATCTAATATACCCAAGAGACATGCACCTCCCATTCCGTGAAAATGTAGTGTACATCAGCATACAGAGAGTAAATTACAGACTTTACACACATCCAAGCATGGAGGGGGTCCAACACCCCTGCACCACTTGGTACACATACATCTTTATTAAACGCGTCGCAAAAAAACCCAGAAAAACCTTTATTAAAAATAACAAAACACCAAAAGAACAACAACCTTTAATCAAAATACAAGGAAAAAAGCTTAAACAGGCGTATCTCCCTCCACCTTTACATAATGTTCCTTCCAGATCTTCTGGTTACGGAATTCTAACAACTGACCTTTTCCCTTACATTGAATGCAAACTAGATACAACACTATCCCTAACTGGCAAACCATGAGAATGTGGGAAGCCAGTCTGATCCACGAAGGGACCTCTATGTCATTGAAAATGTCCCACCAGGGTGGAACCACAATATCCAATATCTTAGTCCCTATCTCTACTGTTTTCTGCTCTAGAGTGTAAAAATGTTTCTGCGAAACTATGACGGCTTTGAGTATCTTGGTAAGGTGTTCAGGGAGAGGGGGAATTTCATAGCCAAAGTGGGCTACGTACTTCTGCAAATCTGTGAAATTCTCCTTCACAGTGAGGTGAACAGTGGAGGGTTCAGGAATGGGGACAATTCGCTCCTGGGCCACTTGATCTTCTGCTTCAGGTTTAAAACAGAAGCTGCTGTCACTAACCGGACACCAGCTATGCTGTCCATGCTGGTAGTGGGACGCGCCGGTGGTGACACAATATGTCCCACCTCCTACATATGCTACCTGCGGGGGGAACATGGCCTTGTGCCATTGCCTCCATGGTACAATTTATAGGTTTTGCGCCAGCAGCTCTGAACCCACACTGCGGTTTTGAATAGGCATTCAAGTGCTGGGGACACAGGATTATGTGTGCTCCCCGGCTCCGGCACTCTGAGAGGTCAGTACCTGTCATAGCGTGCTCCCACTTAATGACGTAAGGTGGGACCGCTGTGAAACGAATGTGTGCACCCCCTTGAATGACTCCAATGTTCTCAACCCTGTATACCGGCACAGGTCGGGCTGTCCTACTGATGACTGGCATCCTAACAACTACTCCCATGATTGTGTGGTTGGACCGCCCACAATCCACGGGGACTGGATAGGCTTCAGAGGCTAGCCAGAGTTGGCACGGGCTCAATGTGTTCTCAAAAGGGTGGAGGGCTGCGAGGTGCTTGTTGCTAATCCAGGAGGGGATTAAACCCTGTTTTAAATCCTCCAGATTACTGCGGCCCTCACCCAGTAACCACGCCCCGTATAACACGCACACCTCATTCTGCGCAGCCTGGTCAGAAGCATTTCTGTCCTCCCTTATGAGAGCATTTACCATCTTTGCGTGCTTTTTGAACTCCGCTATGATTTCTTTTAAATGGACCGTCATGGCCTGGTCCTTATGTAACTCCGAGCCCACTACCTTGTTCTCATCCAGTAATATCTTCTTCAACTGTGTTTTTAAACCGTTTATCTGGGCCTGCAGCTCTATGTCATCTAAACTGTTGATGACAGAGGACCCAGTATTAAACGCAGTAAAAACATCATTCCAAACACCCCTTCTTTGCCTCCCTGTATTACCCAAAAACTCTTGGTGTGTGGTGTAGAGTTCGGTTTTGTCCACGTGGGCGAAATCGAACTCGGAAAACTTCTTGAACATGTCCTTTAATAGGGCCTGGTATAACTGCTCTGTTTCTTTGGGACACCACTGCGGCAAATGTACCTCGGTGAGATTTAAAATCACGGAGGCTACCGCGTAGTGTACCCCCTGGTACAGCATCTCATCGGTGGGGACTAGTACCAACCCATTCCCTGGTCCCTTGGTGGTGGTGGGGCAACCTTCCCTGTGTAACCTCACCGCGTGCGCCATGGGCGGGGGCTTACGGGGGCGGGTTACCAGCTCAGTGGCATTGACTGGGATCGGCGAGAATGGGACTGCGCACGCCTTCAGGCTGGTATCCCACTTCATCCCCTCCCCGGCGTCTTGCCACTGCCAGTGGAAAACGATGGATATGCCTGCGGGGCAGACCTCCTCTGACCCCCACATACAGATATAAATCCCTTGGTCCGGTTCCCACCACTTGTCCCAACACACACTTAATCCTCCATGAGTCCTTGTAATCGTCCGGTGGGTGTTGTTCCCCAACCGTTCCCACTCGAATTCCTCCTCATTTCAGTCCTAAATGTCCTACCCCTTATCCTTAGACTATGACTCCTGGTTCTGGACTCCCCGACCATCGGGAACATCCTTCCAGCATCTAGCCTGTCCAGGCCTGACAGAATTTTATAGGTTTCGATGAGATCCCCTCTCAATCTTCTAAACTCCAGTGAGTATGAGCCCAATCGACACAATCTCTCCTCATACATCATTCCTGCCATCCCAGGTATCAGCCTGGTGAATCTTCACTGCACTCCTTCCATGGCAAGCACGTCCTTCCTCAGATAAGGCGACCAAAACTTCACACAATACTCAAGGTGCGGTCTCACCAAGGCCCTGTACAACTGTAGCAAGACATCCTTGTTCCTGTACTCGAACCCTCTTGCTATGAAGGCCAACATACCATTTGCCTTCTTAACCGCCTGCTGCACCTGCATGCTTACCTTCAGCGACTGGTGCACAAGAACACCCAGGTCTTTTTGCACTTCCCCTTCTCCCAATCTATTGCCATTCAAATAATAATGTGCCTTCCTGTTTTTGCCACCAAAGTGGATAACCGCACATTTATCCACATTATAGTACATTTGCCATGTTTCTGCCCAATCACCTAACCTGTCCAAATCGTACTGGAGTTTCATGACATCCTCCTTGCAGCATACCCTCCCACCCAGCTTTGTGTCGTCTGCAAATTTGGAGATATTACATCCAATTCCCTCGTCCAGATCATTAATATATATTGTGAACAGCTGGGGTCCTAGAACCGATCCTTGCGATACCCCACTAGTCACTGCCTGCCAATCGGAAAACGACCCGTTTATTCCAACTCTTTGCTTTCTGTCCGCCAACCAGTTCTCTATCCAAGTCAATACCTTGCCCCCAATCCCATGTGCCTTAATTTTGCACGCTAATCTCTTATGCGGGACCTTATCGAAAGCCTTCTGAAAGTCCAAATACACCACATCCACTGGTTCTCCCTTATCTATTTTACCAGTTACATCCTCAAAAAATTCCAGTAGATTAGTCAAGCATGATTTACCTTTTGTAAATCCATGTTGACTTTGTCCGATCCTGTCACTGCTTTCCAAGTGCTCTGCTATTACATCTTTTATAATGGACTCTAGCATTTTCCCCACCACCGATGCCAGGCTTACCGGTCTATAATTCCCCGCTTTTTCTCTGCCACCTTTTTTGAATAGTGGGGTAACATTAGCTACCCTCCAATCCATGGGTACTGTTCCAGAATCTATCGAGTTCTGGAAGATGACCAGCAATGCATCTACTATTTCTAGGGCCACTTCCTTAAGTACCCTGGGATGTAGATTATCAGGCCCTGGCGATTTATCGGCCTTCAGTCCCATCAATTTTCTTAACACCATTTCCCTACAAATACTGATTTCTTTCAGTTCCACCCTTTCATCAGACCTGATGTTCCTGGTATTTCTGGGAGGTTATTTGTGTCCTCCTTTGTGAAGACAGAACCAAAATATGTATTTAATTGGATTGCCAGTTCTTTGTTCCCCATTATAAATTCCCCTGATTCTGACTGCAAGGGACCTACGCTTGACTTCACCAATCTTTTTCTCTTCACATATCTATAAAAGCTTTTGCAGTCAGTTTTTATGTTCCTTGCAGAGCTTACTCTCATATTCTATTTTCCCTTTCTTAATTAATCCCTTTGTCCTCCTTTGTTGAATCCTGAACTGCTCCCAATCCTCAGGATTATTGCTTTTTCTGGCCAATTTGTATGTCCTCTCCTTGGATCTTATGCTATCCCTAATTTCCCTTGTTACCCATGGTTGAGTCACCTTTTTTGTTTTATTTTTATGCCAAACTGGGATGAACAACTTCTGTAGTTCATCCATTTGGTCTTTGAATGTTTGCCATTGCCTATCCACCGTCACCCCTTTGAGTGCCATTCCCCAATCAATCCTACCCAACTCGCTCCCCAGACCATCGTAGTTTCCTTTATTTAAATTGAGGACCCTTGTTTCTGAGTCAACTACTTCATTCTCCATCTTAATGAAAAA
Organism: Somniosus microcephalus; assembly: GCF_052327205.1. Taxonomy (NCBI): domain Eukaryota; kingdom Metazoa; phylum Chordata; class Chondrichthyes; order Squaliformes; family Somniosidae; genus Somniosus; species Somniosus microcephalus. The sequence goes on from NC_140988.1 coordinate 151,378,103, forward strand.
TTCGATCATATTATGATAGCTCTGACCCAAGGGGCCTCGTAAAACAAGATTGCTAATTAATCCTTTCTCGTTACATAATACCCAGTCTAAGATGGCCTGATCTCTGGTTGGTTCCTCGACATATTGGTCCAGGTAACCATCCCGTAAACACTCCAGGAATTCCTCCTCCACAGTATTGTTACCAATTTGGTTAGCCCAATCTATATGTAGATTAAAGTCACCCATGATGACTGCTGTGCCCTTATTGCACGCTTCTTTAATTTCCCTTTTAATGCCATCCCCAACCTCTGCCTTACTGTCTGGAGGTCTATATAACACTCCCACTAATGGTTTTGTCCCCTTAGTATTTCTCAATTTTACCCATACAGATTCCACATCATCAGAGCTAATATCCTTCATTACAATTGTGTTAGTCCCTTCTTTAACCAGTAATGCTACCCCACCTCCCTTTCCTTTTTGCCTATCTTTCCTGAATATCGAATACCCCTGGATGTTGAGTTCCCAGTCTTGGCCATCCTTGAGCCACGTTTCCGTAATCCCAACCAAATCATATTCGTTTACCTCTATTTGCGCAGCCAATTCATCCATGGGGACCTTCTGGGGGCCTTGATGGGTAGGGCTTTCTTGGCCGCTGGGCCACTAACCCGAACCGCTGCTCCCTCAGGCTTGACCCCTCCCGAACCTGGGCTGGGGCAGGCAACCTTTCGCAGCCTGCCACTGCGAGCTGAGAGTCTCCGCCCCCAGGTCCCATGGCTGGGTTTTCGACCTCAGGTCCCTCCCCCTCATCTGGATCCCAGAAGAGCGGGGGAGTGTCCCAATCGATGGGCGGGATGGCCCCTCCCTTCAAACAAGCCACAGTGCCTGCCTGTGCAGTCTGTGAACTCGCTTCTGCTGCAGGCTGAGGATCTTTATCCTCAGACTTTTTTCCAACTGGCTGTTTTCCCCTTTCAGGGGTAAACAGCTTACACTGGTTGATATAACCAGCAGCCTGTTTTAAGACCTCGTCCGCTGCCCCGAATGGGCCTTCTAGGGACTCCCCGTTCTCTTCCCTTACCAGGATGGCCTCACAGACGGGATCTTGGGCCCGGACCTGCTTTAGGTCCGGGGCCAAAACTAACCCCTGTGTGCCTCCCTTGTCCCGGATTGCAGCTACCGGGCCTGCTCTACAGGGATCCCATAACTCTCCTTCCCTAGCCCCCTGCTTGGCCACCTCGTTGGTCCTTTGGTTATCCTCCCACGTGGTAGGGAGGGATCCCAACTCTATGGCCAATGGTTTGGCCATTTCCCCAGCCTGCTCGTTCCCTGTAGATCCCATTAAGCTAAGTGGGACCTTGTTAGACCGGGGTGGATTGGTCGGGTTGTCCGAATGGACCACCGTGCTGGAAGCTCCAGTGTCCACCGAATATCTCCCCTGCACCGTCTCCACCCGCATCTTAACACAGGGCCTGTTCCCCTCGTTGTTTTCAAAGGGACACAGGTCGACAGGCTGCGCTGGCTCTAGTCAGGGCTGTGGGTTGAATGGGGCGGATTGGGTGAGAGCACCGGTTGCGGCTGCTACTCTCCCCTGGCCAGTCAATAAGGACCTCATGGTGTCCAAAAGTGACTCGACCTCTGCGGAAGGGATCCCTGCCCCCGCCTTTTGGGCTGGGGCTGTGGGGTGCTTTCCCTTGTTATCTTTCCAAGGGTTTTTGCACTCCTTCCACCAGTGACCATCCTTCCCACACCCGTAACAATTGGTCTTGGTGTTGGCGGGGGGTTACTCCCTTCCTGGTGCCACTCTTTCCTACCCGATCCGGGTTTTACCTCATGCACCTTTCCCTTGGGTGGGTGTGCATTGGCTCCCCTACCGTTTTTGTAAGCCAGAGTGAGCTGCCTAATTACCGTGAGTTCGGTGGTCTGGGGATTTTTGGGTTCGAATCAGGCTTCTGCCTTGGCCCGGACCTGTGGCAAGCTGTTCACCACCAGGCAACGGAGCCAATGGGCCAGGGAATCCCCATTCAGGAATGCTTGGTCTGGCATCCCCAGACAGGCCCTCTGGTACACCGGCCACAGCCGGTCCGCAAAAGCCTGCAGTGTTTCCCCTGAGAGCTGGATCGTCTTCTCCACACAGGAGAAAGGACTTCCCTCATCCATCCCCATGGCCTCCAGAACCGCATTTCTAAGCTCCTCATACCCACACTGCCCCCTTTTGCACTCGTCAGAGATGGATTGGAGGAGATTACTCTCCAGGGAGAATAGCAGCATTTTGGCCTTCTCAGCGTCATCGCAGTTGTTGACGCTGGCTGCCTGCTCTATTTCCCTGAAGTGGATTGAGGGGTCTCCCCTTTCGGAGAGCCTTGGGAGATGGTTGACCATCGCCCTAAGCTGTTGGGTGTTAAAAGGATAATATGAACTGGTTTTGGAGGGGTCCCTCAATGTCGCCATTGGCGGGTGGGCCGAACCTCTGATGCCTTGCTGGGCACATCGGTCCCGGCTCCGACCTCTCTGGCGGGAGTTGCTCTACCCCCGCCTCCATCTCTGGCTCCACTCCGGCTTCAACCACCTATTCCACCCCCCCTTGCTGCCAAACCTCGCTGAAACTTGGCGTTACGGGTGGTGGTCGTGAGGTCTCCTCTCAACTGGGTTGTCCCTACACACTACCGGTGACGTTGGAACTGTCCTCCCCTCGTTCCCCATAAAATCTGCCTGGCCTGCCTTTGGGCTTATGAGGCATACCATGCCTTTTGCCTTCCGGAGGGCCCGGCTCAGATTTTCTATCCTCTCTTTACAGGGGCTGTGGTCTGCCTCCTCAAACCCCTGTTCGCTCGCAAACTTATAAGCTGCCTTTACCTCCTATACTTTCTCTTCCTGTTCCCTAATCTGCCTTGCCAAGCAGGCGTTCTTCTCCTGCAACTTTAATTCATTTCCCTTGGCCTCGGTGACTTGGCACCGTAGCTATTCCAACTGGGCCTTGTGTTCTCCCACTAAATGCACTCTCTCCTGATTCAGAGCCTGCAAAGCTACTAATAACTTCTCCCCGGCAAGAGCCTTATCCTGTATCTCCAGGGCTGACTCCCTTAACTCGACTGCCTGTACTGCAACGAGCCTGTCCAAAAGCTGGACCTGCTTTTTAAAACACATCAGCCAAACTGCCTTTTCTAAGGACTTCTTGTGTTCCTTTCCCTCTGTCCACTTAGCTGCTGCATCTATCGGATGCCCAGCCTTTAAGAAAGTGGTGATCCACTTCTTAGTGATATTCACCTTGCTAAACACATAATCAGAAATCCTTTCCTTCATCATGGTTCGCTCATCCGAACCATTGTGTACTGTATCACAACCTTGTTGCCGGTGTCCTGCCGCGGTCGCCATTTCTGTAGGGGGTGGTGTGGGGTGGCGCGTGCGCCCAGTCAGTTATGCCTCTGACTGTTTATGAGTGGTTCGAATCGCTCCCACGCCCCTGGGTTCTAGACACCGGACTTAGGTACAGGCGGCGATACAGAAAAGACTCGGGTAGACAGGTGGTTTGGGTGTAAGCAAAACCAGGATTTTTATTGAAAAGGAAATTACACAATCTTATGAAAAGTTACTAGTATAAAATTTAAGGCAAACACAAAATAACTATACTTATACAGAGAATGGGGAACACACGGCACATCGAGGGAAAACAAACTATCTTAACAATCCCCTTATCCTTATCCCACCCCCTATATCTAACTAGGCTGAAGGTAAGCATGCAGGTGCAGCAGGCGGTTAAGAAGGCAAATGGTATGTTGGCCTTCATAGCAAGAGGGTTCAAGTACAGGAACAAGGATGCCTTGCTGCAGTTGTACAGGGCCTTGGTGAGACCGCACCTTGAGTATTGTGTGCAGTTTTGGTCGCCTTATCTGAGGAAGGACATGCTTGCCATGGAAGGAGTGCAGCGAAGATTCACCAGGCTAATACCTGGGATGGCAGGAATGACGTACGAGGAGAGATTGTGTCAATTGGGCTTGTACTCACTGGAGTTTAGAAGATTGAGAGGGGATCTCATCGAAACCTATAAAATTCTGTCAGGCCTGGACAGACTAGATGCAAGAAGGATGTTCCCGATGGCTGGGGAGTCCAGAACTAGGGGTCATAGTCTAAGGATAAGGGGTAAGCCATTTAGGACTGAGATGAGGAGGAATTTCTTCACCCAGAGAGTGGTGAACCTGTGGAATTCTCTACCACAGAAGGCAGTGGAGGCCAATTCATTAAATACATTCAAGAAGGAGTTGGATATATTTCTTAAGGCTAAAGGGATCAAGGGATATGGGGAGAAGGCAGGAACGGGGTACTGAATTTGGATGATCAGCCATGGTCTCATTGAATGGCGGAGCAGGCTCGAGGGGCCGAATGGCCTACTCCTGCTCCTATCTTTTATGTTTCTATGTTTCTATGTAGATTAAGATATGAGGGGCCTGAATTCATGCTCACCAATCCAAAGTAAAAGCCAACTGTTAACGAGTGCGGGTTTTGAAGTCTGGTCTCTGGTCCTTCTAGGTACCCCGTCGCTACGTGGTCTTCAAGGGCGCGGTGCTGGGTCTGCAATTGCAACACACCTTCTCCCCTCCGCTACCATCGTCGTCTCGTCTCGATGGGTTCTCCTCTTCTTCTCCCTCGGGCGGTCGTTGGCGGTAAAGTTATATTTATCGAACAGTCATCAGTCGTTACCGTTTAGATTTTACTAGCCATGCATCAAACGCCTGTATATTCATTGCGGCGTAGACACCTGCATTCTCGCAGTGTTTAACAAGGTGTTTGTCTTCACCATCCACAAGGACTTTCTTCCCCAAGCGTCAGCTTATAACTAGGCGCTTAGTTTACTTATCGATACGTTTTTCGCTGCCCTGCTCTGCCCTTATTGAGTTATTACCGTCTTCTTCATCTCCACTCATCTCGTCTCGTCGGACTACCATACAAGTCCTGGGGTAGCTGCTCAACTTCATCTCGCCACTTTCTGCGGCCTTGCCGTCCTGGATGGTTATGGACTTGGGCCTCGCTCCCCTTCCTAGCAGTTGGTATGGTGTCACTGGCTACTGAAAATCTGCTCCGGGGAGAGAACCCGCCACGAGGCCAGGGCACGAGTACGAGCGGCAGCCCAAGAGGCCGGAGCCACGACAGCAGAGTCAAGGGCAAGAGCAAGAGTCAAGAGAGTGACTGCTACCCGGGGCCTGCAGTTATACTCCTTACGAAAAACCATTATCTGACCGCCAAATCAGGTTGGTTAATTGTCCCAATCTTGGCGGGCTAGTTTAAATAATTGTAGCGATTTAAACTAACTGTTTTTAGATGGCCGGTAATCGAACCTACTGGCCCGATTCCTGATTTGCTTTTGTTATTAATACATCTTAATCGGCCTGCCCAGCTTCGATGGCTTCCCTAAGCTGTTTCCGATTGTTTATGCAAACAACTTGATGGCCTTAAGTATAGACCTCACTGGTTTTGATCTGTCTCTGATTTGACTTAATGCATAATTCAAAGTCCTGTCTGTTTTCAAAACACAAAAGTCTCTCTTCACAGAGACTGCAGCCTGGGTTTCGATTTCCCAAAAAGCTGCATGTGCCACAGAGTCCAAGCTTTTAAAGTTTTGCAGGCTTTTGGCCACGAGGTGCGGACGCCATCTTGGGTACCCCTTTTCATTAAAATGTCCATGCAGGGTCCCTTTTCTTATTAATAACCTTTGGGGAAATGTAGAAATTTTGCAAATCTTACACACCATTGGTAAAAGGAGGGTAAGATGTCTGATCAAATAAATAACAAGGGAAATGCAGTTGAATACAGAGCTGGTGTCATGTCACACTGAGAAAGGACCCAGTTATGGTGGTAAAGTGACAGACCATTTAAATTAATTGAAAATCAAACTCATAATTGGAAGATGGGTCAGAAATTCCACGACCTCATCCCTGATTATATGTTCATGCTCTATTGCATAGGTATGGTTCATCAATGGAGCACTCATATCTCAACATGCGTCAAAATTCTACACGGAATTGTTAAAATTGCACGTTTTTTGAAGAGCTTTGAATTTATACATTTACGAGATGAAACCTTGTACTTTATGGGCCAGGTTTTGCTGGAGCAGGGCCATTCGCTGCATGCCCTGTTAGTTAGACTTGTTCATGCACATTTAGCTTTTAAACATTTTTGCAGGACATCTGGGACCTTGGTGAACAACGGGACAAACAGCGTATCTCATTAATCAATGAGATTTAAAGATTGAGAAATAAACAGATGAAGGACTGAGAAGAAGGATGAATTAGAATAGATGAATTCAATGTCAAATCAGGGACAGAAAGAATAATAAAGAGAGGGAATGAAAGACTGGATTAAGAGAAAGAGCAAAAAGAGACAGAAAGGATAAATAAGAAAAAAACATTTAAAAATATAGAACTGGACATTTTTAAAATCCCCTAAAACAATTCACAACCTGAAGGAATGAGACTCCACACTTATAATTGTTTACTTTCTGGGTAAGAGAGGATCATTGTCAGTCATCAATATTATCATGTCATTAAAAGGGTACTTACTCTGTTAATTACAAGACTTAACTTTCTGTGGTGAGTTTTGTTGAATCCGTGATTCTTAAAGTATGATGTTTTCCAATAACTACACGGAGGCTGTAACTTAACAATCAACAGGTGTTTACTGGAGGAGGGTAGTCTAAAGACTGACAGTACAGAGGCATGCTCAAGGCTTATATACAGGTGTGGTCACCGCCGGTACCACAGCACACAGGAGCTGCAAAAGCAGCTCTCCCTCAAAGGTACATACACTACAATTCCTCCCCTTTTAGATTAGCAGTACCCATAATGTTCAAATAACAATTAACACTTTAACATGCACATTAAACTGAAATAGTCCATTTATAGATTCAGTCTTTGGGGCGGTTTCCTGATCCTTTCTGGATAGTGCCTTTCCTGAGGTTCTTGTTCTTGGTGCGGAGGCAATTCTGGCCCCTTTTCGTTGGTTATTTCATCAGTTTCCACTGCTACTGTTTCTGAGGTAGATGCTACCGTTATGTCGGGTTCATCCCCAGGGACGCGAGACATGGGGTTGACTCGTTCCTGTGACGCTAAGATCTGGTCGACGTGGCGTTCTTCCCGACATCCACTGTGTACATTAATGGCCCCTGCTGTGTGCATATCATTCCGGGTTGCCATTTCTCTGTTCGGTAGTCACGGGCCAAGACTGGTTGTCCTACATTGAAGCTCCTTGTCGGCTTCTCATTGATGTGCTGGAATTGTTTATCCTCAACATTTCTTCGCACATTTGGTCTGAGCAAATCCAGACGAGATCTCAACCTTCGGTTAAAGAACATCATGGCCAGGGTCTGGTTGGTAACTGCATGTGTCGCATTTCTGTAGGCTAACAGGAAATTGTCCACCTTATGCTGTAGTGGAATTTCATCATCGCACATGGCCTTTATCGCCTTTTTAAAGGTTTGTATGAACCTCTCAGCCAATCCATTTGTGGCTGGATGATACGGGGCAGATGTGTAATGCCTTACCCCATTCCTTCTCATAAATTTCAGGAACTCTTCGGACACAAACTGTGGTCCATTATCAGAGCAAATCTGCTCTGGCAAGCCGTTCCTGGCAAATATGGTCCGTAGGACTGCAATCGTTTTCTCTGTAGTGGTTGAGGACATTTTTATCACCTCAGGCCATTTTGAGTGAGCATCCACTGCTATTAAGAACATTGAGTCCATGAATGGACCAGCAAAATCAATATGCACCCGTTGCCATGGAGAGGAGGGCCACTCCCATGGGTGTAGAGGGGCATGTGGTGGTGCATTTTGGACCTTCTGGCATCCTGAGCAGCTCTTGGTTAGCTCCTCGATTTGTTGATCGATCCCCGGCCACCACACATGAGCCCTAGCAAGGCTTTTCATTTTCACCCCTCCCAGATGACCTTCGTGAAGCTGATTGAGCACTCTCTCCCTTAACTTGGGTGGAATTACCACTCGGGATCCACACATCACTGTCCCCTGGCATACTGACAGCTGTTCTCTTCTGGATGAGAATGCTGGCAACAGTGAGTCACCATGTGTTGGCCACCCCCTCACGGTCAAATCATATACCCGAGACAGTGTCGGATCATTGCGGGTCTCCTTCTCTATATCCGCGTTAGTTACTGGCAATCGTTCAATTATTGACGAATAAAATATCTCGATAGGGTCCACTGCTGGTGCTTCCTCCACAGTAGGCAGTGGCAGGCATGATAGCCCATCAGCGTTTCCATGCTGTTTCGTGCCTGTATATTCTATTTCATATTGGTTCGCCCCTAGAAAAAGGGACCATCTTTGTAACCGTTGTGTAGTCATCACCGGAACGCCCTTCTTTGGATTGAAGATGGAGACAAGTGGTTGGTGGTCAGCCAGCAAGGTGAACTTCTGCCCATGCAGATAGTGGTTGAATTTTTTTACTCCCCATACTAGGCTGAGGGCCTCCCTGTCAATCTGGGCGTAGTTGCGCTCGGCTGAGGTTAGTGACCGAGACGCAAAGGCTACTGGCCTCTCCAACCCGTCTGGGAATTTGTGCGACAGCACCGCTCCAATACCATAGGGTGATGCATCACATGCCAACCGAATTGGTAGTGCTGGGTTGAAATGGGCCAACACCTCTTTTGATGTGATCAATTCTTTGCACTTCTGGAAAGCTCGTTTACATTCGTCATTCCACTTCCATGGTACCCCCGTTTGCAGTAGGGTGTTCAGTGGGTGTAATACTGTAGTTAAATTTGGTAAGAACTTATGGTAGTAGTTTACCAGCCCGAGGAAAGACCTCAGTTGTGACACATTTTCCGGTGCTGGAGCCTTGACTACTGCCTCAATCTTTTCAGGGGACTTATGTAACCCCTCTTCATCAATAACATGGCCACAATACGAGATCTGCTTCTGGAAAAACTCGCACTTGTGGCGATTAGCTCGTAGCCCATATTCCTTTAATCTAGTGAGCACCTTCTCCAGGTTGGCGAGGTGATCACTGTCATTTTCGCCCGTGACCAGGATGTCGCCCAAATAACACTGGGTCCCTGGAATCCCTTGCAGGACTTGATCCATTGCCCTTTGCCAAATAGCCGGAGCCGATGCTACCCCGAACACCAGCCGGTTGTATTGGTAGAGACCTTTATGAGTGTTGATCGTGAGGTATTGTTTCGAGGCTTCTTCTACCTCCATTTGCAGGTACGCCTGTGCCAGATCAATTTTGGTGAAGCGTTTACCTCCAGATAGCGAGGCGATAATATCCTCAATCTGTGCAAGCGGATATTGTACCATGTGAAGGACTGGGTTCACTGTCACCTTAAAATCCCCACAGATGCGGACCTTCTTTGGTTCCCCAGGCGTATTACTCAACGACCTCTTCATTACAGGAACGATGGGTGTAGCCCACTCGCTCCAGTCTACTTTGGACAGTACTCCTGAACGTTCCAACTCTTCCAGCTCTGCTTCGACGGCTGGTCGGATCGCATAAGGCACCGGTCTGGCCTTAAAAAACCTTGGGCTTCCATTTTCCTCTATTTTAATCGTTGCTGTTATGCCTTTTAGTGTTCCAAGTCCCTCCTGGAACACTTCTTGTGCATCAGTTAGCATTTTTGACAGTCGTCCAGGTGTGACGTCGTCATCCTTTTTGGCCTCAACCTTCAGTGCCTGTATGGAATGCCAATCTAATTGTATCTTCCGGATCCATTCACATCCTAGTCGTGGTGGTCCTCCATCTGGCAATACATATAGGTCCATTTTAGGTATTTCCTGGCCTTTGTATATCACTTTCACCCTTATTTTTCCTTTGGGGTAGACTTTTTGGCCTGTGAACGTCTTCAAGACAATCTCTGTAGCTTTCAAGGGTATATGTGAAAATAGCCGCTTGTAGTCCCTTTGGTTTATGACTGTTAGGGCTGATCCTGTGTCCAATTCCATTTTCACTTGGACTCCGTCTATCTTGAGTGTGACCCAGATAGTCTGGTGATCCTCCATTTTGGTTACCTTATGTAGTTTCAGACAACCCAGCTCCTTGCTTCAGGAGTCTGTATCACTTTTCTGTTCGCCTGAACTACTGTCCATCACCTTATGTACGTTTTTGTACTTCTCCTGTGGAGATTTCTTACATAAGAACATAAGAACATAAGAAATAGGAGCAGGAGTAGGCCAATCGGCCCCTCGAACCTGCTCCGCCATTCAATAAGATCATGGCTGATCTGATCCTAACCACCAATCCACTATCACAGAACCATCTCCTGAATCTAACAGAATTAGACACATGAAATAGGAGCAGGATCAGGCTACACGGCCCCTGGGCCCGCTCCGCTACACACAGGGCCATGACCGATCCGAACCTAGACTCATGTCCAAATTCCTGCCCGCTCCCCGTAACCCTTAATTCCCTTTACTTCTAGGAAACTGTCTATTTCTGTTTTAAATTTATGTAATGATGTAGCTTCTACAGCTTTTTGGGGCAGCATATTCCATGGACCTACCACCCTCTGAGTGAAGTAGTTCCTCCTCATCTCAGTTTTGAAAGAGCAGCCCCTTATTCTCAGACTACGCCCCCTAGTTCTAGTTTCACCCATCATCGGGAACATCTTCCCTGCATCCACCCGATCCAACCCCTTCACAATCTTATATGTTTCAACAAGATCGCCTCTCATTCTTCTGAACTCCAATGAGTAGAGTCCCAATCTACTCAACCTCTCCTCATATGTCCATCCCCTCATCCCCGGGATTAACCGAGTGAACCTTCTTTGTACTGACTCGAGAGCAAGTATGTCCTTAAGTATGGACACCAAAACTGTACGCAGTATTCCAGGTGCGGTCTCACCAATACCCTGTACAACTGAAGCAATACCTCCCTATTTTTATATTCTATCCCCCTAGCAATGAAAGCCAACATTCCATTGGCCTTCTTAATCACTTGCTGCACCTGCATACTAACCTTTTGAGTTTCGTGCACCAGGACCCCCAGATCCCTTTGTACTTTAGTACTTTCCAGTTTCTTGCCATTAAGATAATAACTTGCTCTACGATTTTTCCTGCCGAAGTGCATAACCTCACACTTTCCAGTATTGTATTCCATCTGCCAAATCTCTGCCCACTTACTTAGCCTGTCTATGTCCCCTTGAAGGTTTTTTATGTCCTCCTCACTCACTACTTTCCCCCCCATCTTAGTATCATCTGCAAACTTTGATATGTTACACTCGGTCCCCTCCTCCAAATCGTTAATATAGATTGTAAAGAGTTGGGGACCCAGCACTGACCCCTGCGGAACACCACTAGTTCTTGCTGTTGGTTTTCTTCCCTGACCTGCAGACTCTTGCTATGTGTCCTGCTTTTCCACACTGTCTGCACACTGGTCCTTGAACCAACAATCCTTCTGGTCGTGTGTTGTTCTGCCGCAGCGATAACACTTCCCTGCTCCATATGACATTTCATTGGTGCCATATTCTTGCGGTCTCCGTTGTATCTCTGCAGCGCCCCGTGCGGCTGCTTCGTGTGATACTGCCATGCTGAAAGCCTTGTCCAGCGTAAGATCCTTTTCTGATAGAAGCCGTTTCTGGGTTCCTTCACTTTGAAGCCCACACACAAACTTGTCCCTTAATGTATCTGCTAGTCCCACTCCAAACTGGCAGTGTTTCGATAGCTTGCACAGTTCCATTAAGTACTCAGCATTACTTTCATCTTTATGCTGGTTCCTTTTGTGGAACTTAAATCTTTCTGCTATCAGCAGCGGTGTGGGGTTTAAGTGGTCCTGTAGGATTTCTACTATGCTTTCGAAATTCTTATCCACGGGCTTCTCTGGGGTTATTAGGTTTCGCAGTAAGCCATAAGTTTTTGCACCCATGGAATTTAACAAAACCAGTGCTTTCCTAGCATCTGGCACTTCATTCGCCCTGCAGTACACCTCAATGCGTTCCACATATGTCACCCAATCTTCGACTTCATTGTCGAACGCAGTGATACTGCCACTTTTCGGCATCCCTGGGTGTGATTTAACTGTCTAAAATGGCGTCTCCCGCGCTCTCCCTTCTTCTCCGCTGGCACAAAATGGCGTCTCCCGCGCTTTCCTTTCTTCCCGCGCTCGCCCTACTTCTCTGCTGCGGCTTCTAAAATGGCGTCTCCTGCGCTCTCCCTTCTTCTCCGTGGCTCAATGGCATCTCCCGCGCTCTCCCTTCTTCTCCCCACGGACACGGTTCAGCCCTTGAGCCCTGGCTATGCTCTGCGCGTTCTCCTGTGCGCCTTTCCCGTTGCCGTCACTCGGTCCTGAACCCGGCTGCTGCTTTACCCTCTCTCTCTCTGTTTTGTTTTTCCTCACCGCCACTCGGTTTTCAACCCCCGGCTGTGCCCTGTACGCTTCACCCTCTCTCTTACCCCATCGACGCTGCTCGGCTTTTTTTTTCCTGCCGTCGGTCGGCTCCAGCCGCCGCTGTCCGGGAAGGGTCTGCGCTTTACCTGTTGCCAGTCTGTTGCTGGATCGTCGTGGCTGGGGAACCAAGCCCGGCTCTCAACAGCCTCCCCTGCGATGTTCACTCTCTGCCGGATGACTGGGCGGTTGCTCGTGGTCGACGCCCATGAAGGGAAATGCAGAGTTGCAGGTAGATTCGAATCGACCTCGTCACCACTGTTGAATCCGTGATTCTTAAAGTATGATGTTTTCCAAAAACTACACGGAGGCTGTAACTTAACAATCAACAGGTGTTTACTGGAGGAGGGTAGTCTAAGGACTGACAGTACAGAGGCATGCTCAAGGCCTATATACAGGTGTGCTCACCGCCGGTACCACAGCACACAGGAGCTGCAAAAGCAGCTGTCTCTCAAAGGTACATACACTACAAGTTTAAAGGGTAATTAATATGCAAATACATCAAAATGGCAAGTAATATTCATGCCAGACAAGTGCCAGGCAATGACCATCTTCAACAAGAGAGAGTCTAACCACCTCCCATGGCATTCAATGGCATTACCTTTGTTGAATCCCTCACCATCAATAACCTGGGAGTCACCATTGACCCGGAACTTAACTGGACCAGCCACATAATTACTGTGGCTACAAGAGCAGGTCAGAGGTTGGTTAGCCTGCAGCGAGTGACTCTCCTCCTGACTCCCCAAAGCCTTTCCACCATCTACAAGGCACATGTCAGGAGTGTGATGGAATACTCTTCACTTGCCTAGATGGGTGCAGCTCAAACAACACTCAAGAAACTTGACATCAGCCAGGACAAAGCAGTTCACTTGCTTGGCACCCCATCTACCACCTTAAACATTCACTCCCTTCACCACCGGCGCACTGTGTCTGCAGTGTGTACCGTCTACAAGATGCACAGCAGCAACTCGCCAAGGCTTCTTCAACAGCACCTCCCAAACCTGCGATGTCTAGCACCTAGAGAGGACAAGGGCAGCAGGTGCATGGGAACTACTTGCAAGTTCCCCTCCAAGTCACACACCATCCTGACTTGGAAGTATATTGCTGTTGCTTCATCGTCGCTGGGTCAAAATCCTGGAACTCCCTCCCTAACAGCACTGTGAGAGTACCTTCACCACATGGACTGCAGCAGTTCAAGAAGGCGGCTCATCACCACCCTCTCCAGGGCAACTAGGGATGGGCAATTTGTGTTGGCCTTGCCAGCGATGCCCATATCCTGTGAATTAATTTTTTTAAATGTTAATGAAAGTCATTGACAGCGAAATGCTGTTTTGCGGAGCAGTGCAAATCCACCAGAAACTTGTGATGATTCACAATTCACAATGTATGGGGTATCTCTTCCTCGCCAAAAGTTGCTTGCCGATTTCTGCATTAATAATGGCGTACGTCGTTCAGATGCAAAATCTGACCCTCCAATGTTACCACTCGATGGTGCAGTGTAATTTTAGGAAAATCCAGGACTTGAACTGTGGAATGAGTGGCATATTTAAACAGATTATAAAAAGATTTAAATAAAAATTCATTGAATGTCGTAAATTATCACTGCGATTAGTATTCTCATCCACTGAAATTGGGCAGAACATATATGGTTATGTGTTAGTGCCCAAGAATAGAGTTTTGAGAGAGGTGGAAAACTAGAGGAAAAAGCCAATTCAAGGCTTGTTAACTGCTTCTTATGCCACTTGCTCTTGTTTTCCATTGAATTCAAAATTATCTCCGATGGTCTGCATGAATTGGAGATACTGTAGCTGATAAGACCAATGGTGCAGGTGCTGTTCAAATACTCGACATGCCTGTGAGTAATGAGCTGACTGTAGCATAATGTGAGGTCAGTTCATTAAAAAAAATGTTGGCATTCCAAGTGTGTCACTCACGATGTGCTGTGTTTGCCATCAGGGCGAGGACTGAGTTTTTGAGCACCAGTGGAAGGGGTGGGGACTCAGGGAGTGGAGGGGAAGGGAAGGGAGAGCAGTGGAGGGGGAGGGAGACCACTGTGGGGAGGAAATAATTCCTCCTCAGGTGCTCCAGTCCTAATTTAAGTATTTTTCAGGGGCCTAATGAGCCTTGTGTAACGTGATGCTAATGAAGGAAGGTGATTTTGTTTTATTTGCATGGTTGGGCAAATAATGAGGAGACTTCTGGAAGATGTAGACCAGTCAGCAGAATGGGAAGACTGCTGGCAGATGTAATTTAAAGTGGAGAAGTGTGAGGTAATACACTTTGGGAGGAAAAACAAGGATAGAGTACACACTCAATGTAAAGAGGCTGAAGGGTGTGACTGAGCAGAGACCTACGAGTTACATAGAATTACATAGAATGTACAGCACAGAAACAGGCCATTCGGCCCAACTGGTCCATACCGGTGTTTATGCTCCGCACGAGCCTCCTCCCACTCTACTTTATCTCACCCTATTAGCATGTCCTTCTTTCCTTTCTCCCTCATGTGCTTATCTAGTTTCCCCTTAAATACATCTTCGCTATTAGCCTCAACTACTCTGCGTGGTAGCAAGTTCCACATTCTCACCATTCTCTTGGTAAAGAAGTTTCCCCTGGATTCCTTATTGGATTTATTCGTGACTATCTTATATTTATGGCCCCTAGTTTTGGACTCCCCCAAACACAGTTCAATACATAAAGTGTGAATGCAAGTGAATGCCATAAAAATGGTAAATAACACTTTGGGTTTATAAATAAGGTATAAATAAAGTACGAGCGTAAAGAGGTTGTGATAAATTTGTACAAGGCAATGGTTAGGCCACAGTTAGAATGTTGTGTTCAATAATGAGCAGTCCATGATAGAAAGCACCTTGAAGCCATAGAAACCCTTCCAGCATAGATTCACCAGGATGATACCATGGATGAGCAATCTCAGTTCTGAGGAGAGCCTTGAGATACTGGGATTATCTCCACTGGAGTAGAAGACTAAAGGCAGATATGACTGAAGTTTTAAAAATATGCAGTGCTTTGACTGGGTGAATAGGGATAGACTATTTCATTTGTTTGGGGAATCAGTGATATAAAGATTTGCATTTTTACCGCTGTTCCTTCCTCATCACTTCATCCAATTCCTGGATTCCGTATCTAGCACTATTGTGAGAGCACCATCACCACACGGACTGTAGCAGTTCAAGGAGAAGGCCCACCACTACCACCTTCTCAGGGCAATTAGGAACGGGTAATTAATGTGGCCTTGCCAACGTCGCACAAATCCTGAGAACAAATATAAAAAAGAGTAGCTCCGAATGGTCACTCTCTGCAGCTGGGTTACCATCGGTAGGTATTACATCTACTTGTTTGGTGGCTAGTAAGCCACTTAAAAAGTGTACAACTGACATTATCACTGGTAATTCAGGATGGCCACATTTCTGCCATATAGGTGAAAGATTGCTCTGCATGGAAAACATGGAAGATTAGTTTTAATAAGATTGAAAAATATGGATGTTATTGCTCTGAGATTCAAAACTGGAAAACATAGCTCAATATGTATTGAAGCAGAACAACGTTTGTTATTTGATAGAATTTTTCTCATTATCTATATTACAAACATCATACAGAATGGGGTCCAATAAAAGTTCTAGCACAGTTTGAAAAATGTGGTTATACAATTCAGCAGAGTTCTATGCATGCAACACTATGTTATTTACCATTTAGATGATCACACAGGATCTAAAAAGGAATGGAAAATCCAGATTGATAATTATGATAAAGGAATATATTAAAATCATTGGCCTAGAAATTGGCTTCCTTAGTACCTCCCGTTATAGCCTCCGGGGGGCGGTAATGGGGCATAAACGACTTACCGCCCGGGCGTGGCGAGATGAACGACCCCGCGAAATTCGGTGAGAGGTTTGCGGCGGCAGTAAGACTTCGCGCCACGATCTCCTTTGCCCGGAGGTCATGACATCATTGCCGTGTGCATCACCCCGGTAATGCCCTGGACCTGAACTTCGGTTCCGCCCCCACAGCATCGCCGGGTGATGACAGCGGCAGCTGCAGGAGACGTTGATCGGGAGGCCAGGCGCTTCGGGGCCGAAAGTTAAAAGGGAGGTTGCCAATAAGTACATACATTTCTGAAATGGTTTTGCTCATTTTTTTTTGCTTGCCCTGGGTCACGATCGATCAGCCCGGCACTCTGCTGGAGTGCATTGGGGCTGATCTGGCCAGATCATGGCCGTCGTTGGGGACCAGCTAACTGGTCCCAATGCAGAGCCTGCAGGGATGGCCCTTCCCTTTAAAGGAGGGAAGGAGCCTCGGAATGCGGCAGCGCTGCACGGGACATTGTGCAGCGCTGCACAACTACTGCCCCGCCTGCGTCCTTTAGCGCTCCAGGAAGGAAGTGGAGCGCTAAACCCAATTTTGTGAAAGCTGGGACTCATTAGCGCCTGGCGCTAAGTTTCCCAGCTTTCAAAAGTTACCGTCCCCAAATGGGGCGATAACGAATTTCTCCCCCTATATACATAGTTTAAAATCAATCTTCTTAGACATTCTTTATTTCTGTAGGGTTCTTATCATGAGTGGTTCTAGATAGTGCATTGCATTCCATTTAAGTGAATCAATGCACCAATAAGAATGGCCCATTGAAATCTTAAATAGAGCCAGGAGGTTTTGTCATAACAGGAATTTCATACTATTGCCCACCAGGGGTCATAATTGAAACAATTTGCTAACAATATCAACACAAGGTAACAACCTAAAACAATCCTAATTCAACAATTTTCCCACTGAAACAATGCAGCTGTTACTGAAAAATGTGTTTTTCCAAATTAGATAGTAACATGCTTTGATGGCGGTTGGGCTACGGGTTGTTGACCTGGAATTTCCTCTGCGTTTGCGCCCAGAGATACACATAATCTGGGCGCAAGCCAATTACATGGCTTAAAAGATTGCGGAGTTTTGGGCTAAGTGAGTTATGCATGTAACTACAATATACCCTCCTTGTCTCCTCGATCTTTTACGGCCGTCCATCAAACCCTTCGTCCGAATGAATCTCCGTCCACAAAACTGGCCACAGTCCCAACTCTCAAATGCAATTATCCTCTCTTAACATTGTGACCAGATTTTCAGGCACAGCAGGAAAGAAAGTAATTCTTCTGGTGTTTTATTGCAATGTTTTGAGCGTTTTTATGTAATTTATTGTCACTAAGACGTATTCTGTATTCCCAATTTCTTTTAATACATATTAATGACATAAGTATAGGTCACAATAAAAATTGAAAAGCTTCTTCGATTGGAGGTTCCTAAATATGCTGTGCTGGATGTACATGAATGATAGTTAATTGAATTGAAACTTAACTTTTCACACTTAAAGAAGAAATATTTAAGCTGCGATTTCGCTGACCAAGGCGGCGCCAGGGTTGGTGTTGCGGTTCCAGCCCGCTCCCGGCTCCAGCTCGCTCTCTCTGAGTGATTTTACGTAGATTGGGCTTGTTAAGCCCGTCCTGCGGGGTTCCCAGCCAATTAAGCGGAAGGGGGTCTGATGACGTCATTTGATGATGGGTCCTCAGCCGGTTTCCTTAAAGGGACCATGGCCGCATACATTTTGACAGTTCTGCTGTCAGTGTTCTACAGCATTGAGGTGCTGCAAACACTGACAAGCACTACACAGAGGTGCACGGCTGCACCCAGGCTCTCCCATGACTCCCTCCATATGCTTATGGAGGGAGTCACAGCACACAGGGAGTTTCTCTTCCCTTCCAAGGGCGGAAGGGATCGCCCCAGGACACCACGCAGCCTGGTTGCACATTGCACAGGAGGGCAAAAGCAGGGATGTTGTGAGGAGGACCTGGCTGCAGTGGCTGTAGTAGATCACGAAACGTTACTGCCAAACCACACTCACTCTCATCCTGCTGTGCCACTCATCACATCCACATCACTCTGCCTTCACTACCCTACTCCTGCACATCCTTACTCACACCAACTTACCTTGCATCTTCACCCATCCCTCTCTATCTACATTATCATTTCCCCATTGTTAGATCCGTGTGTTAATGGAGACACGGAATGCAGGAGTTGATTTAACAAGTGTTTACTGAACAAAGTCTGGAGGTGAACTAACAACACAAGACGCTACACAGGCTTATATACCCGAGTGGTCACTACTGGTACTACAGTATACAGGGGCTTCAAAAACATAGTTCCTCTTAAATTCCTCCCCTTTTAGATAAATAGTACATAACAGTTTAAGTAATCATTAAATAACATTTTTACAAGAACAATAATATACACATTTGCTGAAGTTAATCAATTACAAATTCAGTCTCTCTGGAGGCTTCCTGACTCGGTCCGGATAACGCCTCGGTGGTGTAGTAGGTTCTTTTGGCAAGGTCAATTCGGCTTCAATGCCAGTGTCGGGTTCATCTGGTTCCAGTATCACTGGATCGGAGGTAGATACTATGGGTATCTCTGCTTCATCACTAGGCGTATAGAGTTGTGGTGTAGGTTGTCCTTTTTCAGATGACTCTATGATGTGGTCAGCATGGCGCCTTATTATGCTTTCTCCAATGTCCACGGTATACATCAGCGGTCCTAGTCGTGTGCAAATAGTTCCAGGCTGCCATTTCTCGGTACGGTAGTCCCAGGCCAAAACTGGTTGACCTATCTGGAAGGTTCCAGTTGGCCTTTCATTCATGCTTTGAAATTGCCGGTTTTCTACGTCCCTTCTGACGTATGGCTTGACCAAATCCAGCCGGCATCTTAGTCTTCTATTGAAAAACATCATGGCGGGGGTTTGGTTTGTAACCACATGTGTTGCATTCCTGTACGCAAACAAGAAGTTATCTACCTTATGTTGTAGATTTATGTCTTCATTACCCATGGCCTTTATGGCCTTCTTGAAGGTCTGGACAAACCTTTCAGCCAATCCATTGGTGGCGGGATGGTATGGGGCGGACGTGTAGTGCTTAACCCCATTGTTTTTTAAGAACTTCCTGAATTCTTCGGATACAAATTGCGGTCCATTATCAGAACAGATCTGTTCAGGCAGCCCATTCCTGGCGAATATGGTCCTTAATACTGTGATGGTTTTTTCCGTGGTGGTGGAGGACATCTTTATTACCTCCAGCCACTTGGAGTGTGCATCCACCGCGATTAAGAACATTGAGTCCATAAATGGACCAGCAAAGTCAATATGTACCCTTTGCCATGGAGATGAGGGCCACTTCCATGGATGTAGAGGGGCTTGTGGTGGGGCGTTTTGGACCTTCTGGCATCCTAGACAGCTCTTGGTCATTTCTTCGATGTCTCCATCGATACCTGGCCACCACACAAACGCTCTGGCTAAGTTCTTCATTTTCACTCCACCCAGATGCCCCTCGTGAAGCTCCTTTAGCACTCTATCCTTGAGTTTGGGTGGAATCACCACTCTGGATCCACACATCAAGGTTCCTCGGCACACTGACAGCTGTTCTCTTCTTTGCGAGAATGCTGGCAACAGTGGTTCGCCATGTGCTGGCCATCCCTTCACCGTTAAATCGTAGACTCGTGAGAGAGTCGGGTCATTTTGCGTTTCCTTTTCAATGGTAGAATTTGTCACCGGTAGACATTCCACTATGATCGAGTGGAATATCTCCACTGGGTCCACTGTAGGCGCCTCTTCCACCATTGACAACGGTAGGCGCGATAACCCGTCAGCATTCCCATGCTGTTTTGTTCCTTTGTACTCTATGTTATATTGGTGTGCCCCTAGGAAAAGGAACCACCTCTGTAGCCTTTGTGCTGTCATGATGGGAACGCCCTTTTTAGGGTTGAATATGGAGACGAGGGGTTGATGGTCAGTCAACAAGGTAAATTTTTGTCCGTGTAGGTAATGGTTGAATTTCTTCACCCCCCACACCAGGCTGAGTGCCTCCCTGTCGATCTGGGCATAGTTACGCTCAGCTGAGTTCAATGAGCATGACGCGAAAGCTATCGGCCGCTCCGAGCCATCAGGGAATCTATGCGATAATACCGCTCCCACGCCGTAAGGGGATGCATCGCACGCCAGTCTGATTGGCAGTGATGGGTTGTAATGAGCCAACACTTCCCTGGACGTGATCAAGCCTTTGCATTTATGGAAGGCACGTTTACAGTCTTCGCTCCATTTCCAAACTACTCCCGTTTGTAGCAGTGCGTTAAGCGGGTGCAGAACCGTCGACAAGTTTGGTAAAAATTTATGATAGTAATTTACTAATCCCAGGAACGACCTTAATTGTGAGACATTTTCAGGCGCTGGGGCCTTTACGACCGCTTCAATTTTTTCAGGTGACTTATGCAACCCTTCTTCATTAATGGCATGGCCACAATATGATATTTGTTTCTGGAAAAATTCGCACTTGGGGCGATTTGCTCGTAGGCTCCATTCTCTCAGCCTCGTGAGCACCTGCTCCAAGTTGGCAAGATGCTCGTTGTCATTTTCTCCTGTTACAAGGATGTCGTCTAGGTAGCATTGAGTCCCCGGAATCCCTTGCAGGACTTGCTCCATAGCTCTTTGCCAGATAGCCAGAGCTGATGCCACTCCGAAAACCAGTCGATTGTACTGGTACAGGCCTTTGTGTGTGTTTATCGTGAGATACTTTTTAGAGGCCTCCTCAACCTCCATCTGTAGATATGCCTGTGCTAAGTCAATTTTGGAGAAACGTTTCCCTCCGGATAGTGAGGCGAAAATGTCTTCTATCCTCGGAAGAGGATACTGTACCATGTGAAGAACCGGGTTTACAGTCACCTTGAAGTCCCCACAGATGCGAACTTTTCTCTGTTCTTCAGATTTATCATTATTCAACGTTTTCTTCATGACCGGGACGATGGGTGTTGCCCACTCGCTCCAATCTACCTTGGATAACAAGCCTGCTTTTTCCAAATTTTCCAGCTCTGCCTCGACGGCTGGACGAATTGCGTATGGCACCGGCCTTGCCTTAAAAAATTTGGGAATTGCCGCATCTTCCACTTTTATTGAGGCGGTGGCGCCTTTCAGGGTTCCTAGTTCCTGTTGAAACACTTCTTTGGCGTTAGCCAAGATTTCTTTTAATCATCCAGGTATGACGTCATCATCGTTTTTTTTCTTACTGGTCACCGTCAGTGCCTGAATGGAGTGCCAGTCTAAACGTATCTTTCTGATCCATTCACGTCCCAACAATGGTGGACCACCATCTTGCAGAACGTATAAATACAACTTCTATATTTCCTTGCCGTTGTATACAACAGGCACCCTTATTTTCCCTCTGGGGTATATTTTCTGCCCCGTATATGTCATCAAGACAATGGATGTGTCTTTCAAAGGTATATGCGGAAATAGCCGCTCGTAATCCCGTCGACTCATGACGGTCAGAGCTGATCCTGTATCTAGCTCCACTTTGACTGGGGACCCCGCTATCGTGAGGGTAACCCAAATGGTCTGGTAATCTTCTTTGGTAATTACATTATGTAATTTGAGACAGCTTAGTCTCTGGTTTCCGGAGTCGCTATCGCTCTTCTGGTCTTCGGAGCTACTGTCCATCATCATTTGTACCTTTCTGTACTTTTCCTTATTGACCTTTTTACTGTCAGCGGATTTCTTTCCAGATCTGCATACACGTGCAATGTGTCCCATCTTTCCGCATTGCCTGCATGCTTTGTCCTTGAACCAGCAGTCCTTCTGGTCATGGGTGGATCTGCCGCAGCGATAACATCTCTCGAAACCCCGTGTCATTTCATGGGTGCTGAAGTCCTGTGGCTTTTGCTGTATCTCTGCAGCTCCTCTTGCTGCTGCTTCGTATGATACAGCCACACTGAAAGCCTTGTCCAGTGTCAAATCTTTCTCAGAAAGTAGTCTTTTCTGTGTTCCTTTGCTTAGGAGACCGCAGACGAATTTGTCTCGTAGAGAATCTGCCAGTCCTGCCCCGAATTGGCAGTGCTTTGACAGCTTTCGTAATTCGGTGAGGTAATCAGCGTTACTTTCATTCTTGTGCTGATTCCTCCAGAAGAATTTGAATCGTTCCGCTATCAGCAGCGGTGTTGGGTTTAAGTGCTCCTGTAAGGTATCAACAATCTCATTAAAATTCTTGTCCATCGGTTTGGCTGGAGTGATCAAGTTTCGTAACAGCCCGTATGTCCTTGCGCCCATCAGATTTAGAAGTACCGATGCCTTTTTATCATCCGCTACTTCATTCGCCTTGCAATATACCTCCACTCTTTCCACATATGTGGTCCAATCTTCTATATCACTATCGAAAGCAGTAATATTGCCAGTCTTCGGCATCTTGAAAAT
The DNA here is from genome assembly GCF_052327205.1 of Somniosus microcephalus. Classification (NCBI taxonomy): domain Eukaryota; kingdom Metazoa; phylum Chordata; class Chondrichthyes; order Squaliformes; family Somniosidae; genus Somniosus; species Somniosus microcephalus. The sequence goes on from NC_140988.1 coordinate 151,400,738, forward strand.
CTAAAATGGCGCTTCCCGCGCTTTTCTTTCTTCCCCGCCGAGTTAAGATGGTGCCTCCCGTGCTTTCCCGCCGCTGCTGCTGCTGCCAACGCTGTTCTCCGCGGTTCCCGTTGCGACCTGCAGCTTTTCGCGGTATTTCTATTTTTTTTATATATCGCTTCAATATTCTCTCCGTAATTGGAGAACCGTTCCCGTCGTGGAGCGGACCCTCTGGGACTTTCCCCTCCCTCTGCTCGGTCCGAATGCTGACCTGCTTCGCAGCACCGGCCGCCCCCTGAGTGCTCCACCCTCTCTCTCTCTTTGCTTCTGCTTCCCGACTCGCTGCCCGGCCCCGCTGCAGAGCCACCCGATCGAGTTCTAGCCCGCCGCAGCCCAAGAAGGATCAGTGCACTACCTGCCGCCAGCCCGTTTAGCTGGGGAAACCACAGATTGGAGACCAAGCCTGGCCCTCGTTTTCAAGTTTCTTTGAGTTATTTTTTTTTCTTGCTCCTGGCTTCGACCTTCGTCTGAGGAATCGATCCCCTTGAGGTGCTGCCGAATTGCAGGTAAGTTCGTTTCTAACTCGTCGCCACTGTTAGATCCATGTGTTAATGGAGACACGGAATGCAGGAGTTGATTTAACAAGTGTTTACTGAACAAAGTCTGGAGGTGAACTAACAACACAAGACGCTACACAGGCTTATATACCCGAGTGGTCACTACTGGTACTACAGTATACAGGGGCTTCAAAAACATAGTTCCTCTTAAAGGTACATATACTACACCCATCTTATGAGCTGCCCCTCACACTCACACTCAACCTACTGCAAGCATACCAACTAATAACACACAAGGGTAGGCACCTGGGTGGTTTAGCCAATGTTCATGTGAAGTTTCTTTTGATGAGTTGTCAAACATTGAAATCTATTTTTTTCAAGACTTTACCTTATTGGACAGATCTGTGCTCACGTTTGGAAGTGGCTTACTGAGTTCCAGTGAATGTTGAGATATAACTTCGTTCCCCCGCAGTGGTGATGAGTGTGAAAGGAATGGCTTGGACATTGTAAGGATGCTTTATGGTGTTGGTGTGGGGTGGTGTCAACCTGGCATACCATGTGGCAGCCAAGGTGTACAGCATCAAGTGAAGTAAATCTGGCCATGGTGAGGCCATCGCTGGCCTCACAGGCAGCAATGTTGTCAGGTGCTGACACCCTGTGTCCTGTGCAGCATCAGGTGATTGCGGAGAAGGTTGGTATTGTTGTTGGTGATGTTGTTAGCCTGGTGATGTTGGTGTTGGGGCTGATCGTGGATGGATTCTGAGGACAAAGGTGAGATTTTTTTCATGGGCACCAATGTTGCTGGGATAGATGGCAGCTGCAGTTGAGATGACAGAAGCGATCTGTCAATGATGTGAGAGCTTGCTCCAAGGAGGTGCCAGTGGATAGATAGTTTACTCTATAGGATTACATAGGATATACGGCACAGAAACAGGCCATTCGTCCCAACCAGTCCATGCTGGTGTTTATGCTCCACTCGAGCCTCCTCCCATCTGTCCTCATCTAAATCTATCAGCATAAGCCTCTATTCCCTTCTCCCTCATATGTTTGTCCAGCCTCCCCTTAAATGCATCTATACTATTTGCTTCAATCACTCCCTGTGGTAGCGAGTTCCACATTCTCACCACTCTTTGGGTAAAGAAGTTTCTTCTGAATTCCCTATTGGATTTCTTGGTGACTATCTTATATTGACGGCCTCTAGTTATGCTCTTCCCCACAAGTGGAAACATTCTCTTTGTATCCGCTCTATCAAAACATTTCATAATTTTAAAGACCTCTATTAGTTCACCCCTCCGCCTTCTTTTTTCAAGAGAAAAGAGACCCAGCCTGTTCATCCTTTCCTGATATGTATACCCTCGCATTTCTGGTTTCATCCTTGTAAATCTTCTCTGCACCCTCTCCAGTGCCTCTACATACTTTTTATAATATGGCGACCAGAACTGTACGCAGTACTCCAAGTGTGGTCTAACCAAGGTTCGATACAAGTTTAGCATAACTCCCTACTTTTCAATTCTACCCCTCTAGAAATAAACCATAGTGCTTGGTTTGCTTTTTTTATGGCCTTGCTAACCTGTGTCGCAACTTTTAGTGATTTGTGTATTTGTACTCCGAGATCCCTTTGTTCCTCTACCCCACCTAGACTTGCACCCTCCAAGTAATACCTGACCTCCTTGTTCTTCCTACCAAAATGTAGTACCTCACATTTATCTGTTCTGAACTTCATTTGCCAATTATATGCTCATTCTGCAAGTTTATTAATGTGCTCCTGTAACTTATTGCAGTCCTCCTCAGTATTGACTATACCCCCCCAATTTGGGGTCATCCGTAAATTTAGAAATTGTGTTTTTGATTCCTAAGTCTAAATTGTTAATGTAAATTGTGAACAGCAGTGGTCCCAGCACTGATCCTTGTGGAACACCTTCTGCCACTGTGAATAGCTAATGGCCCAGAACTTCGGGTCTCCAGGGGTGAGTACGCATGGGGTACTCACCCATAGGCCCAATGGAAGTGCCAGTTTCCTGCATGCACTGCGCATGCGTGGGAAACCGACACTTCCGTTCCCCTGAAAGAAGGGGTTCAGAGGTCGAATGCGTGCGCAGGAGAGGCTGCGCGTGCGCATCGAACTTACGTTTTTTTGCAGGTTTTCCTGGGAGGGTAAGTCTCCAGGAGTTACACATTTAAAAAGCAGTCGCAAGGCCTGCTTTTTACGAGGTAAGTGGTGAATTAATTAAAATTAAAACTTTTTTCCACAGGTTTATTATTTTTAAATACTTTAAAGAAAGGTAAGTTTATTTTTAGCCCCGTTAGAAAATAAAATTATTTTTTTCAAAAATGTAAATTATTGTTTAAAATAGTTATTTCATGTAATTTATAGTTTATTAAAAAAATGTGATGTTTTTTAAAAATTTATTTGAAGATTTAGTGATGTTTTGGGGCTCGTAGTATTTATAAGTTTGACAGCACTTCCTGTCAAACTTATAAATGAAGCATTCCCTGCTCCGATTGGCTCTCCATGGCCCACGTGATCCCAGGGGACGCATCGAACTAACTGCGCCCCTGGGATACGCAAGCATTGCGCGCCGGCAGTTGGAGCAGGCCCAGGATTGGAATCCCATGCGGGCCCACTGCACAACGGCCGGCGTGCTAGGTAAGTGCAGGTCAGAGGGTTACACCCGCGGGAAGCCTCCGACCCGAATTTCTGGGCCATTGTTTACTCCGACTCTCTGCTTTCTGTCCTGAAGCCAGCCAGCAATCCATTCTGCTACTTGTCCCCTGACTCCGCATTCTCTGACCTTATTCATCAGTCTATTATGGGGTACCTTACTACAAACACTTCCAAACTGCATAAAGCTCAAAAGTGTCTTCCAACTTCTGAAGGCTCAAGCTTCTGACATTGGAAAGTGACCTTTCATAGCTTCCATAACTCTTTTGCAGCTGTCACCTATTCACAGCAATGGGGAGACATAGAGAACCCGACCTACTTACTTGACATGATCTCTGAACGACGTGAACCCCGTTAAAAAAGTGGGAAAATAGAAATAGTCTGGGAAAATAATAGTTAACAAGCGTTTAACAAGCATTTAACTATCTTAAATGCCTCCCCCGCCTCTTGGTGTCGGGTCTGTTCTGAAATCGCAGACCCAACACTTTGGAAACTTACATGGAGGCGGGGTCGGAGCGGGTTCCCAACCCGCTGTCAATCATTTCGATTTTGACAGCTTCCCGCCTCCAAGCCCGCACTCTGAGCACTGGCAAAATTCAGCCCTTAGTGTGAGTTTGATACTTTCCTTGGGCCCTGATTGTTTATGCTGATTCATACCCATGCCTATCCAACAAGACAAGCTGGCAACCTACTCGCAGTCCTCTAGCTATGTAGCAAGAAAGTGCTTGGAGTCGGCAGTGGGGAGGCTCAAGTGTGAGGAGGTGCATGAGTCCGGCTCAGAATGATGCTTCCTTTTAAGAACATAAGAAATAGGAGTTGGAGTAGGCCATCTGCCCCTTCGAGCCTGCTCTGCCATTCAACAAGATCATGGCTGATCTTTGACCTCAACTCCACTTTCCTGAACTATCCCCATATCCCTTAATTCCCTCTATTTCCAAAAATTGATCGACCTCTGCCTTGAATATACTCAACGACTGAGCAGCCACAGCTCTCCGGGATAGAGAATTCCAAAAATTCACAACCCTCTGAGTGAAGAAATTTCTCCTCATCTTAGTCCTAAATGGCCGACCCCTTATTCTGAGACTGTGACCCTGGGTTCTAGATTCTCCAGCCAGGGGAAACATTTTCTCAGCATTAACCCTGTCAAGCCCCTTTAGAATTTTATATGTTGCAATTAGATCATCTCTCATTCTTCTAAACTCTAGGGAACATAGGCCTAGTCTACTCAATCTCTCCTCACAGGGCAATCTCCTCATCCTAGGAACCAGTCTTGTTAACATTTGTTGCACTCCCTCTAAGGCAAGTATGTCTTTCCTTAGGTAAGGAAATCAGAACTGTACACAGTACAATTTTGATTTTTCTTGAAGGCAAGTGCCTGGCCTCTGCTAGGTGCATAGACATGGCAGCATGACTGAGATAGGAAACTCACTGGGCATGATTTTCATTTTCAGGTCATAAGTCAGTTCTAAATGGTTCAGAACGGGTGCAAATACTACCCAAAATGTCAAGTGCATGCACCACTCAATTCTCCAGTGTAAGCTCACTGGCATAACTATCCATGGCAGCAGCTGCAGATGCTGACAGGTCTTGGGGGACACCAGTTTTGGAGAGGAAAATTACGTGTATTTTAAAAAGATAGGGACAATTAAAGGCAAGCAAAATAGAAGGGGGACAAACTTTCAAAAAGCCTTTGGAGAGACTCAGAAAGCATCAGCATTAATAAAAGCCTTTGCCAAGACTAACGGGGCAGGAGATTAAGAAATACCAGACCGAAATGAAGGGAAAGAGAAGTCTAGGTGCAGGCAAGTCATGGAGCAGACAGGCAACCAACCCCCTATGACTACAAAAGTTGAGGTAGTGCTGCATGAACTACTTCTGAGAAAGATGCCCCTTTGTGCCAGTCCACAGCACCATCCTCCAGGTCAGCACTGCAGCAGGCCTGCAAGGAGCTGCAACCAAGTTTCAGGCCACCCCTGACTGTTACTATCCCTGCACGTACCAGTGCATGGTAGCTCCAAATGACCTTGCAGCAGATGGTACAGCTCTTCATCTGCTCTGTGCTGTCCCTGATCCTGAGAAGACAGCTCCCCACATCATTGCCATGTAGTTATGCCAAGTTTTGCACCTTGGTGAGTGTGGCTCTTAATCAGCCTTGCATGCCTTAGTTCATGCAGCACCACAGAAAGCATGACGTGCTGTGATTGGGGTGCATCTGAAGAACCATCCAGCATAACAGATAGTCAGACACTCACATACTGTAGTGATGCCATTGCAAATCCGCTGGCACAGTTTTGTTTGGGTAAAGGAGCCTGCTCCAGCATGCCACCCGTCAAAGCGCAGTAACTTCATCTCTTTGCAGATATGGGGGTGCGGGTGCCAGCAAGAGGACATAGAATACCTCTCAGGCAACCTGCCCTGCGTCACCTCCCTCCATAAGTCCTCCTCCTCTTCTTTGGACCACATTAGCTTGGATTCCCATTGGCAAATCCATTTGGTGCCAGTAAACGTGGCAGGAACAAAACATTAAGGACAACTGGCATAAAGACCAGCAGGAAAAAAAACCCAAGGTTAGCCAAAGTGTTTACCAGTAACATTCAGGCCCTTTTAAATAAACTCCCACCTGAAGGTCTACCCTGGCATATTTGTATGCCAGGGAAATGGGGGTAGGTGAATAGTTCTTTCAGAGAGCTGGCACAGGCACAATGGGCACAATGAGCATGCATTGTGAACTGGAGAGGGAGATTTTCTTTTTAATGTGTAAAAAATTATATTTTGTTAGTAGGTAAATATAGCTCCCACCTGATTCAGACAGGATCTCCTACCAGCCGCCCCAGGCCCAAACAGGAAATCTAATGGACCTGAAAATAGCTAGTTATCAGGCAGAACCAATTTCGGCCTAATTTTGCTGTCCTTTATGCCATGTCTGCACGCATTTTTGGACACAACTTTGGACCTGAATTTGCGATCGGAGGCTTCCCACGGGTGGATGCCTCTGATCATCAACAAATCGACGCATTTACCTGGTGGTCCGGGAGATATGGAGGCTTGCGACCCTGGGCCTCTCCTGGTAGAAATGTGTAAAGGCCCACGTATCCCAGTGGCACATGTGGTTCGCAGGCGCCCCTGAGATCACATGGGCCAGCCCAACCAATGAAAGAAGGGAATCCCCATTCATACTTAAAAAATACACAAACACATGCAATAATTTTTTTTTGAATTACATATGTAAAATTTATTAAAATGGCATTTAATTAAATATTTTAAACAAAAATTTTATTTTTTTGGGAAAGAAATGATGGGGGAAAAATTCAGTTGGTTGCACCTCCCGTTAGCACCTTAAGAGGGTGCTAACGGGCTGCAAACTAACTAGCGCCCGGGCACGGCACTGCCCACGCCTCCCGCAAAATTCAGCGGCAGGTTAGTAGTGGCGCTAACGGGTACAGTCCTGCGATGCTGCGCCGCTGGTGATGATGTCATTGGTGTGCGCAGCACCCCGCTCACGTCCCGGCTACGATCTTCGGGAACGCCCCCTGACTTACTGCCGGACACTATGTCCGACGGAGTCAGGGGGGCGTACCTGCGGCCGGGGAGGCACAATTTAAAGGCGAGGTGCGGGGCGGCCATTTTTGTTGCTGGCCGCCTGCCAGCACCTGCCTGCGCTCCCGTCCCAGACCTCCTGAAACGCCCCCCCCCGCGGCGTGCTGGCTGCGCTCCAAGAGCCCGGCACTTCTCTTGAGTGCCGGGCTCTTTTGCCTGCACACCCGATCCCCGGGGGCCCAGCTGGGCCCCAGGTCGCACTGCACAAGGCCCCTCCCCTTTAATAACGCCGCAATATTGACTCACAGCGCCCCAAGAGGGATGCAGGGTGCTTCCAGTAGCGCCCCGCTTCCCTCTTGGGGCGTAACCACTCAATTTCCGGCGCTGGGACGCTAATCTTTCCGGGGCGCTACTCAATTTTTAGCCCTATATGTTTTAACAGGGCTAAATAGAAACTTATCTTATTGGACAGGGTTTCTAATGTATAAGTGAGTGATAACATTTTATTTTTCTATTATTAAAAACTGGTATGCTGGTAATAGCAGGCCTTACGCCTGCTTTTATCAGGTGTAAGAATTCCACGGCGTTTCAGCGGGCGGAAGTTGAGCAAACAGCACAACTCTCCACCCGCAAAGGCCCTTCTCCCGGGGATGTGGAGGATCTGCCAAGAAGATTCTTGTCAGATTGCAAGTGCCAGGTTTCAGCGCGTGCGCTTCGCATGCCTGAACCCGGAACTTGCGCGGCCCTTACAGGTGCGTACACACCTCGTACGCACCCGTAGGGGTCGCAAAATACGGCCCATTGTGTAACATGATACCAAAATCGGTCCCACAGCGTGAAAACTTATGCATGCAAACCTGTAAACTAATCTTATATTTCTTGCTAATAGAGGGAAACCAGATCAAAGCAGTGTGTAATAATCAGATTTTAATCAGTTGATGTTGTCGTGATGTTAGTCATCTAGCACTGTTAACCCTCCCCATAATCAGCACCAGAATAAAAAAATACTTTGCAAACAGTTCTGTAGATGTTTTGATGTAAACCTGCTGAATGTACTGCTGCCTGAACAGGGATGTATCAGTCGCCTTTGTATTTTGCTAACTCAATTTGGTATTTCTTGATTTCGTTCCTTCAGCTCCTGTCAGTATTGCTCACCCATACATGACTCAGTATTCAGCAATAAGGTTAGATTATGCCCCTTGAAAGGAGTTATTTCAAGGGCTCTGTGAATAGTCTTGTGGGGTACCATGAACAAGTCTAAAGTTCACCTCTGCTAGACTCGGCAATTTACTCTATCCAGGCTATATTTAGTTTACTGCATTTAAAAAATCTTTTAGGTGATTTAGGCCATAGGGCCAATATTATAAATGCACACTGTTGGTGGGCGAAACTCCCTGCCAGAGGTCTAGATTCATAAAATCATCCCTCAAGTCTGCCTACATAAATAATTTTGTGATATATTCTTTATGCTTATGTTTTGTCACTGTATTATTCAGTGTTTCGACCTGAACATTTGAACACATTTTTGTTCATTATTTATAGCTTATTTTTAAATACAATACAACTTGAAAAGTAAGTTACACAATGGCCCAGAAATTCCAGAACGGGGCTTGCAGCGCGTGCAAGCCCCGTATTTACACTTACCCCGCGCTACTGCCGATCAGCTCCAGGGACGCCTGGAATTGGTGTTTCCAGAAGAAGAATCCCGGGCAGCGTATGACGTCACGCCGCCCAGGAGTGCAGCCAGCGCGAAGTCAGGAGCGTGCAGTGCAAGTGAGACACGCCCCTTGAGGTCTCAGTTTCACTGGACACGCCCCCAATGTTTCTGTCAAGCTGCTAACCATTTTTACATGCAAAGCAGCAGTTTAAATAGGTTTTTGGAAGTTTTTTGAAGATTTTGGTAACTTTCATAAACTTTTTAAAATGTTTACATTATTTTGAGTAATCTGAAGTAGTTTTAAAGAGAATTAAAGCAATTTAAAGACTTTTAAAAGCCCTAAAAGAATTTTTTTAATTCCATTTATTTATTTAGCAATGTCGTCGTCATACGTGTCTTCACACTGTTCCCTTTGGGGAACTGTATGAAGTGGTGGAAGGATTTATGGCCATGATTAACGCTCATTCCGTGACCGTAACCATCTTTGAACCAGCCATTAGGGCGGTTAGTCCTATGGCGGGAGGGTTTTACGGGCTCCCACAAGCTATACAAGGAGGGGGGGCCACCCACACCCACGGACGCAAATATCCCACTGGATGTCAACCCAGAATTTAGAGCCGGAGCTCCGACTCCACTTGCCGGGACTGTCTGGAGCGGGGTTCGAAACCCTACCCTGATCTGGCCCAGCGGCGGGGATCCTACCGCTATGACAAAGGCCCAATCCAATTAGCAACGTGAAATGGCAGCATAGGGCTCCAGTCACGGGGAGGGAAAAGGCGCAGGAAACGTATGGGTGTCACCTTTTGTGCGGAGTTGGCCTTTTGCGTAGCAGTAAGCATCCCCGCCGCTGGGCCAGAAGGAGTAGGGTTTTGAACCCCACTCCAGACAGTCCCGGCAAGTGGAGTCGGAGCTCCAACTTTAAATTCTGGGTGGACATCCAGCGGGATGCTTGCGTCCGTGGGTGTTGGTGGCCCCCCCCCTCAGATGGGTTGTGGGAGCCCGTAAAACCCGCCCGCCATAGGACTAACCACCCTAATGGCTGGTTCAAAGATGGTTACGGTCACGGAATGAGCGTTAATCACGGCCATAAATCCTTCCACCACTTCATACAGTTCCCCAAAGGGAACAGTGTGAGGATACGTACGATGATGACCTCTTGCGCAATGCACCTCCTTGGACCCTCAGTCGCAGATGCAAGGGGGCAAGTTGTGCAATTGTTAAATTTTTTATTTTATTGACATGTAAAATGTTGGCCCAGTAATTCCCTTCCAAATGCGCTAGTACGGTCGGGGTACTTACGCATCTGGCCGGATGAAATGCCGGTTTTCAGCATGCACAGTGCATGTGGGGAAAACCGGCATTTCCTGTCCTCTGAACGAAGGGGTTCAGAGGCAGAACGCGTGCGACTGCACAGGCAGCGCGTGCGCAGTATAATTCGCCGCTTTCATTAATGCTTTCAGTGAGGTCCAGTCATTACAACTTACACATGAAAAAAGCATGGGTACAGTTGCTCCAGAGGCTGCGGAGGAAGATATTTCTTATCGTGGAGCTTCTGAAAGTATGTATGTCTGTATATATTCCTTTGCGTGTTATGTATATATTCCTTTACTTATGTGTATGAATGTATTATTTAATTATGACTTTCAGAGAAAGTAACTTATTGGAAAATCATAATTAAAAATATACATTCATACACATTAGTAAAGGAATATAAAACATACATACATATACGTAAAGGAATATATGTGGACATACATACATAACTCATTCTCACATTCCATTCACACAGCCACAATTGCTCCTTCTACCTACCGTTCTGAAAAGCCGTTTAGAAAAAAAAAATTAAAGTTTAAAACTTAGTTAAAATTTCTTAAAATAACTTCCCTCCCTTTCCCAAACCTAAATATTGCATTTCATAAGCTCCTCCATAAAATATATCTCCTTCCCCAGCCAATGAACAACTTTACACTTGCTTTTTTTAAGTGCAAGTTCTCGGGACTTACCCTCACTGAATCCATCAGTGAAATCTACAAAGTTCACTGCGCAAGCGCTGCCTGTGCAGTCGCACGCGCTGTGAATGGACCTCGGGTCTGGAAATGCCGGCGTTCCCTGCATGCGCTGTTCCTGCTGAACGCCGGCATTTCCAACGGCCAGATGCGTGAGTAACCCGACCGTACTCACGCTTCTGGCCTGGAATTTCTGGCCCATTGTGAGCATGAAACATCTGTTTTCAGTCTTTACACAAATTGTATAGAAATGTGGGCCGGAACTTTCTTTACCTGGGCAGGTCGGGTGCGGGCGGTCGGCGTGGTGGGTCACGACCCTGTTCTTGCTGCCATCCCGTTGCAGACTTTGCACTAATGGGCCTATTAAGCTCACCCAGCGCGTTACCCATTCCAATTAAATGGTGCGGGTCTGATGACGTCACCAATGACGCGTTTTCAGCTGGTAGATTTAAAGGAGCCATGGCCACGTTGCATTTGCAGGTTCATCTAGGAGTGTGCAGTCACTGCACTGGAGCTTTTGATTGTTCCAAATACTTGGAAACATGACTGCACAGAGGCAGAGGGCTGCACCCAGGTTCTCTGATGACTCCTTGCATATGCTTTTGGAGAGTGTCAGAGCATGCAGGGAGATGCTCTTCCCTTCTAATGGGCAGGAGAGACCTCCCCACGAGATCAAAAGAGCCTGGCTTCAAATTGCAGAGGAGGTCAACAGCAGGGATGTGGTCAGGAGGACCTGGGTGAAGTGCCAGAAATGTTTCAATGATCTCATTAGATCAGAAAAGGTGAGTACAAAGCCACACTCAACTTCATCCTGTTGTGCTTCTCATCACATCCCCATCGCTCTGCCTTCCCAAACCTACTCCTGCTCATCCTTACTCACACCAACATACCTTGCACATCCCTCTCTATCTACATTATCACATCCCCATCTTACTAAACACCCCTCACACTCACCCTCATCCTAACAAAATCGTACCAACTAACAACACACAAGGAGGCCATTTGTCATTGCCACCCCATTCCATCATAGTCTCCCTCTAAAGATCTAACCCATCCATTCCTTACACTCATTCCATCACTCTCAGTCTCCTTGCAGGAAAAGAGAGCCCACAATAAGAGGGAGAGGGGGAGAACCAGCAGTGGCCCTCCATCATTTGCAAACCTTACAACAGCAGAGGAGGCTGTTTTAGGAATATCTGGAGTCGCCAAGCAGCTGGAGGTGGGAGATGGAGAGAGGGGGACATCTCAGCAAACTGGTGACAGAATTACATATCATACAGCTACATGGCATACAGCAGTCACTCATATGGGGACTGATGTCATCAGCCATTGAATGGTCATCATGTGCATAATGGTATCTGTACCCATTCTTCATATGACATATCTAACTCAACTCTTTACTCTTCCACAGGTCCATCAAGAGCTGCCCCCCCCCCCCCACTGTCAGAGGAGCCAACAGCCTCTGAGGGCGCAGCATCACCAGACATAAGCGCACCCAGCACCAACACAGATACGTACACCTCGGTGGGTCCCACGCGAGACAGAGTAGTGCTGTCACCTGGTGTGTCTCAAGTCACAACTGAGCATCAGCAGATGGCGGAGACAGGGACAACAGTGGAGCGTCCTCTCCGGAGAGTGCAGGACACTCCCAGCTCTGCTCAGCTGCATGCAGGCACTGAGCCTCTGGGGCTATCCAGAAAGAGGGCGATCCTGGATTTGCAGCAAGATGTGCAGGAGGCTGTGACAGGCTTTGCGACAGCGATGTCCGCAAATGTTCAGAGAATGGAGGAGTCCATCTCCAACATGAGCATCACCATGTCGCAGGTGATGGCAACTGTAGGCTCTTCCGTGGAAAGGATGGCCACCTGCATGGAGCAGCTAATGCGCCACCCACAGGAGCACATGGTCTCTATGGAGAATAGATGGCAGAGGCTTATAGACCTCCTCTCTAGAAGGGATGTCAATGTAGACGTGGGTCCTCATGGCCCCACTGATGTGCATCAAGGTGCTCTCCAGCTCCTTGCTGGCAGGGAGGTGTGGGTGGTCCATGAGAGGGATGATGGTGAGAGGGCACATGGAAGTGGGGGCTACTCTCAAAGCGCTCACACTCTTCCCCCATTGCCACCCCCTCAGTCAGAGCCCCAGATGCCTCCTCAGACAGCGATGGTCAAGTCTGCCCCTGCACAGTCACAGGAGGAGCAGGCTTTGGCAGGGCCCTCAGGGGCCCCAAAACCCAGAAGATGTCGGCCAAGAGTGTCTAAGCAGTCATAGCAGGGAAGTGAGCAGCTGCTTCTACCTCTGCTGAAGCCACAGGGGTTGTACCTCATAGAAGTACTCGTAAGAGAAAGATGACGCACAAGTAGATTCACAAGGGTAGCCACTTAGGTGTTTTATTCAATTTTAATAATAAGTTTCTGTTAATGTGATCTCAACCGCAAAAATATTTATTTTTACCACTTTCTGGTCTTGGAGAAATTTTGGTGCACCTTTGAAAGTGGCTCAGTGAGTTGCAGTGAATGGTGAGACATAATGGTACCTCCACCAATGATGATCAGTGTGAAAGGAATGGCTTGGTTATTGAGGGGGTGGTTTATGGTGTTGCTGTGGGGTGGTGCCAACCTGGCGCAGCATGTGACAGCCATATGGGTGTACAGCTTAAAGTTAACAAAATAACAACAGAAAATGCTGGAAAAACTCAGCAGGCCAGGCAACATCCGTGGAGAGAAACTAGAGTCGACGTTTCGGGTGAACCCTTTTTCAAAACTGGAAAGGAAATGAAATATAGGGGCAGGTGTTACATCTCCTGCGCTTGCCCCTCTACCTCCCCCCTTCCCACTGTCCAGGGCCCTAAACACCCCTTCCAGGTGAAACAGCGATTTACTTGTACTTCTTGCAATCTAGTACACTGTATTCGCTGCTCACGATGCGGTCTCCTCTACATTGGGGAGACCAAACGTAGATTGGGTGACTGCTTTGCGGAGCACCTCCATTCAGTCCGTAAGGGTGACCCCGAGCTTCCGGTCGCCTGTCATTTTAATTCAGCGCTCCATTCCCACTCGGACCTCACCGTCCTTGGCCTCTTGCATTGTTCCACGGAAGCTGAATGTAAGCTCGAGGAACAGCACCTCATCTTCCGATTAGGCACTTTGCAGCCTTCCGGACTCAATATCGAGTTCAACAATTTCAGATCATAACCTTGGCCTCTATTACATTTTTACTTATATATTTTTTCCACCCCTTTGTTTTGGGTTTTCCCTCCCCCCCTTTCCTTTTTTTTCTCTCTCCGACATGGCAGCTGTCTCCCATTCTGCCAGTACACTTCACACCTAATCTGAGCCATCTTTTGTCTCCACTAGTCCTATTACCATCTCGTCTGGTTTTGAATACCTCTTAATGTCTCTTTACTTCTTTTGTTCTATCGCAGCCCTGCCTTTCGATCTATTTCATTTCCTTTCCAGTTTTGAAAAAGGGTTCACCCGAAACGTCGACTCTAATTTCTCTCCACGGATGTTGCCTGGCCTGCTGAGTTTTTCCAGCATTTTCTGTTGTTATTTCGGATTTCCAGCATCTGCAGTATTTTGCTATCGTTAAATTTAACTAAATCTGGCCATGATGAGGCCATCCCTGGCCTCCCGGGCAGCAATGTGCTCGGGTGCTGATGCCCTCTGTCCTGTGCAGCATTAAGTGATTACAGAGAAGGTTGGTGGTGCTGTTGTTGGTGCTGCTGGTGTGCCTGGTGCTGCTGGTGTTGGGACTCATCGTGGTCAGATTCTGAGGACCAAGGTGAGACAGTATAAATGGTACCCCTGCTGATGGAATAGATGGCAGGTGAAGTAGAGTTGACAGAAGCAATCTGTCATTGGTGAGAGAGGTTCTTCCAATGAGGTGACACTGGATGGAGACTTTGCTGGAAACACTTGCAGCCTGCAGAAAGTTAAATCTGTACTGGCAATGTAGTCAGCAACAATTTCTGCCTGGGGAAAGTGATCAGCTGTGAGGTCGGAGCTTTTACTGTACATTTGATGCTGTCAAGTAATCAACTGGAGCAATGGCCCCAGAACTCCCACCTTAGGTTGGCAGACATGGTTCCTGAGCTGCGTGAATCCCGTGGCCATTCAGGGAAATTTGAAAGGTAGTGGGAAAAAGATGCTTAAGTGTCTGACAACAAGCTGATAATGAGTTCGATTAGGTCGCCCGCCTCTGCCAGTTGTATCGCTGCCGCACCGGCATACACACCCAAGGGAAAGGCGCGTGGGGGCGGGATGATGGTGGGTTCTAAACCCGCTCTGACTTTTTTCAAATTTCCCACCCGACCTGCCTCCGATCGCACCTGCATAGACCCCAGAAAATTTTGGCCATGGACTCGGAAATTCCTGGGGCTAGGGAGGTCAGTTTCGTGGTGCATTCATGGGGTGGTGCGGGTGCAATTTGAGGAGGAACACAGATCTTTGAGGTCCTGGTATCCAACTTTGCTGGTGCCATAGAGGAGTTAAAAACAATAACGGCTGGTTTTGGTTATACAGTTGTTCACAGAGCATTGCCAAAATTGGCAGAAGAATGAAACTAGCCAGTTGAAGAACCAATGGTCCCTCCCCCAGAGACCTGTGGGCCTGCTAATGCTGTGGCCTAGTGCTGCAGTAGAAATTCGCTCCCTCCCAGTTGCGCTGGAACGGCACAGGTGCCCGTCCAGAATATGTAAATAGCCTGATTGCGGGCTTTCAGATCATGTCAGGAACATTAGGGTGCAAGTTCTGCTTCAAAACTCCCTCAGGCCTCCGTCAAGGCCATAAACGTCACTGAATGCATTTTATTTTTATTATTTTTACATAGTTTAATGTATGTGCTGAGGACTACTCCAAAATTGTTGCAAGTATTAGTCAATTTATTATGTTCTCCTGTTTCAAAAAGGACTTTGTGCACTTTGTATGTTTGCATAAAGAACACATTGGCCCAAAAAGTGTCAAAAAGGTTAATAGCATTCGCTGTTATTTATGTGCAAATGCCACAGCAATTCAGCTGAGGGTAGATGTGTGATTAAATGTGTGATTAAATGCGGAACTCGAAAAGTTGCTGTCTGAGATCTGTCACTCCGCCATTAGCTTTGTGAGAACAGCATCTCACTGTCTGGTTCCCCATTCAATTGCATTGACCGGCGTGAAGTTCCTGTACTTGCAGTGTAGATATGGACTAAACTCGCCACAGAAAGTTAAATCAAGTCATTTCGGGGAAAAATTTCGGTTGGTTAGTGCCTCCCGTTAGCACCTCCGGGGGGCGCTAATGGGGTGCTAGGAACTTAGCGCCCGAGCACAGCGAGTTTAGCACCGCTTGCGAAATTGACCAGTCATTTTACGGCGGCACTAAACACTACCGCCACAATCTCCTCTACCCGCAGATCATTATGTCAGTCAAGCGGGCAATGCCTCGGTAGTGCCCCGGACCAGATATTGAGTCGTGCCCCCTGCCCCTTAGCGCCTGCCACTAGGAACGACAGGTAGAGGGGAATGTTTTAATGTTTTCAAGTCAGGAAGGGGCTGGGGGAGCGCTATTTAAAGGCGGGCGCTACCTGCCTTTTATTGTTGGCAAATTTTTTGGTACACGCAGGTTGAGGGAGAGAGCCTGGAAAGATTTAACGCTGTCCTAAGGAGTTTTGGCCCTCAGCACTACTTTTGAGGTTCCTAAGCATTGGTGCTTCCAACACAATTGCTTTTGAGGTCTCTCCAGGCCGAGATTCAAGGCTGCAATGGGCAGGGTGTGGCTGGCCAGCAAGATGACCCCTCCCCTTTAAGAACTGGATGGCGCCAGTCTGTCTGGTAACTGACATCACCTAAGCTTCGGTAGCATTCTGAGGTAGCGCCTCGCTCCTCAATGTTAGTGCCTTAAGAGAGGTGTGTAGCGCTTGATTTACCGTTCAAATCACCTCCAGGGGCTATAGAGGCGAATTTTGCAGTCGGAGGCAATAATTAGCGCTGAGCCCGGCCGATATTAGCTCCCCAAAATGGACGATACCCAATTTTTCCCCCGAAGTCTAACTACCCATTTAACGACGTGATAAGTGTTGCTTACTGCCAATCAATCTCTCTGGCACTGAAAATTAATTGTGGAATCTCATTCCTTCAGGTTTTAATTGTTGGAGATTTTTTTTTTTAATTAAAAAATATATGTCTGACTCTTTTATCCCTCTTTCTTAATCCAATCTTTCTTTCCCTCTCTTTATTGCTTTTTCTGTTCCTGATTTGACATTAAATTCACCCACTCTAACTTAGATATCCTTCTCAGTCCTTGCGCTGTTAATTTCACAATGCTTCATAGAAACATAGAAACATAGAAGATAGGAGCAGGAGTAGGCCATTCGGCCCCTCAAGCCTGTTTTGCCATTTAATGAGATCATGGCTGATCATCCAAATTCAGTACCCTGTGTGGTAAACCACTGTTTGTATTCCTGTTTGTCCTGTTTGTATTCCACTGTGTACATGCCTGGACATGCCTCGGCTGACTCCTCCCACAGGTCCTAGTATAAAGGTGACTGCTCCCCAGCCCTTAGTATCATGGACCGGTCGACCACGCGAGGCAGACCTCCATTCTGTTGTTAATAAAAGCCTTTGGTTACTCTTCTAACTCTCAGTCTTTTATGAGTAATTGATAGCGCATCAATTTTATTAACAACATTTTTATAATGGAGAAGATCCTCACACCAGCATGCCTGGACTTAGATCATCGGGAGGCGGACTCATCCACCAAGTTTACTCACTGGCTTAAGTGTTTCGAAAAATTCCTGACCGCCTCCAAAGCAATCAAATCGGACGAGGACAAACTGGATGTCCTGACCTCCAAAGTGAACCACCGAGTGTACTCGGTCATCCAAGACGCGACCTCGTACGCGGACGCTATCAAGCTCCTCAAGGACCAGTACACGCGCCCAGTGAACGAAGTGTATGCCAGGCACCTCCTGGGGAGTCGTAAACAACAACCTGGGGAATCGACCGTGGAATACCTTCAGGCACTGTCTGTGCTTGGCCGGGCCTGTGGTTGTAAGGATGTAAAGGCCGCCGTGTACACAGAGGAACTTATCCGGGACGCTTTTGTAGCGGGCCACAGATCCAATTACACCCGACAGCGACTGTTGGAGCAGAGTAACCTCGACCTCAACAAGGCCTCTGAACTCGCACTATCGTTGGATGCAGCCTACCAGGGCATGGATGCCTACTCCTCTGCACCGTGGACGCCGCGGGGAATGACAGCCTGGGACACGGTAGGACCGCCTCATAGCGCCGTGCCACCCCAGCCACACCCCAACAACGGCCCAACTACCGCAGCAGTGTCCCAAGGCCAGACAGCAGTGCCCCAAGGCCAGAAATGCTACTTCTGTGGCCAGGCAAAACACCCCAGAGCGCGCTGCCCGGCGAAAAACGCGATCTGCTCGGGCTGCGGTGAGGAAGGGACACTACGCTAGCGTCTGCAGGGCCAAAGCCACCCCGAACCCCAGCAGCGCCGCGTGTGGGCCATGCGGGCCGCCATCTTGGACCTCCCCGGCCATGTGCGAATCACCGGTACAGCAGCCATTTTGGACGCCTCCAGCCACATGGGGATCATGGACGCCGCCATCTTGGACGACAGCCGGGACGCAGCAGGCCCCCGACACCGCCTCATCTGATACCCGCAGCGACACACCGACCCCTACGCTGGCATCCGTTACACTGGACCAAGCGAGACCGCACCAACTGGCCAGTTCCACAATGGACATTAAGGTAAATGGTCACGATACAATCTGCCTTTTTGACTCTGGGAGCACGGAGAGCTTCATCCACCCCGACACGGTGCGGCGTTGCTCTCTCCCAGTCCTGCCTGCGCAACAGCGGATTTCTATGGCCTCCGAGTCCCAGTCGGCGGACATCGGCGGCTACTGCGTGGTGACACTCGTAGTAGACGGGACCGTGTACGATCATTTTAAACTTCTGGTCCTGCCTGACCTCTGCGCTGCCGTCCTGCTGGGGTTAGATTTTCAGTGCCACCTTAAAAGTGTTACGATGGCGTACGGTGGACCCCTACCCCCACTCACAGTCCACTCCACTGTTGAGAAGGAGGCCCAGGCGATTGTGGAGGCTGTGCGTCATTGGAGGCACTACCTGGCCGGAAAATGATTTACCCTGCTCACTGACCAGCGTTCAGTTGCTTTTATGTTTAACAACAAGCAGAGGGGCAAAATCAAAAATGACAAGATCTTGAGGTGGAGAATCGAACTTTCCACCTACAACTACGAGATCTTGTACCGGCCCGGGAAGCTAAATGAACCCCCGGATGCGCTATCGCGTGGCACCTGCGCCAGCGCGCAGATCGATAGACTGCGGGCCCTCCACAATGACCTCTGCCACCCGGGGGTCACCAGGTTCTTCCACTTCATCAAGGCCCGCAACCTGCCTTACTCTATTGAGGAGGTCAGGACCATGACCAGGAACTGCCAAGTCTGCGCTGAGTGCAAACCGCACTTTTATAGACCAGACAGGGCCCACCTGATAAAAGCCACTCGCCCCTTCGAGCGCCTGAGCGTCGATTTTAAAGGGCCTCTCCCCTCCTCCGACCGCAATGTGTACTTCCTCAATATTATTGATGAGTACTCCCGTTTCCCGTTTGCCTTCCCCTGCCCGGACATGACCAGTGCCACGGTCATTAAATGTCTGAACAACCTCTTCACCCTGTTCGGCTTCCCCAGCTATATCCATAGCGACCGGGGCTCATCGTTTATGAGCGACGAACTCCGTCAGTACCTGCTAACTAGGGGTATTGCCACAAGCAGGACCACCAGTTACAACCCCCGGGGGAACGGACAGGTGGAAAGAGAAAATGCGACAGTTTGGAAGGCCGTCCTGCTAGCCTTAAAGTCTAGGGGCCTTCCAACCTCCCGCTGGCAGGATGTGCTCCCCGATGCGCTCCACTCTATTCGGCCACTGCTCTGCACTGCCACTAACGCCACCCCTCATGAGAAAATGTTTGTCTTCCCAAGGAAGTCCACATCGGGGACATCGCTACCGCCATGGCTGACGTCCCCAGGGCCGGTCCTACTGAGAAGACACGTGAGGACCCATAAAACGGACCCCCTGGTCGAGAGGGTCGACCTCCTCCACGCCAACCCCCAGTATGCTTACATCGCATACCCGGACGGGCGGGAGGACACAGTCTCCATAAGAGACCTTGCACCCTCGGGGGCCGCAGTAACCCACTACCCACTACCACCCCCCCCAACGATCCGATATCCAGCCCCAGCAGACGGCAGGCCTGGGCCCCGCGACCCGCTCGACATCTATGAGGACGACACGCCTGTGCCACAGCCTACGCTGGACTCGACGCCGGAAACTTCACTACCCCTGCTGTCGCCACGCAGATCACAGCGGCAGACAAGACCTCCGGAGAGACTCCAATACACTAACTTTTAATACACTTCACCCCACCGGACTCAATTTTAAACAAGGGGTGAATGTGGTAAACCACTGTTTGTATTCCTGTTTTTCCTGTTTGTATTCCACTGTGTACATGCCTGGACATGCCTCGGCTGACTCCTCCCACAGGTCCTAGTATAAAGGTGACTGCTCCCCAGCCCTTAGTATCATGGACCGGTCGACCACGCGAGGCAGACCTCCATTCTGTTGTTAATAAAAGCCTTTGGTTACTCTTCTAACTCTCAGTCTTTTATGAGTAATTGATAGCGCATCACCCTGTCCCTGCTTTCAATTTGATTGGTTAAGGAGATGCACAGTTTCTTGCCCTGTTCACTCTGATCCCAGATGCCCTGTAGAGTGTGTTGCACCATTTCCATCTCGCGCTTGCAGCCACTTGCAGCGCAAAATATCGTCAAGATTAAATGGGCACGGGCAAGTCTAACTAACAGCGGGCGCAGGAAATTTAGGGCTATTAATTTTCTTGTTAATATTTGAGATGATGTTATTGTCTGGGCCTCTTAATTCTACAACTATAGTCTGCCCAAATTTATCAGCCATGGTTCAGTCAATACTGAATCAGAATATATATGAAGTAATAATCTGTTTAAGCCTATTTTAATTAAAAAAATGTCAGAGATTAATTTGTCAGTTAACTAATATTGGAAGTAGAAGATGTTAATTAGAACACATCACACAAATTAATTTCCTGAGTATGTGCTGGAAGTAAGAAGCCCCTACCACCAGCCAGAACCTATTGGAAAATGGCAGGTGCATTACTCATGATTATCTGTCCATTCAACTCAATGGACAGAAAATTATGGGCAATGCCTGCAGAATTTTCTAATATGTGCTGAGGGTGGTCGAAGTTCTCACTGCCAAGAAGCATGAATGGGAGACCTGGAGCTTCTTTGTGATACACAAGTGCCTGTATATGTAGGGGATGATGTGGGGTGGTGCGTGCGCCCAGTCAGTTATGCCTCTGACTGTTTATGAGCGGTTCGAATCGCTCCCATGCCCCTGGGTTCTAGACACCGGACTTAGGTACAGGCGGCGATACAGAAAAGACTCGAGTAGACAGGTGGCTCAGATGTGAGAAAACCAAGATTTTTATTGAACAATCTTATGAAAAAGTTACTAGTATAAAATTTACAGGCAAATACACAATGACTATACTTATACAGGGAATGGGGAACACACGGCACATCGAGGGAAAACGATTATCTTAACAAACCCCTTATCCTTATCCCACCCCCTATACCTAACTAGATTAAGCTATGAGGGGCCAGAATTCATGCTCACCAATCACAGATCTGCTGAATTCAAACAGCAGTGGGGCTTGGGGTTTGCTCTTTGTGCTCTCTGGGACCTGCCGTCGTCATGTGGTCTCGGGGTGCTGCAAGGGCGTCATCCAGGTACAAGTACTGTAGGGTTTCACAAGAATTTCAAAAATCTCTACAGCTCCGAAGACTATTTTGGATTAAAGAAAACCTGGGTAGAATATACCTTTAAAAATCCAGGGATCAAAATGGCCATCAGACCTCGTGGCAGAAGACGGGCTGACAAAAAGGACTTGAAATCACCAGCCTGTGTGAATGCATGAAGTACATAAAACTGTCAATCAATTGCAGTTTAGGCAGTTTCACCACAGGACAATGGATGTTTGTTTACTCAAAGGCTTAAACACTTAAAGCTGTCAATCAATTGCGTTTGGGCGTGACCACAGGACAATCGGATGTTTACACTAACCTCCAAGGGCTGTTTAACCAGCAATTAAGGAAACAGACATGTTTTTTTCAAACCAGGCAATGAATGGGGATACATTCAAAAACCCATCACAATGAATGGGGATACATTCAAAAACCCATCACAATGAATGGGGATACATTCAAAAGCCCATCACAATGAATGGGGACAGATCGATTCCCTTTTGTATAGCCCAGATACATCCAAATTTGGGCACGAATATTTCGGCTCCAAATGGGGTATAAAGATAGCTTCTCAGGAAGCCATCTCTCTCTCTCTCTGCTGCCTTGCCTCCGTGCTCTGCCTACAGAAGAACAGCTCAACAAGCCCGCCCAAAGGAGTGGAATACCAGCAGTTACTTTTAAATACTGGGGTATCTCCATTTCGGGGCGGTGAAGAATACAAACCGCAGGGGCACGCAGCAGGCGTTTCACTGGTGAGCATAGATTTTTTGACACATTACAAGGCAACTTAGATAGGTATTTAGGGGTGAGAATTAAGGGGAATTATTGTTAAATTGTGATTTTAGTCAATTTTCCCTTGATGTGTCCGTTTTCTCCTCCCCTACTAAGCAAAAGTGTATTGCACTAGGTTAAAAAGTGCTGTACTAAGCAAAAGAGTGCTGTAGTAGACTAAAAGTGCTGTATTTAAGTAAAAGAGTGTTGTACTAAGCCAAAGTGTGCTGTAGTAAGTAAAAGGTGTACTGTGTTAAGTATAAGTGCTGTATGAAGCATAGGTGTGTTGTATTGATTATTTTCAAGTTATTTCTTTTTATTTCAGTAAATGCTGATCTTCTTTGCACCCAACCACGAGTCTCGTTTTGTCTACATCGCTGCTGGATAAGTCCGGCGGTCAGAACCAGGAAAGGGGAGCGATTCGAAACTGCACGGGGCGCTGGAGCAGCTCAGGTACTTCTGACTGGCCAGAGAGGCAATAACCCCATCACCATTAATTCCTACAGTACCCCAAAGTTAAAGTCTCTGCTTGGGTACTTTATCTCGCAGGGATGATGGTTCCTCTTCCTCGGCCGGCAGTTGGAGTTTGCATGAAGATAGTTGACGGTGAGCTGGATTGAAGACCCGATTATTCGAAGCTTTTCTTCAATCGTCTTCCCATTCATCTTCCTCACCACCTCGCCTCGTCACGTCCCGCCTCGCCTGGCCTGGTTTGTCCGTGTCCGCCCGACGCAATGTTGGGCGTTCCTGGTGGAATGGGAAAGGCACAGGCAGTGGCCGGGTGGTAAGCACGGGACGGGGGAAGAGCAGTAGCCACGAGGGCGAGGGGCCGGAGCAGGAGCCAGGAGCAAGGACAGAGAGCAGAGAGCAGAGAGAGAAGGTTGCCAGTGGGCCTACAATTATACTCCTTCGGATGGCCCTTATCTGCATGCCAAATCAGGTTAGTTCATTGTCCCAATCTTGGCGGGCTAGTTTAAATAATTGTAGCAATCTAAACTAACCATTTTTAGATGGCTGGTAATCGCACCTACCGGCCCGATTCCTGAGTTGCTTTTGTTATTAACACATCTTAATCGGCCTGCCCAGCTTCGATGGCTTCCCTAAGCTGTTCCTGATTATTTATGCAAACAACTTGATGGTCTTAAGTATAGGCCTGACTAGTTTTGATCTGTCTCCGATTTGACTTAATGCATAATTCAAAGTCCTGTCTGCTTTCAAAATACAAAAGTCTCTCTTCACAGAAACTGCAGCTTGGGTTTTGATTTCCCAAAAAGCTGCTTGTGCCACAGAGTCCAAGCTTTTTAAAATCTTGCAGGCTTTTTGGCCACGAGGTGCGGACGCCATCTTTGGGTACCCTTTTCATTAAAATGTCCATGCAGGGTCCCTTTTATTATTAATAACCTTTGGGGAAATGTAGAAATTTTGCGAATCTTACATATATCAATGAATCAATGGCTTAGGAAAGGGACAACATGGAGACAGGACAAGCAGTGGGCACATGCTAGTTTCATGAGAAGGCATCCCATATTAGCTGGGATTGACTGGGGTAAATTTTCATCTTTACTGCTTGGGTATAAGTGATGGGATAATCTTATGAAATCAATGGAATGAAAATTGGGCGAGTTCTAAATGGAGCGGGCGACCTGCTCTGCCAGATTACCACACAGGTGGTGAAGATGAAAATTTACGCCAGTATGTCTTGCAGTGACAAAACAATGTAATTTGCAATCTCTTTCTATAACGAGTCATTGCCTGCCTGCTCATCGTGCTGCCCTTGTGCACCTTCCTCTTCTTTTTCTGGGGCTTCTACGAGGAGACCATTTGCAGTGCAAAGTTATGCGGCGTACAGCACACCACCTCTTGAAAGCATGGCTGGACCATATTGCAGTGCTCTCCCTGAAGTGCTTGAACGAGCCTCCATAATGCCTATTGTCTGCTCGATGATGATGCATGTAGCACCACATATCTCACTATAGTAGTTACGGGACTGGTGACATGTACTATGGCTGCAAAAGGATGCTCTGATCTTCTCGAATCCATGTAGGCACTTGTCTTTCTGATGTAAAGAGTGGTGGGATGGTAGACTGTCTCAGAACTAAAGGAATCCTGGCCTCTGCCAGGGAAGTGAACATTAACCTGCATGATTTGGTGGTGGTGGTGGTCTAAACGGAGCAGAAAATTCAGTGAGTTGTACCCTTTCCTGTTGAGATAGTTGTAAAAAGGGCCTATGTGGGTGCAATCTATGACACCTTGTGAAAGGGGCCTATAACACCTTGGAATGCTGCCACATAGTAAAAGTACAGGGCCTTGCCATGCCGCTTTTGGATGTCCATTGGCTTAGAAATATACTGGGCAGGCGAACAGCAGCGTAATGGCTATGGTACTAGATTAGCAGCCCAGATGTCATTAGTTCAAATTCCAACATTGCAAATTGGGGAATTGAATCCAATAAATCTGGTAATTTGTGGGCTATCACCGGGGAGGGAAAAAGTAACCATGAAAGTTGTTGGATTGTCGTCAAAGCCCAACTGGTTCACTAATGTCCTTGAGGTAAGGGAATCTACCACCCTTACCTAGTCTGGCTCTTGCAGCTCCAGTCCCACACCATGGCTGGAATTTCCTGTACCTGGGCGGGTCGAGTGCAGGTGGTTGCGACCCCATTCGTCATTTTATTCCGCTCCGGAGATCAACTTTCCCTTAAAGGCCACCCTGCGCTTTACTGGCCCTGTTAAATAGTGCGGGTCTGATGACATCATCGATGACATGTTTTCAGCCAGGTTGTTTAAAGGAGCCGTGGCCTCATTGCATTTGAAGGTTCATCTAGGATTGTGCAGGCACTGTAGTGCAGCATTACAGTGTTGCAAAGAGTGGCAAACATGACTGCACAGAGACAGAGGATTGCACCCAGGTTCTCTGATAACTCCCTCCATATGCTTGTGGAGGGAGTGAAAGCACGCAGGGAAGTCCTCTGCCCTTCGGATGGGCGGAAGAGACCTCCCCAGCAGAGCAAACGTGCCTTGTTGGAGATTGCAGAGGACGTGAACAGCAGGGATGTGGTCAGGGGACCTGGGTGCAGTGCCGGGAAAGTTTCAATGATCTCATTAGATCAGGAAAGGTGAGTGCAAAGCCACACTCAACTTCATCCTGCTGTGCCACTCATCACATCCCTATCACTTCCCTTCCCAACCCTACTCCTGCACATCCTTACGCACACCAACATACCTTGCATGTCCACTGTGATATCCGAGTGGTAAGGTCAGAAACTGAGTGATATACCTATCAATTCCTCCAATAAAAGGCGAAGAGTTACGAAGGTGACTAAAGGTTTTTATTGACTAAATAACAGAGCCCACTCTCGTGGGTGATCCGATCCAAGCAGGAGGAATACCAGCCAGTCGCTCACCTTTATACCTGGCCTGGTGGGTGGAGCCAAGGCGGAGTCGGCAGTGGTCATCCCAGGTATAGCAGTGTGGCAAGAGGCGACCTCGTACCGTGATACAATAGTGGTCAGTGATACAGTTATAACGAACAGTGGTGAACAGTGCTAACTACTAACAGTGATACGATAGTGAACGTGGTTTACCACATTCACCCCTTGTTTAGAATTAAGTCCGGCGGGGTGAAGTGTACTACCAATTCTGGTAGGTCAGTCTGTCCGGAGGCTTCGTAAGCCTCTCCGATCGCCGCAGCGGTGGTGTTGCCTTATCCGGTGCTGGTGCCTTATCCGGTGTTGATGCTGGTGTTTGCGTGGTCGGCGAGGGATCGTGGGGTTCCGGCATGCCGTCTACCTGGACTGAGGTTGGGGGGGGTGGTGGCGGTGTTTCCGGATCGGCTGAGGGTGCGAGGTCTCGTAGGGAGACAGTGTCCTCCCGCCCGTCTGGGTACGCCACGTAGGCGTACTGGGGGTTGGCGTGCAGGAGGTTCACCCTCTCGACCAGGGGGTCCGTTTTATGGGTCCTCACGTGTTTCCGCAGCCAGACCGGCCCCGGGGCGGTCAGCCAGGTTGGTAGAGTGGTTCCCGTAGTCGACTTCCTGGGGAAAACGAACATTCGTTCATGGGGGGTGGTGTTAGTGGCCGTGCAAAGTAATGACCGGATGGAGTGCAGCGCTGTCGGGAGGACTTCTTGCCAGCGGGAGGTTGGGAGGCCCTTAGACTTTAAGGCTAAGAGGACGGCCTTCCATACCGTCGCGTTCTCTCTTTCCACCTGACCGTTACCTCTGGGGTTGTAGCTGGTGGTCCTGCTTGCTGCAATACCTCTCTCTAGGAGGAATTGCCGGAGTTCCTCGCTCATGAAGGAGGAGCCCCGGTCGCTGTGTATATAGTTCGGGAACCCGAACAAGGCGAAGAGGGCATTCAGGCACTTAATGACCGTGCTACTGGTCATGTCGGGGCAGGGGAAGGCAAAGGGGAAACGGGAGTACTCATCAACGATGTTGAGGAAGTACACATTACGGTCAGAGGACGGGAGGGGCCCCTTAAAGTCGATGCTCAGGCGCTCGAAGGGGCGGGTGGCCTTGATCAGGCTTGCTCGGTCCGGCCTATAGAAGTGCGGTTTGCACTCCGCACAGGTCTGGCAGTTCCTGGTCATGGTCCTGACCTCCTCGATGGAGTAGGTCA
This sequence comes from Somniosus microcephalus, assembly GCF_052327205.1. NCBI lineage: Eukaryota > Metazoa > Chordata > Chondrichthyes > Squaliformes > Somniosidae > Somniosus > Somniosus microcephalus. The sequence goes on from NC_140988.1 coordinate 151,427,383, forward strand.
GGTTGCGGGCCTTAATGAAATGGTAGAGTCTGGTGACTCCGGGGTGGCAGAGCTGGTCGTGGAGGGTCTGAAGCCTATCGATATGCGCGCTGGCGCATGTCATTCGTGAAAGGGCATCAGGGGATTCGTTCAGCTTGCCTGGCCGGTACAAGATCTCATAATCGTAGGTGGAGAGCTCGATTCTCCATCTCAAAATCTTGTCATTCTTGATTTTGCCCTTCAGCTTGTTATTAAACATGAAAGCCACCGAACGCTGGTCGGTGAGGAGGGTAAATCGTTTGCCTGCCAGGTAGTGCCTCCAGCGCCGTACTGCCTCCACGATCGCCTGGGCCTCTTTCTCGACCGACGAATGTCAGATCTCGGGGCCCTGTAGGGTCCTTGAGAAGAAGGCCACTGGCCTCCCCTCCTGGTTTAGGGTGGCGGCTAAGGCGAAGTCGGATGCGTCGCTCTCCACCTGAAAGGGGATGGACTCGTCCACTGCGTGCATCGTGGCCTTGGCTATGTCTCCCTTAATGAGGGAGAAGGCCGCGCACGCCTCCTCCGTGAGGGGGAAGGAAGTGGCTTTCAGGAGGGGTCTGGCTTTGTCCGCGTAATTGGGTACCCATTGGGCATAGTAGGCGAAAAGCCCCAGGGTTCTCCTAAGTGCTTTAGGGCAGTGGGGGAGGGGTAGCTCCATGAGGGGGCGCATTCTTTCTGGGTCGGGGCCGATGATTCCGTTCTCCACTACGCAGCCGAGGATGGCAAGGCGCGTGGTGTTAAACACGCATTTCTCCTTATTGTAGGTGAGGTTCAGCCGTTGGGCCGTACGGAGGAATTTCTCCAGATTCGCGTCATGTTCCTGCCGGTCGCGGCCGCAGATAGTGACGTTATCTAGGTAGGGGAATGTAGCCTGCAGTTCGTTCTGGTCAACCATCTGGTCCATCTCCCTTTGGAAGACCGAGACCCCATTAGTGACACCGAAGGGGACCCTAAGGAAGTGGTATAGGCGCCCATTCGCCTCGAAGGCGGTATACTGGCGGTCCTCAGGGTGGATAGGGAGTTGGTGGTAGGCCGACTTCAGGTCGATGGTCGAGAATACTTTATACTGTGCAATCTGATTGACCATGTCAGATATGCGGGGGAGGGGGTATGCGTCCAGCTGGGTATATCTGTTTATGGTCTGGCTGTAGTCGATGACCAGGCGGTTTTTATCGCCGGTCTTTACGACTACGACCTGGGCACGCCAGGGGCTGCTGCTCCCCTCGATAATGCCCTCTTTCAGGAGGCGCCGCACCTCAGAGCTAATGAAGGCTCTGTCCCCGGCGCTATACCGCCTGCTCTTGGTAGCGACGGGTTTGCAGTCAGGGGTAAGGTTAGCAAACAGAGAGGGTGGCGGGACCTTGAGGGTGGAGAGGCTGCAGGTGTTACGCGGTGGGCGGTTTAACGTTTGCTGGTTGTTGACTGTGAGTGGGGGGAGGGGTCCACCGTATGCTAGGGTTACGCTTTGGAGGTGGGATTGGAAGTCCAGCCCTAGTAGGACGGCAGCGCAGAGATGGGGGAGGACGAGGAGTTTAAAGTTTTTATACTCCGTGCCCTTAACCAACAGGGTCACGACACAGTAGCCGCTGATGTCCGTGGCGTGGGACCTCGATGCCATCGAGATTCGGCTGCGTGTTGGTAGGACAGAGAGGGAGTAGTGGCTCACCGTGTCTGGGTGGATGAAGCTCTCCGTGCTTCCGCTGTCGAACAGGCAGGTCGTGGCGTGGCCGTTCACTTTGATGTCCATCATTGACTTGGACAGATGGTGCGGGCGGGCTTGGTCCAGGGTGACGGAAGCTAGTGTGTAGCTGAGCGAGTTGTTGTCATCTGCGGGCGAGGCGGTCGGGCGTGGTGAGTAAAATGGCGTCTCCCACGAGGTAGGGCCCCATGACGCACTATTGGGGTCGGTTGCCTTAATCAAAGATGGCCGCCCCCATGACTCATGTGTGGGGATGCTGGCCTCAGTTGCCCTAAACAAAGATGGCCGCCCCCATGACTCATGTGTGGGGATGCTGGCCTCAGTTGCCCTAAACGAAGATGGCCGCCCCCAAAGTTCGCATGCGGCACTGCTGGCCTCTGAGGATCCGCTCCTGCAGGCCTTGGAGAAGTGGCCTTTCTTCAGGCAGGTTTTACATATGGAGTTCTTGGCTGGGCAGCGCGACCTCGGGTGCTTCTCCTGGCCACAAAAAAAACAGCCGGCGGCCCGATCGCGGATGCCCGATGTCGGGGCCGGTGTCGGGGGTGGCGGGGCCGGTCGGGTCCGGGACGCCGACGCAGAGGTAGGTCCCGGGGGCGGCGCTGGGAAGGGTGCTGTGGTAGGGGTCGGGCCCGAGTCCCAGGGTCGCGAGCAGTACCTGGTGAATGCTTCCTGATCTTGGTGGGCCACTTCCAGGGAGATAGCGAGGGCTTCAGCTTTTTCCATGCTGAGGTCTTTAGCTTCCAGCAGTCTTTGCCGTGAGTACTCGGACCGTAGGCCTTTCAGGAATGCGTCGCGGATATTATCTTCAGTATTTTCGGCTGCCGACACCGATTTAAAGTCACAGTTCCTGGCGAGTGCATATAGCGCCTGTGAGAATTCGGCTACTGATTCTCCTGGCTGTTGCGGCCGTGATCTTAGGAGGTGCCTAGCGTACATGTAGTTTACCGGGGTCCGGTACTTCTGTTTCAGCAGGTTGATGGCGGTCTCGTAGGTAGTCATGTCCTCGATGAGAGTGTATACTCTCGGGCTCAGTTGTGCCTGCAGGACACTTAGTTTGGATGCCTGAGGGACGCTGGATTCTCTCAGGTATGATTCGAAGCAGACCAGCCAGTGTTTAAAGTCTGCGGCTGAGTTTGCTGCTCGTGGGTTCAGGTCCAGGTACGGCGGTCTGAGGGCTCGCAGCCAAGCTGGCTGGTGTGGCTGTGCTCCTGGGAGCTGCGCTGGTGGCTCCTCCGCCGGTTGTGACTCGTTGTCGGACATCATTAAATTTAGTCAATAAAATTGATATACCTATCAATTCCTCCAATAAAAGGCGAAGAGTTACGAAGGTGACTAAAGGTTTTTATTGACTAAATAACAGAGCCCACTCTCGTGGGTGATCCGATCCAAGCAGGAGGAATACCAGCCAGTCGCTCACCTTTATACCTGGCCTGGTGGGTGGAGCCAAGGCGGAGTCGGCAGTGGTCATCCCAGGTATAGCAGTGTGGCAAGAGGCGACCTCGTACCGTGATACAATAGTGGTCAGTGATACAGTTATAACGAACAGTGGTGAACAGTGCTAACTACTAACAGTGATACGATAGTGAACGTGGTTTACCACACTGAGATAAGCCAGACTTCAGGAACCAAAACTCAACTTTTTAATTATACATATGTAGCAGAGAACATAGCTTTTACAGGCTGCCAGCAAGATACAGATTTCTTACTGTGCGATCCCAAGATGGAGGATTCACCTCTGAGTCATACCCAGAATGCAATGCCACTACCTTAATAAGTGGTGTGCCAGGACATTACCTTAATACTGGTAAATATGATCCCTTACTATTTGTCTCCATCTGGTGGATAAATTAAGCATTACATCTCAGATTACTACATCCCCCCCCTCTTATGTTTACAATAATTTCTTAACAACATTCTTAAAAAGCCCATAAGGAAACTCCTTTAACGATAGTCCATACTGAACGAGTCTAGCAGGTCGTGATCAATCTCTCTGGTGGCTTGTGAGGCCTTGGTGAACGTCTTACAGTCAAGTCCCTGCTTGGTTGTGGTAGAGCCACCTGCTGCTCCTGAGCAGTACTCAGAGTACCTGACTCTGCTACGATGGTTTCCTCTTGACGAAGGGGTCCAGGTATAACTGGCTCTGTTTGTGGTGTTGGTACCACCAATGCATTTGGATAACTGGGGGCCAACTTGTCCTCCAACATTTCCTCTGGAACCTCCAGTTCGATTTCCCTTCGTCTGGTCAGTATCTGATCCACATGTCTGCATACTACCTGACCAGTTCCCACCATGACCGTATATGAAACTGGACTGGTCATTGAGTCTATGACGCCAGGAATCCATTTTGGACCATAACTGAAATTCCTGGTAAGGACCGCATCTCCTTCTCCAAAACTGCGGCTCTTTGCCGTTCTGTCATGGTTCTCCTTTTGTTTGATTTGTCGGTTTTCCACCTTCCTTTTTAGATCTGGGTGAACCAGGTCAAGAGTGGAGCAGAGTCAACGTCCTAACAGCAACTCAGCAGGAGAGAGTTCTGTGGTAGATTGAGGTGTTATTCTGTAGCTGAACAGAACTCATGACACCTTTGCTGCCAAGCTCCCTTCCGCACTTTTTTTCATCATCTCCTTAAATGTTTGTACGGCTCTCTCCGCAAGTCCATTTGAAGACGGGTGATATGGAGCTGAAGTCACGTGCACTATGCCATTGTTTCTCATGAACTCTTTTGTTTCTGTACTCACAAAACACGTGGCATTGTCACTTACTACGATCTCCGGTATCCCTTGATTACTAAAACTCCTACGCAGGCAGTCTATAGTAACAGTAGATGAAGCAGAATTTACAAGATACACATCCATCCAATTGGAATGTGCATCAATGATTATGAGGAACATTTTTCCCATAAATGGGCCTGCATAATCTACATGTAATCTTCTCCATGGTCTATCCGGCCACTCCCAGGGGTGGAGTGGAGCCGCTGCTGGTGCCTTCCTGTGTACTTGACAAGTGCTGAATGTCTTGACAAGATTTTCTATCTCCTCATCTAGCTTTGGCCACCACAAGTAAATCCTTGCCAATGCTTTCATACGCGACACTCCAGGATGACACTGATGTAGTTGCCCTAGAATAGACTGTCGTGCTGGCTGTGGAATAATCACTCGAGCTCCCCACAACACGCAACCATCCTGCACACTCAGCTCTGTTTTCCTGACACTGTAAGGTATGAAATCAGTCCCTTCCGGATGTTGTGGCCAACCCCTCATCACATATTCTTGGACTCTAGACAGTACTGGATCTTTACCTGTCCATGTCCTTACTTGTTCTGCGGTCACAATTGCCGTGTCCGTGTCCTCCAACATCAAAACTCTGTCCTCTGGAGCTTCACGGATAGGTGTACCTGGTAGTGGAAGACGGCTCAAGGCATTTGCGTTCCCATGGTATTTGCCCGCCTTGTAAACAATGACATACTCATACGCCCTCAACGTCACTGCCCACCTCTGGATCCAGGGTGACACCATCTGTGGTACTGCTTTCATCTCATTAAAAAGAGATAGAAGAGGTTTATGATCTGTGCATATGGTGAATTTCCTGCCATATATGTACTTGTGAAACCTCTGTAACCCAAACATTACTGCTAATCCCTCTTTATCTAACTGGGAATAGTTTTTTTCCGCTGGGGTCAGAGTTCGAGACATAAACCCTATTGGTCTTTCAGTTCCATCTTCCAAGCTGTGTGAAAGAACTGCCCCCACCCCGTAAGGTGAAGCATCACAAGAGAGAATGGAATCTAAATGTACACTCTCGGGAGCCGCAAGCCTACATTTCGTTGTACTGCACTTGTGCACTAACAATGACAATATAAGTTGATTTGATTTGATTTGATTTCTCTGCATTGTAGTGAACCAGCACCTCCGAGGACAGTATCAGTTTCTTGGACTGTTCAAATGAAACCCTCTGTTCTTCTTCCCACTGCCACTGTGTCTCCTTGCGCAGTAGTTTGTGAAGAGGTGCTAACACTGTTGCCAAGTTTGGTAAAAACCTGTTATAATAGTTTAGCAGTCCCAGGTAAGCTTTTAACTCAGTCACATTTGTAGGAGCTGGGGCCTCCTGCAGTGCTTGTACCTTCTCCTTGATTGGATGGAGCCCTGTGGCATCCACTCTGTGTCCCAGGAACACGGCCTCATTCCCCAGGAAAGTGCGCTTACTCCTCTTGAGCCGTAACCCAGCCTTATCCAATCTTTGTAGTATCTCTCTCAGAGTGCTCAGATGCTCCTGGTCAGTTCTTCCCGTCACCAGAATATCATCCAGATAGATTGAAACATGTGGAATCTCTTGAAGTACACCTTCGATTGTCCTCTGGAAGATAGCTGGACTAGATGAGACACCGAATGGTAAGTGGTTATAGGTAAACAAACCCTTGTGTGTATTTATGGTTACATACTTCTTGGATTCCTCATCAAGTATGCATGACTCATATCCAGCTTCATAAATTTCTTCCCTCCAGCCAGGTTTGCAAAGAGATCCTTAGTTTTAGGAATAGGATACTGTTCAAGTTTAGACACCCTATTTACTGTCAATTTATAATCTCCACAGATTCTTACCGAATTGTCTGGTTTTAAAACAGGTACAATGGGAACTGCCCATTCTGAACATTTTACGGGTTCCAGAATGTTCTCTCTCAAAAGACGGTCAAGCTCAGCCTCTACCTTTGGTTTCATGGCATACAGCACAGGTCGTTGTTTAAAAAACCTTGGCAGTGCCTCCTTGTCTACATAAATCTTAGCTGGGGGGCCATTAAAAGTTCCAAGTTTTCCCTTGAACACGTTCTCATGTTCAATCAACACATCTTGCCTCCCTCTAGTTGATTTATTGCTCCCCAATCTAATTTAAGTTCTCATATCGAGCCCTGACCTAACAAGTTTGGTCCAGAACCCGATACTACAACTACAGGTAGCTGTTCCACGGTGTCCCTGTGTTTCACAGTTACAGTAGCTGTACCCAATGTCACCACTCATTCACCGGTATATGTTTTAAGCTGCATAGAGCAAGACTTTAACTCTGGAACTTTTGCACGGTTCCACAATTTTGAGTACTCCTCCCTGTTCATTATGGTAACACCACATCCGGTATCCACCTCAAAGTTGACCTTAGAGTCATTTACTATCAGTTGCAAAGTGATAGGATCCACTTTTGGAATGTCCTCTACCATACTATGCAATATGAACATGTCGTCTTCTTCCTCAGCTTCTCCGCTGATGTAATGTGCTCCCTGTTTTTTCACTTCTCTTCCTAGGTTTTGCTTTCCTCCCCCTTTAGGTTTGTATACCTGCAGGGTAGCTTTTGCTCGGCATGCACGTTTTATATGTCCTTTTTCCCCACACTTGTGGCACTTTTCCTCCAGAAACCTGCATTCCCTTGCCAGGTGATCTCCATTGCATCTATAACATGCCTTTACATGCTCACGTTGTGGTATCTGACTCATATTTAACTTGTGCACAACCAGACCTCCAACTTGCTTTGTCGTAGCCCAGTCTGAACCTTGCATTTCTTTTACATCACGGTTAGTTGTCTCTATGGCTTGAGCAAGTTCCAACGCTTTTTCATACGTAAGCCCAGTCTCGGACAATAATCTCCTCTGCATTCGAGCATCCATTATCCTGCAAACAAGCCTATCTCTCAGCATGTCTTTCAAACTGTTCCCGTAATTGCAATCGTGCGCCAGTTTTCTCAACACCGCTACATAATCCAATACAGTCTCTCCCGGTTTCCTGTGCCATGAATTAAATTTGAAACGCTGTACAATCTCACTCGGTCTGGGATTGAAATGTTCCTTTAGCAAGTCCACTAAGTTAGCAAATGGAATGTCTCCAGGCTTTTCAGGACTGCATAAGTTTCTCATTAAACTATACGTCTGACTTCCCACGGAAGTGAGCAAAATAGCTCTCCTTTTTCCAACATCAACTATATAATTTGCTGCAAAGAAATGCTCCAGCAACTCACAGTATTCGTTCCAGGTCTGCGTCTGAACATCAAAAGCAGAGAGCTGTCCTACCATAGCAGCCATGATTCCTTGATTCAGTGCTTTTCTTTTCTTTTTCCTTCTTCAAGATGAGATCTGTTCAGCCTCGTCGCCAAATGTGATATCCGAGTGGTAAGGTCAGAAACTGAGATAAGCCAGACTTCAGGAACCAAAACTCAACTTTTTAATTATACATGTGTAGCAGAGAACATAGCTTTTACAGGCTGCCAGCAAGATACAGATTTCTTACTGTGCAATCCCAAGATGGAGGATTCACCTCTGAGTCATACCCAGAATGCAATGCCACTACCTTAATAAGTGGTGTGCCAGGACATTACTTTAATACTGGTAAATATGATCCCTTACTATTTGTCTCCATCTGGTGGATAACTTAAGCATTACATCCCAGATTACTATATCCACCCATCCCTCTCTCTCTATCTACATTATCACATCCTCATCTTACTAACCACCCCTCACACTCACCCTCATCCTAATGCACTCATACCAACTAACAACACACAAGGCGGCCACTTGGCTTTGGCACCCCATTCCATCATAGTCTCCCTCTACAGATGTAACCCATCCATTCCTTACACTCATTCCATCACTCTCACTCAAACTTCTCTTCTTTCCCTCCTTGCAGGAGAAGAGAACCCACAATAAGAGGGAGAGGGAGAGAACTGGAGGTGGCCCTTCATCATTGGCCACCTTAACAGCAGCAGAGGAGGTCGCCCTGGAAGTTTCAGGAGTCACAGAGCAGCTGGAGGTGGGAGACAGAGAGAGGTGGACATCTCGGCAACCTGGTAACAGAATTACATCCCATACAGCCACATGGCATGCAGCAGTCACTCATATGGGGACTGATGTCAGCAGCCAGTGAATGTTCATCATGTGCATAATGGTATCTGTACCCATTCTTGATATGACATATCTAACTCATCTCTTTACTGTCCCACCAGTCCATCAAGCGTTCCCCCCCCACAACTGTCCAGGAGGAAGAGGAAGACGACTCCTGAGAGGAACCTCCAGCCTCTGAGGGTGTACCATCACCAGACATAAGCGCACCCAGCACCAGCGCAGAGACGCACACCTCGGTGGGTTCCACATGAGATAGAGTAGTGTCACAACTCACAAGTGAGCAAGAGGAGCAGTGGAGGCTCCTCGCCGGAGGGCGCAGAACATTCCCAGCTCTGCTCAGCTGCATGCAGACACTGAGCCTCTGGGGCCATCCAGAAAGAGAGCAATCCTGGAGGTGCAGCAAGAAGTGCAGGAGGCTTTGATGGGTTTTGCGACCGCAATGTCTGAAAATGTGCAGAGAATGGAGGAGTCCATCTCCAACATCAGCACCACCGTGTCACAGGCAATGGCGACTGTAGGCTCTTCCATGGAAAGCATGGCCACCTGCATGGAGCAGCTAATGTGCCACTCACAGGAGCACATGTTATCTATGGAGAATAGATGGCAGAGGCTCGTAGATCTCCTCTCTGGGAAGGATGTCAATGTAGACTTGAGCCCACTGCTGTGCAGCAAGCTGCTCCCCAGCTCTTCGCTAGATGGGAAGTGTGGGTGGCCCATGAGAGGGATGATGGTGAGAGGGGACATGGAAGTGGGGGCTCTTCTCAAAGCACTCACACTTCTCGCCCATTGCATCCCCCTCAGTCAGAGCCCCACATGCCTCCTGGGATTGCGAAGGCCAAGTCTGCCCCTGCACAGTCCCAGGAGGAGCAGACTTTGGCAGGGCCATTACAGGCTCCAAGATCCAGAGGACGTCTGCCAAAAATGTCTATGCAGTCGCAGCAGGGAAGTGAGCAGGATGCCTCTACCTCTGCTGAAGCCACAGGGGTAGCTCCTCATAGAAGTACTCATAAGAGAAAGATGAAACACAAGTAGATCCACAAGGGTAACCATGTGGATGTTTTAATAACTGTTTGTGTAAAGTTTCTGTTATTGTAATGTCACAGATAAAAATATTTATTTTCACCACTTTCTGGTCATGGCCAATTTTTTCTGCAACTGTGGATGTGGCTTAGTGAGTTGGAGTGAATGGTGAGACATAAACGTTACCTCCAGCAATGGTGGTCAGTGTGAAAGGAATGGCTTGGTCATTGTAGCGATGCTTTATGGTGTTGCTGTGGGGTGGTGGGAACCTGGTGCAGCATTTGGCAGCCATATGGGTGTAATGCCTGAAGTTAAGTAAATCTGGCCATGATGAGGCCTCCTGGGCAGCAATGTGCTCGGGTGCTGGTGGGATCTGGACAGTAGGTTCCTCCTGTTCCTTCTCCTCATCTTCCTGCTGATGCTCCTCCTGCTCCTCCTCCTCCTCTGAGGAGGAGGAGGTTGTGTGCTCAGAGCCTTGCTCCTCATGTAGCGCTAATCCTCGCTGCTGCACTATGTTGTGCAGGGCACAGCAGACCACAATGTTTCTGTAGACCCTGGCTGGTGCGTACTGAAGGGCTCCTTCAGATCTGTCAAGGCATCTGAAGCACATTTTCAGCATGCCTGTTGTCTGCTCTATGACATATCTGGTGGAAATGTGGCTTTCTTTATATCTTTCCTCGGCCTCAGTATTTGGCCTCCTCAAGGGTGTCATGAGCCACGTCTTCAGTGGATAGCCTTCGTCTTCAAGCAGCCAGCTGGAAAGTTTATCTGGAGGAGCAAAGAGCTGAGGGAGGGGGGACTGGCGCAGGACAAAAGAATCATGGCAGCTGCCAGGGAATTTGGCGCAACATGCATAATGATCTTCCTATGGTTGCAGATGAGCTGCACATTGAGGTTCACAAAGACTCCTGGGTGATGATGGGGTGCCCCGAAGGCCACATGTGTGCAGTCAATGACGCCTTGCATTCGTGGGAAGCCAGCCAGAGTGGCAAAGCAGAGCGCCTGCTCAGTAACACTGACGTCATCAGTGGCAAAGTTGATATAATTGTCTGACTTGTCAAACGGGGCATCAGTGACCTGTGGGATGCATCTGTGGGTGGCCGACTGCGAGATGCTGCAAATGTCTGCTGCAAATCCCTGGAAGGAGCCTGAGGCGAAGAAGTTGAGGGTGCTGGTGACGTTGACAGCCACTGGTAAGGCGTGTCCACCCGCACATCTTGGGTGCAGGTCTTGCTCCAGCAAGCTGTGAATGTCTGCAACGACCTGGTGTGATAGCCTGAGCCTCCTTTGGCACTGCTGCTCTGTCACGTTGAGGAAGCTCATCCTCTGCCTGTATACCCTGTGTTGGGGGTATCGCCTCCAGCGCAGTGCAGCCCTGCACTGATGCCCTCTGTCCTGTGCAGCATCAGGTGGTTCAGGAGAAGGTTGGTGGTGTAGTTGTTGTCGGTGCTGCTGGTGTTGGGGCTCATCGTGGTCCGATTCTGAGGACCAAGGTGAGACAGTATAAACGGCACCCATGCTGATGTAATAGATGGCAGGTGAAGTAGAGGTGACAGAAGCAATCTGTCAATGGTGTGATAGGTTGTACCAATGAGGTGACAGCGGATCCCAACTTTGCTGAAAAGATTTGCAACCTGGAGTAAACTAAATATGTGCTGACAATAAACTCAGTAACAACATCTGCCTTAGGAAAGTGGCCAGGTGTCAGGTCGGAGTTTTTATTGTGTTTTCCATGCTATGCACTAATGAGCTGGATCACTGGCCACTGAACTTCCACCTCAGGTTCACAGATGTGGTTCCAGAGCTGTGTGATTCCCGTGGTCATCCAGGGAAATTTGAACGGTAGGGTTTGTCAGAGTTTTAAGGGTCTGATAATGATCTCAATTACCTCGGCCGCTTCTACTGTTTGGGTCGCTGACGTGTTGGCAAATGTGCCCGAGGGAAAGGTGCATGGGGGCGGGTGACAGCGGGTTCCTGACTCGCTCCAAGTTATTACAAATTTCCCTCCTGACCCACCTCCAATCCCGCCCGCACGGATGCTAGAAAATTCCAGCCCATGTGGTTGACTCTTAATGCATTTCAAAATGGTCTAGGATGTATTTTGTAAAATCAGTCACTAAAAGGGCAGTATCTCAGGGCAGCAACTAGGGATGGTCCAGAAATGTCACGTAGTTCCCTAAAACTTGTTAAAAACCGCTCTAGGAAACAACACACCTGCTAGTTGCTTGATGCATCTTGCAGCAGGCAACACAAGTATGTTACTGCCTCCCTAGTGAAACATCAAGCTCGATTTTAACTCCCGGGCAGGAACACTTGCCGACTTTTCGACCAAAACAGTTAGAAAGATGGTGTGAAGCAGCTATTCAGCCGTTAAAATCGGGCAGCAGGAGGCCACCATCGACAACCCTGGGGAACGGTCCCTGACATGCTGACTGCTCTGACGGGGAATCCTGGTCAGGAAAGGGAAGACTGGAATGGGAAGGCCAAAGGTTTCCTTTTGTGTCCCAAAGGAGTACTCCTGCTCCTCCTGTCTCACAAGGAAATTAACATTAAAAAAAAACTTACCTTGATGGGCCTCTTCTGGCCCCAGTTGCTGTTCCCAGCAGGTTTGGCCTGGTGGGGAAACCACACAAAAATGACCCGTGCTCCCTTTTGGATTTGACTATATTTGCGCAATGCTACACAAATTCATCACTAATGACCTTAACAAAAATTAACAAGCATAAATTGACTTTTTCTTAGCTTTTCACAAATTTTTATCAATCCATTTTTTGGGCAGTTCGATATACTCCAAGTAACGATGAAGATGGGAGAATAGTCCATTAGCACTTCCTTCCGATATACTGCTGATTGTTACTCAGGACTGATTTCTGATTTTCTGAGAATGTGCTGCTGGGTTGGGAGCTTTTCTCACTGGCAGCACATACTGGGGAATCACTGACAGGTGCCTACCATTTACATCCTTTAACTTTAATGGATGGAAAATCATGGGCAGTGCACTCCCAAATTCCCATTATGTGGAGCCAGCAGCCAACGCTCCCTGGCAGTAGTGTGAGTTTTGAAAATTTCCCTTCCACATGTCCACTTTTTTGATACAATGAGGAGAGGAAAATATAGTCTCAAACAGCATGGAAACAGGTGAAATTTTACTAATCCAGTTTAAGTTCCACCATGGTCCATTTCATTTTTGCGTAATTTTTCCTTATAATTTTTTTAAAGCTTCATTTTCAATTGAGGAATTAGGAAAAGTCTTTTTAGGCAGTCCCTCGGAACCGAGGATGACTTGCTTCCACATTAAAAATGAGTTTGCAGGTGACTGATGAGTCCAATGCGGGACCTACAGTCTCTGTCACAGGTGGGGTAGACGGTGGTTGAAGGGGCGGGTGGGTGGGGTGCTTGGGTTGACGTGCGCTCCTTGCGCTGCCTGCGCTTGGCTTCCGCTTGCTCCCGGCGAAGAGACTTGAGGTGTTCTGCGCCTTCCCAGATGCTTCTCCTCCACTTTGTGCGGTTAGGAAAAGTAATTAGGAAAAGTAATTCCACCATGTCTCATGTCCATCGAATATCTCCAGGCGAAGTAATTGCTTCTACAGTTGGTCAGTGATTGTTCTCTTTTGCTTTATTTAAAGTCAAGTAGATAACTGTTTAAAAGATCAGACTCCTAGGTTTCACAGATAAAGTGTAAAGTGGACTCTGCCTGTCGGCTTTTCAATGTTCCCATTAACAATCTTGAATTAGGTGGACTCTTTTACAGCTGCAGTCTCCTCCCATATTGATTTAGATGTATTGTAGCACATGAAAGTAAGGCAGCATTTCACATTCCTCAACTGTTGTACATAGATTGTGACCCAGAAATGAGAGTGCAATATTTTAATGCCTACTATTTTAAAAATGATAACCATAAAAGAACCTGTTTTTTGAATCACAAGGAGGTTATGTTAACTTAAAGTCGTTGAAGATCAGTTGTGGTAACTGCTCAAATTTGCAGGTTCCTGAAACTCTGTTACGGAAGGTATGTTATTTACATTGAATGGTTCCGTACCTACATGTGCATCGAGTTCAGTTTGTGTGATAGGTGCATTTGGCTGCATGATGCTGTGATAGCAAAAAACAGGAGTAAGATATTACTGTAGTTCTGCATTTTTGATTCAGGAAGAGTTCAGAGCAATTGGAGAGATGGATTGTCTTTGTTTGTTATTTGCAGTGGAATAGTAAATGTATTTTTACACAATAGTAAATGATCTTTTTACACAATAGTAAATGTATTTTTACACAATAGTAAATTATCTTTTTACACAATAGCAAATGTATTTTTACACTGTAAATTCTGTGAGTTGTTTAGTTAATGAATACACAGACTACCAGAGTAACTTAAAACAGGACTTTACTATTCGAAGGTCAGGGCGAATCTGCCAAATAAATCCTGACACAGCACTTATATACCGGTGTGGTCACCGTCGGTATTACAGTATACAGAAGCCAACAAAGTAGTGCAACACCTAAAGTAGTTCTCTTAAAGGTGGACGGTTACATACAATAGTTCTCTTAAAGGTAGACGGGTACATACACTACAATCCTCCCTTTTTAGCTTACAACATACTTAGTCCCCCATTAAACATAACATATATTCAACTTCATGTAAAACAATTCACAGGTATAATCTATGCGGGAAACAGTTTACAGATTCAGTCTCTGGTCTTGACTCGGTCCGAACAACATCTCTGTGGTGTAGCCGGTTCACATTGCTAGCGTGACTCATCCAATAGTCTTTCCCTTGACTTAACAGCTTGAACTTCCGTCCTGCTGAACCAGCAGTGCTGACTTTTACAAACAGCTGGACTGCCTTGGTAATTTTTCCTACTTGCCAACTGATTTGGCTCCCTTCGTAGGGCCCACGTACATGATCTGGTAGAAGTGATAATGAATTAGATGGTTATCACCTTCTGCTTCGTCTTTTTCTTTTCTGCTTCTTGGAGACTCTCGGGGCTCCCTTATCAGCTGCAGCTGTAGTGCCACCATCTCCCTATGTTCCTTAGACTTTAAATGCTTCATCCTGATTTCTGCACTTTGGGAGTTTTCATCACAAGCTGGGCAGACCAAGTCCTCGTAATATTCCGTGTCACTCAACAGGTCATGGTAATATTCGGTGTCGTCCTGAACTAGTCTAGCGAGAGGGCCTGCTACTTCTTCCTTACCCAACTGGACGTTAGCCGACTGTTGTTCCCTCCCTAGACATCTTTCCTGAAGAGACTTCTTCATGCGTTCATATTCATCCCGCTCTTCCTGGGTTTCCTGCAAATCCTTCACTAATGACCTCATTTGTGATTTCAATACTTCCCCTTCCATCGGGGATTGATTGATCGGGCTATTCAATCCTTCTACTGGAGCAGCTGTTTCAACATTCTGTTGTTCACATAGACGTGATTCAGCTTACTTTTGGCATCCCAGTAAAATCTGTGTTGCAACCTCAGCTATTTCCATAACTTTTGAGAGCTCCGAACTCCTTCCCTTTGAAGATTGAAGCTCGTGTTCAGATTGTTCCCATTGCAGAGTCTTGTCCCTCAGCATATGAAGGAGTTGGCTGACCGTTAACTCTTCCACGGGAACACTGTGGATCAGAGTCTTCTCCATTTCATCCACCTTTTCCTCCAATGCTTTCACCTTCTTTTCCTCTTGTACTTTGGCTTTCAGCGCTCGGAGAAGTTGCGCCTTGATGCTCTCTAGCTCATGTTCAGGGGCCATTCTTACAGTCTCTGTGTTTCTTACAGTTTCCTTTTCTTCCACTGAAAGGATTCCCAGTTGAATCTGTTCTTCAAGTTGTTGAACCTCGGTCATTGCCGCCTCATATTTGTCTTGGGTTTCCTTCAATATTTTTATGAGTTCTTGGACATCTTGTCTTTCATGTTCTGCCATGTCTTTCACCTCTAATTTCTCATCTATGGATGGAACTTCTACCAATGAGTCTGTCTTGGCCTTGAGCTCATCAAGAATTTCCTGCAGCCTTTGGACTTCTTGCTCATGTTCAACCTTTAGTTGCTCATATGCTTCTACTGAAACTAGCTTTTCGGAGGTTGCCGAGTTAATCCCCTCCAGGATTGTAGCCTGGGCCTGTTCATACTGTTCCTTCAACTTCTCAAACTCTGCTTGTAAGGAGTCGTAGAGAAAAACGGGAATAAAATCCTGGCTTCCTGAAGATTCCTCTTCATTTGCTCCTTCCTGCAAATATTCTAACTCCTGAACAGCATAAGGGAGATGTGATCGGTAATTGGTCACAATGGCTCTATGGTCGCTCTCTGCTTGAGCTAGCTGCTTCTGTTGTCTTTCCAGATTCTCCCATTCGGTGTCATAGAACTTTTTCATTGTTTTCATCTCTTGTTCGAGACGGTAACTCACTTGTTCTACTTGCTGTCGTAATTTGAAATAAAGTTGAGTCTGAGCTCGGTGTTCGTCAGTCATGGATATGTCCGTAAACTGAACAGACTCAGAATTCTCTGTCAAACTATGTTGTCGTTGTTCGGTGGAGTTCTGTTCTGAAACTTTGTTCTTCTCTGGAGCATAAGCCTTTATGCATGCCTTCGTTCTTCCAACCTTAGTCGGCAAGTCCATTTTAGCCTTGTCTTTCATATTTGGGTTGGTCTTATCGTCATCCGTTTCAGAATCTGAGCTGATTGTCTGCACCGAGTCCTCACTCGTTATGGCTTTTAGATAGTACCATTCCATGTCTATTTTCTTGATCCACTCCCATCCCAGAAGTGGTGGTCCTCCCTCAGGTAGTACGTATAAGTTCATTCTTGGGTGTTCTTTACCCCCATCTCTCACCTTGACTCTTATCTTCCCCATGGGGTATACTTTATGCCCCGTGTATGTCTGCAATACGAACTTGGTATCTCTTAAGGGTATATGTGAGAATAGCCGGTGGTAATCCCTTCGATTTATGACTGATAGAGCTGATCCAGTGTCCAACTCCATTTTCACTTGGACTCCAGCTATTTTTAGCATGACCCAGATAGTTTGTAGGTCAGCTTCCTTACTCACATTGTGAATTCTCAGACTGCCCAGCTCCTGGCCGTTTGGGTCTGAGTCCGAATTCTGTTCGTCTGAACTCTTCTCAGCCACCTTGTGTACCTTGTTGTACTTTTCCTGTGATGGCTTCCTTTGGTTGTTGGTCTTCTTCCCTGACCGGCATACCTTAGCTATGTGACCCAGTTTGCCACATTTCCTACATTCCTGGTTCTTAAACCAGCATTGGTTCTGGTCGTGTGTTGTCTTCCCACAACGATAGCATTTTGTTGTACTCGAGGTAATTTGATCCACGCTGAGTGCCGCTGCCTTTAGCTGCATTTCCACAGTTCCCTTCGCTGCGGCTTCGTGCGATGCTGCAATAAGGACAGCCCTGTCAAGTGTAAGGTCGTTCTCTTCGAGTAGTCGCTTTTGCGTTCCTTCCTTTGACAACCCGCACACAAACTTGTCTCGCAATGCCTCTGTCAGATTCCCTCCAAACTGGCAGTGTTTCGCTAGTCTACGCAGTTTGACCAAGTATTCTGCGTTGCTTTCGTCTTTCCTTTGCGTTCTCGCATAGAATTTGAATCGTTCCGCCAACATCAACGGTGTGGGGTTCAAGTGATCCTTCAGAACAGTCACAATATCATCGAAAGTCTGATCCGCCGGTTTAGCTGGTGCTAGTAGATGCTTCAAGAGCCCGTATGTCTTCGCGCCCATCAAGTTTAGCAAGGTTATAGCTTTGTCATCTTCTTCTATTTTATTGGCCTCACAATAGATCTCAATGCGTTCCACATACGTGGCCCAGTCTTCTACCTCGGAATTAAAATCGTTGATGTTACCACGCTTAGGCATCTTCCTCTCTTCCTGATAACACCACGAATTATTTCTTTAAATTTTCTTTTATTTTTTTTTTCCAAGATGGCGGTTCCCGCGAAAATGGCGGTTTCCCGCGCTTATCTTCTCTCCCCGCCCACTTCAATGGCGGTTTCCCGCTTTTCTTCCCTAGCGGGAGGGGTACACTTTCCCCACGGGCGACGGCCGCTGGCTTTCAGGTTCACAGCCTGCGCGTCGGCTTCAGGGCTTTCCCTTTTCTCGGCAGGGCAACCGACGCTGGGTACACCCCGTTGACGGCAAACAGTTTCAGCCGCTGGGCTGGCTCTCGCTCGGTTCCCCTTGCTCGGGCTCTGTCTCTCTCCCGCTCGCTCGGCTCTACCGGCGCTGGGTACACCCCGTTGACGGAGAACAGTTTCAGCCGCTGGACTGGCTCTCGCTCAGTTCCCCCTTGGTCGGCTCTGCCTCTCCCGCTCACTCGGCTCCCAATCGCGCCTCCCAGCCCTCTCGCAGTCCGGTGCTTCCCTCCCCGGCTGCGGCTGAGTTTATCTCTTCCCGCGCCTACGCTCCCGGTCGCAGCGCTTCGTGGCTTCGGTCACTGCCCGGCCTTTTTCGCCGGTCGCGGTCTAGCTGTCTCACGACGCCGTTGCGTCCCCCAGCCTGTCTGTACCGTGGCTTCCTTGCTCCACGCTGCCCCAGTCTCAGCGCCTCTGGACCCGACTTCTGTCCGGCTCCTTTCCCCCTCGACCGTGGTCGAGTGCACCGCCCTTATCCTCCGGTTATTCTTTTTACTTTCTCTTACTCACAGTCACCTTGGCCGCCTTGCTTCTTGTGCTGATCGGCTCACTCCTCACCGTGGCAGAAGGGACAGTCAGTGCCTGTTGCTGATGGAAGTCTTTGTCTCTAACTTCTTCTTCCTTTCTAGTTCTGCAGCCTCGAGTTTTCTCCCAGCAGAATGACGAGGGCGGTTGCCTCTTCTCGACGCTCGTTAACTGCTTCGGAAGTATTGTTGCTGCAGGGTACGATCGGACTCGTCGCCACTGTAAAGTCTGTGAGTTGTTTAGCTAATGAATACACAGACTACCAGAGTAACCTAAAACAGGACTTTACTATTCGAAGGTCAGGGCGAATCTGCCAAATAAATCCTGACACAGCACTTATATACCGGTGTGGTCACCGTCGGTATTACAGTATACAGAAGCCAACAAAGTAGTGCAACACCTAAAGTAGTTCTCTTAAAGGTGGACGGTTACATACAATAGTTCTCTTAAAGGTAGACGGGTACATACACTACATACACAATAGTAAATTTATTTTTACACACATATTTACAATTTTGCTGAAAAGGGTGAACAGAGGAAATCTTTCCCCCAGAGTTTTTTGTTTGTGGCTTAAAAAATATTAGCCTGAAAATTACTGTTGCCATTAGCTGTAATGCTTGTGCTATTGAAGGATATAGAGTAGTAATCTTGCAAATGAGATGCAGTGCACAGTTGCTGCCTATTTATCACATGCTGCATGTGGCAGGTAGCATTTGTGCCACTTAACTGGCAGGTAATGGCCATCTCAACAAGAAAAGGCCAAACCACCCCATGATCTTCATTGGCACCACCATCACCGAGTCCCCCATTATCAGCATCCTAAGGGGGTCATTATTGACCAAAATCTTAACCGAACTAGTCATGGCTACAAGATCAGGGCAGGGGCTGGGTACTGTGAAAGGAGTGGCTCATTTCCCAACCTCACAAAGTCTCTCCATCCTCTACAAGTCTCAGGTCAGGAGAGAGATGGGTGCAGTTAGAAAAACACTCAAGCAGCTTGACACCATTCAGGACAGAGCAGTCCGCTTGATCAGGTCCCTGCCACTAGACTCAATATCCACCCCTCCATCACCGGCACAATGTGAAATTTCATTCGAATGAAGTGCGGGCGATCTGCTTTACTTGATTAATAGCCAGGCAGTGAAGATGAAAATCTACCCCCTTGTACCATCCAGTGAGGCTCAACGTATGGAGAAGAGCCTCACAAGAGTTGGTGATAGTAACACAAGGTGCTGTGAGGTGCAGGTTTTTTTAGGGACAGTGGCTATTTCCAGGGTGGTTTCCTCGAAAAGGATCAAGGATTTAAGATATTAAGGGTGACCCCTGTACGCGTTTGTTCACAGTGATTAAAAGCTAACTTGTCCTGCAAGCAAAAGATTAGTGCAGAGGCATTGAATGCACTATTAGAAGGATTTACATATAGGATTAGCTGAAGTAGGATGGGAGGAGACTCATGTGGAGGCTTGCATGGAACATAAACACTGGCACAGACTAGTTGAGCCGAAAGGCCTGTTTCTGTGCTGTAAATTCTATATAATTCTATGTACATAGTGTAGAGACAATGTCATTCATCTGCATGGTGTCAAAGCTCAAAGCTATATTGCATGCTACAAATTCCTTGTGCGAATCTCCTTTAAGCATTATTGCTGTACGCTCAGAATAATAAATGCACTTTATCACTGTAACTCCCATACATCTTTGTCTTGGTTCTATTACACCAGTAATGCAATCAGGTAACCTTCTGACTTTTAGTAGCTTCCAGCATGAAAGGAATAAAACGTTAATGGAGGTGATGTTCCTGCATGTTTGTTTGTGTACTTGTCATACATAAAAATATTGTTGGCTTACTTTAACACATTGCTTCAGGTCCTATTCTTATTCTTTAATATTCCGCAGTCTGCTAAGGATTTTGGAGGCAAGATTAACCCGTTTGTGTGTCTTGTCCCAGGCCTGCACCTCTGGAGGTAGGTTGTGGCCAGCAATCCCATGTTGTCTGCCTTCCCTCACTCCTTCCCGTAGAGCTTCCAGTTGCAGGTCAGTAAACTTGGCTCTCCTTTTTCTGCAATGCTTCATTCTTCAGGAGTACTGCTGATTGTACAACTGCCATGGATTCACCTGTACTACGTCAGCAGTTTAAATGTTTCGTTATGGTAGTTTACAGCTGATTGTCCAGATTATTGATTCTGCCAGAGGAGGAATTAACCAGTATGCTTAGTAACTGTCAAAAAACATTATGCAGCACTCAGTTACCACTCAGTAGCATCTCAACAGTCTAAAATGATCTGATTGTTGAATAATCTTGTCAGTCATAAAAACTGCAGCAGCAGCAAAACTTCCAGCAATGCTGTTTAGTATTCGTGTATATCTCCAACCTGTGTTACTAATTCCCTTCCCTTTTATCAGCACTGTGTAACAGGAATGCTAGTCTGCTCATGTTGTTCATTGCTGCCAGGGTTGTCAGGAGATCTTTCATTTTTTCAATTTTTTTGTTTTATTCTATGCTTTTCCTTCTTCATTAGCACTTTGTTAGTGCCTTCTTGCTTGTGCATTCTTTCTCCATTTTTTGGGGTAGCCCTTACAATAATCTATTGGAAGTTAAATTGCGAGTCTGCCTGATGGGCTGTCATGTATCATTAGGAAGACAGCGCCACCTACTGGTGCAATGTCCCCAGAATGTTGTGACTACATACTGGGGCCACTTGGGTGCCCATTGGGAGGATGGTGAGGGGGTGGTCATGCCACCCACCCAATGGCACCAGCGGGAGGTCCAGGCCATTTTCACATTCGGGCCTCATCTGCATAATTTCGACGAGCTGCTAGCGTTCAATGGTGGCGGGAAACCTGGCAGCTCTTCCGCGGGGCCAAATCAGAAGTATTCTCTTAAAGGGGAGGAGGCAATTCCAGGGTGGGGACTGTTAGATCTATGTATCTTGATGTGGTGTCCTTCAATAATTAGACAAGAGACTGCAGGGAACGATCAACAGGTGTTTACTGAATGAGGGTTACTCTAGAACTAACTGTACAGATCCCAACTCAGGGTTTATATACAGGTGTGGTCACTGCCGGT
Organism: Somniosus microcephalus; assembly: GCF_052327205.1. NCBI lineage: Eukaryota > Metazoa > Chordata > Chondrichthyes > Squaliformes > Somniosidae > Somniosus > Somniosus microcephalus. The sequence goes on from NC_140988.1 coordinate 151,448,715, forward strand.
ACTACAGTATACAGGAGCTGTAAAAAGTAGTTCTCTCCCTTAAAGGTACATACGTTACAATTCCTCCCCTTTTAGATTAACAGTACCATAACACTCATTTAACAATTAAATATCAACTAATTACAATTAACACTTTTAACATGCAACATTAGCTGAAAATAGTCTATTTATAAATTCAGTCTTTGGGGAGGCTTCCTGATCATTTCTGGATAGCGCCTTTCCCGAGTGTCTTGCTCTTGGTGCGGAGGCGATTCTGGCCCCCTGTCGTCGGTTGGTTCATCAGCTTCCGATGCTACTGTTTCTGGGGTAGATGCGACCTGTACGTCGGGTTCCTCACCAGGTACGTATGGCCGAGACATGGGGTTGACTCGTTCCTGTGACTCTAGGATCTGGTCAGCATGGCATCTCACAATGTTCTCCCCAACATCCACTGTGTACATTAGTGGGCCCTGCCGTGTGCATATCATTCCTGGTTGCCATTTCTCTGTTCGGTAGTCGTGGGCCAAGACTTGTTGCCCTACATTGAAGCTCCTTGTCGGCTTCTCATTGATGTGCTGGAATTGCTTACTCTCAACATCTCTTCGTACATTTGGTCTGAGCAAATCCAGACGAGATCTCAACCTTCGGTTAAAGAACATTATGGCCGGGGCCTGGTTGGTGACTGCATGTGTCACATTTCTGTAGGCTAACAGGAAATTGTCCACCTTATGCTGCAGTGGAATGTCGTCATCGCACATGGCCTTTACTGCTTTTTTAAAGGTTTGTACGGACCTCTCAGCCAATCCATTTGTGGCTGGATGATACGGGGCGGATGTGTAATGCCGTACCCCATTCCTTTTCATAAATCTTCGAAACTCTTCGGACACAAACTGTGGTCCGTTATCAGATCAAATCTGCTCTGGCAAGCCGTTCCTGGCAAAAATGGTCCGTAGGACTGCAATAGTTTTCTCCGTGGTGGTGGAGGACATTTTGATCACCTCAGGCCATTTCGAGTGCGCATCCACGGCTATTAAAAACATTGAGTCCATGAATGGACCAGCAAAATCAATATGCACCCGTTGCCATGGAGATGAGGGCCACTCCCATGGGTGTAGAGGGGCATGTGGTGGTGCATTTTGGACCTTCTGGCATCCTGAGCAGCTCTTTGTCAGGTCCTCGATTTGCTGATCGATCCCCGGCCACCACACATAAGCCCTAGCAAGGCTTTTCATTTTCACCCCTCCCAGATGACCTTTGTGAAGCTCATTGAGCACTCGCTCCCTTAACTTGGGTGGAATTACCACTTGGGATCCACACATCAAGGTCCCTTGGCATACTGACAGCTGTTCTCTTCTGGATGAGAATGCTGGCAACAGTGAGTCGCCATGTGCTGGCCATCCCTTCACCGTCAAGCCATATACCTGAGACAGTGCCAGGTCATTTCGGGTCTCCTTCTCTATACCAGCGTTAGTTACTGGCAAGCATTCAATTATAGTCGAATGAAATATTTCGACAGGATCCACTGCTGGTGCTTTCTCCGCAGTAGGCAGTGGCAGGCGTGATAGCCCATCAGCGTTTCCATGCTGTTTCGTGCCCTTATACTCGATTTCATATTGGTGCGCCCCTAGAAAAAGGGACCATCTTTGTAGCCGTTGTGCAGTAATCACCGGAACGCTCTTCTTTTGGTTAAAGATGGAGACAAGTGGTTGGTGGTCAGTCAGCAAGGTGAACTTCTGCCCATGCAAATAGTGATTAAACTTTTTCACTCCCCACACTAGGCTGAGGGCCTCCCTGTCAATCTGGGCGTAGTTACGCTCGGCTGAGGTTAGTGACCGAGATGCAAAGGCTACTGTCCTCTCCGAGCCATCCGGGAATTTGTGCGACAGCACCGCTCCAATGCCATAGGGTGATGCATCACACGCCAACCGAATTGGTAGTGCTGGGTTGAAATGAGCCAACACCTCTTTTGATGTGATCAATGCTTTGCTCTTCTGGAAAGCTCGTTTACATTCGTCACTCCACTTCCATGGTACCCCCGTTTGCAGTAGGGTGTTCAGTGGGTGTAGTACTGTAGACAAGTTTGGCAAGAACTTATGGTAGTAGTTCACCAGCCCGAGGAACGACCTCAGTTGTGACACATTTTCCGGTGCTGGAGCCTTGACTACTGCCTCAATCTTTTCAGGGGACTTATGTAACCCCTCTTTATCAATAACGTGGCCACAATACGAGATCTGCTTCTGGAAAAACTCGCATTTGTGGCGATTAGCTCGGAGCCCATATTCCTTCAATCTAGTGAGCACCTGCTCCAGGTTGGCGAGGTGATCACTGCCATTTTCGCCCGTGACTAGGATGTCGTCCAAATAACACTGGGTCCCTGGAATCCCTTGCAGGACTTGATCCATTGCCCTTTGCCAAATAGCCGGAGCTGATGCTACCCCGAACACCAGCTGGTTGTATTGGTAGAGACCTTTATGAGTGTTGATCGTGAGGTACTGTTTCGAGGCTTCTTCTACCTCCATTTGCAGGTACACCTGGGCCAGATCAATCTTAGTGAAGCGTTTCCCTCCAGATAGCAAGGCGAAAATATCTTCAATCTGCGGAAGCGGATATTGTACAGTGTGAATGATTGGGTTCACTATCACCTTAAAGTCCCCACAGATGCGAACCTTCTTTGGTTCCCCAGGTGTATTACTCAATGACCTCTTCATTACAGGAATGATGGGTGTAGCCCACTCGCTCCAGTCCACTTTGGACAGTACTCCTGAATGTTCCAAACCTTCCAGCTCTGCTTCGACGGCGGATCGCATAAGGTACCGGTCTGGCCTTAAAAAACTTTGGGCTTGCATTTTCCTCTATTTTGATCGTCGCTGTTATGCCTTTTAGTGTTCCGAGTCCCTGCTGGAACACTTCTTGTGCATCAGTTAGCATTTTTGACAGTCGTCCAGGTGTGACGTCGTCATCCTTTTTGGCATCTACAGTCAGTGCTTGTATGGAATGCCAATCTAGCTGTATCTTCCGGATCCATTCACGTCCTAGTAGAGGTGGTCCTCCATCTGGCAATACATATAGGTCCATTTTTGGTGCTTCCTTGCCGTTATATATAACGTTCACCCTTATTTTTCCTTTGGGGTAGACTTTTTGCCCCGTGTACATCTTCAAGACAATCTTTGTATCTCTCAAGGGTATATGTGAGAATAGCCGCTTGTAGTCCCTTCAGTTTATGACTGTTAGGGCTGATCCTGTGTCCAATTCCATTTTCACTTGGACTCCTGCTATCTTGAGCGTGACCCAGATAGTTTGGTGATCCTACGTTTTGATCACATTATGTAGTTTCAGACAACCCAGCTCCTTGCTTCCGGAGTCTGTATCACTTTTCTGTTCGTCTGAACTACTCTCCGTCACCTTATGTACCTTCTTGTACTTCTCCTGTGGAGATTTCTTGCTGCTGGTTTTCTTTCCCGACCTGCAGACTCTTGCTATGTGTCCTACTTTTCCACACTGTCTGCACACTTGGTCCTTGAACCAGCAATCCTTATGGTCGTGTGTTGTTCTGCCGCAGCGATAGCACTTCACTGTTCCGTATGACATTTCATTTGTGCCATATTCTTGCGGTCTCTGTTGTATCTCTGCTGCGCCCCGTGCTGCTGCTTCGTGTGATACTACAATGCTGAAAGCCTTGTCCAGCATAAGATCCTTTTCTGCTAGAAGCCGTTTCTGGGTTCCTTCACTTTGAAGCCCACACACAAACTTGTCCCTTAAAGTATCTGCTAGTCCTGCTCCAAACTGGTTTCGATAGCTTGCGCAGTTCCGTTAAATACTCAGCATTACTTTCATCTTTATGCTGGTTCCTTTTGTGAAACTTAAATCTTTCTGCTATCAGCAGTGGTGTGGGGTTTAAGTGGTCCTGTAGGATTGACACTATGTTTTCAAAATCCTTTTCTACTGGCTTCTTTGGGGTTACTAGGTTTTGTAGTAAGCCATACATTTTTGCACCCATTGAATACAACAATACCAGCGCTTTCTTGTCATCTGGCACTTCATTCGCCTTGCACTATACTTCTATGCGTTCGACATATGTCGTCCAATCTTCGACTTCATTGTCGAACGCTGTGATACTGCCACTCTTCGGCATTTTTGGGTGTGGTTAGACTGGCTTAAAATGGCGTCTCCCGCGCTTTCCTTTCTTCCCCGCTGCGGCTTAAAATGGCGTCTCCCATGCTTCCTTTCTTCCCCGCTGACGCTGCTCGGCCCTTGAACACCGGCTGCGCTCTGCGCGTTTTCCTGCGCGCCTCTCTCCCCCGTTGACGCTGCTCGGCCCTTGAACACCGGATGCGCTGTGCTCTCTCTCGCCTCTCTCCCCCGTTGATGCTGCTCGGTCCTGAACACCTGTTCGCTCTACCCTCTCTCTCTCTCCCCCGTCGACGCTGCTCGGCCTTTTTCTGTGCCGTCGGTCGGCTCTAGCCGCTGCTGTCCGGGAAGGGTCTGCGCAGTACCTGTTGCCAGCCCGTTTTGCTGGACCACCGTGACTGGAAAGCCAAGCCTGGCTCTCGACAGCCTCCCCTGCGATGCTCAAATCTCCGCTGGATGACTGGGGGGTTTCCCGTGGTCGACGCCCGTGCTTCTGGACTCGGTCTTCTTACATAAGAACATAAGAACATAAGAAATAGGAGCAGGAGTAGGCCAATCGGCCCCTCGAGCCTGCTCCACCATTCAATAAGATCATGGCTGATCTGATCCTAACCTCAAATCTTCTATCACTCTGCATCCACCCGAACCCATGTGCTCTCCCGGGAGAGGCGAAAAACCAGATAAAGACCCAATGGCCAATTTGGGAGAAAAAATCTGGGAAATTCCTCTCCGACCCATCTAGGCGATCGAAATTCTTCCAGGAGATCACTCTGTCCCTATATTTTCTACAGTACTTACCTTCTGTAAAGGCGATCTTCACCCCAGCCAGGAACAGGAATAAAACCATCTCCTGAAATCTAACACAGAATTAGAACACAGTAGGAGCAGAACCAGGCTACACGGCCCCTGGGCCCACTCCACTACCCACAGGGCCATGACCATTCCGAACCTAGACTCATGTCCAATTTCCTGCCCGCTCCCCGTAACCCTTAATTCCCTTTACTTCTAGGAAACTATCTATTTCTGTTTTAAATTTATTTAATGATGTAGCTTCCACAGCTTTCTGGGGCACCAAATTCCACAAACCTAGCACCCTCTGAGTGAAGAAGTTTCTCCTCATCTCAGTTTTGAAAGAGCAGCCCCTTATTTTAAGATTATGCCCCCTAGTTCTAGTTTCACCCATCATTGGGAACATCCTCACCGCATCCACCCGATCAAGCCCCTTCACAATCTTATATGTTTCAATAAGATCGCCTCTCATTCTTCTGAACTCCAATGAGTAGCGTCCCAATCTACTCAACCTCTCCTCATATGACCACCCCCTCATCCCCGGGATTAACCGAGTGAACCTTCTTTGTACTGACTCGAGAGCAAGTATGTCTTTTCTTAAGTATGGACACCAAAACTGTATGCAGTATTCCAGGTGCGGTCTCACCAATACCTTGTACAACTGCAGCAATACCTCCCTGTTTTTATATTCCATCCCCCTAGCAATAAAAGCCAACATTCCATTGGCCTTCTTGATCACTTGCTGCACCTGCATACTAACGTTTTGAGTTTCGTGCACCAGGACCCCCAGATCCCTTTGTACTACAGTACTTTCCAGTTTCTTGCCATTAAGATAATAACTTGCTCTATGATTTTTCCTGCCAAAGTGCATAACCTCACACTTTCCAGTATTGTATTCCATCTGCCAAATCTCTGCCCACTTACTTAGCCTGTCTATGTCCCTTTGCAGGTTTTTTATGCCCTCCTCACTCACTACTTTCCGTCCCATCTTTGTATCATCTGCAAACTTTGATATGTTATACTCGGTCCCCTCCTCCAAATCGTTAATATAGATTGTAAAGAGTTGGGGACCCAGCACTTACCCCTGCGGAACACCACTAGTTACTGGTTGCCAATCTGAGAATGAACCATTTATCCCAACTCTCTGCTTTCTGTTAGAGAGCCAATCCTCCACCCATGTCAGAATATCACCCCCAATCCCGTGATTTTTTATCTTGAGCAATAATCTTTTGTGTGGCACCTTGTCAAATACCTTTTGGAAGTCTAAATACACTACGTCCACTGGTTCCCCTTTATCCACCCTGTATGTTACTTCCTCAAAAAACTCCAGCAAATTTGTCAAACATGACTTCCCCTTCATGAAACCATGCTGAGTTTGTCCAATTAAATTATGTTTATCCAAATGTCCCGTTACTGTCTCCTTAATAATGGACTCTAACATTTTACCAACCACAGATGTTCGGCTAACAGGTCTATAGTTTCCAGCCTTCTGCCTACTACCCTTTTTAAATAAGGGTGTTACATTAGCAGTTTTCCAATCTGCCGGGACCTTTGCTGAGTCCAGTGAGTTTTGGAAAATTATTACCAATGCATCCACAATCCCTACCGCTACTCCCCTCAAGACCCTAGGATGCAAGCCTTCAGGTCCAGGGGATTTATCCGCCTTGAGTCCCATTATTTTACCAAGTACCACTTCCTTAGTGGTTTTAATCGTATTTAGTTCCTCCCCCACTAGAGCCCCCTGTTTGTCCAGTGTTGGGATATTCTTAGTGTCCTCTACTGTAAAGACTGATACAAAATAATTGTTCAGTGTTTTTGCCATCTCCATGTTTCCCACCATTAATTTCCCGGTCTCATCCTCTAAGGGACCAACATTTACTTTAGCCACCCTTTTTCTTTTTATATAACTATAGAAACTTTTACTGTCTGTTTTTATATTTTTTGCTAATTTACTTTCATAATCTATCTTCCCTTTCTTAATCAATCTTTTAGTTATTTTTTGCTGTCTTTTAAAGACTTCCCAATCTTCCATCCTCCCACTAGATTTGGCTACCTTATATGCCCTTGTTTTTAGTCGGATACTATCCTTAATTACTTTACTTAGCCACGGATGGCTATCTTTTCTTTTACACCCTTTTTTCATCAGTGGAATATATATTTTTTGGAAGTTGTAAAATAACTCCTTAAATGTACACCACTGATTATGTACCGTCTTACCCTTTAATCTATTTTCCCAGTCCACTCTAATCAATTCTGCTCTCATACCTTCATAGTCTCCTTTATTCAAGCTCAGCACGCTTGTTTGAGATCCAACCTTCTCACCCTCTAATTGAATATGGAACTCAACCATGTTATGGTCACTCATTCCAAGGGGATCCTTTACTAGGACATTTTTAATTAATCCTGTCTCATTACACAGGACCAAATCTAAGGTTGCTTGCCCCCTGGTCGGTTCAGTTACATACTGCTCAAGAAACCCATCCCTAATACACTCAATGAACTCATCCTCAAGGCTGCTCTGCCCAATTTGATTTGTCCAGTTAATATGATAATTAAAATCCCCTATAATTATAGCTGCTCCCTTATTACAAGCCTCAACTATTTCCTGATTAATACTCCGTCCAACAGAGTTGCAACTGTTTGGAGGCCTATAGACTACACCCACTAGTGTTTTTTTCCCCTTATTATTCCTTATCTCCACCCAAACTGTTTCACTATCCTGCTCCTTTGACCCAATATCATTTCTCTGTATTATAATGATTCCTTCCTTTATTAACATAGTCACCCCACCTCCTCTCCCTTCCTGCCTGTCCTTCCTGATTGTTAAATAACCTGGTATGTTTAATTCCCAGTCATGGTCACCCTGCAGCCATGTTTCTGTAATGGCCACAAGATCATACCCATATGTCGTTATTTGTGCCGTTAACTCATTCATTTTGTTATGAATGCTACGTGCATTCAGATAAAGAACTTTCAAATATGTTTTGTAACACTTAGTTCCTGTTTTTTCCCTTTTTAGTACTTTACTTTTTACTCCATACCTTCTGTCCCTTCCTGGCACATTCTGTTTTTTAATTCCTCCACTGCTACCTAAGTCTATGACCTTCTCTTTTGTCATTTCTATTATTTGCTCTCTAGAAACCTCCCCCCCACTAATTAGTTTAAAGCCCTCTCTACAGCCCTAGTTATATGATTCACCAGGACTCTAGTCCTAGCACTGGCCAAGTGGAGTCCGTCCCAACGGAACAGCTCCCTCCTGTCCCAGTATTGGTGCCAGTGTCCCAAGAAGCAAAATCCATTTCTCCCACACCAGTCTTTGAGCCACCCATTTAACTCTTTAATTTTATTTATCCTAGCCATATTCGCTCATGGCTCAGGTAATAACCCAGAGATTATTACCCTTGAGGTTCTGTTTTTTAATTTGACCCCTAGCTGCTCATACTCCTTTAACAGAACCGTCTTCCTTGTCCTATCTACGTCGTTTGTACCAACATGGACCACGACAACTGGATCCTCCCCCTCCCACTCCAAGTTTCTTTCCAGCCCAGAAGAGATGTCCTTAACCCTGGCACCGGGCAGGCAACACAGCCTTCGGGACTCCCGCTCTTGACTGCAGAGAACCCTATCTATCCCCCTAATGATACTATCCCCTACCACTACAACATTTCTTTTTACTCCCTCCACTTGAATGGCCCCCTGTACCACGGTGCTGTGGCCAAGTTGCTCATCCTCCCTGCAGTCCCCGCTCCCGCCCTCACAGGGAGTAAGAACCTTGATCCTGCTGGACAAGAACAAGGGCTGCGTCTCCTTCAACACTACATCCTGGATCCCTGTACCTTCCTCACTCGTAGTCACACCGTCCTGTCCCTGACCACGAACTACATCTGCAGTAATTAACTTCATAGGTGTGACCATCTCCTGAAACATAGAGTCCAGGAACTTCTCCCCCTCCCTGATGTGTCGCAGTGTCTGAAGCTCAGTCTCAAGCTCCATAACATGGAACTTGAGTTCCTCTAGCAGCAAACACTTGTCGCAGATGTAATCACCGTGAGCCTCAATGGGGACCACCAGCTCCCACATCTCGCAACAGTAACACATCACCTGCTCCATTCTATATAATTAATTAAATTTCTTATTATTAGTTATGAAGACCCTGCCCGGATATAGATGATAATGTCACACCACTATTCAAAGGACTTACCAACTTAAAGGTATAAAAGAGAAGAGAAGGAAGAAAACCAACCAACCAGCTGATCACCAACCTCCTCCTTGAATACTGTCTGTGGGGCCTGTTTGGTTGACTCGTCTCGCTGCTCCACCTCCGCAGTGCTGTCTAAGCCTGGGAGTGGGGAACAAAACAGAGCAAAAAACACACCCTCACCTCCCACTTATCCGAACTCTCCCACTTAGCAAAACTCCAGCACCAGTCAATGCACAAAGCACTCCGTGCACTGCACTAGCCCCTCCCCTTTTATACCTGGATTCTACTTCCGGTTTAAACTGCCCAAGAGTTTAAAAAACCCTTAAAAAATTAAACTTACTTCAAATAATTGACTTCTTAACACACTAAAATTCACAAAATACACTTAAATGATTTTTCTCCCACTTAGCAAAACTCCAGCACCACTCAATGCACAAAGCACTGTTCTTCAGGAGCGAATCCCTGGGAGGTGATGCAGAGTTGCAGGTAGGTTTGAATCTGCTCGTCGCCAATGTTAGATCCGTGTATCTTGATGTTGTGTCCTTCAATAATTAGACAAGAGACTGCAGGGAACGATCAACAGGTATTTACTGAATGAGGGTTACTCTAGAACTAACTGTACAGATCCCTAGTCAGGGTTTATATACAGGTGTGGTCACTGCCGGTACTACAGTATACAGGAGCTGTAAAAAGTAGTTCTCTCCCTTAAAGGTACATACATTACAGGGACCACTGAGTGGGTGGGAAGATTTTTGGGGCATTCATGCTCCTCCTAGCCACAAAAATCTGTTGCATCACTTTTTTTGTTGTCGCTTTCAGAGCGGCAACCAGCAGCGGTTCCTTTAAATTAGGCTGCTCTACCTCCAGTACTACGGTGCGTGTTCCACCCACTGTCACTTGAAAATTGTGTTGGGGTCCTACAAATGGCATATGACCCCAATTTAATTATTATATTAAGCCTGTATTGGGTGGGAGCGCTGGCTGCCCATTTCGAGGCCTGCTTGAAAATTGAGCCAGGTGGTCCTCGGGCGGCTAGAGGGTTGTCGCTCTTTTTAACAAAATCTTCACCTGCCCCATTTTTCAGTGTGAAAGGCAGGCAATCAGGCGAAAGTCACCCCTATTGTTCTTAACACATGATAGATGATATTTAAACCAATCGTGACTTTTTGGACCATAGATACTTGGCAGCAGTTTGCCAATGTGATATTTTAATGTGTTACTGATACTTTCCCACAATGGTTGCAAGGCTTTAGATAGATTGAATTAAATTGCCATAGTGCTGTTAAGGGATGGGAAGGAAGACTTAACCACAAAACCTCATCACTATCATTTTCCAAATTAAGTCATCTTTTATAAAGCAAGCCACTCCAATTCTTTGTATTCAGCATATCTCTACTTTTCTAAGATACAGTTCTGAAGATGCAGGATGCCATCTGGGATACTATTATTACACCTAGTTTCAGTTACCATTGTAAATCAATCTCTTTTGCCTTGAGAATTAATTACTTGTAACACATCTATTTTCAATACTAAAGACCTTGGGCTAGATTTTCAGTTGCTTGCGCCAGCAGTTAGCGCCTTAAGAGAAGTGATTTTCGGGCGCTATGCGTGTAGCGCCCGGGCGCAGCGCAGTTTGCGCCCCGCCCCAAATTAAGTTGCCCGTTAGCGCCGGCGCAAAGTTTAGCGGCCGCCCGGATGCGCGCGCAGGAAATGACGTCACATCCTCGTGCAACGCCCTTTGGCCGCCCCGAATCCAAACTTCAGTCGGACCGCCCCATTGTGCGGCTGGTGTCCAGAGCGTTTGTAAAATGGAACGCTACACACCCTGGGGAGCGCAAATTAAAGGGCACTCCTCCTGCACTATACAAGGCAGTCTGCATGTGTTGTGTGGAAGGATCCAGGGTGTTGTTGTGAACGGTGTATTTATGTTTCCGGCCTCCTCCTCCTCCTCCTCCTCCTCCTCCTCCTCCCTTCCCCTTTAAGAGCTCACTGGCACCAGAGTGTCTGCCGTGCACTGCGCCCGAGCTCGGGCGCTGCGCTCTGCACCGCCGGCTTAGCGCCTAAAGATAGTAGTGGAACGCCTCTTTTAGCGCTCCACCAACCTCTTAGGGCGAAGCCACTGAATTTCCGGCAACGGGGCGCTACTTTGGGGCGGGCGCTAACTTCGGGCGGGCGCTAAGGTTAGCGCCCCAAAACTGTCTATACTGAAAATCTAGCCCCTTGCATTTGAACTGAAGATGGATGGGGAATTTCAGTTTTCCAAACTCAAATTTTCTTTACATGTGGTGTGTTACTTTCTGCTCATTTATTAAGTTGTCATTTTATCTAATTTAACTGCTCAACTGTTCCCTTCAATTCCTAAATCAACAGAATTGGGGTTTTGGATGGGTCATCTGTAATCTGACACTAAGGGGTAGAAATTAGATCTTGTTGTTCCCATTTTATGTACATAAAATGAGCTCAATGAGGCCCAATTTCAGGGATCATTATCCTGCACTACAAGGACAGCTGAAAAATATCCGACCCAAAATTGGGTCAGAACATTTTTCCGGCATTTCTGCAGGCTGTCTAAAACAAACATTGCATTCCTTACATAAGTAATGAGGGGCCGAATACCTGTTTTTGGTCCCCTCACAGAAATTGTTGTGCGATGAGCGGGGCAGACATCAGGCCTGCCCCGTTCAGCGGCAGCCAATAAATAAAAGTACTTTTTTTAACTCCTGAAACCCATTTCTGGCCACGATTGCTGTCCTCTCCCCCTGGCACCTACCTGAGACTGCTGCCGGTGAGGCAAGTAGACTGAAATTCATTGATGCAAAAAGGCAAGCTGCATGTGGATGCACAACAGGTGATGGCAGCTCACCCAGATTATTTAGATGGGGCCCCGAGGCTCAATTTTGGACCAACCATGGGCCTCCCAGGTCAGGGGAGTGTTGCTGCTGTATCGCCACTGAATTTCCACCCCTAACAATACTTCCTACTTTGCTCACAAGTCTCTGTTTTTGTCATTCTGTCTGCTGCTCTTTCCATCCATTTTTTTTGTACCCCATACAATAAGCGAAACATTACTCTGCAACAATTTGGCAAGGATTTAAGGAATGTTACTTTTATTGCTTGAGTAGAATTGATCAGAAAATTCCACATGAGTTGATAGGGTACTTTTAGCAATGGCGTTTTTATATAAAAAGACTCGCTAGAGTTTGAGGGGGAAAAATTCGGTACCTTAGCACCTCCCGTTAGCGCCAGCAGATGGGACTGACGGGGCACGAAACATTATTGCTGGGGTGAGGCGTATTCAACGTGAAATTCAACATCTGTGAAATTGATTGTTGCCACCTACCTTAGCGCCTGGAGTAAACAGAGACAGGGAGAGCTGGCATGAAGCACCAGGAAGCCAGCTCCAGGGATGTTATGTAAAGGGATCATCAGTAATGAGTCGCAGCTGTAGGTTAGTGGAGTTTCAGTGCTTTCTTGTCAGTTTCACAGTGCAACCATCTCATTCTGTAATTTCAACATTATTTAGTATCAGGAGTGTTGTGGCAACTAAAAAGTAGCTACATTTATTCTTAAAAAAATGAAACTGCTACACTTGATTACATTAATGGACGCTGTACTGGCAGTCGACCGCGCCCTCCAGGATCTACAGTGGAGGGAGTGAAGGTAGCGAGAAAGACTGGAACATGTGGCCAGAGGGAGGAGGAGGGCCATCAGGGCTCTCAACAGAAGACCTTACTCTCCGAGGGTATTTCAAGAGCACTTCTCCTACCTCCAATTAAGCGAAGAGCAGTATATTAGAAGGCTCTGGTTCACCAAAGAGGTGGTCACAGAACTCAGCCACCTCCTGCAACCAGACCTCCAGCCTCAGATCAGGGCGACAACAGCTCTCTCAGTGGCAGTCAAGGTCACCATCACCCTCAATTTCTTTGCCGGTGGATCCTTCCAGTCTGCAACAGGAGATATAGCTAACATCTCACAGTTCGCTGCATCACAGTGGCTCTCTACAGTTGGAGAAGGAACTACATTTCCTTCCAGAGAGAAGCAGGACGAGCGGCATGTGACTTTGCCAGGATAGCAGGCTTCCCCATGGTGCAGGGCGCCATTGACTGCACACAAGTGGCTTTACGGGCACTGCATAACAATCCTGAGATCTTCCGTAACCGCAAAGGCTACCACTCACTTAATGTGCAGTTGGTGTGTGACCACAGATAGCAAATCCTCAATGTCAATGCCCACTATCCTGGCAGCAGCCATGATGCCTTCATCCTACGCCAGCACTTTTCCAGCCACCATGTCAAGCTTGTGGCTGTCTGGCCAGAGACAAGGGCTATCTGCTCTCTGCCTGGCTTATGACTCCCCTCTGCAACCCCAACACTCCTGCACAACACTAATATAATGAGAGCCATGCTGCAACCAGGAACATCATCAAGCAGACCATCAGCCTGCTGAAGTAATGGTTCCGCTGCCATGACCACTCGGGAGGAGCCCTCCAGTACTTGGCTGAGCGGGTGTCCCATTTCGTGGTGGTCTGCTGCAAGCTGCACAATTTGGCCATTATGAGGGTCCAGCCCTTGCCACCAGGGACTGCGGGACCACCTCAGGAGGAGGAAAAGGGAGAGGAGGAGGAGGAAGACAAGGAGGACAAGGAGGAGGAACAGGAGTGAGGGAGGAGGCAGCCACTCAATCAGCCTTCCAGAAGGGCGGTCCATGAGCACCTCATCAGACTGCGGTTCCAATGAATTAACCCCCAGATCCCCATTGCTCACCACATCCCCATCATTTCATCCCTGTCACAGGACATATCACACAAAGCTGAAATGAGACACACCACAAAAAAATCCAAACTGAATTAATACATTTATCAAAAATCAGTAAACACATATTTACAGCAAAAATATTAACTATTCACCCCTTGTGCGATCCCTTAGTGCCTGTCGTTACTGTGCCTTTGCCTACTCTAGTGCTCCTACGGAGTGTTGGCCCAGTGGCTGCAGCAGGGCTGGTGGAAGGCTGCTGAGTGTCCGTGCGGGAGATTTCAGATGGCCATGCAGGACGTCCTTGACCAGCTCTGGGCCTGGAAGGCCCGGCTGTATACTGTAGCAGTCTGGGCTGGCTGGATGACAGGCAGCGACAAGGGCAATGGCAGAATGCCTGCGGTGGGAGTAGGAATGCTGTCATCTGGAGAGAGGGCAGCAGGTTCCTGTTCCACTGACCCACTGCCACTTCCCCGGGGCAGCACCTCAGAATCCCTAGTAATCTGTTGGAGAAAAGATTGCTGGCCTGCTGTGACACCATGAAAGCCCCGGTCAATGGTGGTAGACCCAGCCATGATGGCAGCAGTCAGAGCTTGCGTAGCATCAAGCTGAGACTGCATGAGAGCTGTCTGAGATTGGATGCCACCAAGCATAGACTGCATTACAGCACTAAGACGTTGCGTCGCTTCCGTCTGTGCTGCAATGGGAGCTGCCAGATCGCCCATCACACGTGACATCATGTCTGCATCTCCACGGTCTCTCTGGGAGTCTACCATCCTTTGCAGACTGGAAATAATGGGCTCCATGGTGTGCGCAGAGCCTTGTGCAATGTTGGAGGCGGACTCCCCCACGCTCCTTACCATTGCCGAGAAGCTCTCGGGCACTCTTGCCATTGCACCTATCACCTTCGTGTGCATGCCCATCACCCTTCTTCTAAATGCCTCCCCATCGAGGTCCTTATCTGATTCCTGTGCAGCAGAACTCATGTGCGAACTCACCCTCCGGGGAGCTGGCCCCCGAGCTATTCTTTCCCCCTGGCCTTGCTGCAGCACACTCATCCCCGGTGCCTCACACTGTGCAGATCCCGCTACAATACTAGCCTCTAAAGAACGCGTAGTGCCAGTATCTGAGCTGGTGCCTGCAGGTGAGACATTCAGTGACGCGTTGGGTTCCTCCTCCTCTTCTCCCACCTCGCTCTCTACGGTGCCCTCAGGAACAGGTTGCTCAGGTGCTTGCTCATTATCTGAAAGCATAAACGCACAAGAGTCGGGTTAAGGTGAGGGGAGATGGCAGGAAGGGAGAAAGGCATGCATACAGCATGATTAGCTGGAAAGTGTGAAACACTTTTGGGTTGAGGGGGAAGTGGGATGTGAGAAGAAGGAGTAGGGATGAACAAACCGTTGTTGGCCCAAGGGGGTCAACGTCGCTGGTGGCCATGGCACTCACCACCTGGCGCCCAATAATCTGCAGCACTCTATTTTCCAGCGCAGACAGTGGTTGGGTGTCGACTTGTCCCCTGCCTGTGCGCTCCTGTTCCTTCCTGTTGTGAGCCACCTTGGCCTGCAAGAGAAAGGAAAGTGTGTGAGTGAGTGTGGAGCAATGTGTTTGGGTGATGAGCCTGCCATTGTTGAATAGCTGTCATTGTGTGCAAGATGTGCGATGTGGGTGTGAATGTTGGTAGGTAGAGATTGTCAGTGGGTGAGTGCTGGGTGTGTGGTGCTTTGGGCAATGTGTGAAGACTATTGTTCCGATGGTGGTACATATCATTTGTTGAAGCAGTCATTCACCCTGACCACCCGAGGGTTAAATATCTTCCTGCACTGTGTGTGGGTCCTGGGAACCACAGTGCTGCCCGAGACGTCCTGGGCAAACTCCCTCCACATGGTGCAGAAGACTTGCGGCGAGGGCCTCCTGCCACTTGTCGGGTACAGCACCGCCCTCCGTCTCTCCACAGCGAACACCAATGCCTCCAATGCTTGATCGCTGAGTCTGCGGGCTCTCTCCCTGGGGCGTGGATCTGCCATGAGTACAGTGGCTTCAGTCCTCTGGCTCCTTCTCCTTGACCTGCTGCTGCTTGCTGAGGCAGCTGCGCAGCTAGCAATGCTGAGAATTAGGTTCTGCAGCATCAATGAACCTCCCCTTTAAGAACTGAAAAAAGCCTGTGGCAATCATGACTTGCATTTAGACTGCATCTGATATTGGTCCACCCTTTGAGTGTACTCTTTTGATAGGGGTGGATAAGCAAATTATCTGTAACTTAATAAAACTTAACAAATTAAATTAAAATTTGGTTGTCCGGATTGATGATACACTCCAGTCCCCGCAGCGCCCACTGGTCGCGGAAGGCCTCAAGCGTGTCAGCAGACACTGCGTGCTCCATCTCCAGGGCCAGCCAGGCATGAACATGGCCACGGAAGAGAGACAGGCAATCGGGCAGAACGACCCCCTCGACAGCCCGCTGCCTGGACCAATTGATGGATTTTTTGGCCAGGCCCAGGAGCAGACCTACGAGGAGGTCCTCCGATCTGCCCGCGCCCCTCCGCACCGGGTGACCAAAGATCAGGGGTGTGGGACTGAAGTGCAGCCAGAAATCGAGGAGCAGCCCCTTCAAATAGTGAAAGAGGGGCTGCAACCTCTCACACTCCATATAAACGTGAAACACGGACTCCTCCAGGCCGCAGAAAAGGCAGGCGGCCTGGGAGTCCGTGAACCTATTTAAAACCATATTGCACGGGACTGCTCCATGCAACACCCTCCAGGCCAAGTCCCCAATAGAACAAGTGAGGACTCCCGCGTAGAGAGCACTGCATTGGGGACCTCCACCGGACGGCAAGGCGTGTTCGGATGGCAGGCGAAGATGGCAAAGTGGAGAGTGTGCAGGAGCAGCCCATACAGGAAACACCTCCGTGCGGGATGAAAATGCATGGAGGGTATTTCCTCGAGACGGCTCAAGTTGTGAGGCGCCGGTTCACGAGAGGGGTTTCGGGGCCGGGCGCCGATGAGGAATTCCGTCCAAACGGGGGTTAGTTCGGACGGGATCGCCCCATGTGCTTGAGCCTCCTCGATACACCTAGTGGAATCGGGGCCTAGTGCCACTTTCAGCGACTCGATGGCTTTGACTGCGAGCCGGACATTGGCCCAAGACAGGCGCCACGCCAGCTCCTCCGGCGCCATCCAGCACGCTCCTCCACCATCGAGCAGGTCCTCAACTCTAGTCACCTTGCCAGGCACAGCCCTGCGCTCCGCCAGCCGCCCGAACCCGCGGTCGTGGAGGTGCGGATTCCTGATGAGCGGCTCCCGAAGGACAGCCGCCACTCCTGACGGGGGAGAGCTCCGCCTGGAAGCGACGTCATTCCAAACCCATAGCAGTTCCTGCTAGAAGACAGGCAGCTCCTGCAGGCAGGCACGCATACCAGCCACTTTCACAAACAGTAGCTGCGTGTCGTAGTTGAGGCCGTGCAGCTGGCGGAAGAAATACGTCGCCAGCGCACACCAGCTCGGAGGATTCTCGACGCAGAGGTATCTCTGCAGCGTCTGAAGACGGAAAGTCGCAGCCTGGGTGCGAAGGCACACCAGCGCCTGACCGCCCTCCCTAAGCGGGAGACACAGAACCACGGCAGAGACCCAGTGCTTCCTTTTGTCCCAGAAGAAGTCGATGAGCTTCTTCTGCATCTTGGCGACAAACACAGGGGGATGGATCAAAGTGATCAACCGGTACCACAACATGGCGGCCACCAGCTGGTTTATGACCAACGCTCGACCCCTGTAGGACAACACTCGGAGCAGACCTGTCCAGCGTCCTAGGTGAGCAGTGACTTTGGCCTCCAGCTCTTGCCAGTCCGCCGGCCAGGCGTCCTCGGCAGGGCTAATGTAGACTCCCAAATAGAGGAGATGCGTGGTGCTCCAGGCGATGGGCCTGAACTCCTCCGGCAGGGAGTCCACCCGCCACTGACCCACCAGGAGTCCGGAACATTTCTCCCAGTTGATCTTGGCGGAGGATGCGTCCGAGTAAATCTGCTGGCATTCCCGCATCCTCCGCAAGTTGACGGGATCCGTGACCGCGAGGAGCACATCATCGGCATAAGCCGAGAGGAGCACCTCCACGCCCGGCCCTCGCAGAGCCAGTCCCGTCAACCTCTTCCACAAGAGGCGCAGGAAAGGCTCCACGCAAACGGCGTATAACTGACTGGGAATGGTGGACCAGGTCCCGGACCAGATGGATGTTGTCAAGAATGGGCCGGCCCAGGACCGTGTAGGACTGGTCGGGGTGGATCATGTGGGCCAGCACGGTGCCAAGGCGAGCAGACATGGCCCTGGCAAAAATGTTATAGTCCGTGCTGAGGAGGGAGACCGGGCGCCAGTTCTTAAGTAGGTGGAGATCGCCCCTCTTAGGCAGCAGGACAATGACCGCCCTGTGCCAAGAGAGGGGCATCTCCCCGGTCGCCAGACTTTCCCCCAGGACCCGCGCGTAGTCGCCCCCCAAGACGTCCCAGAATGCCCTGTGGAACTCCACGGTCAGCCCGTCCAGCCCCGGGGACTTTTCCCTGGAGAGCTGGCCGAGGGCGCCGGTCAGCTCCGCCAGGGTTAGCGGAGCATCCAATTTTTCGGCGCCCTCCGGTCCGACCTTCGGCAGATCCTCCCACAAAAGTCTGCGCGCATCCTCGCTGGATGGATCCGGAGAGAACAGAGCCCCATAATAAGCGCGGGCCTCTGCGCTGATTCCCTCCGTATCCGAGATCAGAGATCCGTCGTCGGCCAGCAGCCCCAAGAGCTGCTTACGGACCCCACGTCTTTTTTCCAGCGAGTAGAAGAAGGGGGAGCCGCAGTCCAGGTTCCGCAGGAACTGGATCCGCGACCTCACGTACGCGCCTCGGGGCCCAACGAGCTGCAGGTCCTTCAGCGCACCCTTCTTCTCTTCGTACACCTTCCGCAGGGCCGGGTCCTCGACGAATTGACCGAGACGGGACTCCAGGTTGAGCACCTCCTTCTCCAACCGCCCGACCTGGGCCTCCCGCCTCTTGGTCGACCCCTTCGCGTACTCCTGACAGAAGAGATGGACGTGAGCCTTGCCCACATCCCACCATAGCCTCAAGGTGGGGAAGCCCCCCCGCTTCCTTCTCCGGTCGGCCCAGAACTGACAAAACGAATCTCGGAACCGCGCGTCCTCCAGCAGCAGGTTGTTAAAATGCCAGTACGCAGACCTCCCCCGCGCGCACAGCAGAGCGAGCTCCGCCCACACCAGGTGGTGATCCGTGCATGGCACCAGCCGCATGGAAGCCGCCGGAATGCAGGACATGTACGCCCGGGAAATGTAAAGGCGGTCAATTCTGGACCTTCCTCCTCCAGACCTCACGCTAGTGAAGGTGCTGTAGTCAGGATGGAGATATCGCCAGACGTCCACCAAGTCGAAGGACCCGACCAGGTCCCTCAACTTCTCCATCGCCGCCGGGCTTTGCGGGGGACCCGAACGGTCCCTCGCCTCGAGGGTGCAGTTAAAATCCCCCCGAGGATGACGCACTCACCGACGTCGACGGAGCCCAGAAGAGCGGACACTTCTTCAAAGAAGCGCACTTGCTGTGCACTGGTCTGGGGGGCGTACACGTTCACTAGATGTAGCGGCACGCCCCACAGGTGAACAGTGACCTGGAGCAAGCGGCCCGGCACATGCTCCTTGACCCCCCAAGATCTCCGGCTGAAAATGTGAGGCCAGCAACATAGCCACCCCGCTGGAATTGTTGGAGAGGTGACTCATGCTGGCCCCTCCTTGCCACTCCAGGAGCCACGTGGCCTCATCTCCCGGAACAGTGTGGGTTTCTTGCAGGAAGCACACCACATAATTCCCGTCCCGAAGGACCGAGAAGTTATTGAATCTACGGCGTGCCTCCCTGCTGCCATTGATGTTGAGGCTGGCTATGGTTATCTTCATGTCAGAAGCATAGTGCAACCTTTACCTAAACCTAATGGGGGGAGGGAGCGCAGCCGCTAGACAGCCGCCACTCCCTCAGCAGCCCAGTGAGGAAGGTTTTGAGCTGACGCAGCTCGAGCGGGCTCATGCCCTTGTCCACGCCCATGATCTTTACGGCGACGCGGACGGACTCGATGAGCAGTGCCAGCTCCGACCACCTGTCGAGGGCCAGCCGGATCTTATTGTGACGACCCAGGCAGTGTTCATAAAATCCCGGAGTTCCGCGACGGGGATGAGGGGAGACTCGGTGAGGGGCACAAGGTCATCCACCGCCTCGCTGGCGATGGAGTCTAAATCATCCTCCGTGCCCATCACCGAGTCTCCGTCCTCCGCAAGAGGCACAGGAAAGGCTCCACGCAAACGGCGTATAACTGATCAGAAATGGGGCATCCCTGACGCACACCACTCCCGAAGCGAAGGGGCGCCGTCAAAGGCCCGCTAACTTTAATCATACACTCCACGGCGGCGTACAGAAGTCGGATCCGGGCGACAAAATGCTTCCCGAACCCAAATGCGCGCAGAGTCCCAAAGAGATACTCGCGATCCACCCTGTCGAACGCCTTCTCCTGATCCAGGGAAAGGAAGGCGACCGACAGACCAGCCCCCTGGGAATGGTGTGCCAGGTCCCGGACCAGATGGATGTTGTCATGGATGGTCTGGCCCAGGACCGTGTAGGACTGGTTGGGGTGGATCATGTGGGCCAGTACGGTGCCAAGGCGAGCAGACATGGCCCTGGCAAAAATGTTATAGTCCGCGCTGATGAGGGAGACTGGGCGCCAGTTCTTAAGTAGGCGGAGATCGCCCCTCTTAGGCAGCAGGACAATGACCGCCCTGCACCAAGAGAGGGGCATCTCCCCGGTCGCCAGACTTTCCCCCAGGATCCACGCGTAGTCGCCCCCCAAGATGTCCCTGGACGCCCTGTGGAACTCCACGGTCAGCCCGTCCAGCCTCGGAGACTTTCCCCTGGAGAGCTGGCCGAGGGCGCCGGTCAGCTCCGCCAGGCTTAGCGGGGCGTCCAATTTTTCGGCGCCCTCCGGGCCAACCTTCGGCAGGTCTTCCCGCAAAACTCTGCGCACATCCTCGCTGGACGGATCCGGAGAGAACAGAGCCCCGTAATAGGCGCGGGCCTCCGCGCTGATTCCCTCCGGATCCGAGACCAGAGATCCATCATCGGCCAGCAGCCCCAAGAGCTGCTTACGGATCCCCCGTCTTTTTTCCAGCGAGTAGAAGGGGGAGCCGTGGTCCAGGTCCCGCAGGAACTGGATCCGCGACCTCACGTACGCGCCTCGGGACCTGACGAGCTGCAGGTCCTTCAGCGCGCCCTTCTTCTCTTCGTACACCTTCCGCAGGGCCGGATCCTCGACGCCTTGACCAAGACGGGACTTCAGGTCGAGCACCTCCTTCTCCAACCGCCCGAACCGGGCCTCCCGCCTCTTGGTCAACCCCTTCGCATACTCCTGACAGAAGAGATGGACGTGAGCCTTGCCCACGTCCCACCATAGCCTCAAGGAGGGGAAGCCCCCCTGCTTCCTTCTCCAGTCGGCCCAGAACCGACTAAACAAATCCCGGAACCGCACGTCCCCCAGCAGCAGGTTGTTAAAATGCCAGTACGCGGACCCCCCCCCGCGTGCGCAGCAGTGCGAGCTCCGCCCACACCAGGTGGTGGTCCATGCACGGCACCAGCCACACGGAAGCCGCCGGAACGCAGGAGACATACGCCCGGGAAATGTAAAGGCGGTCGTTTCTGGACCTTCCTCCTCCAGACCTCACGCTAGTGAAGGCGCTGGAGTCGGGATGGAGATTTCGCCAGACGTCCACCAAGTCGAAGGACCCGACCAGGTCCCTCAACTTCTCCATCACCGCCGAGCTTCGTGGGTGACCGGAACGGTCCCTCGCCTTGAGGGTGCAGTTAAAATCCCCCCCGAGGATGACGCACTCGCCGACGTCGACAGAGCCCAGAAGAGCGGACACTTCTTCAAAGAAGCGCACTTGCTGCGCACCGGTCTGGGGGGCGTACACGTACACTAGATGGAGCGGCACGCCCCCCGCAGGCGAACAGTGACCTGGAGCAAGCGGCCCGGCACATGCTCCTTGACCCCCAAGATCTCCGGCTGAAATTGTGGGGCCAGCAAGATAGCCACCCCGCTGGAATTGTTGGAGAGGTGACTTATACTGACCCCTCCTTGCCACTCGAGGAGCCACGTAGCCTCATCTCCCAGAACGGTGTGGGTTTCTTGCAGGAAGCACACCGCATATTTCCCGTCCCGAAGGACCAAGAAGTTATTGAATCTACGGCGTGCCTCCCCGCTGCCATTGATGTTGAGGCTGGCTATGGTTATCTTCATGTCAGAAGCATAGTGCAACCTCTACCTACACCTAACGGGGGGAGAGAGTGCAGTCGCTAGACAGCTGCCACTCCCTCAGCAGCCCAGTGAGGAACTTTTTGAGCCGACGCAGCTCGAGCGGGCTCACGCCCTTGTCCGCGCCCATGATCTTTACAGCGGCGCGGACGGACCCAATGAGCGGAGCCAGCTCCGACCACCTGTCGAGTGCCAGCCGGATCTTATTGTGACGACCCAGGCACGTGGCCATAAAATCCCGGCGTTCCGCCACAGGGATGAGGGGAGACTCGGCGACGGGCATGAGGTCATCCACTGCCTCACTGGCGATGGAGTCTAAATCATCCTCCGTGCCCATCACCGAGTCCCCGTCCTCCTCCAGGGGGTCGTCACCAGCCGCCAACCCGTCCGTTGCGCATGGCGCAGCGAACGGCTCGGCCGCACCAGCCGGCCCTGCCTCTGCCCGGATCCCACCCCCAGGATCGGCAGCAGAGTCCTCCTCCCTGGGCTCCACCAGGGGTACCGGACCAGAAGGCGGCGGTGGTTCGGGGTCCCCCTCCACCTCAGACGCCGGAACGTCCGTACAATCTGGGGAGAAAACAATTCCCAGCTCCTCCAGCACGTCTGGCGTCGACGCCAGAGATGGAGCCAGGGGGCCTTCCTCCTCCCCGCCACCAGCCACCGACCCAGCGGATTGGGTATCCTGAATTAAAACTTCGACCAGGTTGAGCAGTCCCTGGGAAATGTCTGGGTCGCATTGGGTGAGCTCAGCTTCTTCAAGCTCACCCGCCCCAGTTCCCAGGACGCCCGACCCGGCGAGGAGTAATGGTTCTGGTATAATGGTATTCTCCACGGGTTGTTCCGCGACCTCCCCCATGGGCAGGGTCTCTTTCGCATCCCCGGGAGGCATGTGCCGGACAGACACATCTGTCTCACCCTCCCGAGGGACAGGCGACCCCTGCTGATCACTCGTGATGGTGATGGCGGGGGGGGGCAGCGCAGTACCCTTGGCGTGCGACGACTCCCCCTGTTCGGAGGGACCTTCCTCCTCTCGGTCCTCCTCCTCTTCCAGGAGGTCACGCCTTCTTTTCAGTACGGAGGGACACAGAGCGAGGGAGACCTCCATGTCTGCCGATGCCTCCTCCTCTGCTCCCTCCGGCGGAGCAGGTTTCTTGGGCCCCTCAGGCCCGAGCCCGGCCACAGGAATTAATTTTTCTGCAATGGCAGTTGCGGCCACAGGCTCGGGCACGAGGCTCCTCCCACTCTCATACATATCCACTAACTCCGCGAGGTGCGCGGGTGTAAGGGGCGCAACGTCCAAAGGTTGACTGTCCTCCACGAGGGGACCCGCCTTAAGGTGTTTAGTTTTGCGTTGCGCCTTCCTTCCGACCGGACGCTCTCTCTCCCCCCTGCCGGAGGCCTTGATGGAATTTGTTATGTATTGTGTGTTCTCCTCCCACCTGTGGTGGCGCCGTCACAGCAGATAAGTGGTTGGGTGTTCTCTTGGTTAAGTTTAGCTGTCTTTGTTCGGAACTCTCCAGAACTTTCCTTTCCTTCCTGAATAAAGCACTTCATGTTTGAATCTCTGGGTTCTGAGTTCTAATTGTGCCTAGGTAGAAAGGTACCGACACAACAAAGTGGCGACGAGGATCAGATGAATCTGTGTTGTGGGAACTTTCTTGTTTTCGACTACAAAACACTCGGAACACAGATTGCAGCATCACATTAACGTTACGGGTGCAGTGAGTAAACAGAAATTTTAATTTGACACATGAGATGGCTACTATATTAGGAAACATCGGTGATTTTGATGAAAATGTGGAGCAATGGAGCGCTTATATGGAATGTTTTGACTATTTTGTATTGGCGAATGCGGTGGCAAACGAAAAGGTCGTGCCTACCTTTTTGAGTGTAATGGGGCCGAAGACATTCAATTTACTTCGCAGCCTTGTGCAGCCAGATAAGCCAGGAACTAAAACATATAAGCAACTAGTGGAAATTCTTGGAGCACATTTTTCACCAAAACCTCTGGTTATTGCTGAGAGATTTAGATTTCACAAACGGAATCAAGAGGAGGGGGAATCAGTGATGATGTTTATTGCTGCTTTTAAAAGGTTGTCAGAACACTGCGAGTTCAAGGAGGTGCTGAATGACACCATTAGAGACAGACTTGTGTGTGGTCTGCAAAGTGCAGCCACACAGAAGCGCCGTCTTACTGAGGACACCCTTACTCTTGAAAAGGCCATTGAAGTTATTTTCTCCATGGAGATGGCGGAAAAGGAGGCTCACCAGTTGAGTTCAACAGGGAGAGTTCACAAGGTGTCGTCTGAGCCTAAAGGTGCGCTGAATGACACATGTTACCGTTGTGGGAAAATGGGCCATCACGCTAATGACTGCTGGTGTACGGAGCTGGAATGCCGAAATTGTGGCAAAAAGGGTCACATTGAACGCACCTGTAGAGGTAAAAAAAGAACAGACAGAGCTGGGAAGCATGAAAGCAAAATGTCTGTATTTGGACAAGAGAGGAAAAAGAGTGTTCATTCAGTGCAGTATGATAGAACAAGCAAAACAGAGGGAAGCGACACCTCTGAGGAGGAAGAGGTGCACATACTGACGGTTGCAGGTGGTTCAAATGGCTACTGGGTGTCACCACTGGTGGAGGGACAATCAGTGCGGATGGAGGTGGACACAGGCGCGGCTGTGTCCCTTGTTTCAGACACTGTCTACAACAAAATGCGAAAGCATCTTACCCTTCAGCCAACAAACATTGTGCTAAAGACGTATACCGGTGATCCTGTGGCCATGAGAGGTGCCATTGAGGTGACAGTTAAATTGAACGGACAGACTGCGAAACTGCCACTATATGTGGTAAAGGGAAATTACCCATCGCTACTGGGACGTGCGTGGCTAGAGAAAATCACGCTGGACTGGCCTGCAGTCCGCAAGATGTCAAAAGGGGAGTCAGGTCTGACTGCAGTGTTAAACAAACATGCAGAACTCTTCAATGGGGAACTTGGGAGCATGAAAAAGATCAGCGTGAGACTGGACATTAAACCTGACAGCAAGCCGAAGTTTCACAAAGCCCGACCTGTACCCTATGCAATTAGGCCAAAAGTTGAGGCTAACTTGAAGGCCTTAGTCGAGAATGGAGTCCTGGAGCCTGTGAGTGTGAGCAAATGGGCCACACCCATTGTTCCTGTCCTGAAAAAGGATGGATCTGTTCGAATCTGCAGGGATTTTAAAGTGACTATTAACCCGGTGCTGTCTGCAGAACAGTACCCTCTTCCCCTCATTGATGATCTTTTTACGGGCCTGGCCGGAGGGCAAAAGTTCAGCAAAATAGACTTATGCCAGGCTTATCTACAAATGCATGTCGATGACAAATCAAAGGAGCTGCTGACAATTGTGACACACAAGGGGCAATACAGTTACTGCCACCTTCCGTTTGGAATTATGTCGGCCCCTGCTCTATTCCAAAGGGCAATGGATCAGATTTTGAGTGGACTGCCAGGAGTCCAGTGCTACCTGGATGACAACCTTGTCACTGGGACAAATGAGGAGGATCATCTTCTGAACTTGAATGCGACACTACAACGAGTGAAAGAGTACGGACTCAGAGTTCGTAAAGACAAATGTGAATTCTTTCAGTCTTCAGTTGAGTACCTGGGGCATGTGATTGACGCTACTGGCCTGCATAAGGCGCCGTCAAAGGTCAAGGCGATCGTGGAGGCCCCAGCACCCCAGAATGTGAGCCAGTTACGTTCATTTCTGGGGCTACTTAACTACTATGGGAAGTTTATTCCAGACTTAGCAACATTGCTGAAGCCGTTACATCAGTTGCTATGTCAAGGCAAAACATGGAAATGGACTGAACTGTGCAACGAAGCTTTCGCCCAAGCAAAGAAAGCATTGCTGAAGTCGGAGGTCCTGACACACTTCGACCCAAAGCTACACGTGCAGCTAGCATGTGATGCGTCACCATATGGTGTGGGAGCAGTCATATCCCACATCATGCCTTCTGGTGAAGAGAAACCTATCGCCTTCGCATCACGCACCTTGAACAAGGCCGAGAGTAGCTATGCACAGATTGAGCGCGAGGCCTTGGTAATCGTTTTTGGAATTCGAAAATTTCATCAGTACCTGTTTGGGAGAAGGTTCACACTCCTGATGGACCACCGTCCATTGACTTCAATCTTCGGGCCCCACACTGGAATTCCGTCTCTTGCTGCAAGCAGGATGCAAAAGTGGGCTTTACTGTTGTCAGGACACACATACGACATCAAATATCGCAAATCAGACTTGCATGGCAACGCAGACGCTCTCTCGAGGCTGCCCTTGCCTGTTACTCCCCCAGAGCCTCGTCAGATAGACATCTTCTACTTTAGACAAGTGGAGGGAGCACCTGTCACGGCAGTTCAGGTGCGAAGGTACAACCGCAACGATCCAATCCTGTCTGAGGTAATGGACGATGTCATTCAAGGGAGAGCTATAGGAGATTCTCCTAGTTTGAAACCTTACGTTTCAAAAAGAAATGACCTCTCCGTCCAGGCAGGTTGTCTTCTTTGGGGACGCCGTGTCATCATTCCGCCACCTCTGAGGGAACCTATACTGCAACAACTTCATACAGGCCACAGTGGGATGGTTCGGATGAAGGAAATGGCAAGAAGCTACTTCTGGTGGCCAGGTCTCGATGGAAATATTGAGGAGAAAGCCAAAACATGTTCCCCATGTCAAAGGGTCCGGAATGTTCCACAGCTGGCAACCCTACACCCCTGGGATTGGCCTACAGAAGTGTGGCAGTGAGTACATGTGGACTTCGCCGGTCCTTTCGAAGAGAAGATGTTTATGGTGGTTGTGGACGCTCGTAGCAAGTGGCTGGAGGTCGCTGTGATAAGGTCTACCACAGCAGAGAAAACAATTGAGAAACTTGGTGAGATGTTCAGCCGTTATGGCTCACCGGAACAACTCGTAAGTGACAACGGTCCACAATTTGCATCACAGGAGTTTGCAACCTTCCTGTATGTGAATGGTGTCCAACACATCAGGTCTGCGCCTTATCATCCCTCTACTAACGGCCAGGCAGAAAGGTTTGTGTAAACTTTGAAGCACACCTTGAAGACATCGTAAGGTCAGGGCTCAACCCACCAACGTTTGAACAACTTCCTTTTGTCCTACAGGAACAAGCCGCATGCCACAACCAGAACTTCCCCCGCTTCGCTCATGATGAAGAGGCAGTTGCGGACAAGTTTTGACTTACTCAAACCTCCAAGGGCAGAACAGGTTGTCCATTGTCAACAACAAGCTCAAGTTGAAAAAAGAGAGAGAAAAGAGCTAAGGAGAGACGGTTTCACCTGGAGAGCACATCCTAGCTCGAAACTACAACAGAATTGGCCTCCGACGTCGACTGCGCATCTGTTGTTTTTGACGCGCAGACAGACCCGGGGGGAGGAGCGGCGGCGGCGCCAGCCTCGGCCGCACTAGATGATCTGGCGGCCTTGGAGGCGGGGCAGTTTTTCCTTATGTGCCCCAGCTCCTTACAGGCGTGGCACCGCACACCGTCCAACGTCCAGAAGACGCGGTAGGCGGTCCCCTCGTGAAGCACCACGAACGTGCCGTCAGTGTCCTCCTCCCGCGCCAGCTGGATGAAGAGCTGGCGCCGGAAGGAGAAGATGTGGCAAAGGCTGGCTTCCCGGAAGCCGAGTGGGATGGGCATAATCCCCGACCTCACCTCCCCAAGTTGACGTAGGTGGGGGAGAAGGAGCTCACCAGGAACAAAGGGCGGGATGTTTGATATGGCCACCCTCTGCGCAGTGGCCTCAAGAGGGTCCACCGGCAGGAAGGTCCTGCCCACGGTGAGCCCCTTCTCGACGGCCAGGGACACTGCCCGTTCCGACCCCAGGAAGAACACAGCCTTCCCGTACAATTTTGAGGCTGCTACAATGGCTGAGGGGCCGACAACCCCAGCCATGGCTTTTACACACGCCTCAATTGTCATATTGGGGTGAGTGTAGCTCTTGACCCCATGTTTTCTCATTATTTATTAAATGGTGACGGGGCAGCAGTAGCAGCAGGAGCAGCTGTGGATGTGGCTGCCACTCCCATGTACGTCCTGGCTGACCCCGTCACCGGCGAAGATGTGGTTGCCATCATTGGGTGGTTCTTTCTAAGTGCTACACTCACCCCAAGTCACAGGCCTAAAGGTGGTAATGGCCTCGGGTTTTGTTTTTATTTCCTCTCGAGCAGAGGAAGTTGGTAAAATGAAGGCACACCTCTCCCCTTATTGACTGAAATTGGGAGAGGGGCCTCCTCCCCTCTGCTCAATAGGCAATCAATATAAAATAAATAGAGGTGCCTCTTAGAGAGAGAGGCAGAGACAAAGAGAGAGAGAGAGAGAGAGAGAGAGGGGGGGTGGGAAGGAGGGAGGCCGCAAGGGCAGGGTCGCCACTCAGGATGGTGGGTGGGTGGGTGTCGGCAGGGGTGCACTCTCCAATGTAAATTAAAGCCTCTGCCGGTGGTCTTCCGGTAGGGGGAGAAGATGTCTTCACCTGGGAAGCTGGAGATGCCCAGGCTCAGTCCTGCACCAGGTCTTAACGATGTTTAATTGAAGTGGTGACTTCACCTAGGCAGCTCCAGCTGTCCCAGGTCAGGCAATGGGAAGCGGTGTTTATTAGTGGTGTGTGTAGCCTAGTTTTTAACAAGAGCCACACACACACACACACACACACACCCCTTGGTGTTCCGGCCTTCTTCTTTTCTTCTTTCCTCCCACCACCTACAATACAAAGTCTCTGGGAGAGTGCACCAAAATAGCACCCACCTGTAGATGTTCTGTAGGTGATACTCTTCCCTCCTTCCAAACAGTTGGTGTTGGTTTCTGTTATATCCGAGTGGTAAGGTCCAATAACTGATATAAGTGAGACTTCAGGAACCCAAAACTTAACTTTTTAATTACACAGTTTAGGAGAGAACATAGCTCTTACAGCTACAGGCATGCACTTCTAATTCTTACTGCACGATGCCAACATGGAGGATCCTATGAGTCATTCTACCCATAATGCAATGTTATCTTAATACTAGTAAATATAATCCCTTAGCATATGTCTCCCTCTGCTGGATAACTTAAGCATTACATCCGAGATTACTATATCCCCCCCTCTTAAGTTACAATAATTCTTAACAACATTCTTAAAAAGTCCATAAGGAAACTCCTTTAACGATAGTCCATCCTGAACGAATCTAGCAGGTCTTGATCAATCTCTCTGGTGGCTTGTGAGTCCTTGTTGAACGTCTTACAGTCAAGTCCCTGCTTGGTTGTGGTAAAGCCACCTGCTGCTCCTGAGCAGTACTCAGAGTATCTGACTCTGCTACGATGGTTTCCTCTTGATTAAGGGGTCCAGGTATAACTGTCTCTGTTTGTGGTGCTGGTACCACCAATGCATTTGGATAACTGGGGACCAACTTGTCCTCCAACATTTCCTCTGGAACCTCCAGTTTGATTTCCCTTTGTCTGGTCAGTATCTGATCCACATGTCTGCGTACTACCTGACCAGTTCCCAACATGACCGTATATGATACTGGACCTGTCATTGAGTCTATGACGCCAGGAATCCATTTTGGACCATAACTGAAATTTCTGGTAAGGACCGCATCACCTTCTCCAAAACTGCGGCTCTTTGTCCTTCTGTCATGGTTCTCCTTTTGTTTGATTTGTCGGTTTTCCACCTTCCTTTTTAGATCTGGGTGAACCGCGTCAAGAGTGGAGCATAGTCGACGTCTTAACAATAACTCAGCAGGAGAGAGTCCTGTGGTAGATTGAGGTGTTATTCTGTAACTGAACAGAACTCGTGACACCTTTGCTGTCAAACTCCCTTCCGCACTTTTTTCATCATCTCCTTAAATGTTTGTATGGCTCTCTCCGCAAGTCCATTTGAAGACGGATGATATGGAGCTGAAGTCATGTGCACTATGCCATTATTTCTCATGAACTCTTTTGTTTCCGTACTCACAAAACACGTGGCATTGTCACTTACTACGATCTCCGGTATTCCTTGATTACCAAAACTCCTACGCAGGCAGTCTATAGTAACAGTAGATGAAGCAGAATTTACAGGATACACATCCATCCATTTGGAATGTGCATCAATGATTATGAGGAACATCTTTCCCATGAATGGACCCGCATAATCTACATGTAATCTCCTCCATGGTTTATCCGGCCACTCCCAGGGGTGGAGTGGAGCCGCTGCCGGTGCCTTCCTGTGTTCTTGACAAGTGCTGCATGTCTTGACAGGATTTTCTATATCCTCATCTAGCTTTGGCCACCACAAGTAACTTCTTGCCAATGCTTTCATACGCGAAACTCCAGGATGACACTGATGTAGTTCCACTAGGATAGACTGTCATGCTGGCTGTGGAATAATCAGTCGAGCTCCCCGCAACACGCAACCATCCTGCACACTCAGCTCTGTCTTCCTGACACTGTAAGGTGTGAAATCAGTCCCTTCCGGATGTTGTGGCCAACCCCTCATTACATATTCTCGGACTCTAGACAGTACTGGATCCTTACCTGTCCATGTCCTTACTTGTTCTGCGGTCACAATTGCCGTGTCCGTGTCCTCCAACATCAAAACTCTGTCCTCTGGAGCTGCACGGATAGGTGTACCTGGTAGTGGAAGACGGCTCAAGGCATCTGCGTTCCCATGGTACTTGCCCGCTTTGTCAACATAAATCTTAGCTGGGGGCCCATTAAATGTTCCAAGTTCTTCCTTGAACACATTCTCATGTTCAATCAACACGTCTTGCAAAGACAACTGTTTGCCTCACTCCATTTGATTTATTGCTCCCCAATCTAATTTACGTTCTCGTATCCAGCCCCGACCTAACAAGTTTGGTCCAGAACCCAATACTACAACTACAGGTAGCTGTTCCACAGTTACAATAGCTGTACCCAATGTTGCCACTCATTCACTGGTATAGGTTTTAAGCTTCATAGAGCAAGACTTTAACTCTGGAACTTTTGCACGGTTCCACAATTTTGAGTATTCCTCCCTGTTCATTATGGTAACGCCACATCCAGTATCCACCTCAAAGTTGACCTTAGGATCCACTTTAGGAATGTCCTCTACCATACTATGCATTATGAACACGTCGTCTTCTTTCTCAGCTTCTCCACTGATGTGATGTGCTCCCTGTTTTTTCACTTCTCCTACTAGGTTTTGCTTTTCTCCCCCTTTTGATTTGTATTCCTTTTCAGGGGATTTTGCCCTGCATGCACGTTTTATATGTCCTTTTCTCCCACACTTGTGGCACTTTTCCTCCAGAAACCTGCATTCCCTTGCCAGGTGATCTCCATTGCATCTACAACATGCTTTTACATGCTCACGTTGTGACTTCGGATCCATATTTAACTTGTGTACAACCATCTGACCTGCAACTTGCTTCATAGTAGACCAGCCTGAACCTTGTATTTCTTGTACATCTCGGTTAGCTGTCTCTATTAATTGAGCAAGTTCCAACGCTTTTTCATACGTAAGCCCCATCTCGGACAATAATCTCCTCTGCATTCGAGCATCCATTATTCCGCAAACCAGCCTATCACTCAGCATGTCTTTCAAACTGTTCCCGTAATTGCAATCATGTGCCAGTTTTCTCAACACCGCAACATAATCCAATACAGACTCTCCCGGTTTCTTGTTCCGTTAATTAAATTTGAAACGCTGTACAATCTCACTCGGTCTGGGATTGAAATGATCCTTTAGCAAATCCACTAATTCAGTAAATGAGCTGTCTCCCGGCTTATTAGGACTGTATAAGTTTCTCAGTAAACTGTATGTCTGACTTCCCACGGAATTGAGCAAAATAGCTCTCCTTTTTCCAACATCATCTATATCATTTGCCACGAAGAAATGCTCCAGCAACTCACAGTATTCGATCCATGTTTGTTTTTGAACATCAAAAGCAGAAATCTCTCCTACTCAAGTAGCCATGATTCAGATGCAGTGATCCTGTATTTTCCCTTCTTCAAGTTGAGATCTGTTAATCCTCGTCACCAAATGTTATATCCGAGTGGTAAGGTCCAATAACTGATATAAGTGAGACTTCAGGAACCCAAAACTTAACTTTTTAATTGCACAGTTTAGGAGAGAACATAGCTCGTACAGCTACCGGCATGCACTTCTAATTCTTACTGCACGATGCCAACATGGAGGATCCAATGAGTCATTCTACCCATAATGCAATGTTACCTTAATACTAGTAAATATAATCCCTTAGCATTTGTCTCCCTCTGGTGGATAACTTAAGCATTACATCCAAGATTACTATAGTTTCTGTTCTGTTGTTTTGGTCTCCTGAAATGGAGGCCAATTGGGGAGGCAGTGATGGAAAGGGCTCCCTTCTGCTGCTGTTCTTGTGGGCCTTCTCTTTCCTTCTCCTCTCCTGTCCTCTCTCTCCAGGCTCCTCAGTTGTTGTATTGGTGGTGGTGGTGGTGGTCTGCGGTCTGTTTTCTATCTCCTCCTCCTCCTCCTGGTCAAAGAGACCACCACTCTCCTCCTTCTCCTTGGCTCCTTCTCCTTCTCCTTCTGGCTGAGGCAGCTGCGCAGCTAGCAATGCTGAGAATTAGGTTCTGCAGCATCAATGATCCTCCCCTTTAAGAACTGAAAAAAGCCTGTGGCAATCATGACTTGCACTTAGACTGCACCTGATATTGGTCCACCCTTTGATTGTACTCCTTTGATTAAGTACATAAACAAATTGACTGTAAATTAATAAAACTTTAAATAAAACTTAACAAATCAAATTAGAATTTGGTTATCTGAATTAATAATGCACTCCAGTCCCCACGGCGCCCACCGGTCGCGGAAGTACTCAAGCGTGCCGGCGGACACTGCGTGCTCCATCTCCAGGGCCACCCAGGCGCGAACATGGCTGCGGAAGAGAGGCAGGCAGTCGGGCTGAACGACCCCCTTGACCGCCCGCTGCCTGGACCAATTGATGGCTTTTTTGGCCAGGCCCAGGAGCAGTCCTATGAGGAGGTCCTCCGACCTGCCCGCTCCCCCCCTGCACCGGGTGACCAAAGATCAGGAGCGTGGGACTGAAGTGCAGCCAAAAATCGAGGAGCAGCGCCTTCAAGTAGTGAAAGAGGGGCTGCAACCTCTCACACTCTGTATAAATATGAAACACAGACTCCTCCAGGCCGCAAAAAAGGCAGGCAGCCTGGGAGTCCATGAACCTACTTAAAACCATATTGCGCGGGACTGCTCCGTGCAACACCCTCCAGGCCAAGTCCCAGATAGAAAAAGGGAGGACTCCCGCATAGAGAGCCCTCCATTGGGGACCTCCGCCTCCGCCGGACGGCAAGACGGCACGCCAAGGCGTGTCCGGACGGCAGGCAAAGATGGCAAAGTGGAGAGTGTGCAGGAGCAGCCTGTACAGGAAACAGCTCCGTGCAGAATGAAAAGGCACGGAAAGTATTTCCTCCAGATGGCTCAAGTTGTGAGGCGCCGGTTCCCGAGAAGTGTTTCGGGGCCGGGCGCCGATGAGGAATTCCGTTCGAACGTGGGTGAGTTCAGGTGGGATCGCCCCACGTGCCGGAGCCTCCTCAATACACCTAGTGGAGTCGGGGCCCAGTGCCACTTTCAGCGACTTGATGGCTTTGACCGCGAGCCGGACGTTGGCCCAAGACAGGCGCCGCGCCAGCTCCTCCGGTGCCATCCAGCCCGCTCCTCCGCCATCGAGCAGGTCCCCGACTCTAGTCACCTTGCCAGGCACAACCCTGTGCTCCGCCAGCCACCTGAACCCGCGGTCGTGGAGATGCGGATTCCTGAGCAGCGGCTCCCAAAGGACAGCCGCCACTCCTGACGGGGGAGAGCTCCGCCTGGAAGCGACGTCGTTCCAAACCCATAGCAGTTCCTGGTAGAAGACAGGCAGCTCCCGCAGGCAGGCACCCGTACCGCCCACTTTCACAAACAGGAGCTGCGTGTCGTAGTTGAGGCCATGCAGCTGGCGGAAGAAATAAGTCACCAGCGCACACCATCTCGGAGGATTCTCGACGTACAGGTATCTCTGCAGCATCTGAAGACGGAAAGTCGCAGCCTGGGTGCGAAGACACACCAGTGCCTGACCGCCCTCCCTAAGCGGGTGACACAGAACTGCGGCAGGGACCCAGTGTTTCCTTTTGTCCCAGAAGAAGTCGATGAGCTTCTTCTGCATCTTGGCGACAAACGCAAGGGGAGGGATCAAAGTGACCAACCGGTACCACAACATGGCAGCCACCAGCTGGTTTATGACCAGCGCGCGAACCCTGTAGGACAACATTCGGAGCAGTCCTGTCCAGCGTCCTAGGGGAGCGGTGACTTTGGCCTCCAGCTCTTGCCAGTTCGCCGGCCAGCCGTCCTCGGCAGGGCTAAGGTAGACTCCCAAATAGAGGAGGTGCGTAGTGCTCCAGGCATAGGGCCTGAACTCCTCCAGCAGGGAGTCCACCCGCCACTGACCCACCAGGAGTCTTCAACATTTCTCCCAGTTGATCTTGGTGGAGGATGCATACGAGTAAATCTGCTGCCATTCCCGCATCCTCCACAAGTCAGCGGGATCCGTGACCGTGAGGAGCATGTCATCGGCGTAAACCGAGAGGACCAGTTCCACACCGGGCCCTTGCAGAGCCAATTCCGTCAACCTCTTCCGCAAGAGGCGCAGGAAAGGCTCCATGCAAACGGCATATAACTGACCGGACATGGGGCATCCCTGACGCACCCCACTCCCGAAGCGAAGGGGCGCCATCAAAGACCCGTTAACTTTAATCAGACACTCCGCGGCGGCATACAGAAGTCGGATCTGGTTGACGAAATGCGTCCCGAACCCGAATGCGCGCAGAGTCCCGAAGAGATACTCGTGATCCACCCTGTCGAATGCCTTCTCCTGATCCAGGGAAAGGAAGGCGACCGACAGACCAGCCCTCTGGGAATGGTGGACCAGGTCCCGGACCAGATGGATGTTATCGTGGATGGTCCGGCCCGGGACCGTGTAGGACTGGTCGGGGTGGATCATGTGGGACAGCATGGTGCCAAGGCGAGCAGACACGGCCCTGGCAAAAATGTTATAGTCCGTGCTGAGGAGGGAGACCGGGCGCCAGTTCTTAAGTAGGTGGAGATCGCCCCTCTTAGGCAGCAGGACAATGACTGCCCTGCGCCAAGAGAGGGGCATCTCCCCGGTCGCCAGACCTTCCCCCAGGACCCGCGCGTAGTCGCCCCCCAAGACGTCCCAGAACGCCCTGTGGAACTCCACGGTCAGCCCGTCCAGCCCCGGAGACTTTCCCCTGGAGAGCTGGCCGAGGGCGCCGGTCAGCTCCGCCAGGCTTAGCGGAGCGTCCAATTTTTCGGCACCCTCCAGGCCAACCTTCGGCAAGTCCTCCCACAAAACTCTGCGCGCATCCTCGCTGGACGGATCCGGAGAGAATAGAGCACCGTAATGAGCGTGGGCCTCCGCGCTGAGTCCCTCCGGATCCGAGACCAGAGATCCGTCATCGGCCAGCAGCCCCAAGAGCTGCTTACGGACCCCCCGTCCTTTTTCCAGCGAGTAGAAGAAGGGGGAGCCGCGGTCCAGGTCCCGCAGGAACTGGATCCGCGACCTCACATACGCGCCTTGGGACCCGATGAGCTGCAGGTCCTTCAGCGCACCCTTCTTCTCTTCGTACACCTTCCACAGGGCTGGGTCCTCGACGACTTGACCGAGACGGGACTCCAGGTCGAGCACGTCCTTCTCCAACCGCCCGACCCGAGCCTCCCGCCTCTTGGTCGACCCCGTCGCGTACTCCTGACAGAAGAGACGGACGTGAGCCTTGCCCACATCCCACCATAGCCTCAAGGAGGGGAAGCTCCCCCGCTTCCTTCTCCAGTCAGCCCTGAACCGACGAAACGAATCCCGGAA
This sequence comes from Somniosus microcephalus, assembly GCF_052327205.1. NCBI lineage: Eukaryota > Metazoa > Chordata > Chondrichthyes > Squaliformes > Somniosidae > Somniosus > Somniosus microcephalus. The sequence continues at coordinate 151,484,790 of NC_140988.1, forward strand.
CGGCGCATCCTCCAGCAGCAGGTTGTTAAAATGCCAGTACGCGGACACCCACCGCGCGCGCAGCGGAGCGAGCTCCGCCCACACCAGGTGGTGGTGCGTGCATGGCACCGGCCACATGGAAGCCGCCGGAACGCAGGAGACGTACGCCCGGGAAATGTAAAGGCGGTCGATTCTCGACCTTCCTCCTCCAGACCTCACGCTAGTGAAGGCGCTATAGTTGGGAATGGAGATTTTGCCAGACGTCCACCAAGTCGAAGGACCCGACCACATCCCTCAACTTCTCCATCGCCGCCCGGCTTCGCGGGGGACCCGAACGGTCCCTCGCCTCGAGGGTGCAGTTAAAATCCCCCCCGAGGATGACGCACTCGCCGACATCGATGGAGCCCAGAAGAGCGGACACTTCTTCAAAGAAGCGCACTTGCTGCGCACCAGTCAGGGGGGCATACACGTTCACTAGATGGAGCGGCACGCCCGCCAGGCTAACAGTGACCTGGAGCAAGCGGCCTGGCACATGCTCCTTGACCCCCAAGATCTCCGGCTGAAAATGTGGGGCCAGCAAGATAGCCACCCTGCCGGAATTGTTGGAGAGGTGACTCATGCTGACCCCTCCTTGCCACTCCAGGAACCACGTGGCCTCGTCTCCCGGAACGGTGTGGGTTTCTTGCAGGAAGCACACCACATACTTCCCGTCCCGAAGAACCGAGAAGTTATTGAATCTACGGCGCGCCTCTTTGCTGCCGTTGATGTTGAGGCTGGCTATGGTTATCTTCATGTCAGAAGCATAGTGCAACCTCTACCTACACCTAACGGGGGGAGGGAGCGCAGTCGCTAGACAGCCGCCACTCCCTCAGCAGCTCAGTGAGGAACGTTTTGAGCCGGTGCAGCTCGAGCGGGCTCACGCCCTTGTCTGCGCCCATGATCTTTACAGCGGTGCAGACGGACTGGATGAGCAGCGCCAGCTCCGACCACCTGTCGAGGGCCAGCCGGATCTTATTGTGACGACCCAGGCAGTGGCCATAAAATCCCGGAGTTCGGCGACAGGAATGAGGGGAGACTCAGTGAGGGGCACGAGGTCATCCACCGCCTTGCTGGCGACGGTGTCTAAATTATCCTCCATGCCCATCACCGAGTCCCCGTCCTCCTCCAGGAGGTCATCACCAGCGGCCGACCCGTCCGTCACGCAGGTCGCAGTGAATGGCTCGGATGCACCAGCCGGCCCTGCCTCTGCCCAGCTCCCACCCCCAGGATCGGCGGCAGAGGAGTCCTCCCTGGGCTCCACCAGGGGTGCCGGGCCAGAAGGCGGTGGCGGTTTGGGGTCCCCCTCTGCCTCAGACGCCAGAACTTCCGGAGAAACCAGGGAGAATACAATTCCCAGCTCCTCCAGCACGGCCGGCGTCGACGTCAGAGATGGAGTCAGGGGGCCTTCCTCCTCCCCGCCACCAGCCACTGACCCAGCGGATTGGGTATCCTGAATTAAAACTTCGACCAGGTCGAGCAGTCCCTGGGAAATGTTTGGGTTGCATTGGGCGAGCTCAGCTTCTTCGAGCTCGCCCGCCCCAGTCCCCAGGATGCCCGACCCGGCGAGGAGTAACGATTCCGGTAATTTATTATTCTCCGTGGGTTATTCCGCGACCCCCCAACGGGCAGGGTCTCTTCCGCATCCCTGGGAGGCATGTGCCGGACAGACACATCTGTCTCACTCTCCCAAGGGACAGGAGACCCCTGCCGATTGCTCGTGATGGTGACGGCGGGTGGGGGGGGGCGCAGTACCCGCGGCGTGCGATGACTCCCCCTGTTCGAAGGGACCTTCCTCCTCTTGGTCCTCCTCCTCTTCCAGGGGGTCACACCTTCTTTTCAGCACGGAGGGACACAGAGCGAGGGAGACCTCCATGTCTGCCGAGGCCTCCTCCTCTACTTCCTCCGGCGGAGCAGGTTTCTTGGGCCCCTCAGGCCCGAGCCCGGCCGCAGGTCTTGGTTTTTCCACTACGGCAGTTGCGGCCACAGGCTCGGGCACGAGACCCCTGCCACTCTCATTTAACGTGACCAACTCCATGAGGCGCACGGTTGTAAGGGGCGCAAGGTTCAAAGGCTGGCTGTCCTGCACGAGGGGACCCGCCTTAAGGTGTTTAGTTTTGTTTTGCGCCTTCCTTCTGACCGGACACTCTCCCTCACCCCTGCCGGTGGCCTTGGTGGCATTAGCCTCCGACGTCGACCGCGCATCTATTATTTCCGACGCGCAGACAGATCCAGGGGGAGGAGCGGCGGTGGCGCCAGCCTCGGCCGCACTAGACGATCTGGCGGCCTTGGAGGCGGGGGCAGTTTTTCCTTATGTGCCCTGTGATGAAATATTCCATTCACCACTGCCTGTGACTGAGATCGGTTTCAGTGTCATTTCCCTTCCCCCAGACCTCATTGTATTGTGTACTGGAATGTGCTGTATTGTATACTGGAATGTGCTGGAATGTGCTGTGTGTAGGGCTCCGCCCATACCTGGCCCCGTTTGTAAGCTAGCTTCAGTCTGGCCTCAGTCTCCAGAAGGAAGACATCTCTCTCTCTTACGTGTTACTTTCTAAGTTAATAAAAGCCTTGTTTTTGTTCTGCTAACTTCGAGTCTCGGAATTATTGAGGCACATCATGCCCCTCCTCCTTACAGGCGTGGCACCGCACACCGTCCGACGTCCAGAAGACGCGATAGGCGGTCCCCTCGTGGAGCACCACGAACGCATCAGTGTCCTCCTCCCGCGCCAGCTGGATGAAGAGCTGGCGCCGGAAGGAGAAGGCGTGGCGAAGGCTGGCTTCCCGGAAGCCGAGCGGGATGGGCGTAATCCCCGACCTCACCTCCCCAAGTTGACGTAGGTGGGGGAGGAGGAGCTCACCAGGAACAAAGGGCAGGATGTTTGAGATGACCACCCTCTGCGCGGTGGCCTCAAGAGGGTCCACCGGCAGGAAGGTCCCACCCACGGTGAGCCCCTTCTCGATGGCTAGTGGTGTGTGTGGCCGAGTTTTTAACAAGAGCCACACACACACACACACACACACCCCTTGGTGTTCCGGCCTTCTTTTCTTCTTTCCTCCCCCCACCTACAATACAAAGCCTTTGGGAGATTGCACCAAAATAACACCCACCTGTAGGTGTTCAAAAGATGATGCTCTTCCCTCCTTCCAAACAGTTGGTGTTGGTTGTTCTGTTCAGTTGTTTTTCTCCCCTCTCTCCCTCTCCTGAAATGGAGGCCAATTGGGGAGGCAGTGATGGAAAAGCCTCTCCTCTGCTGTTGTTCTTGTAGGCCTTCCTTTTTCCTTCTCCTCTCCTGTCCTCTCTCTCCAGGCACCTCAGTAGTTTTAGTGGTGGTAGTGGTGGTCTGCGGTCTGTGCTCCTCCTCCACCTCCTGGTCAAAGAGACCACCACTCTCCTCCTTCTCCTTGGCTCCTTCTCTTGCTCCTTCTGGCTGAGGCAGCTGCACAGCCAGTAATGCTGAGAATGAGGTTCTGCAGCATCAATGAACTGAAAAAAGCCTGCGGCAATCATAGCTTGCGTTTAGATTGCACCTGATATTGGTCCACCCTTTGAGTGTAACGCCCATGAGCTTGGGCTTAAAGACTTGAATTAGCACTCCAATCATTTCTTTGAGCAGTGAGCATGAATTTCGCATGCAGACTAAAGCATTAGCACCTGGCACTAATTCTCCAACTTTTCTAATTTTATGCCCATTCCTGGGCTATAATGAATTTCTAGCCCTCTAGAGACTGTTCCCTCAAACTAGAATGATGAAAATCGCATTCTAATTTTTTAAACTGGTGACAAGGCAGAACCAGGAAAATAGAGGCCCATTAGTTTGACTTCAGTAATAGGTACGATGCTCAAAGGGATCATAGGAGATGCTCTATATGATCTGCTAAATAGAGGAGTCATCAGAAACATTCAACAGGACTTCTGGCAAAGAAGATTGTGACCTAGAAATTTGGGCACGCCTATTTTTGGCCACCTTACCCACACAGTGTTAATAGCCTGCACTCGAATGGGGAGGTCCGAGGAGCCCCGAATTTTGGGCCTCAGGCCTCATCATAATGTAGATAGCACTGCAGTAGCAGCCCACACTCGTTAGTCCTCCAATTCCCAGGTAAGTGATTGGGTTCGATCGCAGGGGTCTGGAGGAGGAATGGCTGGGCCTCAGAGTCTGTGATCGGGGTTCAGTGGGAGATTGGGTAAGAAGATCATAGGCCTCAGGAGTAATGTTGGAGGTCGGGTAGGAAGACCTCGGGAGTACTATTGGGAGGTCAGGAGTGATGTCGGGGGTGGGGGGGGGGAAGAATCTCCTCGCAGATTGAAGAATTTGAGCCATGCAGAGTCTGAACCAGGAAGTGTAAATTAGAATATTCAATTCAATGTCAGATCAGTTACAGAAAGCAAAATAGAGGGAAAGAAAAATTGGATTAAGAGAAAGAGATAAAATCTCCAACAATAATTAAAATCTGAAGGAATCAGACTCCACACTTGTAAAGGTTAATTTTCATTGCCAGAGAAGTTGTTTGGCAGTATTAAGACTTACCACGCCATTAAAAGAGTACTTACACTGGAATGGACAAGCCCTAACATTTTCTGGTGAGTTTAGTCCATATCTAAGAAGTAAGTACAGCAACTTCACACCGTTCAATGTATTTGAATGCTGAGTCAAACGCCGAGATATCAGTACCATGCAGCTTTTGGAGGAGCAGGGCATCTAAGACAGCAACTTCCTGATTTCCTGCATTTAACTGGGCATGTGCGGTCCCCAGAAGTTGCTGTCGATTTACACGTAAATAACAGTGAGCGCTGTTAGCCTCACTGTTATTTCTACCTCTAAATCATGCCCATAGTTTCTCAAATGAAAGGTTAAACTGAGGCTCTGTCTGCCTGTTCAGGTAGATGGAAAAATAGATCTCATGGCATTATTTAAAGAAGAGCAGTCATCCTGGCCAACATTTATCACTAAATCAGATTAACTGGTCATTTATCTCATTTCTGTCTGTGGGACCTTGTTGTGTACAAATTGGCTGCCGTGTTTGCCCACATAACAACAGTGACTACACTTTAAAAGTAAATGATTTGCTGTAAAGTGTTTTGGGACATCCTGAAAGCATAAAAGGTGCTATATAAGTGCAAGCTCTTTCCTTCTTTTGTAGTCAACATAATATTAATCATTTTTTTTCTCCTTTGCGACTCAATTTTTTCCCATTCTTGCCATTTGCAACACAGCTGCTGCTAACTCTCTTACCTCTTCTCATAGAGCTGGGACAGGCTCTTCACACAGGACAGATTTAAAGCTCAACCTTAAATGTCAACACTCCATCAGCACTTGTCCTTTTTTAGTTGGTTTAGCTGACATTAACACTGTTAACTGCTGACTTGAAAAGGCTTTCTTAACTTATGCCATTGTGCTCTCCGCATTTTTTTCCATGGCTCTGTAACCAGATTTTTATAATTATGTTCAGAAGGCCGGTCTGTGTGGTTAGTAAGTCCATGGGTTAAAAGTTGTCTTTCATTCTCCAAAGCTGGAAGCATAATCAGAGGCATAGCCAGCCCTAATAAATTGGTTCTAGGATGCTGTCAATAAACTGACAATGAAATAAATGTTGACTTGATTTTATATAAGTCACACAACAGTTTTATTTGAAATCACAAGCTTTCAGAGCGCTGCTCCTTTGTCAGCCTTCAACATGTCATCGATGATGACGAACACCTCGCTAAGGCCATCCCCACACCTCCACTACTTGCCTTCAAACAGCCGCCTAACCTCAAACAGACCATCGCTCGCCGCAAATTACCCAGCTTTCAGGAGAACAGCGACCACGACACCACACAACCCTGCCACGGCAACCGCTGCAAGACATGCCAGATCATCAACACAGATACCATCATCACACGTGAGGACACCACCCACCAGGTACATGGTACATACTCATGTGACTCGGCCAACGTTGTCTACCTCATACGTTGCAGGAAAGGATGCCCCGGAGCATGGTACATCGGCGAGACCATGCAGACACTGCGACAACGGATGAACGGACACCGCGCAACAATCGGCAGGCAGGAGCGTTCCCTCCCAGTCGGGGAACACTTCAGCAGTCAAGGACTTTCAGCCTCCGATCTTCGGGTAAGCATTCTCCAAGGCGGCCTTCGAGGCACACGACAACGCAAAATCGTAGAGCAGAAACTGATAGCCAAGTTCCGCACTCATGAGGACGGCCTCAACCGGGATCTTGGGTTCATGTCACGCTACATGTAACCCCACCTGACGTAGGGTCATCCAGACTCGAGTCATCGTTGGCTTGTTCTCTCTACACAGATGCGGCCGGACCTGCTGTGATTTCCAGCAAAGAAAATGTTTTTTGTCCGTTTTTTGTTTTTCATACAGACCCCAGCATCTGCAACTTTTTACCCCTTGTGACCCCACCTCATTGTTCTTTGATGTAATGTTTTCCTGACTGAACTGTTTGGACACCATTCACACCTTTGATTGCTGTGATTATCTCTCTGCCGAGGTGTGATAAATGACAGTTAGAAAGATTACCTGTAATCATCTGGCATTATTCTCTGACGGGCAGCACGGTGGCATAGTGGTTAGCACTGTTGCCTCACAGCACCAGAGACCCGGGTTCGAATCCAGCCTCGGGCGACTGTCTGTGTGGAGTTTGCACATTCTCCCCGTGTTTGCGTGGGTTTTCTCCGGGTGCTCCGGTTTCCTCCCACAGTCCAAAGATGTGTGGGTTAGGTTGATTGGCTATGATAAATTGACCCTTAGTGTTAGGGGGATTAAATGCGTGGGGTTGGTGGGATATGTGTTGGTGTAGGGGTTACGGGGATCGGATGGGATATGTGTTGCTGCAGGCTCAATGGGCTGAAATGGCCTCTATCTGCACTGTGGGGTTTCTGTGATTTCTGTGATATATAATCTGTGTCTATAGGCATCTCTCCACTTCACCTGACGAAGGAGCAGCACTCCGAAAGCTTGTGATTTCAAATTAAACTGTTGGACTATAACCTGGTGTTGTGTGACTTCTTACATTTGTCCACCTCAATCCAACACCGGCATCTCCACACCTTGATTTTATGTCACTCCCACAATGCAGTTGTTGCCGTCTCTAATCAGTTAGCTATGTGAGCAGTTGTTAGCAACTGCCAATTACCCTATCATCCATTGCATCACCAGCAGCAAGCTGGAACCAATAATATGTTTGCAATTCTGAAGTAAGCAATTAGGAGAGATCAGTGCAGATGTTGAATCTTGCGCTTTGAAGTTTATTTTTTCAGCTGGGGTCATATTATCAGCTTTACTCAGGAAGTCGGAGCTAAGGGCTGGTGGGAAATAATCTATTTCAGTGTCTGTGTTACAATCTCTTTCCTCTTTTTGAGGATGGTACTTCTGCTCTTCACTGAGTAACTCTGGGTTTCACACTGCTATTTAATGATCAAAATGACTGTGAGGCCTGCAGGCAGGAGCAGCTCTAAATATGGACTTTGTAGTCTGTGGTCAGCAAAGATCCCTCAGATTAGTGGCCTTTGAATTTTAAAGAGAGTCTATTTTCTGCTTTATTCACTCATAGTGGCATAGTGGTTAGCACTGTTGCCTCACAGCGCCAGGGACCCGGGTTCGAATCCGGCCTCGGGTGACTGTGTGGAGTTTGCACATTCTCCCCGTGTTTGCGTGGGTTTCCTCCGGGTGCTCCGGTTTCCTCCCACAGTCCAAAGATGTGCGGGTCAGGTTGATTGGCTATGATAAATTGACCCTCAGTGTTAGGGGGATTAAATACGTGGGGTTACGGGGATAGGGTGGGGTATGTGTTGGTCTTGGGGTTACGGGGATCGGGTGGGATATGTGTCGGTGCAGGCTCGATGGGCCGAAATGGCCTCTATCTGCACTGTGGGGTTTCTGTGTGATTCTGTGATTATATGCCAATTATATCTAATTAGATTATTTTAATTTTTATATCTTTAGTATAATGGATAAATCATTAAGATAGAGCATATATTTTTAAGTGATAATAACACGTTGATTTTCTAATTAATCTAACTTTCATTTGTAAATCAAGTCCAATTAAGATAATTTATTTTAATAAAGTATCCATAGTTGTATAAAAAATGTCCCTTTCAGTTATGTAAATATAGGAAACACATTTTGCTAGCTATGAATGAAAATGGAAAAGCTTTACGTTAGCGCTGCTTTTTTCCCTTAGTCCTGTGCTTTGCCTTGTTACGTAGACAAAGCATAAATCAAGGATGAAGAACATTATTAAAATGACTGATTTTGTTTTTAAGTTGTCATGAGGTGCAGTATATCACAAGTTAAAATAATATTTAATGGTTGTGAATTGGTCTTTTGTTTTTCAGATGTTCCAGTCCACAATGCTTACTTCTTGCTATAAGTACCAATACCACCAGACTAAACAGTAACAGTTTGTCTCTCAAGTAATAGACACATAGCTTCACAGCATGAAAAGTGGATATTACTCAGTATCTCATTTGAGTCTCTTATGTAACATATAAATAAAAAACTAAGTAGATGTAATTATAATGAAAGCACAGGCTCTCTATACCATAAAACTGTATTTGGAGCCACATAAAAGTGTTATGAAGTAGGTGGTATTTCACATGAGTCCTCTATTAGTCTAGGAGTTATAAGAATATGTTGGCCCGTAATTTCCGATAGGAGGCTTCCTGCGTGCGGATGCCTCCTATTGGAAAAAAATCTACGCACTTACCTGAGGGCTCCCGAGGTCCAGACACTTCCAATGCTGGGCCTCTCCGCAGGGCCCACGTATCACAGAAGCGCAGGCAGTTCGCAAGCGTCCCTGGGATCACGTGGGCCAGGCGAGCCAATGAAAGACGGGAACCCCCTTCATACTTTTGACAGATAGAACTGTCAAAAGTATGAATGGGGATCACTGAAAAAAGACACTAAAACATTAAATTAATTTTAAATAAACTATCATGTTTTTAAAATGAGTTAAAATGACATTAAATTAAATATTTTAAACAAAATTTAATTTTTTGAAAAAAATAATTAAAGTTTTATACGGGGCTAAAAATAAACTTACCTTTATTAAAAGTATTTTTAAATTATAAATGAGTGAAAAAAAATTATTGTTTTACTTTTTTAAACTCTTATGCTGGTAAAAGCAGGCCTTACGTCTGCTTTTACCAGGCGTAAGATTTCTAAGGGATTTCAGCGGGCGGAGGTTCTGCAGAAAGCGGAACTCTCCCTCCGCAGAGGCCCTTCTCCAGGGCAGGCGTGCGATCTGTCAAGAGGATTCTTGACAGATCGGAAATGCCGGTTTTCAGCGCATGCGCTTTGCATGCCTGAAACTGGCATTTCCGATGTCCCTACGGGTGTGTACACAGCTCGCACACATAGGCATTGGAAAATACGGGCCGTTCTATATTAGAGAGGGTTGCAAAGGTGTTCTACTATAATTCTGGTAGTAGTTTTTCGATGAATTTAGGATCAATGCATACAGTTGGCTTGCAAAGAAACAGATGGAAACAATACAAATCTATCATTTCAGAGAAGATGCATTTATCAAACATGTTCTCTATTATTATAGGGGTCATTTTCCGTGCTTGCACTCCTGGCACAGTGCATTGTACGACAAGAGTACATATCAGAATATTGGGCATAGAGATATGTGCGCTCAATATACACATATTCAGTCTCTAACTCTTAAATACATCAAGCAATACTTTTTAATGGAAAGAAAAGCAACGATTACATTCTATTACGCTGTCTGATTGCGCTGGTTCAGGTAAGAGTTAACGTTTGTGATTATGCAAATTAATTTTAGCAGAAACTTGAAGCCTAACCTAACCAGCACAATTTCAAGCGCATTTTGGGTACAATTTCCCAATTGATGCTCTGCACTGAAAGCACAAAAGTGAAAATCTACGCATTAAGTTAGCATATAGAATTCAGCAGTCATTTCAAATGAAAACTTTGATAAAAGGCAGAATTTTGCAGAAGGTCTTTCTAAAAAAAAAATTAATTTAACTAGTACACAAAAATGCAAATAGTGTTGTTTCATTTATTTTCAAACTTTGTACTCGACTATCCATACATTGTTCAGCATTACCACATTAGCGCAAGGCAAATGGAAATTGTAAATTTAAATTTGCTAATAATGTCTGACACTTTCACAGCACTCTGAAGAATGAGCTGTTTTAGCCCTCCAGTTATTTAGTGTGGGGCAGTGAGTGCCTTTGAGAACTGAGCTGCAGTTATGTCTTCCATTCATTTCAAACACTGAGGCCAATGGACGAGGTCAGCAGTTTATGGTTATCAGATGTTCTAACTCCAGCTCCACACTTTAGCTCATTCACCAAAAATAAATAAAGCAGTTGTTTGAATAATAAACCACTACAATCTGTTAAATTCACACTTCATTTCCCCGGATTGACTAATAAAGAGACTAGCAATGATGATTCTCAATTATGCTCTGAACTCCAGATTGAAAGTCAGCAGAGGTACTATGAATAAATAAGGTGGGTTTTGTGAAGCTTTACTCCCAGCATCAAACCTCACTCAACACGCTGTGAATTGAAGAACTGGGTGCAGGGATAACTGCACTTGATTTGCACTGCTGACAGTTTTCCAGTGATAGATTTTAATGACCATAAAAGCAGGAACACTGCAAATTGGGTGCACTGGTCTCCAATCCTGATTCTCTGACCTATACTCCTACTGAGTGAGGCTCAGTGTTGGGATTAGAACCTCACAGAATTTACTTCATAATGTCATGATTATATTACAGAGCAGATTCTGGAAGAAGCAATTCTGTAATAGCTTTTATGCTGTGAAAATCCCCCCAGCAATGTATATGGTAAACTGAAATAAATGAACTTGTGGTCATTTGTCAGTTTTATATTCATTCTTTTCAGTGCATGGGTATTTTAATAATTTCACTTACATCTTTATAAAAAGGCACTTCATAACTTTACCACCCATAAATGCCCATCATCTCCACTTACTGAGTGGTTGTCATCCGTAAATTGGATCAGGTCTGCGCTGCCAGGGAGATTAGTTCAAATCAGGACTCCAGTGGAATCGGGTCAGATCCGGACTGCCATCAGAATTGGGCCCATTAAGGTCTGCCAGCATAAGTTGCATTGGATATAAAGGAGTTAAGGCAGGACTGCAGATGTGAGGGTTTGTAAGCTGCCTGCACCACATTAAATACACCACTAATTATTTTTAAAGCTTAAGATAAATATTAATTGATGAAAAATCGTGAGTCACGAAACCAACATGCACCAAAATTCCCGATAAAGAGAGCTGGGAGTGCAAACTATGAAAAATTACCTTATTAAGTACTCACTATGCTGGTACATCCAAATCTTGAGCATTTTTTGTTTTTTAAAAAAAAGGGAATTTGGACTCAGTTTTAGTTCACATGTTCCTGTGCAAGGCAATTTCATTACAATTGGCTAAATGTAACTCAAGGAGTAACCAATTCATACTTAAGAGTTATTGATGCATGGAATAATTGTCACCGACTATACTGAATTCAGGATTGTATGGAGTATTCAAACATGGAATGGTTGAATTCCTGAATTAACAGGGATGTTGCTTGGAGCCAGTGTAGAAGAGAGGGTCCTGTACAGAGCAACTAATGATGAGGTGAGGAATCTATTCTATTTCTTATTTTGTTATATCTGTGCATATACAATAGGCATAAATGAAGAAATTAAAACAGGAAATTTTAAGATTGGTAATGATACAAATACTAAGTGAGATGACAAAATATTTAGCAGAGGCAGAAGTACTCAAATGGATCTGGATGTTTTTTTCCTGTAGATGGTTTAAAAGTGGTATTTATATGGATAAATACAATACTGGTATATAACAACAACAACCTGTATTTATATAGTGCCTTTAACGTAGTAAAACGTTTCAAGGCACGTCACAGTAGCGTTATAAAAAACAAAATTTGACTCCGAGCCACATAAGGAGAAATTAGGGCAGGTGACTAAAAACTTGGTCAAAGAGGTAGGTTTTAAGGAGCGTCTTAAAGGAGGAAAGAGAGGTAGAGAGGCGGACAGGTTTAGGAAGGGAATTCCAGGGCTTGGGACCTTGGCAGCTAAAGGCATGGCCACCAATGGTGGAACGATTAAAATCAGGGATGCTCAAGAGGCCAGAATTAGAGGAGTGCAGACATCTTGGGGGTGTTGTGGTGCTGCAGGAGATTACAGAGACAGGGAGGGGCGATGCCATGGAGGGATTTGAAAACAAGGATGAGAATTTTAAAATCGAGACGTTGCTTAACCAGGAGCCAATGTAGGTCAGCGAGCACAGAGGTGATGGATGAAGGGGACTTGGTGCGAGTTAGGACACAGACAGCACGATTTTGGATGACCTCATGTTTACGGAGGGTAGAACGTGGGAGGCTGGCTAGGAGTGCTTTGGAATAATCAAGGCCAGAGGTAACAAAGGCATGGATGAGGGTTACAGCAGCAGATGAGCTGAGGCAGGGGCGGAGTCGAGTGATGTTCCAGAGATGGAAGTAGGCGGTCTTAGTGATGGCGCGGATATGTGGTCAGAAGCTCATTTCGTGGTCAATTATGACACCAAGGTTGTGAAGAGTCTGGTTCAGCCTCAGACAGTTGCCAGGGAGAGGGATGGAGTCGGTGGCGGGGACCGAAGACAATGGCTTCGGTCTTCCCAATATTTATTTGGAGGAAATCTCTGCTCATCCAGTACTGGATGTCGGACAAGCAGTCTGACAATTTAGATACAGTGGAGTGGTCAAGCCAGGTGGTAGTGAGGTAGAGCTGGATGTCGCCAGCATACATGTGGAAACTGGCGCTGTGTTTTCAGATGATGTCGCTGAGGGGCAGCATGTAGATGAGAAGTAGGAGGGGGCCAAGGATAGATCCTTGGGGGACTCCAGAAAATTATATAGAGGCAAATGACATTCAATTTTTGTTGCAAGTGAATAATTGTTCTTGGTGAAGTGGGGCTGGTGAAGTATTTGGGAGTAGACATAAGATTGTTTTTAAAAAATTGTCCGCATTGTGAGTATCATCACTGACATCACAACAGTGATAACTCGGTTATACGCTGTCATTGGGGAATGAACAAGAAACAAAGGAGAGAAGGAAAAGAGATCCGTAAAGACAAAAAACAGAGAAAGAAGACACGAAACAAGAGAGGGGGTTTAAAGGGTAACAGGAGAACCACGGATAAACAAGTATAAGAGAGTGAAAGAAAAGAACAGAACAGGCAGGTGGAATTTTCAATCTACTGACTTAGTTGGTTCCGTTCAGGTACTAGAAATATTTCTGAAGCTAGGTGTGTGGACAGAATGGAGTTATACTAACTCTTGCAGTGCTATCAAATTGGGTAAAATAGGGCCCTGTACAAGCATACTTTAATCAAAATTATTTTCTCACCAATTTTCACTCTTTCCGTCCTTCTTGATACATTATAGCTCCATGAGTGACTTCTGGAACCTTATTCATGTGGCCATCATTCATGTGTCAGCCTTGACATTAAATATCGGCAGGCTATTCCACTGCAGGAGCCATCACAGCCAAGTATTTCCTATACTTGCTCAGTGGGACTGCCAGCTGGGGTCAGTGGGTTGCAATGAGGAGCAGAAACTTTGACTGATTTTCCCCTTCCTAACCTATCGATGTTATAAAGCATCGCAATGTTTGCGAATTGTACCCGTGGATCAGTTATTCAGTGGATAAATGTTGATCCACTGGGGAGCTTTACATGCATGTGTACTTAAATGCATTCATGCAGGTCTGCTTACTGCCAATGAAAAAAATCAGACAGCAGTCCACTCATGACCAGGATAACACTTTGCTATCATTAGAGACTGAAAGGCAATTAATCAAATCACTTGAATCTTTATTCTACTTTAACATTAAGTTTCAAAATACACAGCAGAAGTGGTCCAGGATCCCTTCTTCCAGGTGGTCTCACACACATTGGTGTGAGTTTGGCAAGGTTATCCTGCAGTTATATTCTGTGGTTTGTATTGGCGTGACATGAAAACCACTTCAGAGTGATACAGTATAACTTCGGCATAAGAGAGGGAGACACAGAAGCAAATAAATGAGGAGCAGCAGCAGATGAAAGAAATGCAGAAATGCAAAGAAGAAAATGAGAAATAGAAATAGTAAGATAACATACAAATTAAAAAGTGGATCAAAGGTAACAGGAGATAGAAAAACACAAAATTCAGAGAAAGGAAAAGGAAATGGGTAGATAAATCTAAAAGAGTGAGATGGTCAAGTTACACCCATTCTATATCTGGTAGTTGTCTCACACATGGGGAGTATGGAATTTACTCCTTGCATACAGCATAATAACTTGACCACAACTAATTTCCTGTGAGCCACTGTCAGTTATATCAAATCAGACAGCAATTCACTCGCTTTCAGCATAAATGACCATGATAACTCCCAACTAAGAACTGTAGTTAAACTTTCAGTGGCATCCCCACTAACAAAACATGCTTCCACCTTACAATTAGATAATAATAATCCACTACAACAAAATAGTTAAACTAACTACTTAATAAAATCAAATAATGCCTTTAATTATCTATCATAATGAAATTCTGAAACCACCACAAAAATAACATTGAATGAAACAAATCTCTCGCCGATCTAAAAAACGGCATTCACATAGACTGCTCCACGCTTTCAACACCTGCCAACTGATGATGTCACGCACATTGGAACCAATGCAGTGACAAAGCATCGTGGAATGCTACCTTGCTTCATACAAGAGATAAAGGCCATGGTATCAGAACAATACTGCAGTGCTTAAAATGTAAATGCATATCAAATCAAATAATTTATAAAATAACATAGAACTCACAAATATGTGTGATATATAACCGGCACACCACGATGTTTACTTGTCAAGGAGACCTGCAAAACCCAGTGACATCTTCATCATGTGTAAGTTAAAGTGCTGTCTTTCACTAGTGGTATAAGCATTGCATTTAAAAACTCCTCGTGCATTACCCTCTGTGTATTGCTTTTGCGATGTATGTATTTTTGAGCCCAGTAGTCCACTGACAGTTAAAAAATGATTAGTAGATTTATAGATTTCCTTTTTCTGATGTTTACCTACAGGGTTGTAAACTAATCCAGATGTACAAACTCCTTGAGTATCTACTGTATGGTCTCTCCTGTTTAACTCATTGAACATGTTTATTCCCAGCTGCCAGTAATGTCAAATGTGTATTTTGCACGTCTGAAATTCTGACTGGTCTTAAATATGGTTTATTAACAATGACAGATGCTAAAAGAAGTGGCAGCTAGCTTAAATTTTATACATAAAAATGTTGCATCAAAACACCTGCGACTTGTATTTTTTTTCAAAATCAATTCCCATTTTGTTGACTTAAGTTCTTGCTGAGATCTGTGAAGAAAGTCTCTCTATATTGGCCCGGAATTTGATGAAACTTGCGCCATAGCATCTGTAGTATACGCCATTATTTTAGTTCCAGGAAATTATGGTGTGAGTGACTTATGTCATTACTTATGCTACGTCATAATTTCCTGGAATTGTTGTACTGCTCTGCCGTTATCCCTCATTGAAAACAACTAAAAGCTAATTATCACAGCCCTGCTCCCATTAAAGTCAATGGCAATCGCGAACTTGCTAGATTTAAACCATTCTTCACACTACCGCCACTTAGACTGAAACATAATGGGGGAAAAATTCAGTATCGCCCCGTTTGGGACGCCATTATCGCCTGGCACTAATTATCACCTCCAACTGCAAACTTGGCTTTTATCGCCCCTGGAGTTGATTGGAGTGCTAAATCAGGCGCTACACACCTCTCTTAAGGCACTAACGCCGAGGAGCGAGGCGTTACCTTAGAGCACTGGCGAAGCTCATGTGATGTCAGTCAGCAATGGAACACAGACACTATGGTGCCGGCCAGTTCTTAAAGGGGAGGGTTGATCTTGCTCACCATCCACATCCTACTCATTGCAGCCTTGAATCTCGGCCTGGAGAGACCAGTATATCAAATCTTCTGGAAAGAACAATGGAGAGGCCCAGGGAAAGAGCTCAGAGTGCAGCCCCCACAGTCTCTTCTAAATTGATACAAGGAAGGGCAAATCAAAATGAACCTGCGAGGTGCTGCTCAGTACCCAAAACTCCTTCACACAGCGTTGAATCTCTCCAGAAGTCTCTCTCTCTCTCAGAATGCGTGGTGCAAAAATGTCACTAACAAAAAAAGGCAGGAAGCGGTCGCCTTTAAATAGCGCTCCCTCAGTCCCTGCCTGACTGCAAAACGCTCCCCTCAACCTGTCGTTGCTAGCGGCAGGCGGTAAGGCAGGGGGCGCCACTCAATATCCGGTCCAGGGCACTACCGGGGCATTGCACGCTCGACTGATGTCATGATCTGCAAGCGCAGAAGATCGTGGCAGTAGTGTTTAGCACCACTGCAAAATGTCTAGTTAATTTCATGAGCAGCGCAAACATCGCCGCGCATGGGCACTAGTTGCTTTGCACCCCATTAGCGCCCTCTTAAGGTGCTAACGGGAGGTGCAAACCAACTGAATTTTTCCCCCAATGGGTCAGAACTTACTGTGAAAGTAATGGTGAGGCTATCAGTGCTCACCATTATGTATACGCAAACAGCAACTTCAGGAGAGTGCAGATGCGCAGTTAAACGCGAAAATCCAGAAATTACAGTCCGAAATGCGGCACTCCTCTAAGCTGCACGAAAATGGTGCCTCGCTGTCTGGCTCCCCATTTAAATGTACTGAACAGGGTGAAGTTCCTGTACTTGCATTGTAGATATGGACTAAACTCACCACAGAAAGTTAGGGCTTGTCCATTTCAGTCTAAGTACTCTTTTTAATGGTACGATAAGTGTTAATTACTGCCAAACAACCTCTCTGGCACTGAAAATTAAATTTGACAACTGTGGAGTCTCATTCCTTCAGCTTTTAATTATTGTTGGAGATTTATAAAAAAAGTTACATAACTTTTTTTATTACGTTTTCTTTCTCATTTTTTTCTCTTTTAATCCAATCTCTCTGCTCCTCACTTCATTTCGCTTTCTGCACATGATTTGACATTGAATTCAATATTCTAACTTACACTTCCTGGTTCAGACTCTGTGCAGTTCATTAACAATTCTTCAATATGATTGGTTAAGGAGATTTATTTTAACAAAATACAACCCTGGTTTGTGCAATAAGATTGATAGTTTTTTGTTAATCACAGGTATTAAGGGATATAGTGCAAAGGTGGGTATATGGAGTTAGGTCACAGATCAGCCATGATCTCATTGAATGGCAGAACAGGTTCAGGGGGGGCTGAATAGTCTTCTCCTATTCCTATGTTCCGATGAGGTACACAGTTACTTGCCCTGTTCACACAAGTCTCAGAGCCCTTGTAGAGGGCGCCACGCTGATTCAATCTCCCACTTGCAACAACTTGCTGTGCAAAAGGTAATGGAAAATTAATGGGCAAGGGCAAGTCTAACGAACGGCAGGTACCATTCGTCCACCAGTTACAGTAAATTCTGGCCCAATGGTCCTGGTGTGATTTGTGGACTTGTATTTAAGGAAGGAAGTTGTTTTATTTCCCATGGTTTGGGTGTCTTTGCAGAGCTGGGCACAGGCCACACACTAAGGCTGGAATTTTACCGGCTCTCAGAATGCAGGTTTGGAGGAGGGTCCGCTGTCAAAATCACAAAGATTGACAGTGGGTCGGTATCCCGCTGTACCCTGCCTCCTTGTCAGTTTCCCAAGTGTCGGGTCTATCATCCCTGTGTAGGATGTGCGGAATTACCCCTCGCCCCGTCCAACAAGTTATAGAGTTCGGACTTGAGACTTATGAGAAATTGCACCAGACACACGGGTTCTGTCTTTAACCTTTTATTGTTCCTAAGACAGATTCAAAACCCCAACCACTATTCGTGCAGTTCACCAATAATGTTACAAGAAAACATACATACAACCACCTGCAGATGATCAGTCCAGTATCCATTGATTGTAGGCCACTTCCTTCTGATTGCAGCAGCTCTTTGAGATGAGGTGATTGGCCAGGCTCCTCCTTCCGACTGCAGTTCTGATATCTTTAGTCACTGTCTTTTATGCAGTTTTCCTTGCCTTTCTCAGTAAATCAATCATTCAGAGATTGTGAGAGGTGTTCCTTTCATGTTCGACCTGAGTTGTTTGAGCTGTCAAACTTTCACACACACACATCCTGTGTGGTTATCCGTTAACTGCCTTTATCAAAGCCCAAATTGTTCATTCACTCATAAAAGTTTACAGAAGTGGCAGTAAACCACTTGGTCACATTTCACGTGTTACATTGCATCCTGTATTTCAGAACTTCCAAGGTTTGACTCCTCCCCTTTAGCCACCAAAAGTCATTAAACAACTCTGTGGCCTGTTCGTTGTAGACAAGGGGCTGGATTTTACCAGTCCTGAGGAGGCGGGTTTGGAGATGGGACTGCTGGGAAAATGGGAAAAATTGGGAGCGGGTCCCAACCCCACTCCCAACCCGCCTCCGAACCATCTTTCCGGGAGGCAGGTCCCCAACTCGCGCAGGGACCTGTCTCCTAGCAGCGGGAAGGGGATTAGAGCCAATTAACTGCCTGTTAATGGGTAGTTAACAGGCAGTTAAGAGGCTTTCCCCATTTTCAGCCTGCTGATGTGGCCTTCCCAACGGCAGGAATCCCCGCCAGGGTCAGCGAGGTGAGCTGTGGGTCTGCTACAGTGTAAGTGTGCAAATGACAGCTGCAGAGGTAGTGTGATGGGTGCAATGGTGCACAGGTAAGTATGACAGGTGAGAGAATGTAGTGAGAAATATTTTTATTCTGTTTATATGTATCTGCAGGTGACAAGATTTGATGTTTCTGTGAAGCCTCATTTGATCGGGAGAATTGACAAATGGCTTCTGCAATCTCACATGCAGCTGCCATCTGTTTTCTCCTAAGGAGAGAGTCATTGGTGAGCCTGGGTGCAAGGGCTCACCTTTGACAGTGACTGTCAGTGTTTGACAGCACCTCAATGCTGTCAAACACTGACAATTCACCTGTCAAAAAATTATGGGGCCTGTCCCTTTAAGAAAACCGGCAGATGACGCGTCATGCACTGACATCATCTGACACCAGCTTTCCCTTACTTGGCCGACAAGCCCGCAGGGTGGGCTTAACAAGGCCAATCAAGGGAAAATAGCGTCTATTCATCAGACGTCACTGGGGGCGGGACTAGAACCCAGAAGGCAGCAGTCCCGTAAAATCCAGCCCAAGAAGTCTGCAAATCTAAGGGGATTTGTTTATCTCTGTTGTCTATGACTACCCCCTGCAGTAACAATCATTTGTTCTGTCCAGTATCTGCTATCTGAAACACAGCTCTTGAAATACCTCCATCACAAAGCAGCTTGCAGTTTCAGCAGTTTCTTTTGAAAGCACATTTGCTCAACAAATGTTTGCTGCCTTTTTGTAAAGCACATCAAAGCACATTCCATGTCCACTTATCAGTGAAAGACAGTCAGTTACATTCACCAACTTTACTTCACTTTGAAAAACCTTTTCGCCTGGCAATGCATTTTAATATATACCAAAATTAAGAATTAAGGGTTTGCATATACTTACACCTCAACAGATCCGACACCAAGCGGCGGGTCAGCCAATTTAGATAGATAAAAGCTTATTAAAAGGTAGTTAAGCACCATTTTCCCATGTACTTACCATTTTACCAGGTTTTCAATGAGGTTCCCGGAGAGCAGCTATCACGTCAGGTAAGTATGTCGGATTCTCAATGACTGTGGATTGCTGTGAATAGGTGAAAGCTGTCATTTCACAGCTGTTCACTTCCCAATCTTAGAAGCTGAAGCATTAATGATTTGGAACCCACTTTTGAGCTTTATGCACTTTTGAAGTGTTTGGTGTAATCTCTCTATCCACTGTCACCTCCTTGGAACAACCTTTCTCAACATTGACAGATTACTTCTGTCATCTATTCCATCAGCATCGGTGCCCTTGAAAAAATCTTGCCTTGGTCCTCAGAATCCCAACACGATCTGCCCCAACACCAACATCACCGGGCACACCAGCAGCACCAACATCCACACCAACCTTCTCCACAATCAACTGATGCTGCACTGAACAAAGGGCTTCATCACCCATATACATTGCTGCCTGGGACGCCAGCGATGGCCTCACCATGTCCAGATTTGCTGTGCTTAACACTATACACCCTGGCTGCCACATGATGCACCAGGTTGGCACCACCCCACACCAACACCATAAAGCATCCCTACAATGTCCAAGCCATTCCTTTCACACTCATCACCATTTTGGGGGGGGGGGTGGGGGGGACGTTATATCTCACCATTCACTGGAACTCACTAAGACACTTTCAAAGGTGCACACAAATCTGTCCAAGAAGGCAAAGTAGTGACAATAAGGATTTCAATGCTTGACAGCACATTAACAGACAGTTTACATGAACATTGGCTAAAACACCCAAGTGCCTACCCATGTGTGTTGTTAGTTGGTATGATCGCACTAGGATGAGGGTGAGAGTGAGGGGTGTCTAGTGAGATGGGGAAGTGATAATGTAGATAGAGAGGGATGGGTGGAGGTGCAAGGTAAGTTGGTGTGAGTAAGAATGTGCAGGAGTATGGTAAGGAAGGCAGAGTGATGGGGATGTGATGAGTGGCACAGCAGGATAAGGTTCAGTGTGGCTTTGCAGTAACGTTTCGTGATCTACTGTGATCATTGAAAGGTTTGTGCCACTGCAGCCAGGTCCTCCTGACAACATCCCTGCTTGTGCCCTCCTGTGCAATGTGCAACCAGGCTGTGTTGATCTCCTGGGGAGGTGTCTTCCGCCCATTGGAAGGGAAGAGAACCTCCCTGTGTGCTGTGACTCCCTCCATAAGCATATGGAGGGAGTCATGGGAGAGCCTGGGTGCAGCCCTGTGCACCTTTGTGCAGTGCTTGTCAGTGTTTGCAGCACCTCAATGCTGTAGAGCACTGACAGCACAACTGTCAAAATCAATGTGGACATGGCCCCTTTAAGGAAACCAGCTGATGACGTCATCAGATGACGTCATCAGACCCGTTTCTTTTTAATTGGCCAGACACCCCGCAGGGTGGTGTAGTGTATGTAACGTTCCACCTTTAAGAGAACTATTTTAAGGGTTGCACTACTTTATCTTGGCTACTGTATACTGTAATACCGGTGGTGACCACACCGGTCTATAAGTGCTGTGTAAGGATTCGCCCTGACCTTCGAATAGTAAAGTCCTGTTAAAGTTACTCTTGTAGTCTGTGTATTAATTCACCATATAACCCACGGACTTTACAGTGGCAACGAGTTCGATCTTACCCTGCGGCAGCGATACATCCGAAGCAGTTAACGAGCGTCGAGAGGAGGCACCCGCCCTCGTCATTCTGCTGAGAGAAGACTCGAGTCTGCAGAGCAAGGAAGAAGGAAGAATTCAGACACGAAGCCTTCCATCAGCAACAGGCAGTGATCGTCCCTTCTGCCACGGTGGTGAGTGAGCCGATCAGCCACGAGAAGCAAGTCGGCCACGTTGACTGTGAGTAGGGGGAAAATAAAAAAAAAGAACGGAGGAAGGGCGGTGAACTCGACCATGGTCGGGGGGGAAAGGAGCTGGACAGAAGTTGGGCCCAGAGGCGCTGAGACTGGGGCAGCATGGGGCACGGAAGCCGCGGTGCAAGCGGGAACGCAGCCGGTGTGAGAGACCGGGCTACCAGCGGGAACGCAGCCGGTGTGAGAGACCGGGCTACAAGCGGGCTGGGAGATGCAACAGCGTCGTGAGACAGCTCGACCGCGACCGGCGAAAGGCCGGGCAGCTACCGAGGCCGCGAGGCGCTGCGACCGGGATCGTAAGGTGCGGGAAGAAATAAAAATAAGAAACCGCGGAGAACTCAGCCGCAGCCGGGGGAGGAAAGGACCGGACTGCGAGAGGGCTGGGAGGCGCGATTGGAAGCCGCTGAGGGAGAGACAGAGCCCGAGCCGAGCGAGGGAGACCGAGGAGATTCAGCCAGCGGCTGGAACTGTTCGCCGTCAACGGGTTGTCCCCAGCGCCGGTTGCCCTGCCGAGAAAAGGGAACAAAGAACGCACTGAAGCCGGCGCGCAGGCTGCGAACCCCGAAAGCCAGCGGTCGTCGCCCGAGGGAAAAGCTTACCCCTCCCGCCAGTAGGCGGAGAAGAAGACAGGAGCGGGAAACCGCCATTTTGAAAGTGGGCGGGGGAAGAAGACAAGCGCGGGAAACCGCCATTTTTGGAAAAAAAAAGTTAAAGAAAAATTTCGTTGTTGTTTCTCAGGAAGATTGTGAAGATGCCTAAGCGTGGCAACATCAACGAATTCGATTCTGATGTGGAAGATTGGACCACGTATGTAGAACGCATCGAGATATATTGTAAGGTCAATAAGATAACAAATTATGATAAAGCTCTAACCTTACTAAACTCAATGGGTGCGAAGACATACGGGTTATTGAAGCATCTTCTATCACCAGCTAAACCGGCGGATCAGTCTTTCGCTAATATTGTTGCTGTCCTGAAGGATCATGTGAACCCCACACCGCTGATGTTAGCGGAACGAACTAAATTTTACGGGAGAACGCAACTAAAGGAGGAAAGCAACGCGGAGTACCTGGTTGAACTGCGTAGGCTAGCAAAAGACTGTCAGTTTGGGGTAAATCTGACAGAGGCACTGAGAGACAAGTTCGTGTGCGGGATGTCGAAGGAAGGAACACAAAAGCGACTGCTCGATGAGAACGATCTTACACTTGATAAGGCTGTCCTTATTGCAGCATCGCACGAAGCCACAGCGAGAGGCACGGTGGAAATGCAGCTGAAGACAGCGGTACTCAGTGTGGATCAAATGACTTCGGGTACAACGAAATGTTACTGTTGTGGGAAGACAACACACGACCAGAACCAATGCTGGTTTAAAAACCAGGAATGTAGAAAATGTGGCAAACTTGGTCACATAGCTAAAGTATGCCGGTCAGGAAAGAAGACCAGCAACAATAAGTCACCGCAGAAGAAGTACAGAAAGGTACATAAGGTGACTGTGAAGAGTCCAGATGAACTGAATTCGGATTCAGACCCCAACAGCAAGGAACTGGGTAGTCTGAGGATTCACAATGTGAGTAAAGAAGCTGACCGACAAACTATCTGGGTCACACTGCAGATTGCAAAAGTCCAAGTGAAGATGGAAGTGGACACCGGATCGGCGTTGACGGTCATGAATAAACAAGATTACAAAAAGTTATTCAAACATATTCCCCTACGGGATACGGAGATAGTATTGCAGGCATACACGGGGCATAAAGTATACCCCATAGGAAAGATAAAAGTCAAGGTGAGACACAAGGGCAAAGATCACCAAGGAATGGACTTATATGTACTACCCGAGGGAGGTCCACCACTTCTGGGACGGGAGTGGATCAGGAAAATAAAGATAGACTGGCACTCACTAAACACAATGACGGTAGATTTCGGAAAGAAAGATGTCAAACCTGAACGGTTGTCCAGAATATTGGACGAGGCTAAAGAGGTATTCCAGCAGGGACTGGGAACACTGAGAGGAATTAAGGCAAAAATCAAGATTGCAGAACATGCAAGCCCAAAATTTTTCAAAGCCAGATCGGTACCTTACGCGATACGACCTGCTGTGGAGGCAGAACTGGAAGAGCTTGAACGTGCAGGGGTACTGTCGAAGGTGGACTGGAGTGAGTGGGCCACGCCCATTGTTCCCATCATGAAGTCTTCATCAAGTAGCAAGCCAGGGGGACCGGGGAAGGTCCGCATCTGCGGAGACTTCAAGATCACAGTTAATCCGGTGCTTCACACGGTACAATACCCGCTTCCGCGGATTGAGGATATCTTTGCTTCATTGTCTGGCGGGAAACACTTCACCAAGATAGACCTGGCACAAGCATATTTACAGATGGAGGTCGAGGAAGAGTCACGCCAGTATCTCACAATCAACACGCACAGAGGCTTGTATCGATACAATAGACTGGTTTTTGGAGTAGCTTCGGCTCCAGCAATTTGGCAGAGGGCCATGGAGCAGGTCTTACAGGGTATTCCAAGCACTCAGTGTTACTTGGACGATATCCTGATTACGGGAGAAGACGAGGAGGAACACCTCACAAATTTGAAACTGGTGCTCACCAGGTTGAAGGAATATGGCCTTCGAGTTAATCGCCAGAAATGTGAGTTCTTCCAGAAACGGATCTCGTACTGCGGTCATGTCATTGACCAAGAGGGGCTGCACAAGTCACCTGACAAGATCGAAGCGGTCGTGAAGGCCCCCGCTCCGGAAAATGTATCACAGTTGAGGTCGTTTCTGGAGTTGATTAATTATTACCATAAGTTTCTGCCAAATCTATCCACGGTGCTGCATCCGCTGAATGCTCTGTTGCGGAAAGAAGTACCATGGAAGTGGAGCGTGGACTGTAAGAAGGCCTTTCACAGAAGCAAGGCGTTGATTACCTCTGAGGAAGTGTTGGCTCACTTCAACCCAACGCTACCTCTTCGTCTAGCTTGTGATGCTTCCCCTTATGGTATTGGAGCTGTACTCTCACACAAGTTACCAAATGGCTCGGAAAGGCCAGTCGCATTTGCGTCCCGATCATTGACCTCCGCTGAGCGAAATTATGCTCAGATAGATAGGGAGGCTCTCAGCCTTGTGTGGGGAGTAAAGAAATTCAATCATTACCTGCAGGGCAAGAAGTTTACATTGCTGACAGACTACCAGCCGTTGGTGTCCATATTCAACCCTAACAAGGCCGTTTCCACTATGACAGCACAAAGGCTACAGAGGTGGTCCGTTCTACTAGGGGCACACCAATATAACATCGAATACAAAAGGTCCAACCAGCATGGAAATGCTGATGGGTTATCGCGCCTACCGTTGCCAGTGGAAGAAGAGGCGACTACAGTGGACCCAGTGGAGATGTTCCACTCAACCATAATGGAATGTCTACCAGTAACAAATTCCATGATCGAAAAGGAAACAAGGAATGACCCGACTCTCTCACGAGTCTACGATTTAACGGTGGAGGGATGGCCAGTACATGGCGAACCAATGCTGCCAGCATTTTCGCACAGAAGAGAACAGCTGTCAGTGTGCCGAGGAACCTTGATGTGTGGATCTAGAGTGGTGATTCCACCCAAACTCCAGCAGAAAGTACTAAAGGAGCTTCACGAGGGGCATCTGGGTGGAGTGAAAATGAAGAACCTAGCCAGAGCGTTTGTGTGGTGGCCAGGTATTGATGGAGACATCGAAGAAATAACCAAGAGCTGTCTAGGATGCCAGAAGGTCCAAAACGCGCCACCACAAGCTCCTCTGCATCCATGGGAGTGGCCCTCATCTCCATGGCAAAGGGTACATATCGACTTTGCTGGTCCATTTATGGACTCAATGTTTTTAATCGCGGTGGATGCACACTCCAAGTGGCCGGAGGTAATAAAAATGTCCTCCACCACCACGGAAAAAACCATCACAGTATTAAGGACCATATTTGCCAGGAATGGGCTGCCAGAACAGATCTGTTCTGATAATGGACCGCAATTTGTGTCCGAAGAATTCAGGAAGTTCTTAAAAAGCAATGGGGTCAAGCACTATACGTCCGCCCCATACCATCCCGCCACCAATGGATTGGCTGAAAGGTTTGTCCAGACCTTCAAGAAGGCCATAAAGGCCATGGGTAATGAAGGCATAAATCTACAACATAAGGTAGATAACTTCTTGTTGGCGTACAGGAATGCAACACATGCGGTCACAAACCAAACTCCCGCCATGATGTTTTTCAATAGAAGAATAAGATGCCGGCTGGATTTGATTAAGCCAAACGTCAGAAGGGACGTAGAGAACCGGCAATTTCAAGGCATGAATGAAAGGCCAACTAGATCCTTTCAGATAGGTCAACAAGTTTTGGCCCGGGACTACCGTACCGAGAAATGGCAGCCGGGAACTATTGGAAAAAGGCTAGGACCGTTGATGTATACCGTGGACATTGGTGAAAGCATAATAAGGCGCCATGTTGACCAGATCATAGAATCATCCACAAAGGCCCAACCTACTCCACAACTCTATACGTCTAATGTTGAAGCAGAGATACCCAGAGCATCTACCTCCGATCCGGTAATACTGGAATCCGATGAACCTGAAACGGTCCTTCAAGCCGAATCAACCTTGCCAGAAGAACCTACTACACCACCGAAAACGACTACACCACCGAGGCGTTATCCGGACAGAGTCCGGAAGCCTCCAGAGAGACTGAATCTGTGAACTGTTTCACATAAAGTTGTATATATGTTAAGATGTTATATTAATGGGAATATGTATATATTGTTAACCTAAAAAGGGAGGATTGTAGTGTATGTAGCGTTCCACCTTTAAGAGAACTATTTTAAGGGTTGCACTACTTTATCTTGGCTACTGTATACTGTAATACCGGTGGTGACCACACCGGTATATAAGTGCTGTGTAAGGATTTATTGGGCAGATTCGCCCTGACCTTCGAATAGTAAAGTCCTGTTAAAGTTACTCTTGTAGTCTGTGTATTAATTCACCATATAACCCATAGACTTTACAGGTGGGCTTAACAAGCCCAATCAGGATAAAATCATTTGGAGGAGGTGGGATGAAGACGGGAGCGGATTTTGAGGCTGCTGTCTACTCCGGACGCACCATGTAATGAACATTATTGGGAAACGATCTAAGCAACCAGGATCTTTCCCTTAATCAATACATGCATGTTGACTTGGAAATCAGCCTGAGCCTTTGTAAGATACATTCACATAATCTGACTCCATAAATCCAAACAAAACCTTGATCACAGTCACTTTTATGCTAGCAGCCGCTTAAACCCTGCCCGTAAAGAGGCCCGACCACAGACGGGGATACGTACCTGAAATTAAAAACCAGGAATTGACGTATTAGTCAAACCTCTGAAAACAGAAACAATCTTAGAAATGTTAGTCTAACAGTTTCCAGATATTCGGACTGACCTGACACAACATTAGCGACAGGATCAATACATTAGCCATTGGCTGCGCTGCTCTGATTCGCCGCTATGAGTACTGAGGCATATTCTATTTAGTTCTCCCACAAACTTTGGCGTCAATTTGCCACCGGAGGATTGGGATCCACAATGGTCTAACTGGCCTGAGTGACTCTAGTCCTATGTGGTTGTCTCTTAATGCCTTTTGAAATGGCAGTTGTAAAACAATTACCACCACAAACACATTAGCCCAGAACTTGGTGTCGGGGGCTTGCCGCGCGTGCAAGCCCCCGATGTGCGCCGACATCTGAAACCTGGCCCGCAGTAGATTTCCTTTCAGTGGCCAGGTTCTGATGTCGGCGCGCTGTGCTAACCTGACCCAGCGGCGTAGTTAGTGCGATGTGCCGGCTGGGATCAGGTGAGCACTGTTCAGCCAATCAGGGGAGGGGAAACTTCATTCATAAGTTTGAGAGTAAGAACTGTCAAACTCATGAGAAGTACTGCACCCCAAAACACTACTTAAACTTTAAATAAAATTTTAAAAAACATCCCAATCATTAAATTAAGTATAAATAAGTTAAAAAAAATAATTTAAACAATAATTTTTTTTTTGAAAAAAATAAATTTTTAATAAAAAGGGTCTAAAACTAAACTTACCTTATTGTAGATTCTTTAAAATAATAAACCTGTGGAAAAAATTTTTCTAAATTGCACTAAAACACCACTTACCTGTAAAAATAAATACTTACGTGTGCTTTTTACAAGCGTAAAGACCGGAGGCCTTTACACATGCGCAAATCCCCCAAAACAGAGGAAATCCAAGACGCACGCACTGCCCCCTACAGCGCACACGCTAGCCTCTTCAACTCTTGGGTGAGAGGAGAGGAAATGCCGGTTTTCAGCGCATGCGCTGTGCATGCTGAAAACCGGCATTTCCTCCGGCCAGACGCGTGAGTACCCCTTCCGTACTCACGCGTTTGGGGAGGAATTTCTGCCCCATTGTAGCAGTTCGAGAAGAAGGTCCACCACCACCTTCTCAGGGCAACTATGGATGGGCAATAAAATGTGGCCATTAGAACCGATAAAATGAAAGAGTAGGCCTAGATAAATACTTGGGGTAGAGTTTCCGCTTTGGATGCAATCTGTGATTCCGGTGCAAATTGCGCCCAAAATTGCACCCATTTTGTAAAGTGCTTTTTTCCTCCGGGTTTCTGTTCAAACTCATTTGCATATCGCTGAACGCAAAATCTGCCATGAACTAGCGCAATTGGGCAGCGTTTAAAACGTAATGTAAAAAAAAATCCTTTAAAAAATATTCCTTGACGTTTAGGAGTGGTAGCTTGGTGCAGTTTGAGTAATACAACTGAAAATGGGTTTATCACAAAAAAATTTTTTAACTCACAGTATCAATCCATCACCTGTGAATAACCCGATTTTAAATTACTGACTGACTTTTAAAAATATACAATACTATTTTCTAGTTAAGTTGTAGTCAGTTCCTTCGTAAATTTTAAAAATGTTTTCATTCAAACTCTTGCAAAACGTACCTATTAGTGTCCTTGTGCCCAAAAGATCCAGCTTAATTTTTGGAGCCTCCTCGAAGGCCTGTGAACGAGCGCAATTGGCGGAAACTCACAGTGGTGATTAATTCACCCTGGGGGCGTGGCCAGTTTTGTGGGTGGGGTCTGCTTCTAGCGCGCTGTTTTAAAACTAGTGCAAAAGATCACGGAAGCGCAAGTTGCACTGAACGCAATTTCCGCTTAAAATCCCACGATCTTTTGCATCGGTTATGCCGATATCTGGGGAATTACGTTGAAAAAACTAACGCAATCAAGTGGAAACTCCAGGCCTCGAAGAGTAAAAAAAATTACAGGGCTATGAGGAAAGAGAAGAGGTGTGGGCTTAATTGGATAGCTCTTTCAAAGAGCTGCCACAGGCTTGATGGGCCGAATGGCCTCCTTCTGTACTATATGATTCTATGGGGGAAAAATTGATTCGTGTCCCCTTTGGGGCGCTAACTTCGCTGGGGCGCTACTTTTAGCACCCCGAAAAAATTAGCATCCCCGCGGCCGAAATTCATTGGTAGCGCCCCAAGAGGGAAGCGGGGCTCTACTGGAAGAGCCCCACCTGTCTCTTGGGGCACTGCGAGGGAATATCGCGGTGCTACGTGCTGCAGAGCCACGTGCTGCGGCACGTTGCGCCGCGGTACTGCAGGCCTTCCTCCCTCTCTTAAAGGTGAGGGGCCTTGCACAGCGTGACCCGGTGCCCATCTGGGCCACCAGGGATTGGAGTGCTGGCAAAAGAGCCCGACAATCCGCGGGGGGGGGGGGGGGGCTGAAGACGAGGCCGGGGACGGCAATGGGGGCAGGTGCTGGCAGGCGGCCAGCAACAAAAATGGCCACCAGCACCTCGCCTTTAATTAGCGCCGCCCCGGCCACAGGTAGACCCCCCTGACCCTGTTGGACATAGCATCCGGCAGTAAGTCAGGGGGTGCTACCGAAAATTGTGGCCGGGGTGCGAGCGGGACGCTGTGCACGCCGATGATGTCATGTCATCGCCGGTGGCGCAGTGCCGCGGGGCGCTAACGGTTACCGCCACTGCTAAACTCCTGCTGAATTTCGCGGGAGGCGCTGGCATCGCCGTGCTCGGACGCTAGTTGCTTTGTGCCGCTTCGGGCACTAACGGGAGGTGCAAAGCAACTGAATTTGTCCCCCTATGATTCTTAACTAACAATATATTCTGATGTGTTGTCCACCTACTCATTCACTTTGGCAGAATGATGCACACAAATCGCGCACCCTCTGTTTGAAGGTGTGTTGCATCCAGATGTGTTGCTCCTTTGCTGTCACTGAAGACCGAAAAGAGCAGCATACGAGGACTGCCAGTGGACTGGATGGCCAAGGGGTAGCTAAATTCTCTTCGGAAAAAATGTCCAGGCCACAATATGACTGCCTCCATAAATAACCATAAGGGATCGACTAGTTCTTCTGTTAGTTAAACTAGACTCCCGAAAACTAACAATGTTGTTGAAGACACAATAAGCTACAACAACCTGGCAGGCCTTTTGAGGATTATACTTTATAACAACCACCTTTCCTTCTGCCGCAGTTGAAATATCTAAAAGAAATTTTAAGCACAACAATTTTTACTTTGACTAAAATAACAAATTTGTGTTTGTGTTAGATTATTTATCAGATTCTTGCTGAATGCAGTGCACACAAGGGTAAAGCTCAGTCACTGCTTACCGTTTTTGCATGGTTTACTGAATATATATTACAGTCTGGTTATTTTCACACCTTGGGACAAGACAAAAATATAAATACTTCAGGAAGGCCTTTTTCTGTGTGGTTTCATTCTTGTTATTATACTTGGATGATGACCCATCCAATAGGCCATTCAAAGTACTGTATTTGATACAGATCAATGAATCAAACCATTATAGCCTATTCAATTTGGACAGCTTGATACTTGGATCATATATAGACAGAGCGACTGACAGAAAGTCTTTGAACTTTAGTGTGAATGGTTGATGTACTTGTATAAACTGACAACTCAGGTAACTGACAACCACAGAATGGCTGTTGACCTAATGTCGTTATGAGAAATACAGTTGTCTAATGCGTTTTGTTTCGGTATATTTTCAAAGGATGTTGAATGATGTATCTATGACTAACTTTATGCTTGTCAGCAGCAGAGGCTCTGAGGACACATCTGCGCACTTATGCCGAGATGTGCTCCATTGAAGGTTTCTGAGGCTGAGTGTAACAATCCAGAAATGTAACATACAGCTCTTCTATTCTGTTGGTAATTATGACATTACACTTTCCTTCTGCAGGATTCAGAAATGTAGAATAAAATTCATGAGCTAGTCCTCAGCCAGAGTCAATTTCCAACTAGTTATCCCAATCAATTCACATTCATCGGAATTCCCTTCTATTGTAAGGATGGAATTGAGTAAACTATTTTGTATACTCACTCAGCACATGGGTGATGTTTATTTGACAGCACATGCAGCTTGCACATTCTTTAGCACTCCTGTTGCAGAACTTTGGGCCCATGCTCGAATTCTCAATGTGTGTTTCTGGCTCATGAAACTCTGAATCAGGAGCACTAAAGATGAAAATTTACCCAGCTATTTTTCCTGACTGGACTACTGATGTTATCTTTTGCAGTTCATGATCCTGGGCAAATCGGCAATAGCATAAAAGCCTTGTTAAATTTGCATTTGATGTACGTGTAGTTTTGGGAAGGGAATATAAATTACAAAGGCAAGTACAGATTACAGTTGGCTCCATGCAGCTCATCCTTCCGTAGACTCTTAAGAGCTTCCCCATTGCAGTACCTGTTGTGTCCGTCAGTAGTAAGACACAAGAGAATGGTATAACAGGTGTTTACTCAACGTGGCCCACTCTGGAACTGAACTGTACAGATTACTACTCAGTGCTATATATAGGTGTGGTCACTGCCGGTACTACAGTATACATGAGCTGTAAAAAGTAGTTCCCCCCTTAAAGGTATATACATTACAATTCCTCCCCTTTTAGATTAACAGTACCATAACCCTCATTTAACAATTAAATATCAAACTAATCACAATTAACACTTTTAACATACAACGTTAGCTGAAAATAGTCCATTTATATATTCAGTCTTTGGGGAGGCTTCCTGATCCTTTCTGAATAGCGCCTTTCCCGAGTGTCTCGCTCTTGGTGCGGAGGCGATTCTGGCACCCTGTCGTCGGTTGGGTCATCAGCTTCCGATGCTACTGTTTCTGGGGTAGATGCGACCTGTACGTCGGATTCCTCACCAGGTACATATGGGCGAGGCATGGGGTTGACTTGTTCCTGTGACTCTAGGATCTGGTCAGCATGGCGTCTCACGATGTTCTCCTCAACGTCCACTGTGTACATTAGTGGGCCCTGCTGTGTGCATATCGTTCCTGGCTGCCATTTTTCTGTTCGGTAGTCGCGGGCCAAGACTGGTTGCCCTACATTGAAGCTCCTTGTTGGCTTCTCATGGATGTGCTGGAATTGCTTACTCTCAACATCTCTTCGTACGTTTGGTCTGAGCAAATCCAGGCGAGATCTTAACCTTCGGCTAAAGAACATCATGGCCGGGGCCTGGTTGGTGACTGCATGTGTTGCATTCCGGTAGGCGAACAGGAAATTGTCCACCTTATGCTGCAGCGGAATGTTGTCATTGTACATAGCCTTTATTGCCTTCTTAAAGGTTTGTACGAACCTCTCAGCCAATCCATTTGTGGCTGGATGATGCGGGACGGATGTGTAATGCCTTACCCCATTCTTCTTCATAAACCTCCGGAATTCTTCGAACACAAACTGTGGTCCGTTATCGGAGCAAATCTGTTCTGGCAAGCCGTTCCTGGCAAAACTGGTCCGTAGGACTGCAATAGTTTTCTCCGTGGTGGTGGAGGATATTTTGATGACCTCAGGCCATTTCGAGTGTGCATCCACGGCTATTAAAATCATTGAGTCCATGAATGGACCAGCAAAATCAATATGCACCCGTTGCCATGGAGATGAGGGCCACTCCCATGGGTGTAGAGGGGCATGTGGTGGTGCATGTTGGACTTTCTGGCATCTTGAGCAGCTCTTGGTCAGGTCCTCGATTTGTTTATCGATTCCCAGCCACCACACATAAGCCGTGGCAAGGCTTTTCATTTTTACCCCTCCCAGATGACCCTCATGAAGCTCATTGAGCACTCTATCCCTTAACTTGGGTGGAATTACCACTCGGGATCCACACACCAAGGTCCCCCGGCACACTGACAGCTGTTCTCTTCTTGTCGAGAATGCTGGCAATAGTGAGTCGCCATGTGCTGGCCATCCCTTCACCGTCAAATCATATACCCGAGACAGTGTCGGGTCATTTCGGGTCTCCTTTTCTATACGAGCTTTAGTTACTGGTAGGTATTCAACTATAGTCGAATGAAATATTTTGACAGGATCCACTGCTGGTGCTTCCTCCGCAGTAGGCAGTGGCAGCCGTGATAGCCCATCAGCATTTCCATGCTGTTTCGTGCCCTTATATTCAATCTCATAGTGGTGCGCCCCTAGAAAGAGTGACCATCTTTGTAGTCATTGCGCAGTCATCACCGGAACGCCCTGCTTTGGATTAAAAATGGAGACAAGAGGCTGGTGGTCAGTCAGCAAGGTGAATTTCTGCCCGTGCAGATAGTGATTGAACTTTTTCACTCCCCACACTAGGCTGAGGGCCTCCCTGTCAATCTGGGCGTAGTTACACTCGGCTGAGGCTAGTGATTGTGACGCAAAGGCTATTGGCCTCTCTGAACCGTCCGAGAACTTGTACGACAGCACCGCTCCAATGCCGTAGGGTGACGCATCACACGCCAACCGAATTGGTAGTGCTGGGTTGAAATGGGCCAATACCTCTTTCGATGTGATTAGTGTTTTGCTCTTCTGGAAAGCTCATTTACATTCGTCACTCCACTTCCATGGCACTCCAGTTTGCAGTAGGGTGTTCAGTGGGTGTAGTATTGTAGACAAATTTGGCAAGAACTTATGGTAGTAGTTTACCAGCCCGAGGAACGACCTCAGTTGTGACACGTTTTCTGGTGCTGGAGCCTTGACTACTGCCTCAATCTTTTCTGGGGACTTATGTAACCCCTGTTTATCGATAACGTGGCCATAATACGAGATCTGTTTTTTAAAAAACTCGCATTTGGGGCGGTTAGCTCGGAGCCCATATTCCTTCAATCTAGTGAGCACCTGCTCCAGGTTGGCGAGGTGATCACTTTCATTTTCGCCCGTGACCAGGATGTCGTCCAAATAACACTGGGTCCCTGGGATCCCTTGCAGGACTTGTTCCATTGCCCTTTGCCAAATAGCCGGAGCTGATGCTACCCCGAATACCAGCCGGTTGTATTGGTAGAGACCTTTATGGGTGTTGATTGTGAGGTATTTTTTTGATGCTTCTTCTACCTCCATTTGCAGATACGCCTCGGCCAGATCAATCTTAGTGAAGCATTTCCCTCCAGATAGCGAGGCGAAAATATCTTCAATCCGTGGAAGTGGATATTGCACGGTGTGAAGGATTGGGTTCACTGTTACCTTAAAGTCCCCACAGATGCGAACCTTCCTTGGTTACCCAGGCGTGCTACTCAATGACTTTTTCATCACAGGGACGATGGGTGTAGCCCACTCGCTCCAGTCTACCTTGGACAGTACTCCTGAATGTTCCAAACTCTCCAGCTCTGCTTCGACGGCTGGGCGGATCGCATAAGGTAGCGGTCTGGCCTTAAAAAATTTTGGGCTTGCGTTTTCTTCGATTTTAATTGTTGCTGTCATGCCTTTTAGTGTTCCGAGTCCTTGCTGGAACACTTCTTGCGCGTCGGTTAGGATCTTTGACAGTCGCCCAGGTGTGACGTCATCATCCTTTTTGGCAGCCACAGTCAGTGCCTGTATGGAATGCCAATCCAGCTGTATTTTCCGGATCCATTCATGTCCCAGTAATGGTGGTCCTCCATCTTGCAATACATACAGGTCTAGTTTTGGTGTTTCCTTACCGTTATATATAACGGTCACCCTTATTTTTCCTTTGAGGTAGACTTTGTGCCCCGTGTACGTCTTCAAAATAATTTTTTTTGTCTCTCAAGGGTATGTGTGAGAATAGCCGCTCGTAGTCCCATCGGTTTATGACTGTTAGGGCTGATCCTGTGTCCAATTCCATTTTTACCTGGACTCCTGCTATCTTGAGAGTGACCCAAATGGTTCGGTGATCCTCCATTTTGATCACATTATGTAGTTTCAGACAACTCAGCTCCCTGCTTTCAGAGTCGGTATCACTCTTTTGTTCATCTGAACTATTCTCCGTCACCTTATGTACCTTCTTGTACTTTTCTTTTGGAGATTTCTTATTGCTGGTTTTCTTTCCCGACCTGAAGACTCATGCTATGTGTCCTACTTTTCCACACTGTCGGCACTCTTTGTCTTTGAACCAGCAATCATTGTGGTCGTGTGTTGTTCTGCCGCAGCGATAGCACTTCTCTGTTCTGTATGACATTTCGTTTGTGCCATATTCTTGCGGTCTCTGTTGTATCTCTGCAGCGCCCCGTGCTGCTGCTTCATATGATACCGCAATGCTGAAAGCCTTGTCCAGCGTAAGGTCCTTTTCAGATAAAAGCCGTTTCTGGGTTCCTTCACTTTGAAGCCCACACACAAACTTGTCCCTTAAGGTATCTGCCAGTCCCGTTCCAAACTGGCAGTGTTTCGATAGTTTGCGCAGTTCTGTTAAATATTCAGCATTGCTTTCATCCTTATGCTGGTTCCGTTTGTGAAACTTGAATCTTTCTGCTATCAGCAGCGGTGTGGGGTTTAAATGTTGCTGTAGTATCATCACTATGTCTCCAAAACTCTTTTCCACTGGCTTCGCTGGAGTTACTAGATTTCATAATAAGCCATACGTCTTTGCACCCATTAAATTTAACAATACCGGCACTTTCTTGTCATCTGACACCTCATTTGCCTTGCAGTATACCTCTATTCGTTCGACATATGTAGTCCAATCTTCGACTTCATTGTCAAATGCGGTGATACTGCCACTCTTCAGCATTTTGGGTGTGGTTTAAAATGGCTTAAAATGGCATCTCCCGTGCTTTCCTTCCTCCCCCGCTGCTGCCAACGCCGCTCTCAGCGGTCCTCGTGGCAATGGTGGTGCCCTGTAGGTTTTGCGCGCTTCTCCTGCGCTGCTGCCAACGCCGCTCTCGGCGGTCCTCGTGGCAATGGCGGCACCTCACGGGTTTCTGCGCGTCTCTCTCCCTCTCCTCGACGCTGCTCGGCCCCTGAATACCGGCTGCGCCCTGTGCGCTCTGCCCTCGCTCTCTCTCTCCCGTTGACATTGCTCGGCCCTTTCCTGTGCCACTCGGTCGGGCTCTAGCCCGCCGCTGTCCGGGAAGGGCCTGCGCACTACCTGTTGCCAGCCCGTTTCGCTGGACCACCGCGACTGGAAAGCCAAGCCCGGCTCTCAACAGCCTCCCCCGCAATTCTCGAGTCTCTGCTGGATGACTGGGCGGTTGCCCGTGGTCGACGCCCGTGTCTCTGGCCTTGACCTCCAATCTACTGGTCTCCAGGAACGAATCCCTGGGAGGTGATGCAGAGTTGCAGGTAGGATCGAATCTGCCTCGTCGCCAATGTTGTGTCCGTCAGTAGTAAGACACAAGACTGCAGGAGAACGGTATAACAGGTGTTTACTCAACGTGGCTCACTCTGGAACTGAACTGTGCAGATTACTACTCAGTGCTATATACAGGTGTGGTCACTGCCGGTACTACAGTATACATGAGCTGTAAAAAGTAGTTCCCCCCCTTAAAGGTATATACATTACAGTACCTAGCTGCCTCTTGGATGACCCTGAATTTTTGCTTCCACTACCCTTCCATTCCAGGTATTAATCACTCTTTGTGTGAAGAAGTGCTTCCTAACATGAGCCTTGAACTTGCCATTTGCCAGTTTGTACAATGCCTCCCTTGTCCTGTAGTTGTGATTTAATTTGAATGAATGCTTAGGATTAACCTTATATATCTACATAAAGCCACATCTCTTATGTCTCTTTTCAAGGCTAAAGAGTCCAAGGGGGTGATTCCGTCAACTTGTGCTCTCAGTGGAGAAGTCACGCTCGTAAGGAACATAGGTTGGAGATAGATTTACAGTGTTGTATCCCTGATTCTCTGACTTGCTATTCCTGTGAGTGCATCTCCCAGCTGGGTGCAGAAGATCCTGGAGCTTTACAAACTCTCAGTGATCAGCCCACTGGCCCACCTTGTCAGCAACTTGTCTAACTAGTCACACATATTGGATGGTGCCAGAGAAGTCCATGGTGAAAAATTGAAATGAGTTCAAAGACCTAACTTTACACCTACAGGCAAGTCTGTGGCAAATATCGTGTGTGATTCTAATTCCTCTTACAAGTCAGCACATAGATCAACAACAATTTCTGTGCTTAGCCTAAAACTACAGTTGATTTGTCTTTCACTGAGAGCCAGAAAATTTCAATGGGACTGATAAAAACAGAGCACGGCTTCCTCCAATATCTCCTTTCCTTGGCACTGGTTGGTTTTGGGTAAAATATAGTTCTCCATTATCAAGATGTGCCTGTAAGTTGAAGGACCTGGTACTCTTTCAGATGGCAAGACTTAGTTTCAAATGTGTAAGGGAAAAATATTGCATAAAATATTATTAACAACATACCATAATGAATATAATCATTGGCTTAGATATCAATGTATAATTTTGCCTATGATCATCAAAAGAGTAAATCTGGCACAACAAAAACAACTCAAGTATAATCTTCACCAAATCTCTGGTGGAATGTTGAGCTAGTGGAACTTTTTCTGTAACTATATCTTGGGAAAGATTTAGCAACTGTTTATTTTTGAAGGGCACAAAGCATCTGTTTTCTCCTCAATTCCTCTTGACCTTCCCAGCACACAGACTTCTTACAGCCAAGAAACAGAATGGTGCCTGCTTCTGTGAACTTGCCTCCAGGCCTCTCCAGTACTGGCTGCTATGAGGTACACAAGTACTGGCCCAAGGATAACTCTCCCTCTGCTCACGATGCGGTCTCCTCTACATTGGGGAGACCAAACGCAGATTGGGTGACCGCTTTGCGGAACACCTCCGTTCAGTCTGTAAGGGTGACCCCGAGCTTCCGGTCGCCTGTCACTTTAATTCACCGCCCCATTCCCACTCAGACCTCACCGTCTGCGGCCTCTTGCATTGTTCCACGGAAGCTCACCGTAAACTCGAGGAACAGCACCTCATCTTCCAATTAGGCACTTTACAGCCTTCCGGACTCAATATTGAGTTCAACAACTTCAGATCATAACCTCGGCCCCTATTATATTTTTAGATTTTTTATCCACATTTTTGGTTTGTGACTTTTCCTTTTTTCTCTCTCTCTCCCACATGACAGCTGTCTTTCCCTCTACCAACAGCATTTCACACTTCATCTCGAGCCATTGTCTGTTTCTTTACCTGTCCTATTACTATCTCGTCTCACCTTGAATATCTCTTAATGGCTCTTCTTTCATCCCCTCCCCCATTTCCCAGCCCCCAAACTGCCTTTTGTTTCATTTCCAGCATTTTCTCTCAGTTCTGTAGAAGGGTTTCAACCCGAAACGTTGACTCTGTTTCTCTCTCCATGGATGTTGCCTGGCCTGCTGAGTTTTTCCAGCATTTTCTGTTGTTATTAACTCTCCCTCTGATACTTCAATCTCACTCCAGAGTAGCTAAAATTGTTCAGTTAGATTCAGAAGAATGAAATCTGCCTCTCATCACAGGTAATCAAGGGTGTTGTGTGACACTGTGTGTGCTGCCTAATTTTGTGCATTAGTTTTTTTATTTAGCTATAGTTTAGTGGAAATAAATAGTTTTTCTCTCTGTTTTGGGTTAAAGGTGTGAAACACAATTCAAGGTGCGAACTTCTTTGGATATTTAGAAATAACTTCTGCGAATTTCATTGTTGGCTTCCTTATAGTGTGGCTACACTTCAAAAATACTTCATTGGCCGAGAAGTGCTTTGGAGTGTGAGAATGTAGAAAGGCGCTATATTAAATGCAAGTTTTTTTTTCATTAAAAACTGTCTGTAGTCTTTCTACAACTTGAATCCAAAACATTATTTTTAACAAAGTTGTTAAGATGTTTTCACAAAACTATAGCTCAAAGAATAGAAAAATAAAGTGCTGACATTAAAGAGCTAAAGGGGTCAGATTATCGTGGGGTTTCTCCTGATCATCTGTTGTAACTTCAGTGGAAGATCTGCAGAAATGACGTTTAATCCGTTTCTCTGGGGTTTCTGCAGATCTTCTGTGGAGATATGGGATGATCAGGAGAACCCCCATGGAAATCCAACCCCTGAAAGCCAACACGTTACAACAGGGTAGATTTTGCTAAGCTCCACTGATGGTGGGTGCTGTGTGCTCCATTTTGTACTGCGCCATTTCGGGGGACAGAATGTGGCCATGCTGCAGGCTGGCACGAGCCTCATTAAACAGCATATTGACACAAATTGGTCCCTATGCCAAATTTCACAACTTTAGGCAAGACTCTGCTCATACCATGTATCTTGTGTACATGAAATAGGTATATTGGGAATCCTGGAACCTGCTCAAGAAGACTTATTAAAGAAAGACCATGGTCTAAGTTTCTGTTAAATATTTTTTGTTGTATTTGCCATTTCATTTTATGCTACATGCCAGTTGTTTTTTCTAGGTTCTCTGCTATTTTTACATTTTTGTTTTTTCAATACTTTCCTTCAATATTTCTGATTGATGCTGCTATTTAAAGAGCACATACAGAGTTATGAGGGTGGGAATTGCTTTGAATGTTCCTGTAGTGTCACATGATTTAGATGAGGAAGATGAGTTAATGATGTAGTGTCCGAGTATAAATAATACAAGGACTGCAGGAGAACAATAATAACAGATATTTACTGAACAGAGGGTAACTTTTTTGTTTGTACCAAAAAAAAACCAAATTGGACTGTAAACAAAAGTTCAACTAAAACTTAGCAAATCAAATTAAAATTTGGTTTTCCGGGTTGATGATGCACTCCAGTCCCCGCGGCGCCCACCGGTCGCGGAAAAACTCAAGCGCACCGGCGGACACCGCATGCTCCATCTCCACGGCCACCCGGGCGCGAACATGGCCGCGGAAGAGAGGCAGGCAATCCGGCTGGACGACCCTCTCGACCGCCCGCTGCCTGGACCAATTGATGGTGAGCAGAGGGTAGCTTAAAACTGAAATACAGAAGCCTGCTATGGCTTTATATACAGGGGTGGTCACTGCCGGTACTGCAGTATAGAATCAGTTCTTCTCTTAAAGGTACATACACAACAATTCCTCCCCTTTTAGATAAACAGTACATAACATTCATTTAACAACTAAATAATAACTAATTACAATTACAATTTTCTCTGTACTATATACATCAACTGAAATAATCATTTATAAGTTCAGTCTTTGAGGAGGCTTCCTGATCCTGACTGGATAGCGCCTTTCTCAAGTATCCTGTTCTTGCAGCGGAGTTGATTCTGGCTCATTGTCATTGGTTGGTTCGTCTGTACTTCGGGTTGATTACCAGGTGCACCTGCTCGTGGTATGGGTTTGGCTTGTTCCTGTGACTCTAGAATCTGGTCAGCATGGCGTCTCATGATGCTCTCTCCAACGTCCACTGTGTACATTAATGGTCCCTGCTGTGTGCATATCGTTCCTGGCTGCCATTTTTCTGTTCGGTAGTCGCGGGCCAAGACTGGTTGCCCTATCTTGAAGCTCCTGGTTGGCTTCTCATTTATGTGCTGGAATTGCTAATCCTCAACATCTCGTCTTATGTTTGGTTTGAGCAAATCCAGGCGACATCTTAGCCTTCGGTTGAAGAACATTATGGCTGGAGCTTGGTTGGTGACTGCAAGTGTCGCATTCCGGTAAGCAAACAAGAAATT
Organism: Somniosus microcephalus; assembly: GCF_052327205.1. NCBI lineage: Eukaryota > Metazoa > Chordata > Chondrichthyes > Squaliformes > Somniosidae > Somniosus > Somniosus microcephalus. Next base: position 151,525,285 of record NC_140988.1, read on the forward strand.
ATCCACCTTGTGTTGTAGTGGTATGTCGTCATTATGCATTGCCTTTATTGCCTTTTTAAAGGTCTGAACAAAGCTCTCAGCCAATCCATTTGTGGCTGGATGATATGGGGCAGATGTGTAATGTTTCACCCCATTATTCCTCAGAAACCTCCGGAAATCCTCGGACACAAACTGTGGCCCATTGTCGGAGCAAATCTGTTCTGGCAAACCATTCCTGGCAAAGATGGTCCAAAGGACTGCAATAGTTTTCTCCGTGGTGGTGGAGGATATTTTGATGACCTCTGGCCAGTTCGAATGGGCGTCCACAGCGATTAGGAACATTGAGTCCATAAATGGACCAGCAAAATCAATGTGTACCCATTGCCATGGAGATGAGGGCCACTCCCATGGATGTAGCGGGGTCTGTGGTGGAGCATTTTGGACTTTCTGGCATCCTGTGCATCTCTTGGTCATATCCTCCATTTCTTTATCGATTCCCGGCCACCACACAAACGCCCTGGCTAGGCTCTTCATTTTTACCCCTCCCAGATGACCCTCATGAAGCTCATTGAGCACTCTATCTCTCAACTTGGGTGGAATTACCACTCGGGATCCACACATCAAGGTCCCCCGGCACACTGACAGCTGTTCTCTCCTTGGCGAGAATGCTGGCAACAGTGAGTCGCCATGTGCTGGCCATCCCTTCACTGTCAAATCATAGACCCGAGAGAGTGTCGGGTCATTTCGGGTTTCCTTCTCTATACTTGAGTTTGTAACAGGTAGACATTTGACTATGGTCACATGGAATATCTCAACAGGGTCCACTGCAGGTGCTTCCTCTACCGTAGGCAATGGTAGGCGCGACAGCCCATCAGCGTTTCCATGCTGTTTCGTACCCTTGTACTCTATGTCGTACTGATGTGCCCCTAGAAAAAGTGACCGTCTTTGCAGCCGTTGCGCCGTCATCACCGGAACGCCCTTCTTTGGGTTAAAAATGGAGACCAGGGGCTGATGATCAGTCAGTAGGGTGAATTTCTGCCCGTGCAGATAGTGATTGAACTTCTTCACCCCCCACACTAGGCGGAGGGCCTCCCTGTCAATCTGGGCGTAGTTACGCTCGGCTGAGGTTAACGAGTGCGACGCAAAGGCTATTGGCCTCTCTGAACCATCAAGAAATTTGTGTGACAGCACCGCTCCGATGCCGTAGGGAGACGCATCACATGCTAACCGAATCTGTAGTGTTGGATTGTAGTGGGCCAATACTTCTTTTGAAGTGATTAGGCATTTACATTTCTGAAAGGCACGCTTACACTCATCACTCCATTTCCATGTTACTCCAGTTTGCAGTAGGGCGTTCAGTGGGTGCAGAATTGTAGATAAATTCGGCAAGAACTTATGGTAGTAGTTCACCAACCCGAGGAACGACCTCAGTTGCGACACATTTTCCGGTGCTGGAGCCTTGACTACAGCCTCAATCTTGTCCGGCGACTTATGCAACCCTTCCTCATCAATCATGTGGCCGCAATACGAGATTTTTCTCCTGAAGAACTCGCATTTGGGACGGTTGGCTCGTAGCCCATATTCCTGTAATCTAGTGAGCACCTGCTCCAGGTTGGCAAGGTGTTCACTGTCATTTTCGCCCGTAACCAGGATGTCGTCCAAATAACACTGGGTCCCCGGGATCCCTTGCAGGACTTGTTCTATCGCCCTCTGCCAAATAGCCGGGGCTGATGCTACCCCGAATACCAGTCGATTGTACTGGTAAAGGCCTTTGTGAGTGTTTATCGTGAGGTATTTCCTAGATGCTTCTTCCACCTCCATTTGTAGATACGCTTGGGCCAGATCAATCTTTGTAAAGCGTTTCCCTCTAGATAGTGAGGCGAAAATATCTTCTATCCGTGGAAGTGGATATTGTACTGTGTGCAGGACTGGGTTCACAGTCACCTTGAAGTCCCCACAGATGCGAACCTTCTTCGGTTCCCCAGGCGTGCTGCTCAATGATTTCTTCATTACAGGAACGATGGGTGTGGCCCACTTGCTCCAGTCCACCTTGGACAGCACACCTGAACGCTCCAGACCCTCCAGCGCTGCTTCAATGGCTGGGCGGATCGCGTAAGGTACCGGTCTGGCCGTAAAAAATTTTGGGTTTGCGTTATTTTCGATTTTTATCGTTGCCGTTACTCCTTTTAGAGTCCCAAGTCCTTGTTGGAACACCTCTTTCGCGTCAGTTAGAATTTTTGACAGTCGTCCAGGTGTGACGTCATCATCCTTTTTATCAGTCACAGTTAGTGCCTGAATGGAATGCCAATCCAATTGTATTTTTTGGATCCATTCACGTCCCAATAATGGTGGTCCTCCATCTTGTAGTATATATAGATACAGTTTCTGTGTTTCCTTGCCGTTGTATTCAACTGGCACCCTTATTTTTCCTCTGGGGTAGACTTTTTGCCCTGTGTATGTCTTCAATACAATGGACGTGTCCTTCAAGGGTATGTGTGAGAATAGCCGCTCATAGTCTCATCGATTCATGACAGTTAGGGCTGATCCTGTGTCCAATTCCATCTTTACTGGGGACCCTGCTATCATGAGGGTGACCCAAATGGTTCAGTGATCGTCCTTTGCGATCATGTTGTGTAACTTTAGACAACTTAGTCTCCTGCTCCCGGAGTCCTTATCACTCTCCTGATCTTCCGAACTACTGTCTGTCAATTTCTTTACTTTCTTGTACTTTTCCTTAGTAGTTCTTGTAGTGTTGGTTTTCTTTCCCGACCTGCAGACTCTTGCTATGTGTCCCATTTTCCCACATTGCCTGCATACTTTGTCCTTAAACTAGCAGTCCTTCTGATCATGGGTTGTTCTGCCGCAGCGATAGCACTTTTCTGCTCCATACGCCATTTTGTTAGCGCTGTATTCTTGTGGTTTCTGTTGTATTTCCGCAGCTCCCCTTGCTGCTGCTTCGTAGGATACTGCCACGCTGAAAGCCTGTTCTAGCGTCAGGTCCTTTTCCGAAAGTAGTCGTTTCTGGGTTCCTTCACTCTGGAGCCCGCAGACAAACTTATCCCGTAAGGTGTCTGCCAATCCTGCTCCAAACTGGCAGTGCTTCGATAACTTGCGTAGTTCCGTAAGATAGTCAGCATTGCTCTCATCTTTGTGCTGGTTTCTTTTATGGAACTTGAATCTTTCTGCTATCAGCAGCGGTGTAGGTTTTAGGTGTTCCTGTAAGATATTAACAATCTCTTCAAAACTTTTCTCCATTGGTTTAGCTGGGGTAATTAAATTCCGCAATAGGCCGTACGTTCTCGCGCCCATCAAATTTAATAATACCGACACCTTCTTTCCATCGGCCACCTCATTTGCCTTGCAGTACACTTCAATTCTTTCCACATACGTGGTCCAGTCTTCTACCTCGTTGCCGAAAGCAGTGATACTGCCACTTTTCGGCATCTTGGGTGATTTAAAATGGCGCCTCCCGTGCTTTTTCTTCTTCACCAATGGATTAAAATGGCGCCTCCCGCGCTTTTCCTTCTTTCCCAATGGAATAAAATGGCGCCTCCCGCGCTTTTCCTTCTTCCCCTTGCTGCCACGCTGCTCCTAGCATTCTGCAGGGTAATGGCAGTGACCCGCGGCTTCGGTGCGTCTCACTTTTCCTTCCCCTTGTTTTATTTTCGCTACGCTGCCCGGTTCTTGAGCACTGACTGCGCCCTGTGCGCTCCACCCTCTCTATCTCTCTTTTCCTCTCGACGACGCTGCACGGCCCCTTTGCAGAGCCGCTCGATCGAGCTCGAGCCCGCCGCAGTCCGGAAGGGTCAGCGCACTACCTGCTACCAGCACGATTTGCTGGATCACCTTGACTGGGGAGCCAAGCCCAGCTCTCCACAGCCTCTCCTGCAACTCTCCGAACTCCGATGGATCCTTGGGCGGTTCCCCGCGGTCGACGCCCGTTGTTCTGACTTCGACCTCCAAGAAGCTTCTTCTCAGGGAAAGATCCCCGTGAGGTGATGCGGTACTGCAGGTGAGTTCGAACCTGTTCATCGCCAATGTAGTGTCCGAGTATAAATAATACACGGACTGCAGGAGAACAATAATAACAGGTATTTACTGAACAGAGGGTACTCTTTTATTTGGACCCAAAAAAAACCAATTCGACTGTAAATAAACAAAAGTTCAACTAAAGCTTAACAAATCAAATTAAAATTTGGTTTTCCGTGTTGATGATGCACTCCAGTCCCCGCGGCACCCACCGGTCGTGGAAATACTCAAGCGCACCGGCGGACACCGCGTGCTCCATCTCCAGGGCCACCCGGGCGCGAACATGGCCGCGGAAGAGATGCAGGCAATCCGGCTGGACGACCCCCTCGACCGCCCGCTGCCTGGACCAATTGATGGTCTTTTAGCCAGGCCCAGGAGCAGGCCCACAAGGAGGTCCTCCAACCTGTCCGCTCCCCGCCGCACCGGGTGACCGTAGATCAAGAGCGTGGGACTGAAGTGCAACCAAAAATCGAGGAGCAGCCCCTTCAAGTAGTGAAAGAGGGGCTGCAACCTCTCACAATCCATATAAACGTGAAACACGGACTCCTCCAGGCCGCAAAAAATGCAGGCGGCCTGGGAGTCCGTGAACCTACTTAAAACCTTATTGCACGGGACCGCTCCATGCAACACCCTCCAGGCCAAGTCCCCGATGGAACAAGGGAGGACTCCCGCATAGAGAGCCCTCCATTGGGGACCTCCGCTACCGCCGGTCGGCAAAACGCCACGCCAAGGCGTGTCCGGACGGTAGACGAAGATGGCAAAGTGGAGAGTGTGCAGGAGCAGCCCGTACAGGAAACTCCTCCGCGCGGAATGAAAAGGCACGGAGGGTATTTCCTCGAGACGGCTCAAGTTGTGAGGCGCCGGTTCCCGAGGGGAGTTTCGGGGCCGGGCGCCGATGAGGAATTCCGTCCGAACGGGGGTAAGCTCGGACGGGATCGCCCCACGTGCTTGAGCCGCCTCGATACACCTAGTGGAGTCGGGGCCCAGTGCCGCTTTTACCGATTCGATGGTTTCGACCGCGAGCTGGACGTTGGCCCAGGACAGGCGCTGCGCCAGCTCCTCCGGCGCCATCCAGCCCGCTCCTCCGCCATCGAGCAGGTCCCCGACTCTGGTCACCTTGCCAGCCACAGCCCTACCCTCCGCCAGCCGCCCGAACCCGTATTCGTGGAGGTGCGGATTCCTGAGCAGCGGCTCCCGAAGGAGAGCCGCCGCTCCTGACGGGGGAGAGATCCGCCTGGAAGCGACGTAGTTCCAAACCCATAGTAGTTCCTGGTAGAAGACAGGCAGCTCCCGCAGGCCGGCACGCCTGCTGCCCACTTTCGTAATTGAGGCCATGCAGCTGGCGGAAGAAAAACGTCGCCAGCGCACACAATCTCGGAGGATTCTCGACGTACAGGTATCTCTGCAGCGTCTGAAGATGGAAAGTCGCAGCCTGGGTGCGAAGGCACACCAGCGCCTGACCGCCCTCCCTAAGCGGGAGACACAGAACCGCGGCAGAGACCCAGTGCTTCCTTTTGTCCCAGAAGAAGTCGATGAGCTTCTTCTGAATCTTGGCGACAAACGCAGGGGGAGGGATCAAAGTGACCAACCGGTACCACAACATGGCGGCCACCAGCTGGTTTATGACCAGCGCTCGACCCCTGTAGGACAACACTCGGAGCAGTCCTGTCCAGCGTCCTAGGCGAGCGGTGACTTTGGCCTCCAGCTCTTGCCAGTTCGCCGGCCAAGCGTCCTCGGCAGGGCTAAGGTAGACTCCCAAATAGAGGAGGTGCGTGGTGCTCCAGGCGAAAGGCCTGAACTCCTCCGGCAGGGAGTCCACCCGCCACTGACCCACCAGGAGTCCGGAACATTTCTCCCAGTTGATCTTGGCGGAGGATGCGTCCGAGTAAATCTGCTGGCATTCCCGCATCCTCCGCAAGTCAGCGGGATCCGTGACCGTGAGGAGCACGTCATCGGCGTAAGCCGAGAGGACCACCTCCACGCCCGGCCCTTGCAGAGCCAGTCCCATCAACCTCTTCCGCAAGAGGCGCAGGAAAGGCTCCACGCAAATGGCATATAACTGACCGGACATGGGGCATCCCTGACGCACCCCCCTCCCGAAGCGAAGGGGCGCCGTCAAGGACCCGTTAACTTTAATCAGACACTCCGCGGCGGCGTACAGAAGTCGGATCCGGGCGACGAAATGCGTCCCGAACCCGAATGCGCGCAGAGTCCCGAAGAGATACTCGTGATCCACCCTGTCGAACGCCTTCTCCTGATCCAGGGAAAGGAAGGCGACCGACAGACCAGCCCTCTGGGAGTGGTGGACCAGGTCCCGGACCAGATGGATGTTATCGTGGATGGTCCGGCCCGGGACCGTGTAGGACTGGTCGGGGTGGATCATGTGGGCCAGCACAGTGCCAAGGCGAGCAGACATGGCCCTGGCAAAGATTTTATAGTCCGTGCTGAGGAGGGAGACCAGGCGCCAGTTCTTAAGGAGGCGGAGATCGCCCTTCTTAGGCAGCAGGACAATGACCGCCCTGCGCCAAGAGAGGGGCATCTCCCCGGTCGCCAAACTTTCCCCCAGGACCCGCGCGTAGTCGCCCCCCAAGACGTCCCAGAATGCCCTGTGGAACTCCACGGTCAGCCCGTCCAGCCCCGGGGACTTTCCCCTAGAGAGCTGGCGGAGGGCGCCGGTCAGCTCCGCCAGACTTAGCGGAGCGTCCAATTTTTCGGCGCCCTCCGGGCCAACCCTCGTCAGGTCCTCCCACAAAACTCTGCGCGCATCCTCGCTGGATGGATCCGGAGAGAACAGAGCCCCGTAATAGGCGCGGGTCTCCGCGCTGATTCCCTCCGGATCCGAGACCAGAGATCCGTCGTCGGCCAGCAGCCCCAAGAGCTGCTTACGGACCCCCCGTCTTTTTTCCAGCGAGTAGAAGAAGGGGGAGCCGCGGTCCAGGTCCCGCAGGAGCTGGATCCGCGACCTCACGTACGCGCCTCGGGACCCGACGAGCTGCAGGTCCTTCAGCGCGCCCTTCTTCTCTTCGTACACCTTCCGCAGGGCCGGGTCCTCGACGACCTGACCGAGACGGGACTCCAGGTCGAGCACCTCCTTCTCCAACCGCCCGACCCGGGCCTCCCGCCTCTTGGTCGACCCCTTCGCGTACTCCTGACAGAAGAGACGGATGTGAGCCTTGCCCACATCCCACCATAGCCTCAAGGAGGGGAAGCCCCCCTGCTTCCTTCTCCAGTCGGCCCAGAATCGACGAAACGAATCCCGGAACCGTGCGTCCTCCAGCAGCAGGTTGTTAAAATGCCAGTACACGGACCCCCCCCGCGCACGCAGCGGAGCGAGCTCCGCCCACACCAGGTGGTGGTCCGTGCACGGCACCGGCCGCATGGAAGCTGCCGGAACGCAGGAGACGAACACCCGGGAAATGTAGAGGCGGTCGATTCTGGACCTTCCTCCCCCAGACCTCACGCTAGTGAAGGCGCTGGAGTCGGGGTGGAGATTTCGCCAGACGTCCACCAAGTCGAAGGACCCAACCAGGTCCCTCAACTTCTCCATCGCCGCTGGGCTTCGCGGGGGACCCAAACGGTCCCTCGCCTCGAGGGTGCAGTTAAAATCCCCCCCGAGGATGACGCACTCGCCCACGTCGATGGAGCCCAAGAGAGCGGACACTTCTTCGAAGAAGCGCACTTGCTGCGCACTGGTCTGAGGGGCGTACACGTTCACTAGATGGAGCGGCACACCCCCCAGGCGAACAGTGACATGGAGCAAGCGGCCCGGCACGTGCTCCTTGACCCCCAAGATCTCCGGCTGAAAATGCGGGGCCAGCAAGATAGCCACCCCGCTGGAATTGTTGGAGAGGTGACTCATGCTGACCCCTCCTTGCCACTCCAGGAGCCACGTGGCTTCGTCTCCCGGAACGGTGTGGGTTTCTTGCAGGAAGCACACCGCATACTTCCCGTCCCGAAGGACCGAGAAGTTATTGAATCTGCGGCGCGCCTCCCTGCTGCCGTTGATGTTGAGGCTGGCTATGGTTATCTTCATGTCAGAAGCATAGTGCAACCTCTACCTACACCTAACGGGGCGAGGAAGCGCAGCCGCTGGTCCGCCGCCACTTCCTCAGCAGCCCAGTGAGAAACGTTGTGAGCCGACGCAGCTCGAGCGGGTTCACACCCTCGTCCGCGCCCAAGATCTTAACGGCGGCGTGGACGGAATCGATGAGCAGCGCCAGCTCCGACCACCTGTCGAGGGCCAGCCGGACCTTATTGCGCTGACCCAGGCACGTGGCCATAAAATCCCGGAGTTCCCTTACGGAAATGAGGGGAGACTCGGCAAGGGGCACGAGGTCATCCATCGCCACGTCGGCGCTGGAGTCCGAATCGTCCTCCGTGCCCATCACCGAGTCCCCATCCTCCTCCAGGGGGTCGTCACCAGCGGCCGACCCGTCCGCCGCGCAGTGCGAAGCGAACGACTCGGCCGCGCCAGCCAGCCCCGCCTCCGCCCGGATCCCACCCCCAGGATCAGCGGCAGAGGATTTCTCCCTGGGCTCCTCTAGGGGTGCCGGGCCAGAAGACGGCGGCGGTTCAGAGCTCCCCTCTGCCTCAGACGCCGGAACGACTGGAGAAACCGGGGAGAGAACAATTTCCAGCTCCTCCAGTACGTCCGGCACCAGAGACGCAGCCAGGGGGCCATCCTCCTCCCCGCCACCAACCTCCGACCCAGCGGATGGGGGGTTTTGAATTAAAAGCTCTACCAGGACGAGCATCCCCTGGGAGACGTCCGGGTCGCATTGGGCGAGCTCATTATCCTCGAGCTCACCCGACCCAGCCCCCAGGCTGCCCGACCCGGCGAGGGATAACGACACCGATAAAAGGTCAACTTCAATTACTGCCGCGGGTTGTTCCGCAACCCCCCCCACGGGCAGGGTCTCATCCCCATCCCCGGGAGGCACGTGCTGGACAGACACATCTGCCTCAGCCTCCCGAGGGACAGGCGACCCCTGCCGATCGCTGGTGATGACGACAGCGCTGGGGGGGCGGGGGGGCGCAGTACCCGCGGCGGGCGACGACTCCCCCTGCTCGGAGGGACCTTCCTCCTCCCAGTCCTCCTCCTCATCCAGGGGGTCGCGCCTTCTTTTTAGCACGGAGGGAGCGAGGGAGACCTCCATGTCTGCAAAGGCCTCCTCCTCGACTCCCTCTGGCGGAGCAGGTTTGTCGGGTTCCTCGGGCCCGAGCCCGGCCGCAGGTATTGGCATTACCGCTGCGGCGGTTGCGGCCACAGGCTCGGGCACGGGGCCCCTCCCGCTCACATCTGCCCTGATCAACTCCGCGAGGAGCGCGGGTGTAAGGGGCAAGGGCTCACCATCCACGGGGGGACCTGCCCTAAGGTGCTTCTTTTTTCCCCGCGCCTTCTTTCCGGCCGGACACGCTCCCTCCCCCCCGCCGGAGGCCTTGGTGGCATCGGCCCCCGACGTCAACCGCGCATCAGACATACTTGACGCGCGGGCAGATCCGGGGGGAAGGGCGGCGGCGGCGGCGCCAGCCTCGGCCGCACGAGATGATCTGGCGGCCTTGGAGGCAGGGCAGTTCCTCCTGATGTGCCCCACCTCCCTGCAGGCATGGCACCTCACACCGTCCGACGTCCAAAAGGCGCGGTAGGCGGTCCCCTTGTGGAGGACGACGAACGCCCCTTCAGTGTCCTCCTCCCGCGCCAGCTGGATAAACAGCTGGCGCCGGAAGGAGAAGACGTGGCGAAGGCTGGCCTCCCGGAAGCCGAGCGGGATGGGCGTGATCCCCGACCTCACCTCCCCAAGTTGTCGCAAATGGGGAAGGAGGAGCTCACCAGGAACATAGGGCGGGACGTTGGAAATAATGATCCTCTGCGCGGTGGCCTCGAGAGGATCCACCGGCAGGAAGGTCCCGCCCACGGTGAGCCCCTTGGCGACAGCCAGGGACACCGCCCGCTCCGACCCCAGGAAGAACACAGCCTTCCCATACATTTTCGAGGCCGCGACGATGGCTGAGGGGCCGACAACCCCAGCCATGGCCTTGACGCAGGCCTCGATGGTCATAGTGGGGGGAGTGTAGCTCTTCACCCCAAGCTTTTTTGTTATTAATCGAAAAGGTGACGGGGCAGCAGGAACAGCGGGAGCAGCTGTGGCTGTGGCTACCACTCTCGCATAGGTCCCGGCTGGCCCCGCCACCGGCGAAGATGCAGTCGCCATTCTGGGGTGCTTTTTTTAAGGGCGACACTCACCCCAAGTCACAGGCCTGAAGGTGTTAATGGCCTCGGTGTATATATATATATTTCTTTGTCCTCTATTGAGCAGAGGGAGCTGATTAAAATGAGGACACACCTCTCTCCTTATTGATTTAAATTGGGAGAGGAGCCCTCGCCCCTCTGCTCAATTGGCAATTAATAAAATAGATGAAACTAAGGTGCCTTAGAAAGACAGGCAGAGAGAGACAAAGAGAGAGAGAGAGAGAGAGAGAGAGGTGGGGGGGTGGGAAGGAGGGAGGCCGCAAAGGGCAGTGTTACCACTCAGGATGGTGGGTGGGTGTAGGCAGGGTTGCACTCTCCGATGGAAAAAGTCTTTGGTGATGGTGGTCTTCTGGCAGGGGGAGAAGACGTCTTCACCTGGAAAAGCTGGAGAAGCCCAGGCTTAGTCCTGCAACAGGTCTTAACGATGTAATTAAATTAAATTAAGGACTTCACCTTGGGCAGCTCCAAGCTCTCCCAGGGCAGGCAATAGAAGGGATGCTAATTAGTGGTGTGTGTGGCCTAGCTTTTAACAAGAGCACACACACACTACACCCCTTGATGATCCGGCCTTGCTTCTTCTTTTCTCCCCCCACCTAAAATACAAAGTCTTGGGAGAGTGCCCCAAATAACACCCACCTGTAGATGTTCCGGATGAAGTTTTCTTCCCTCCTTTCAAGCAGTTGGTTTCTCTCCCCTCTCTCCCTCTCCTGAAGTGGAGGCCAAATTGGGGAGGCAGTGATAGAAAGGCCTCTCCCCTGGTTGATGTTGATGTAGGCCTCCTTTCTCCTTCTCCTCCTCTGTCCTCTCTCTCCAGGCACCTCAGTTGATGTAATGATGGTGGAGTTGGTGGTGGTGGTCCAACGTTCTCCTCCTCTTCCTGGTCAGGGGACCACCACTTTAATCCACTCTCCAAAGTCTGGCTGCTCCCTCTGCTCGTGCTTGCAGCTGAACAGAGGGTAACTTAAGACTGAAATACAGAAGCCTGCTATGGCTTTATATACAGGGGTGGTCACTGCCGGTACTGCTGTATAGAATCAGTTCTTCTCTTAAAGGTACATACACAACAAATGAGGGGACAACAAATGTACATATGACAACACCTGAGACATTTTGTCTGTTTCTGTTGATATCATGGGGCCTATGTTTATAATCCCTTCCGCGCAGATCTGGGCACATTACACAAGTCCTGCCTTCACTGCCTCCGCTTCACAAGACAAGTTGTCACAGGGTTGCATCACCTGCAGCAGGATGTCCTGCAGGCAACATCTGGAACAGGAATGGCCTTGGAAGTTAGGTTAACCACAGCATGAAGATGTCATGCTACCAGATCCTTCCAAGCCACTGGCTCTCTGCAAGAGTACTTCAGCTAGTCCCACTCCCTCGCCCTTTCCCCGTAGCCCTGTAAATTTCTTTCCTTCAGCTACTTTTCCAATTCCCTTTTGAAAGCCACAATTGAATCTGCCTCCACCACCCTTTCAGGCAGTGAATTCCAGGTCCTAACCACTCGCTGTGTAAACAAGTTTTTCCTCATGTCGCCTTTGTTTCTTCTGCCAATCACCTTAAATCTGTGTCCTCTGGTTCTCAACCCGTCCGCCAATGGGAACAGTTTCTCTCCATCTACTTTTGCAGTATGTTATTGAAACATATAAGATACTGAGGGGGCTTGACAAGGTAGATGCAGAGAGGATGTTTCCCCTTTTGGGGAATACTAGAACTCGGGGGCATAGTTTCAGAATAAACGGTTGCCCTTTTAGAACTGAGATGAGGAGGAATTTCTTCACTCAGAGGGTCGTAAATCTGTGGAATTCTCTGCCCCAGAGAGCCGTGGAGGCTGGGTCATTAAATACATTTAAGGTGGAGATAGACACATTTTTGCAAGATAAGGGAGTGAAGGGTTATGGGGAGCGGTTAGGGAAGTGGCTTTGAGCCCAAGATCACCCTTGATCTTATTGAATGGCGGAGCAGGCTCGAGGGGCCAAGTGGCCTATTCCTGCTCCTATTTCTTATGTTCTTATGTTCTTATGCACTCTGTAGACCCCTCATGATTTTGAACACCTGTATCAAATTTTCTCTCAACCTTCTCTGCTCTAAGGAGAACAACCCCAGCTTCTCCAATCTATCCATGTAACTGAAGTCCCTCATCCCTGGAACCATTCTTGTAAGTCTTTTCTGCACCCTCTCTAAGGCCTTCACATCCTTCCTAAGTGCAGTGCCCAGAATTGGACACAATACTCCAGTTGAGGCCGAACCAATGTTTTATAAAGGTTCATCATAACTTCCTTGCTTTTGTACTCTATGGGGGAAAAATTCAGTTGGTTTGCGCCTCCCATTAGTGCCTTAAGAGGGCGCTAATGGGGCACAAAAAACTAGCGCCCGGGCACGGCGATGTTTGCGCCGCTTGCAAAATTAACTAGATATTTTGCGGCGGCGCTAAACACTACTGCCACGATCTCCTGCGCCGGCAGATTGTGACGCCAGTCGAGCACGCAACGCCCCGGTAGCATCCCGGACCAGATATTAAGTGGCGCCCCCTGCCTTACCGCCTGCCGCTAGCAACGACAGGTTGAGGGGAGCATTTTGCAGTCAGGAAGGGACTGGGGGAGCGCTATTTAAAGGCAAACACTTCCTGCCTTTTTTTGTTGGTGACAAAGAGAGAGAGAGACTTCTGGAGAGATTCAACGCTGTGTGAATGAGTTTTGGGTACTGAGCAGCACTTTGCAGGTTCATTTTGATTTGCTCTTCCTTGTATTGATTTAGAAGAGACTGTGGGGGCTGCACTCTGAGCTCTTTCCCTGGGCCTCTCCATTGTTCTTTCCAGCAGATTTGATGTACAGGTCTCTCCAGGCTGAGATTCAAGGCTGCAATGAGCAGGGTGTGGATGGAGAGCAAGATCGACCCTCCTCTTTAAGAACTGGCCGGCGCCAGTGTGTCTATGTTCCATTGCTGACTGACATCACATGGGCTTCGCCAGCGCTCTGAGGTAGCGCCTCGCTCCTCGGCCTTTGCACCTTAAGACAGTTGTGGAGCGCCTGATTTAGCGCTCCAATCACCTCCAGGGGCGATAAAAGCCAAGTTTGCCATCGGAGGTGATAATTAGCGCCAGGCGCTAAACTTTGCGCACGGCCGATAATGGCGCCCCAAATGGGGCGATACTGAATTTTTCCCCCTATGCCCCTTTTATGAAGCCCAGGATCCTGTATGCTTTTTTAACCACTTTCTTAACCTGTCCTGCTACCTTCAACGATTTGTGCAAATCTACCCTCAGACCTCTCTGTTCATGCACCCCCTTTAGGATCATAGCCTTTAGTTTATATTGCCTCTCCTCATTCTTCCGACCAAAATATATCACTTCGCACTTTTCTGCGTTAAATTTCATCTGCCTCATGTCCATCCATTCCACCAGCCTGTCAATGTCTTCTTGAAGTCTATCACTATCCTCCTCACTGTTCACTATACTTCCAAGTTTTGTGTCAGCTGCAAATTTTGAAATTGTGCCCTGTACACTCAAGTCTAAGTCATTAATATATATCAAGAAAAGCAGTGGTCCTAGTACCGACCCCTGGGGAACACCACTGTGCAACTTACTTCAGTCCACATCAGAGCAGTGGGAGTCTTTCAGAAAGGAAATCGAGAGAGTACAATGCCAACATGTTCCTGTAAAGGTCAAGGGTGGGACCAACAAGCCCAGGGAACCCTGGATGTCAAGGGATATACAAGAATGGATTAGGAAAAAACGGAGGCTTTTGGCAGATACAAAGGACTAAAAATAATGGAATTCCTAGAGGAGTATAGGAAGTGCAGGGGGATACTTAAAAAAGAAATTAGGAGAGCGAAGAGGGGGCATGAAAAAACACTGATGGACAAAATAAAGGAAAATCTCAAGGTGTTTTATAAATATATTAAGGGCAAGAGGATAACCAGGGAAAGAGTAGGGCCCATTAGGGACCAAAGTGGCAATCTGTGTGTAGAGCGGGAAGATGTGGGTGAGGTTTTAAATGAATATTTTGCATCTGTGTTCACTATGGAGAAGGACGATGTAGGCATAGAAATCAGGCAGGAGGATTGTGATATACTTGAACAAATTAGTATTGAGAGGGAGGAGGTACTAGCGGTTTTAACGGGCTTAAAAGTGGATAAATCCCCAGGCCCAGATGAGATGTATCCCAGGCTGCTGTGTGAGGCAAGGGAGGAGATTGCAGGGGCTCTGACATAAATTTTCAGAACCTCTCTGGCCACAGGGGAGGTGCTAGAGGACTGGAGGACAGCTAACGTAGTACCATTATTCAAGAAGGGAAGTAGGGATAAACCAGGAATTACAGGCCGGTGAGCCTAACATCAGTGGTAGGGAAATTATTGGAAAAAATTCTGAGGGACAGAATTAGTCTCCACTTGGAGAGGCAAGGATTAATCAAAGCATGGCTTTGTCAGGGGGAGATTATGTCTAACCAATTTGACCGAATTTTTCGAGGGGCTGACTAGGTGTGTGGATGAGGGTAGTGCAGTTGATGTAGTCTACATGGACTTCAGTAAGGCTTTTGACAAAGTCCCGCATGGGAGACTGGTCAAGAAGGTAAGAGCCCATGGGATCCAGGGCAATTTGGCACATTGGATCCAAAATTGGCTTAGTGGCAGGAGGCAGAGGGTGATGGTCGAAGGTTGTTTTTGTGACTGGAAGCCTGTGTCCAGTTCTGTACCACAGGGATCGGTGCTGGGTCCTCTGCTGTTTGGAGGGTACGTTAATGATTTAGATATGAATGTAGGAGGTATGATCAGTAAGTTCGCAGATGACACGAAAATTGGTGGAGTGGTAAATAGCGAGGAGGGAAGTCTCAAGCTACATGACGATATAGACGGGTTAGTCAGATGGGCAGAACAGTGACAAATGTAATTTAACCCTGAAAAATGCTAGGTGATGTATTTTGGGAGGACTAATAAGGCAAGGGAATACACAATGAATGGTAGGATCCAAGGAAGGACAGAGGATCAGAGGGACCTTGGTGTGCATGTACCTAGATCCCTGAAGGCAGCAGGACAGGTAGATAAAGTGGTTAAAAAGGCATATGGTATACTTGCCTTCATTAGCCGAGGCATAGAATATAAGAGCAGGGAGGATATGATGGAGCTGTACAAAACGCTAGTTAGGCCACAGCTGGAGTACTGTACTGTGTGCAGTTCTGGTCGCCACACTATAGGAAGGCTGTGATTGCACTGGAGAGGGTGCAGAGGAGATTCACCAGGATGTTACCTGGGCTGGAGTGCTTCAGCTATGAAGAGAGACTGGACAGGCTGGGGTTGTTTTCCTTAGAGCAGAGAAGGCTGAGGGAGGACCTGATTGAGGTGTACAAAATTATATGGGGCATATAGAGGGTAGATAGAAAGGAAATTTTCCCCTTAGTAGAGGGGTCAATAACCAGGGGGCATAGTTTCAAGGTAAGGGGCAGGAAGTTTAGAGGGGATTTGAGGAAAAACTTTTTCACTCAGAGGGTGGTTGGAATCTGGAACTCACTACCTGTAAGGGTGGTAGAGGCAGGAACCCTCACAACATTCAAGAAGCATTTAGATGAGCACTTGAAACGCCATAGCATACAAGGCTACGGACCAAGTGCTGGAAAATGGAATTAGAATAGATAGGGCTTGATGGCCGGCACGGACACGATGGGCCGAAAGGCCTCTTTCTGTGCTGTATAACTCTATGGGGGAGAAATTCAGTATCGCCCCATATGGGGCGCCATTACTGGCGGTGCGCAAAGTTTAGCGCCTGGCGCTAATTATTGCCTCCGACATCAAACTTGGCTTTTATCGCCCCTGGAAGTGATTGGAGCGCTAAATCAAGCGCTACACACCCCTCTTAAGGCGCTAAGGCTGAGGAGCGAGGTGCTACCTCAGAGGGCGGGCGCAGCGCAGGTGCTGTCAGTTAGCAATTGAACACAGACACACTGGCGCCGGTCAGTTCTTAAAGGGGAGGGTCGATCTTGCTCTGCAGCCACACCCTGCTCACTGGAGCCTTGAATCTCGGCCTGGGCAGACCTGTGGCTAAATCTAGCAGCCAGACACTATGGAAAGGGCCAGGGAATGAGCACAGCGCTTCTGCGAGCGGGCTTTGGAGGCTCTGGTTGGCGCGGTGGAGCGCAGAAGATCCATTCTGTACCCAGAGAGTGGCAGGAGGCCTTTGCCACGCGAGTACAGAAGAGTGTGGAGGGAGGTGGCTCAGAGAGTGTCCTCAAGCAGCATGGTGCCTAGGACCCATCTGCAATGTAGGAAAAAGTTCAACGACCTCACTCGGGTCGTCAGGGTGAGTGCCTTTTTTTCCAAAACCTCTTCATCCCTCCATCTCGACCTCACTTTATGGCCAGAGGGTCTTGAAAGCCCCAATGCCCAGCACTCATCCAACACCTATGGCCCTTTCATCAAACACACACGCACATTCCACACTTTGCATACAGTAAGGGCTATTCAACCATGGGAGGCATTTCAGGCAAGATCATGGCTGCATACAGTAAGGGCTATTCAACCATGGGAGGCATTTTAGGCAAGGTCATTGCTGCATACAGTAAGGGCTATTCAACCATGGGAGGCATTTCAGGCAAATCATGGCTGCATATTTACTCAGACACCGTCCTTTTTCTTGCAGGCCAAGCTGTCTCATAATAGGAGACAGCAGCAATGGACCGGTGGAGGACGGCCTCAGCTGCAATCCCTCAGTGATCTTGAGGAGTGCGTCCACAGGATTATGGCAAGCCGGGTGATTGATCACATCGCCACTGGAGATGCCGACCCCATTCTGGACAGCAATGGTAAGGTCATCACCTTTTTGTCCTCTCTCCTTCCACTTGTTCCTCACAACAGCAGCCTTTGACACTTTCAATCCAAATCATTAAATCGCTGCACTCATGCCTCCCTTGCTGCCACCCTGTCCTCACGCTAAAGCCACTCTTGTATCTCCCTGCTTTCAGATGGTGATTCACCAGGTGAGGAGACGGGCCCTCAAGCTGCCAGTGAGAGTGAAGCTGAAGGCGAGGAGGAAGAGGAAGCCGGACCATCAGCGCCACCCTCTACTGAGGCAGCCCATGCCCACACTGGGGACACGCCTTCCCTGGAGGGGAGCAGGGGGGAATGGTCTGATGAGGGTGAAGCTCCAGGACCCAGCGGGCTGCAGCAACGCGATGGGGGTAGGGAAGCTCAGGGGCCTTCTCCCCAGATGGAGAGTATGGCTTCAAGTCCTGCTGCACTGGACGCAGAGGAGGAGTGGATCCTCGCTGAAATGAGCACCCAGGCGGAGCAAAGGCACACTGAGCTCATGGCTGCAGTGGCAAGGTTGCCCGAATCCATTGACTCACTGGCAAGGAGTGTGGAGCACTTCGCTGTAGCACAGGCAGCTGCCACGCAAATGCTAAGTGCTGCAATGTAGTCAGTGGCTGGTCTCATGCAGACGCAGATTGAGGCCACGCGAGCACTGACTGCTGCCACCCTCGCTGGATCGGGCATATTTCCCCGGGGCTGTCACCGCACCACAGCAGGCCAGCAATCTGTGCTCCATCAGATTGCTCCGGATGCTGAAGTGCTGCCCCGTGGGAGTGCCAGTGTGTCAGTCGAGCAGGGAGTTGCTGTCCTCTCTCAAGATGACAGTATTCCTGCTGCCACCACTGGCACTTCTCCACTGCAGTTGCCACCACCTGTAGGACAGACTGCTGCTGCCCATGCAGAGCTGGTGCAGTCAGCAGCTGGGCCCTCCAGGCCCAGAGCTGGTCCAGGCCGTCCTTCAAGGACATCTGCAGTCTCAGTTTCTGACACTCAGCAGCCTTCCCCCAGCCTTGCTCCAGCCACTGGGGTCCCATTACGGAGGAGCTGCAGGGTGGGAAGGGGGGAATTTCACAAGGGAAGCAGATCACCCTCGAAGGGCAAAAAGTAGGAGGTGTGGTAAAATGTTTTTCATTGTTTTATTGAAGGCCGAGGTTCATGGTCAAATTTTTGTTACTGTTTTGGACATTGTCTCCAGGTTGTGAGAGCCAGTTATGTGAATGACTGCTTTTTTTTGTGTTTCTTTCTATTACTTTGTCATGCGGAAATGAGACACACAGAGTTTGTGAAATAAAGAAGTGTCTGTATTCAAAATGTACATGTTTGGTCTTTGCACTCATTGCTGCCTTGACCAGCTTAGGGGTTGCGGGATGGTTTCATTCAGGTTGTTTGAATGGCAGAAGCCATTCCCTCACAGGGGGCCTAGAAGCGACTTGCTATGAGCCTTTGACAGATGGCCCTTCCACTTTGTGCCTCCCTCCCGCCTTGGTGCTGCTGATGATCATCCTCCTCATCTTCCTCCTCCTCCTCCTCTGCTGGTGCTCCAATGTCTGGTGGCATTGGCTGGGTCCTGAGGATTGCAAGGTTATGCAGCATGCAGCACACAACAACAAAGTGGGAGACTCGCTCAGGCGAGTACTGCAGGGCTCCTCCAGAATGGTCCAGACAGCGGAACCATTGCTTGAGCACGCCGATTGGTAGCTTGATGGCTCTCGTTGTATCGTAGCTCAGCAGGGGTGCTGGGCGAACGGAGCGGTATCATCAGCCAGGTGCACAGAGGATATCCCTTGTCCCTGAGAAGCCAACCTCCTGGGTGATGCGGTGCCTGGAAAAGGTCTGCCACAGAAGTCTGGCGCAGGATGAAGGCATCGTGGCTGCTGCCTGGAAAGTGGGCATTGACAGCGAGTATCAGCTGTCTGTGGTCACAGAGCAACTGGACGTTTAAGGAATGGAAGTCCTTTCGGTTGCGGAAATCCACGGCATTCTCTTGCGGCGGCTGCAAAGCCACATGCGTGCAGTCAATGGCGCCCTGCACCATAGGAAGCCCGCTATCATCGCAAAGCCCATTGCGCATTCTTGCTGCTTGTCCGGAGTCATGGGGAAAGAGATGTACTCTCGTCTCCTTTTAAAGAGGGCATTTGTTACCTGACGGATGCAACAATGCACCGCAAACTGGGAGATATTGGCGATGTCCCCAGTAGCTGGTTGAAATGAGCCGGTGGCATAAAAGTTGAGAGCCACTGTTATCTTCACTGCCACCGACAGAGACGTCCTGCTCCTCAGTTGAGGCTGCAGATCTGGCTGAAGCAGGTGGCAGAGCTCAGTGACCACCTCCTTGCTGAATTGCAGCCTTCGCAAACAGTGCTCCTCAGATATATTAATGTAGGAGAACTGTTGGTGAAAAACCCTGGGAGGGTAAGGTCTCCTGTACCGAGGCCTGTTGGCCCTCCTCCGTCTGGCCATGATTGACACTCTCTCTCTGCGTCTCTGTGCTCTCCAAATGTGATGGAGAAGGATGACGTTCCCATCCATTGCAGCCCCCATAGTATTTGGGCAATCAAAGTTATGAAGGTCAAAAAGCAAAGTACCTGCAAAGTTATGGTCAGAAAACTACCTCAGACAGCGTTGACTCAATGCAGAAGTCTCTCTTTCTCTCTCTCCAAATTTCTCTCTCTCTCTCTCAGAACGAGTGGTGCAAAAATGGTTACCACACAAAAGCCAGGAAGAGGCCCCCTTTAAATAGCGCCCCCCAGCCCCACAGCGACTGGGAAGCATTCCAGTCAACCTGTCGTTGGTAGCGCCAGGTGGAAAGGAGGGGGATGCCACTGATTTTCCGGTCCGGGGCGCCCCAAGGGCGTTGCACTCTCAAATGACGTCAAGATCTGCGTGCGCAGGAGATTGGGCGGTATTGTTTAGCGCCGCCGCAAAATGTCCGGTCAATTTCGTGGGAGGCGCAGATATCGCCGTGCCCGGGTGCTAGTTGCTTTGCGCCCCACTTAGCGCCCTCTTAAGGCACTAACGGGTGGCGCTACCAACTGAATTTGTCCCCCGATGACTCTATGGGCTCAGTGTGCCGTGGAGTCGGGTTTGGAGGCGTGCATGGGGTTAAATTCCTGAAATCGGGGGTCCCGCCTCCAACCCACCTCCATGCCAATTTCAAAGGAGGTGGGTACCCGCCCCGCACTGGGACCCGCCTACCCGAGGCGGGAAGGGATTAGTGCCAATTAACTGCCTGTTAACAGGTAGTTAACAGCCAGTTTTTAGCCTAATCCCTATTTTTAAGGTTGATGTGTGGGAATCCCGACGGCTCCAAACCATGCCAAGTTGGAAGAGGCGGGCCGTCGGGTTGAAGGGCTTGGAGGGGTCGAGATGTCGGTGTTCAGGTGAGTGATGTGTGCATGAGTGCAAAGGTAAGTGTGTTTGGTGTGTCTAAAGTGATTAAATAAGTTTTACATACCTTTTCTTACCTTTTCAGCCTTCCTTCCTTTAGGTTCAGGGAGTCCCTCATCTCACCGGCACAGAAAGCAGAATGGCTGCGATCTGTCAAAAGTGACAGCCTGCAACTTTCTGTGCAGGAGAGATTTCTAACTGAGTCTGTGGAGAAGGACTCATGTTAGAAGTAAGACTGTCAGTGTTTGACAGCTTCAAACAGCTATGAAACATTGATATTTCATCTGTCAAAATCTCTTGACAGATGAAATTTCAGTCTGTGACATCACCTGTTGCTGGGCGGGCTCAACAAGGTCAATCAAGTTAAAATTGCGTGGATTGGCTGCATCTCGATGGAGGCGGGACTACAACCCTGAAAGTTGTAGTCCTGCCTCCAACCCAACTCCTGAATGAAAATCCAGCCCTATGAGTCCGAGAAACAACCGTTCACCACTACTCTCTGTTTTCGGCCACTTAACCAATTTCGTATCCATGCTGCCACTATCCCTTTTATTGCATGGGCTTCAACTTTGCTGGCAAGCCTATTATGTGGCACTTTATCAAACGCCTTTTGGAAGTCCATGTACACCACATCAACCACATTGCCCTCATCAACCCTCTCTGTCGCCTCATCAAAAAACTCAATCAAGTTAGTTAAACACGATTTACCTTTAACAAATCCGTGCTGGCTTTCCTTAATTAGTCCATACTTGTCGAAGTGACTGTTAATTTTGTCCCGGATTATCGTTTCTAAAAGCTTCCCCACTATCGAGGTTAAACTGACTGGCCTATAGTCGCTGGGTTTATCCTTACACCCTTTTTTGAACAAGGGTGTAACATTTGCAATTCTCCAGTCCTCTGGCACCAGCCCCCTATCCAAGGAGGATTGGAAGATTATGGCCAGTACCTCTGCAATTTCCACCTTTACTTCCCTCAGCATCCTAGGATGCATCCCATCCGGTCCTGGTTTCTTATCTACTTTAAGTACAGCCAGCCTTTCTAGTACCTCCTCTTTATCAATTTTTATCCCATCCAGTATCTCAACTACCTCCTCTTTCATTGTGACTTTGGCAGCATCTTCTTCCTTGGTGAAGACACATGCAAAGTACTCATTTAGTACCTCAGCCATGCCCTCTGTCTCCATGTGTAGGTCTCCATTTTGGTCCCTAATTGGCCCCACTCTTCCTTTTACTACAGTTTACTATTTATATGCCTATGGGAGACTTTTGGATTCGTTTTTATGTTAACTGCCAGTCTATTCTCATACTCTCTCTTTGCCCCTCTTATTTCCTTTTTCACTTCCCCTCTGAACTTTCTGTATTCAGCCTGGTTCTCACTTGTATTCTCAACCTGACATCTGTCATACGCTCCCTTTTTCTGGTTCATCTTACTCTCTATCACTTTCGTCATCTAGGGAGCTTTGGCTTTGGTTGCCCCTCGTGGAAATTTACCTCAACTGTACCCAAACCATCTCCTCTTTAAAGGAAGCCCATTGTTTGATTACAGTTTTGCCTGCCAATCTTTGATTCCAATTTACCTGGGCCAGATCCATTCTCAACCCACTGAAATTGGCTTTCCTCCAATTAAGTATTTTTACTCTAGTTTGCTCCCTGTCCTTTTCCATAGCTAATCTAAACCTTATGATACTGTGATCACTGTGCCCTAAATGTTCCCCTGACACTTGCACCACTTGACCCATCTCATTCCCCAGAACCAGATCCAGCAATGCCTCCTTCCTCGTTGGGCCGTAAACGTGCTGATCAAGAAAGTCTTCCTGAACACACTTCAGAAATTCTTCCTCTTCTCTGCCCTTTACACTATTACTATCCCAGTCTATATTAGGATAGTTGAAGTCCCCCATTATCACTACTCTACCGTTCTTGCACCTCTCTGTAACTTCCCTGCAAATTTGCTCCTCTATATCCTTCCCACTATTTGGCGGATTATAGAATGCATCTAATAGTGTAATGGCTATTGTTTCTCAACTCTAATCGAATAGATTCTGTCCTTGACCCCTACAGGACATCCTCTCTCTCCAGCACTGTAATATTCTCCTTAATTAATACTGCCACACCACCTCCTTTCTTTCATTCCCTATCTTTCCTGAACACCTTGGGCTAAAAATTGAGCAGCGCCTTCGCAGGACTTTTAGCGCCCCAGAAAAATTAGTGCCCCGCGCCGGAAATTGAGTGGTTACACCCCAAGAGGGAAGTGGGGCGCTACTGGAAGTGTCTTGCATCTCTCTTGGGGTGCTGCGAGTCAATATCACACCGCGGTATTGCAGGCCTTCCTCCCCTTCTTAAAGGAGAGGGGCCTTGCGCAGTGCGACCCGGGGCCCAGCTGGGTCCCCGGGAATCGGGAGTGCCGGCAAAAGAGCCCGGCACTCAAGAGAAGTGCTGGGCTCTTGGAGCGCAGCTGGCACTCTGCGGCGGGGGGGGGGGGGGTGGTGGGTGGAGGGGCATTCAGAAGGCCAGGAATGGGAGCGCAGGCAGGTGCTGGCAGGCGGCCAGCAACAAAAATGGCCGCCCCACACCTCGCCTTTAAATTGTGCCTACCCGGCTGCAGGTAAGCCCCCCTGACCCCGTCAGATATAGCGTCCGGCGGTAAGTCAGGGGGCGCTCCCGAAGTTCGCGGCTGGGGCGCAAGTGGGGCGCTATGCAAGGCAATGACGTCATCGCCGGCAGCGCAGCGCTGCGGGGCACTACTTGTCAGCGCCGCCGCTAACTTCCCGCTGAATTTTGCGGGAGGCGTGGGTGGCACCCCACCCGGGCGTTAGTTGCTTTGCGCCCCATTAGCGCCCTCTTAGGGCGCTAATGGGAGGTCCAAAGCAACCCAATTTTTTGCCCCTTATATCCAGCAATATTTAGTACCCAATCCTGCCTTTTTTTGAGCCAAGTCTCCGTTATCATCACAACATCATATTCCCATGTGGCTATTTGCACCTGCAGCTCACCAAACTTATTTACCAAGCTTCGCGCATTTACACACACACTGTAAACCTATCTTAGACCTTCTTGTATTCTCTCTCGGTCTGACCCCTCCGAATACCGTACTATTTCTCACTCTAGTGCTATCTGTCTCTCCCAATCCTTTGTGCACCTTGTTTCTCCTTTCTAATGCTACATCCTGGTGCCCATCCCCCCACCAAATTAGTTTAAACTCTCCCCAACAGCACTAGCAAACCGCCCCCCCACCCCTGAAGACATTGGTCCCGGCTCTGTTGAGGTGCAATCCATCAGGCCTGTACAGGTCCCATCTCTCCCAGAACAGGTCCCAATGTCCCAGGGATCTAAAGTCCTCCCTCCTGCACCATCTCTCCAGCCACGCATTCATCTGCTCCATCCTTCTATTTCAATACTCACTAGCTCGTGGCACCGGGAGTAATCCGGAGATTACTACCTTTGAAGTCCTTCTATTTAATCTCTTTCCTACCTCCCTAAAATCTGCCTGCAGGACCACATCCCTCTTTCTACCTATGTCATTGATACCGATATGGACCACGACCTCTGGCTGTTCACCCTCCCCCCTCAGTGGCCATGATCCAGGAAGCAGCCATGATGTGTTTATTATGTGGTAGTCCCCAGTGCCTCCATTTATGGAAGAAGAAGAAACATTGGCAGTAATGAACCATAGGTGACCGGGGCTAACTTCTGCTGTGAAAGGCTGCTGACTCAACTGAAAATCCCCATGACTGTGAATGTGGTGTGCTGTCGCTCCTTATCCTCTTCAATTTCTCCACACTGATTAACACAATTGTGACCATGCCATCCTTCTCCACCACCTCTCCTGTTGTCTCAGGTCCATGGAACTGCTCTTGGATGGTTCCACTTATACATATCTGGATGTAGCCAGTGCACCTAAAATGGCTTCTCCTGCTTTCCCTGCACCACTGCCTCTGGGCCTGGATACTTCTCTTTGGGGCAGAGTTCTGGCGGGGTGGGTCTTCCGACCACCCCTCTGATACCACTCCAAACCTGTGCTTGCTGCATGGTTGGCTCCTCTGCCATGAAGGAGACCACCAGTGTGAAGAGGAGTATATTCTGGTGCTGCAATGAGGACGCTGCTGCAGCACCAGAATAGCTGGCAAGGGACCTTAAAGGAACAGAAGCGCCTCCAAGATTAGACCAGCTGAACCACTGAAAGCATAAACTGAGGCCTAGTATTCACAGGTAAGTGTTGGGAGCCAGACTGCAGGGCATGATGGAATCTCCGTTATGTCACTGCTGCTTCTCAGGGCCTACTGCCCCCTTCACCATAGCAGCCGTGGGAACTATTGGTAACACAGGTGGTCAGGAGTGAAATCCTTTGGGGACCTGCCCCACTATTTACATGCAGCAGACGGGGAAGGAGAAACCAGGAGGGGACGGAATATGGGTCGGGTGATGAGTCAGCAGCAGGCCTCACCGCCAGCATTTTCCTTCATTCTTCACTGTCCTCCCATCATGACCCAGGAGTCTTTCAAGGATCTATCCTTGATTCCCTCCTGTCATTATCTGGTTGCTGCTCCTTGGTGGCATTAACTGCAGGCACTGGGTTAACTTCCATATGTGGGCTGATAACACTCAGCTCAACCTCTCCACCGCTCCTCTTGATCTCCCGATCTCTCTCATGCTGTTGTACTGCCTGGAGACAGGTCTGTGTGCACAGACAGTGGACAGTGACTAATTCCTGAATAAAGTCAGTAATACAACCAAAATATTCATCGAAGACAAGAGTTGTAGAATATTTGTAATTGTTTCACATTGTGGAGTATACCAATAATCATCCGGTGGCAAGGATTTGCAACCTTGAAAATGTGACTTCCAATCTTCACTCCTTTAAACTTTTGGCAGTAACTGTAAATTTGTATAATGAATTGTGTGATGAACAAAAAAGTATTACAAAATTCTAGTTATTTTGCTTGGGACAGTGCTGTTTTGTTACTGGAACCCTATACTTTACAGCTGTAACAGCTAAAGATAATTAAACTTAGATTAATCCCTTGGAAATCAGTAATATTCATTCAAATAATGGCACCATTACTGATGAACATGCAGCTGGGTAAATACAAAGTATTTTTTTTAAATTAACCTTGACTTTACACACTTAGTAGGAACAGGGGATAGATGTTGACAATAATACCAAATTAATACACCCTGCTGCCCTAACTACAGCAAAGTAAATAGTGACATTACTGCCTCAACTCGAATGTGATTTTCTTACTGCTGCCTTGTACAAATCTTCTCCAGCCATCAGAGAAGGTCTGGAAGGCAGAAATGAAAGTTGGAATCATAACTAATAAAATCTATGCATGCACAGCCGTGCACATGGGCAGTTGAATCCCCAGAGTCTCCTGTTCCACATATAAATGAGTATGATCCAAAGGGCCACAGGTTGCACTCCAGTGGAATACTGAGGAAGTGCTGCATCATCAGTGGCAACCTCTTTTGGTTAAGACATTAAACCAAGGCCTCATCTGTAATGATCAGTAACATGTCATTCTAGAATGGTACACTAGGTGGAGCTGTATGTTTAGTAGTGGGCTACCCACAAGGCAGTAGTCAAGATGAATGCCTGTACACTAGTTCACATGGCTGAATAAATGACTAGCTCAAGCTAGCTGTTCATAATGAAAACGTCTATTTATTTATGAACATAACATGGTACCAGAAGTGGTAATGTCTGCTGAATATTGTGAAACGCGACATGGAGAATTTGAAGCCACCGGAGGGTTGAAACTCATGGGGAATGTCAACTGCAATTGACGGACTTTCAAACAACAATTCGAACTCTACATTGCTGCCATTGGGTTCGGTACGAAGCCAGACGCAAGGAAAATAGCGTTGCTGCTCATGGTTGCAGGCCCGCAGGCATTAGAGGTATTTAATATGTTTGTATTTGATCAAGAGGAGGACAGAGAAAAGATGGACGATGTGCTAAAGAAGTTTGATACACATTGTTCTCCCAAAAAGAACGAGACCTATGAGAGATACGTGTTCCGTTCACGGACACAGCAGCAAAATGAGACTTTTGATAGATTTGTGACCGATCTGAAACTGAAAGCACAGACATGTAATTTCTCTGAACTGAAATCATCCATGATTCATGCCCAGATTGTGTTTGGTATTCATGATAAAAAGGTCAGGGAACGTCTGTTGAGAGAAACCGAACTAACACTGGAGAATGCTGTGAAAATATGCCAAGCCAGTGAGCTAGCTCAACAGCACGCAAAGACTTTCAGTGAAATTAATAATAATACGACTGTAATGAGTGACTGTGCTGCTATCGGTGTTGTGTCCTACAAGGGGAAGAAACGTGGGCAGAACAGAAATGCAAAGCAATCGGATGATGGAATTTTTAATTGTAAACGCTGTGGTTATCAGCACCAGTCAAGACAATGCCCAGCGTTTGGGAAAATGAGCACAAAATGTAATGGAAAGAATCACTTTGCCAAACAATGCTTTTCAAAAGTAAAAACAAAGAAAGGGCAACGAGTTAATGTAATTGAGGACACTGATTTAAGTGAGACATTTTTTGTAGGAATGGTGTCATGTGACAATATAGAAAAAGATACAGAAAATGTTCAGCCCTCAGGAATGGACAATGCTGAACATAAAGTTAATGCAGTAAAAGAGGACAAATGGATGATGCCACTGCAGGTAAATGGAGCATTAGTTACATTGAAACTAGACACTGGGGCAAAAGCAAACTTAATCAGTATGAGTGACATTAAAAACATGAAAGAAAAGCCCAAAATACAGAAAAAGTCAGTACTACTGAAGAACTATAATGGACAGAAAATAGATAGCTTAGGTGTATGCACACTTAAAGTGACAGTCAAAAACAAAGTGCATCATCTCATGCTTTCTGTTGTGGCTGAAGGACTTGATTCACTATTAGGTGACAAAGCTTGTGAGGATTTAGAACTGGTCAAGAGAGTCTACCGTATAAACTGTGCCATAAGCAGACCAGATGACTCGGTGGATTCTGTAGTGAGTCATTTCCAGGATGTGTTCAAAGGATTTGGAGTTCTACCATTCACTTACAAGATCCAGCTAAAGGAGGATGCTCAGCCAGTGGTACATGCTCCACGGAGAGTTCCAGCACCCCTGCGTGACCGGCTAAAGAAAGAACTGGACAGAATGACCACACTAGGAGTCATCAGGAAAGTCGAAGAGCCAACAGACTGGGTTAACTCCATGGTATGTGTAAAGAAAAAGAACAATGATCTAAGAGTATGCATGGATCCAAAGGACTTAAATGCAAACATAAAACGTGAACACTACCAGATTCCCAAGCGAGAAGAAATCACCAGTAAAATGTCAGGTGCCAGATATATATCACAAAGCTCGATGCCTCACAAGGATTTTGGCAACTAAAACTGGATGAGGAGAGCACCAAATACTGTACCTTCAACACACCATTTGGCAGGTATTGTTTCCTCAGAATGCCTTTCGGGATAATATCTGCATCTGAAATCTTTCATAGAGTGATGGAACACATAATTGAAGGTCTGGAAGGAGTTCGGGTCTATGTTGATGACATCATCATCTGGGGCTCCACACTGAAAGAACACAATGAGAGACTGACTAAAGTGCTACAGAGCATATGCCGGGATGGACTGAAGCGCAACAAAGCCAAGTGTCAGTTTGGCGTCCAGGAAGTCACTTTCCTAGGAGATAATCTATCTGGTAAAGGAATAGAGCCAGATATGGAAAAAGTAAACGCCATACTCAACATGCCCCGACCCACTGACAAAAAAGGAGTGCTACGTATCATGGGGATGAGAAACTTCATTGGAAAGTTCATTCCTAACTTGTCAGCCAAGACAGCCTGTCTGCGAGACCTGCTACATAAAACAAATGAGTTCGCATGGACAGAAAGACATGAACAAGAGTGGATGAACCTCAAAACAGTGCTGACAACCACACCTGTACTCGCCTTCTTTGACTCAACAAAGAGAATCAAAGTGTCAACGGATGCATCAAAAGATCGCCTAGGCGTGGTCTTGCTACAAGCAGAGGGTGAAGATTGGAAACCTGTTGCCTATGCCTCCAGGTCTATGACTGACTCTGAGTGTCGATACGCCCAGATTGAAAAGGAATGTCTAGGCTTGGTAGTTGGACTAGAAAAGTTCCATGGCTACATATATGGACTTCCCACCTTCACAGTTGAGACAGACCACTGCCCACTGGTTGCCATCATAAAAAAAAATCTGAATGAGATGTCTCCAAGGATTCAACGGCTCATGATGAAGCCGCAAAGATATGACTTTGAACTGATCTACACACCAGGCAAACACATAGTGTTAGCAGATGCACTATCCCGAGCACCCACAATGAGTCATGTGAGCTCTACTGAGGAAGACGTGGATGTTCATGTGAGCATGGTCACTGCTGCGCTGCCCATGTCAGACATAAAATCAAAGCAAATAGCAGAAGAAACAGTAAAAGATACAGTGTTACAAACAGTAATAGAGAACATTCATCATGGTTGGCCAAAAGGTTCCTGTCCAAAGTACTATCACATCAGGTCAGAGTTAAGTGTCGCAAGTGGACGATTACTAAAACAGAACACAATAGTTATTCCACAGGCTCTACGTCAAGACATGCTCAAAAGGATTCATGAGGGACACCTCGGAATTGAAAAATGCAAAAGGAGAGCAAGAGCCACTGTTTATTGGCCTGGCATAAATAAGGACATTGAGAACATGATAGGCATATGTGAGACATGTCAGAAACACCAAAACAAACAAACAAAGGAACCAATGATAGTAGCTGACTTACCAACAGCACCATGGAAAAAGGTTGGTATGGACCTCTTTCATTTGAATGGTAAAGACTATCTAATAGTGATTGACTACTATTCTAACTATCCTGAGATGGCGCTGCTCTCAAGCACATCAGCAAGCAGTGTCATAATGCATGTGAAATCCATCTTCGCCAGACATGGAATTCCCAGGATTGCCGTTAGCGACAATGGTCCGTGCTTCAACTGTAAGGAGTGGCAACAGTTTGCAGCACATTATGACTTTCAACACATCACATCCAGTCCTCTGTATGCTCAGTCGAATGGTAAGGCAGAAAAAGGTGTTCAAGTTCTCAAACAGCTACTGAAGAAAGCAACAGAAAGCAAGTCTGATCCTTATCTCGCCCTGCTGAGCTACCGAGCCTCCCCTTTAGACTGTGGTTCTTCACCTGCTGAACTCCTAATGGGTCGCAAGTTGCGCACCACGCTACCCTGCTGTGCAAAAGAAAAGCAGAGTAAGGAACTGAGACAGAGACTTCAACTGTTAAAGCTGAAACAGAAATCACACTATGAGAAGTCATCCAAAACTCTGAAACCATTGACAAGGGATGCTGTTGTCAGGATTGAGGATCCAGATGCATGGAACAGGAAAGCTGCAGTTCTTGAGGAAGTAGGACCAAGGTCATACACTGTTAGAACTGAGAAAGGACTGATTCTCAGGAGGAAATGCTGTTCCCTCCTGAAAACACAAGAAACTATCCAAGAGCAAATCGATGACAATGCCGCAACTGAATCTTGTCACTCACCACCAGAACAATCTAACACAAACACACATACAGGCTCTCATGAAAACACATCAGACTTACCTGTGCTGAGAAGATCCACACGTGAAGTAAAAAAGCCTGATAGACTTAATCTTTGAGTACAAAGAAAACTATATTAAAAGAATGAAAAGCTTAGAGTTCATAAAGTAAAGCTTTGAAAATTTGTTGACTGTTGTGAAGATGTTTATGTCATTGTGATTGATTGATATTGATTTTGTTTAACCTCTAAGGAAGGGGGATGTAATGATCAGTAACATGTCATTCTAGAATGGTACACTAGGTGGAGCTGTATGTTTAATAGTGGGCTACCCACAAGGCAGTAGTCAAGATGGATGCCTGTACACTAGTCCACATGGCTGAATAAATGACTAGCTCAAGCTAGCTGTTCATAATGAAAACATCTATTTATTTATGAACACAACCATCTACCCATTGTCATCATTCCGGAGAATGTTAAAGACATCATGGCACTACTTGAAGATAAACAGGGAGTTCCTCCAGTGCCCTGGGCAACATTCCTCCTGCAACCAATGCCACTGCAAAATAAAGGTTAATTTACCATTCATCTTGTTGTTTGTGAAATCTTGCTGAGTGAAAAATGGCTATCTCATTTGCCGATATAAAGCTGTGGCTCAGTTGTTAGCACTCAGGGGGGGAATTTTGCCGGCACTCAGTGGGCGGGTTTGGAGGTGGGACTGCTGGCAAAATTGCAAAGATTGACAGCGGGTCCCGAACCCGCTGTCAACCTGCCTCCATAAAATCTTCCCAAGTGTTGGATCCCCGATTTGCGCAGGGACCTGACACCTAGCGGCGGGAAGAGGATTATAGGCACTTAACTGCCTGTTAACAGGTAGTTAACAGACTTTTTTCAATTTTGCCAGGTCGACTGCAGGCTTCCCGATGTTCGGACACCACGCCAGGGTAGGTGTGGCGTGCTGTGGGTCTACTGTACTGTTTCATCATTGATGACAGTTGCAGAAGTGGTGTGAAGGGTCCAGTTGTACACTGGTGAGTTTCAGAGGTAAGAAAATATTGGGAAAATCATTTTTAATGTATTTAGACTTTTCTGTAGTTAATAAGGTTTGAGGTGTTTGTGTAGTCCCGCCTCATTGGGAGAACCTCTCTCACCACTGACAGATCACTTCTGTAAGCTCACCTGCAGCTGCCATCTGTTATACCCTAAGGAGAGAGTCTCTGGAGAGCCTGGGTGTAAGGGCTCACCTTTGTACAGTGATTGGTAGTGTTTGCAGCACCTCAATGCTGTCAAACACTGAAAAATCATCTGTCAAAAAAAAATGAGCTTGTCCCCTTTAAGAAAACTGGCATATGACACATCATCAACTGACGTCATCTGACACCGGCTTTCTCTGAATTGGCCGGCAAGCCCGCAGGGTGGGCTTAACAAGGTCAATTAATGTAAAATTATGTCTGTGCGTCGGGCGTCATTGGAGGTGGGATCGGAACCCACAAGTCAGCTGACCCGCTCCCAACTCACACCGAAAGGTAAGATCGCGCCCCTTGTGTCTAAATCAGAAGATTGTGGTTTCAAGCCATACTCCAGAGACTTTAACACATAATCTAGGCTGACACTCCAGTGCAGTACTAAAGGAGTGCTGTATTTTTGGAGGTGCCATCTTTCGGATGAGACATTAAACCACCCTCTTAGATGGACCCACAAGACCCCATGGCACTATTTGAAGAAGTGCAGGGGAATTCTCCTGGTGTCCTGACCAACATTTATCCCTCAACCAACACCCAAAACTTATTATCTGGTCATGTGTCTCATTGTGTCTCAGGCCATTGTCGGGAGCGGTGAGAGCGGAGTTTCAGTGAGTATTTAAACTCACTTTCACGGGCTTTTTTTCACAGGCCATTGTCGGGAGCGGTGAGAGTGGAGTTTCAGTGAATATTTAAACTCACTTTCGCAGGCTTTTTTACAGAGGCCATTGTTGGGAGTGGTGAGAGCGGAGTTTCAGTGAGTATTTAAACTCACTTTCGCAGGCTTTATTACAGAGGCTTACCAATGTCACAGACCAGCGTTCCAGAGCCACATCACGATTCAAAATGTGATGTGGGCAGGGGGAACCAGCTGATTGGGTGAGTACGGCCAGGTGAGTATTTATACTACTCTATAGTTTGAGAGTTAAGGTTCAAGTTTAGAAGGTCTTAATTTTATGGTTATTGTCTCTAAGGTCTCTGTTGTGTAGTGGGGAGTGCTAGGAAACAAGGGCCCTTGCATATCTCATTTAATTGTAGTATAATTGGTGGTATTGATTTAATTTAAATTAATTAAAGGGTAAGTCATGGCAGCAAAGCTCGGCCCCGTGGCATGCTCCTCCTGCACTATGTGAGAAATCAGGGACACTTCATGTGTCCCTGACGACCATGTGTGCGGGAAGTGTATCCAGCTGCAGCTACTGGCAGACCGCATTGTGGCGCTGGAGCTGCGAATGAATACATACTGGAGCATTCGCGATGCTGAGGACGTCGTGGATATCACGTTTAATCAGTTGGTCACACCGCAGGTAAAGGCTGCACAGGCAGGAAGGGAATGGGTGACCTCCAGGCAGAGTAGTAGGTGCAGGCAGGTCGTGCCAGAGTCCCCTGTGGCCATCCCCCTCTCAAACAGATATACCGCTTCGGATATTGTTGGGGAGAATGTCTTATCGAGGGAAGGCAGCAGCAACCAACTTCCTGGCACCATGGGTGGTTCTGCTGCATGGGATGGGAGGAAAAAGAGCGAGAGAGCTATCGTGATAGGGGATTCTATTGTAAGGGGAATAGATAGGCGTTTCTGCGGCCACAAACGAGATTCCAGGATGATATGTTGCCTCCCTGGTGCAAGGGTCAAGGATGTCTCGGGGTGGCTGCAGGGCATTCTGGAGGGGGAGGGTGAACAGCCAGTTGTCATGGTGCATATAGGTACCAATGATATAGGTAAAAAATGGGATGAGATCCTAAAAGCTGAATATAGGGAGTTAGGAGGTAAATTTAAAACTAGGACCTCAAAGGTAGTAATCTCAGGATTGTTACCAGTTACACATGCTCGTCAGAGTAAAAATAGAAGGATAGCTCAGATGAATACATGGGGCTAGAAGAATGGTGCAAGGGGAAGGGATTCAAATTCCTGGGACATTGGAACCGGTTCTGGGGGAGGTTGGACCAGTACAAACTGGACGGCTTGCACCTGGGCAGGACCGGGACCAATGTCCTAGGGGGAGTGTTTGCTAGTGCTGTTGGGGAGGGTTTAAACTAAAATGGCAGGGGGTTGGGAACCTGTGCAGGGAGACAGAGGAAAGGGAAGCAAGGATAGAAGCAAAAGACAGGAAGGAGAAAAGCAAAAGTGGCAGTCAGAGAAATCAAGGGTGTAAATCAAACATGGCCACAGTAAACAATAATTCTAAAAGGTCTAAGAGTATTAAAAAAACAAGCCTGAAGGCTTTGTGTCTTAATGCGAGGAGCATTTGTAATAAGGTGGATGAATTAGCTGCGCAAATAGATGTAAACGGATATGATATAATTGGAATTACGGAGATATGGCTCCAGGGTGACCAAGGCTGGGAATTCAACATCCAGGGGTATTCAATATTCAGGAAGGACAGGCAAAAAGGAAAAGGCAGTGGGGTAGCATTGCTGGTTAAAGAGGAGATTAACACAATAGTAAGGAAGGATATTAGCTCTGATGATGTGGAACCTGTATGGGTAGAGCTGAGAAATACCAAGGGGCAGAAAACGTTAGTGGCAGTTGTATGCAGACCCCCAAACAGTAATGCTGATGTTGGGGATGGCATTAAATGGGAAATTAGAGATGCGTGCAATAAGGACACAGCAGTTACCATGGGTGACTTTAATCTACATATAGATTGGTCTAACCAAATTAGTAACAATACTGTGGAAGAGGAATTCCTAGAGTGTATACGGGATGGATTCCTGGACCAATATGTTGAGGAACCAACTAGAGATCAGGCCATCTTAGACTGGGTATTAGGTAATGAGAAAGGATTAATTAGCAATCTTGTTGTGTGAGGCCCATTGGGGAGGAGCGATCATAATATGATAGAATTCTTCATTAAGATGGAAAGTGAAGTAGTTGATTCAGAGATTTGGGTCCTGAATTGAAATAAAGGAAACTACAATGGTATGAGGCATGAGTTGGCTAGGATGTATTGGGGAATGTTATTTAAAGGGTTGACGGTGAATAGGCAATGGCAAACATTTAACGATCGCGTGGTGAACTACAGAATTTGTTCATCCCTGTTTGGCATAAAAATAAAACAAAAAAGGTGACTCAACGTTGGCTAACGAGGGAAATTAGGGATAGCATAAGATCCAAGGAGAGGACATATAAATTGGCCAGAAAAAACAGCAAACCTGAGCATTGGGAACAGTTTAGGATTCATCAAAGGAGGACAAAGGGATTAATTAAGAGGGGGAAAATAGAGTATGAGAGTAAGCTTGCAGGGAACATAAAAACTGACTGTAAAAGCTTCTATAGATATGTGAAGAGAAAAAGATTGGAAAACTCAAGCGTATGTCCCTTGCAGTCAAAATCAGGGGAATTTATAATGGGGAACAAACACATGGTCGACCAATTAAATACATACTTTGGTTCTGTCTTCACAAAGGAGGATACAAATAAACTCCCAGAGATGTCGGGGAAAATAGGGTCTAATGAGAGGAAGGAACTGAATGAAATCAGTATTTGTAGGGAAATGGTGTTAGGGAAATTGACGGAATTGAAGGCCAATCAATCCCCAGGGCCTGATAATCTACATCCTAGGGTACTTAAGGAAGTGGCACTAGAAATAGTAGATGCATTGCTGGTCATCTTCCAAAATTCTATAGACTCTGGAACAGTTCCCATGGATTGGAGGGTAGCTAATGTAACCCCACTATTTTAAAAAAGTGGGAGAGAAAAAATGGGGAATTATAGACCAGTAAGCCTGACATGGTAGTGGGGAAAATGCTCGAGTCCATTGTAAAAGATGTAATAGCAGAGCACTTGGAAAACAGTGACAGGATCGGACAAAGTCAACATGGATTTACAAAAGGTAAATCGTGCTTGACTAATCTACTGGAATTTTTTGAGGATGTAACTGGTAGAATAGATAAAGGAGAACCAGTGGATGTGGTGTATTTGGACTTTCAGAAGGCTTTCGATAAGGTGCCGCATAAGAGACTAGCATGCAAAGATAAAGCACATGGGATTGGGGGTAAGGTACTGACTTGGATAGAAAACTGGTTGGCAGACAGGAAGCAAAGAGTTGGAATAAATGGGTCTTTTTCCGAGTGACATAGACATAGAAGATAGGAGCAGGAGTAGGCCATTTGGCCCCTCGAGCCTGCTCCGCCATTCAATGCGATCATGGCTGATCATCCAAATTCAGTACCCTGTCCCTGCTTTCTCCCCATATCCCTTGATCCCTTTAGCCTTAAGAAATATATCCAACTCCTTCTTGAATATATTTAATGAATTGGCCTCTACTGCCTTCTGTGGTAGAGAATTCCACAGGTTCACCACTCTCTGGGTGAAGAAATTCCTCCTCATCCCTGTCCTAAATGGCTTACCCCTTATCCTCAGACTGTGACCCCTGGTTCTGGACTCCCCGACCATCGGGAACATCCTTCCTGCATCTAGTCTGTCTAGTCCTGTTAGAATTTTATAAGTTTCAATGAGATCCCCTCTCATTCTTCTAAACTCCAGCGAGTATAAGCCCAATCGACCCTATCTCTCCTCATACGTCATTCCTGCCATCCCAGGTGTCAGCCTGGTGAATCTTCGCTGCACTCCTTCCATGGCAAGAACATCCTTCCTCAGATAAGGCGACCAAAACTGCACACAATTCTCAAGATGTGGTCTCACCAAGGCCCTGTACAACTGCAGCAAGACATCCTTGTTCCTGTACTCAAACCCTCTCGCTACGAAGGCCAACATACCATTTGCCTTCTTAACCGCCTGCTGCACCTGCATGCTTACCTTC
This sequence comes from Somniosus microcephalus, assembly GCF_052327205.1. Lineage (NCBI taxonomy): Eukaryota > Metazoa > Chordata > Chondrichthyes > Squaliformes > Somniosidae > Somniosus > Somniosus microcephalus. The sequence continues at coordinate 151,561,302 of NC_140988.1, forward strand.
AGCGACTGGTGTACAAGGACACCCAGGTCTCGTTGCACTTCCCCTTTTCCCAATCTATTGCCATTCAGATAATAATCTGCTTTCTTGTTTTTGACACCAAAGTGGATAACCTCACATTTATCCACATTATATTGCATCTGCCATGCGTCTGCCCAATCACCCAACCTGTCCAAATCATACTGGTGTTTCTCAGCATCCTCCTCACAGCACACACGCCCACCCAGCTTTGTGTCGTCTGCAAACTTGGAGATATTACATCTAGTTCCCTCATCCAGATCATTAATATATAATGTGAATAGCTGGGGTCCAAGGACCGATCCCTGCGGTACCCCACTAGTCACTGCCTGCCACTCGGAAAATGAGTCGTTTATTCCAACTCTTTCCTTTCTGTCTGCCAACCAGTTCTCTATCCAAGTCAATACCTTGCCCCCAATCCCATGTGCCTTAACTTTACACACTAATCCCTTATGCGGGACCTTATCGAAAGCCTTTTGAAAGTCCAAATACACCACATACAAAGGTTCTCCCTTATCTATTTTACCAGTTATATCCTCAAAAAATTCCAGTAGATTAGTCAAGCATGATTTACCTTTTGTAAATCCATGTTGACTTTGTCCGATCCGGTCACTGTTTTCCAAGTGCTCTGCTATTACATCTTTTATAATGGACTCTAGCATTTTCCCCACTACCGATGTCAGGCTTACTGGTCTGTAATTCCCCATTTTCTCTCTACCACCTTTTTTGAACAGTGGGGTAACATTAGCTACCCACCAATCCATGGGTACTGTTCCAGAGTGTGTCGAAATTTGGAAGATGACCAGCAATGCATCTACTATTTCTGGGGCCACTTCCTTAATTACCCTAGGATGTAGATTATCAGGCCCTGGGGATTTGTCGGCCTTCAATCCCGTCAATTTCTCTAACACCATTTCCCTACAAATATTGATTTCTATCAGTTCCTCCCTTTCCTTAGACCTTATGTTCCCCGACATCTCTGGGAGGTTATTTGTGTCCTCCTTTGTGAAGACAGAACCAAAGTATGTATTTAATTGGTCGGCCATTTCTTTGTTCCCCATTATAAATTCCCCTGATTCTGACTGCAAGGGACCTACGCTTGACTTCACCAATTTTTTTCTCTTCACATATCTATAAAAGCTTTTACAGTCAGTTTTTGTGTTCCCTGCAAGCTTACTCTCATACTCTATTTTCCACCTCTTATTTAATCTCTTTGTCCTCTTTTGTTGAATGCTAAACTGCTCCCAATCCTCAGGTTTACTGCTTTTCTGGCCAATTTATATGTCCTCTCCTTGGATCTTATGCTATCCCTAATTTCCCTTGTTAGCCACGGTTGAGTCACCTTTTTTGTTTTATTTTCATGCCAAACTGGGATGAACAAATTCTGTAGTTCATCCATGCGATCTTTGAATGTTTGCCATTGCCTATCCACCGTCAACCCTTTGAGTGACATTCCCCAATCAATCCTACCCAACTTGCGCCTCATACCATCGTAGTTTCCTTTACTTAAATTCAGGACCCTAGTCTCTGAGTCAACTAATTCACTTTCCTTCTTAATGAAGAATTCTATCATATTATGATCGCTCCGACCCAAGGGACCTCACACAACAAGATTGCTAATTAATCCTTTCTCATTACATAATACCCAGTCTAAGTTGGCCTGATCTCTAGTTGATTCCTCAACATATTGGTCCAGGAAACCATCCTGTATACACTCCAGGAATTCCTCCTACACAGTATTGTTACTAATTTGGTTAGCCCAATCTATATGTAGATTAAACTCACCCATGATAACTGCTGTGCCCTTATTGCAAGCTTCTCTAATTTCCCTTTTAATGCCATCCCCAACCTCCGCATTACTGTTTGGAGGTCTATATACCACTCCCACTAACGTTTTCTGCCCCTTGGTTGAAGGCAATGACTAGTGGGGTGCCGCAGGGATCGGTGCTAGGACCCCAGTTATTCACAATATATATTAATGATCTAGACGAGGGAACTAGATATAACGGGGTAGAAATTGAGTATAGCCCCGTTTGGGGTGCCAGCCTCGCCAGGGCGCTAAAAGTAGCACCCCGGAAACATTCGCGCCCCCGCACCAGAAATTGAGTGGTTGCGCCCCAAAGGGAAGCGCGGTGCTACTGGAGGCGCCCCGCATCCCTCTTGGGGCGCTGCGAGTGAATATACTGGCGCTATGCGCCGCAGCACCACACGCTGTGGCACGTCGCGCTGCGGTATTGCAAGCCTTCCTCCCCTTCTTAAAGGGGAGGGGAGGGGCCTTTTGCAACGCAATCTGGGGCCCAGCTGGGCCCCCGAGGATCGGGAGTGCAGGCAAAAGAGCCTGGCACCGAAGAGAAGTGCCGGGCTCCTGGAGCGCAGCCGGCACTCCGTGGGGGGGAGGGTTCAGGAGACCGGGGACAGGAGTGCAGGCAGGTGCTGGCAGGCGGCCAACAACAAAAATGGCCGCCCCGCACTTCGCCTTTAATTTGCGCCTCCCCGGCCACAGGTAGGCCCCCCTGAACCCATCGGACATAGCGTCTGGTGGTGAATCAGGGGGCGCTGCCGAATATCGCGGCCGGGGCGTCAGCGGGGCGCTGCGCTCACCGATGACGTCATCGGTAGCGGCGCGGCGCTAACGGTTAGCGCCACCACTAACATCCCGCGGAATTTAGTGGGAGGCATGGGCAGTGCTGCGCCCGGGTGCCAGTTGGCTTGCGACCCACTTAGCGCCCTCTTAAGGCGCTAACGGGTAGCGCAACCAACTGAATTTCTCCCGCAATATCTCCAAATTTGCAGACGACACAAAGCTGGGTGGGTGTGTGTGCTGTGAGGAGGATGCAGGTTGGGCAATTGGGCAGATGCATGGCAGATGCAGTATAATGTGGATAAATGCAAGGTTATCCACTTTGGTGGCAAAAACAGGAAGGCAGGTTATTATCTGAACGGCAATAAATTGGGAAAAGGGGAAGTGCAACGAGACCTGGGTGTCCTTGTGCACCAGTCGCTGAAGGTAAGCATGCAGGTGCAGCAGGCAGTTAAGAAGGCAAATGGTATGCTGGCCTTCATAGCGAGAGGACTCGAGTACAGGAGCAAGGATGTCTTGCTGCAGTTGTACAGGGCCTTGGTGAGACCACACCTTGAGTATTGTGTGCAGTTTTGGTCACCTTATCTGAGGAAGGATATTCTTGCCATGGAGGGTGTGCAGCGAAGATTCACCAGACTGATACCTGGGATGGCAGGAATGACGTATGAAGAGAGATTGGGTCGATTAGGCTTATATTCGCTAGAGTTTAGAAGAATGAGAGGGGATCTCATTGAAACTTATAACATTCTAACAGGACTAGACAGACTAGATGCAGGAAGGCTGTTCCCGATGGCGGGGGTGTCCAGAACCAGGGATCACAGTCTAAGGATAAGGGGTAAGCTATTTAGGACTGCGATGAAGAGGAATTTCTTCACCCAGAGAGTGGTGAACCTGTGGAATTCTCTACCACAGAAAACAGTTGAGGCCAATACATTAAATATATTCAAGAAGGAGTTAGATATATTTCTTAAGGCTAAAGGGATCAAGGGATATGGGGCGAAAGCAGGAACAGGGTACTGAATTTGAATGATCACCCATGATCACATTGAATGGCGGAGCAGGCTCGAGGGGCCGAATGGCCTACTCCTGCTCCTATCTTCTATGTTTCTATGTTTCTATTGCTGTTTGTGGGACGTTGCTGTGCCCAAATTGGCTGCTGCATTTCCCTACATATAACAGTGACTACACTTCAGAAGTATCTCATTTGTTGTAAAGGGCTTTGGGACATCCTGAGGTTGTGACAGGTGCTATAAAAATGCAAGTCTTTCTTTTCTTTATATAATAAATGACTGTATTTCAAAAGTAATTTAACGTACAAAAAGCATTTTGGAATGTTTCTGAGAGACATAAAAGGTGTTGGGAGCCATTTATGGCACATCAGTACCTTAAGGGCAGCTTTTTAACCTTTTGCATGGGATTCTTTAACTTCTGCTGTTTGATTGGATGGTCATAGTCACATGCGCCGCACTCATGGGCACAAGCAGCAAGAGCCATTTTAAGGGAGCGGGACGCAGGAGCAGGATCAATGCCAGAGATTGCCTCATTGTCTGGATATGTAATGTCTACATCAAAAGAAGATTCTGGAGTCCCTTTTGGCTCTATGTTTATAGTGGAAAACAAGAGCTGAGTTCTCAAAACAATGTGGGATGTCTGGTTACCATCTGTGACTGTAACCATTCCAAAATTAACATAATTCAGCATAAATTGAACCTGTTTTTTTTAATTTACTTTTAAGACCAAATGTACATTTTCTGACATTTTAGGTGTGAACGCTAAAGGAGTAACTTTCCAAATCTGTGCTCCAGGCTTGCAGCTTTGCTCATTGGTAGAGCACTTTGGGAATATGGACACGGACCATCATTATTTTCTGTGCATTAATATTAATGGTTGGAATATAGTGGGGATCGTATGCCCAAATTCCTGATATGTGCTCCCCAAGTTCCACAAAGAGAGCAGAAATTTGTAAAATTGCCCCTTAAATACTGCAGTGTGGAGCAATAAAGTACTCAATTGTTGCCTTGCTCCAATTCTCCAGTAACCATCTTATCTTCTGTACTGATTTAAACTGCTGGTACATGAAGTCAGACTCCGGTTTGTGCCCATTTGCAACTGGCGAAAAAAGGGGAAAATATATTTAAAGAAAAGAAAGAACGTGCCTTTATATAGTGCCTTTCATCGCCTCAGGAAGTCCCAAAGTGCTTTACAGCTATTGAAGTACTTTAGACGTGAAGTCACTGCTGAAATGTAGGGAAATAGGTCCAGGGGCTGCTTTTTTGAGAGGTGGGGGGATTTTGCGGAGTTAGTCAGCTTGGGAGTTGGACTGAGACTTGAAGAGGAGGGCCTCAATCTCGTGCTCAGCCTCTGATGCGGATTCTCAGGAGCACGACTGGGACCACGGCAACACAACTTAGGGAATGGGCGCAGTCGTGTCTTAAAAAGGACCAGCAATATAATGAGTGAAAACTAGGGATCAAAAATATTTTTAGCTTGCAAAGCACCAGCTTGTTGCTCAGAATGAATTGCGGAGTTTCAGACATACCACTCAAAAATGTTTTGAAGAAGATGTTACTGAGCTGAAGTCTCTCTGAGAAATCAGAGGCCCAGGGATTGATAGGCTCAATATACTATTCTGAAAAGTGGTGGTGATGCTTCACTGTTTATTAACAGAAATTATAGAATTTTGTTTATTGTTGACTCTTATTGTGCTGGTACTATTGCAAGTTTTGGAAGCAAATAGACTTTTTGTTGTCAAAATTCTATTCAACAAGGCATTTGCCATAAGTTGCATTGAAAATATCTGTAGTCGTATATACCTATTAATGTTGTATTTTAAGGCATTTTTTGTCATAATGGAGTACCATTGGCTACAAATATATTGGAATAGATAGTGTTCTCTGCAGCCGCGAAAGAGAGTCCCGAAGGCTGCGTTGCCTGCCCGGTGCCAGGGTTAAGGATATCTTCTCGCGGCTGGAGAAGAACTTGGAGTGGGAGGAGGAGGGGGAGGATCCAGTTGTCGTGGTCCATGTAGGAACCAATGACATAGCTAGAACTAAGAATGAGGTTCTGCTGAGGGAGTTTGAGAAGCTAGGGTCTAAATTAATAAGCAGAAGCTCAAGGGTAATACTCTCTGGATTACTACCTGAGCCACGTGCAAATTGGCATAGGGTCAAGCAGATCAGAGAGTTAAATGCATGGCTCAAAGAGTGGTGTGGGAAAAAGAGGTTTCAATTCATGGGGCACTGCACCAACACTGGGGAAAGAGGGAGCTGTTCCATCGGGATGGGCTCCACTTAAACCGGGCTGGGACCAGCATCCTGGTGAATCGAATAACTAGGGCTGTAGATAGGGCTTTAAACTAAAAAAGTGGGGGGAGGGGTCAGGTGAGGGGAAATTTAGAAATCTAAAGAGAAAGGTCAAGGCAATAAAACAGTGTAGCAATTTGGGTAAAAATAAGCAGAGTGTGACAGGAAGGGACAGAGAGTTTAATGGTAGCAGTGCAGCAGAGAATAAGGTCAAAGCAGGGAATAATGGTAAAAAATTTAAATTAAAGGCTCTTTATCTGAATGCATGAAGCATTGTAACAAGATAGATGAACTAGTGGCACAAATAGAGATAAATGGGTTTGATCTAATAGTCATTACAGAGACATGGTTGCAAGGTGGCCAAGGTTGGGAACTAAATGTTCCAGGGTACTTGACGTTTTGAAAAGACAGACAGAATGGAAAAGGAGGGGGAGTAGCCCTGATAATAAAGGATGACATAAGAACAGTAGCAAGAAAGGATCTCGGCTTGGAAGATCAGGAAGTAGAATCAGTATGGGTGGAGATAAGGACTAACATGGGGCAGAAAACACTGGTAAGAGAAGTATATAGGCCCCCTAACAGTAGCTATACCATTAGACAGAATATTAATCAAAAATAGCAGGAGCTTGCAACAAAGGTAATGCAATAATCGTGGGGGATTTTAATCTTCAAATAGACTGGACAAATCAAATTAGTAAAGTTAGTCTGGAGGGTGGGTTCATGGAATGCATTCGGGACAGTTTCCTAGAGCAATACATCATGGAACCAACCAGGGAACAGGCTATTTTAGATCTTGTATTGTGTAATGAGACAGGGTTAATTAGCAATCTCATAGTAAAGGATCCTCTGGGGCAGAGTGATCATAATATGATAGAATTTCACGTTAATTTTGAGAGTGACTTGCCTAAGTCCAAAACTAGAGTCTTAGGGCTAGATTTTCAGTTGCTTGCGCCAGCAGTTAGCGCCTTAAGAGAAGTGATTTCCGGGCGCTATGCATGTAGCGCCCGGGCGCAGCGCAGTTTGCGCCCCGCCCCAAATTAAGTTGCCCGTTAGCGCCGGCGCAAAGTTTAGCGCCCGCCCGGATGCGCGCGCAGAAAATGACGTCACATCCTCGTGCAACGCCCTTTGGCCGCCCCGATTGCAAACTTCAGTCGGACCGCCCCATTGTGCGGCGGGCGGCCGGAGCGTTTGGAAAAAGGAAAAAGGAACGCAACACAACCAGCGCGGGCCCCGGGGGGCGCTAATTAAAGGGAACGTCCTCTCCAGTATAAAGGCCATCCTTTTTTCAGAAAACAGTCTTGTGCAACGCATTTCTGGAGACACAACAAGGAGGATAGCTAACTGGTTTCAAGCAGCAAGAGCCAGGTATTTTTGGACTCAGGCAACAGCGCTGCAAGTGGCCATTTGGAAATTAGAGTGTTTGCCAGGATTTGATGGGGGTTGCATGGGGTGCCAACGCGGAGCTGCAGCTCCATGTCCGTAGGGCTCGCAGACGCATTGTGAGAGGGGCAGCCCTGGCTAGAGGCAGAGGGGGCTACAGGCGTCGGCCACGTAGGCCTTACCCAGTCAGGCTATACCGCCAGCAGCGCTCCTACCTAAACATGAGTGCCGCGCGATGTGTTAAAAGGCTCCGATTCCGAAAGGGGGTGATTGCAGAGATCTGCCACCTGCTTCGCCGAGATCTGCAGCCAAAGCTCAGGTGCAGGACGTCTCTCTCGGTGGAAGTGAAGGTGACAGTGGCATTGAACTTCTATGCCACCGGCTCCTTCCAATACGCTGCTGGGGACATAGCAAACATCTCCCAGTACGGCGCGCATCGCTGCATCCGCCAGGTGACCGAAGCACTGTTCAGAAGGAGAAGCCAATTCATCTCCTTCCCCATGGCCCTGGAGAGCCAGCATCAGCGCGCATTGGGATTTTCCAGACTCGGGGAATTCCCCTTGGTGCAGGGCGCCATTGACTGTACGCATGTGGCTTTGCGGGCCCCTCTGGAGCATGGCGAGCAGTATCGCAACAGGAAGGGCTACCATTCTCTGAATGTGCAGCTGGTCTGTGACCACAAGCAGCGCATCATGGCAGTCAATGCCAGCTTCCCAGGCAGCAGCCACGATGCCTTTATCCTGCGGCAGAGTACTGTGCATGACATGTTCCAGGCACAGCCTCCCCCAAGAGGATGGCTACTCGGGGACAAAGGCTATCCTTTGTGCACCTGGCTCATGACCCCGCTCCGCGCGCCCAGGACCGCTGCTGAAGAGGCCTACAACGAGAGCCATCAAACCACCCGCAACATCATCGAGCTAACTATTGGGGTCCTCAAGCAGCGGTTCCGCTGCCTTGATCGCTCCGGAGGAGCTCTCCAGTATTCGCCGGACCGGGTCTCCCAATTTGTGGTGGTTTGCTGCATGCTACACAACCTGGCTATCCGCAGGACTCAGGCACTGCCACCTGACGTTGGACCAGCACCTCAGGAGGAGGAGCAGGAGGAGCATGAGGAGGAGGAGGAGGAGGAGGAGGAGGAGCAGGAGTACGTTCCCAGGAGGGAGCGACCAGGGCCAAGGGCCGCACGACGCCACCTTATTACACGGTACTTCTAAGCCCCCTGTCAGGGAATGGCCAGGGGCCATGAGGGAAGATGAATGCAGCCGCTCCGCAAGCCCTCAGCCGGCGAAGCCAACAAACACTAAGAAGAACAACCATGGAGACTGCATGAATAAAGATAATTTTTTATTAAACAAAAATGAAAAGCCCTTCCCACATGAATCCCCAAAAACAATAAACGGGCCCCACAAAAAGCCCAACAAACGACTCACTCCCACAAACTGGGGAGGAGCCACTCCACCTTTATTGAAACCGGGCCTCAACGTCGGCCTAACGCAAAAAAAAAGCCCTCCAAAAGCACAACCATGGGCAAAATAAAGATGGCCACCGCCATATTAAAGGAAAGCTGGCCACACCCTCTACTGAGTGGCCCGCGAGGGCGAGACCTTGGCCAGCATTTTGCCTCCCCTGCCCTGCCTGCTGCTCCTTCGCAAGCTCTGCCCAGTGGCTGCTGCGAGGCTGGGGGAAGGCGCCTGAGGCTCAGATGCCCTTCCGCCAGATGCCGCTGGGGGGCGGCCTACACGGCGTTTGGGCCTCGAGGGGCCGTCTCCTGAGTGGCGCACCTGAGCCTGGCCACCATCAGCTGCAGCCGCTTGCCCTTGACGCCCCAGAGGGGGAATGGCGGCGACGGATGGCGCAATGTGGGCCAGCTGGCGTCTGGGATGCGCTGGCTGGTGCTGTGGCGCGGTGGCACTCGGCCGGGCCCGCACTGCAGGATCCGCAGCAATCAGCCGACGGCCGGCTTGCTGGGATGGTCCAGCGCGGCGCCTGCCCTGGCGATGCCTGCCTGAGACAGCGCGTGTGGCAGCAGTGAGTGGCCCTGTGGTCCTGGTGTGCGCGCGCATCACATCCGCCAGGGTCTTGACGGCATCAGTTAGCATGCGGCCAGTCGCGGCAGTTGCTGCCCCGAACTCGCGCACACTGGTCGCCAGCGACTCGATGGCCTCAGGCATGCGCCCCACCACGCTCATGAGCTCCGTGTGGCGCCGGTCCGAGTCGTCGGCCATCTGATCGAGCTTCCGCACCTCCTCCGAAGTGAAGGTGTCCGGACTGGAGTCGCGACTCTCCCGCTGGGGAGGAGGGGGCCGAACTAGGGGACCCTTGCCGCGTTGGTGACGGCGAGTGTGCCGAGCAGCAGCACTCCCCTCTGATCCTTCCCCCCTTTGGGGGGAAGGCCGCGGGCCACGCGCACGGCTGCTGGGTGGCTGGACGCCACTGGTCCCAGAAGCTGCATTGCCCTGCGACAGTTCTTCCAGGCACTCGTCCAGTGAGGAGGTGTCAAGCATTTCCTCCTCTCCTGCGGGACGTGACTGTTCCCCCGAAGGTCCGGCTTGCTCCTCCTCCTCCTCCTGGTTGGAGGTGCTGTCACTGGCAGCCTCAGGGTCCTGGTCGTCACCAGCTGAAAGCAGGAATGCACAAGAGTAGCTTCAGAGTGAGGAGACGGCGTCAGCGAGGGAGTTAGGACTGGTGGGATTCAGCGCATTGGTGGGACAGTGGCAAAGGAGGTAGCTCGGATGGGCCAGTGCGACGCGAGAGGGCCAAAAGGCGAGGTCCTTACCATTGCCGGGCAGTGGAGGGTCGGATACACCGCACGCTGTGGGGACAATCACACGGGCTCCCATGAGCACACACACGCGCTCCTCCAGCCGAGTGAGCTTCTGCAGCTTGGCGCGGCCACCCCTGGCACGGGCCTGGCGATTAAACGCTACTTTAGCCTGCAAGAGAAAGGACGGGCTGTAAGTGCGCAGTGAAGCCCTGATGTAGTGTGCACTGCCTCCCATGGTGGAATAGCTTGGACAGAGTGAAGCCCTGATGTAGTGTGCACTGCCTCCCATGGTGGAATAGCTTGGACAGAGTGAAGCCCTGATGTAGTGTGCACTGCCTCCCATGGTGGAATAGCTTGGACAGAGTGAAGCCCTGATGTAGTGTGCACTGCCTCCCATGGTGGAATAGCTTGGACAGAGTGAAGCCCTGATGTAGTGTGCACTGCCTCCCATGGTAGAATAGCTTGGACAGAGTGAAGCCCTGATGTAGTGTGCACTGCCTCCCATGGTGGAATAGCTTGGACAGAGTGAAGCCCTGATGTAGTGTGCACTGCCTCCCATGGTGGAATAGCTTGGCCAAAGTGTAGAGTGCCGAATGGCCATTTGATGCTCATGACTGTCCCAATGCTGCTGGCTGAGGGCTGGCCAAAAGGACTTTCAGGTCCCTTTGCCCATCATGTCAGGTGTACATGCAAGAATGAGGAGGAGACTGGAAAGGCTACTCACCCTCACAATCCTGGTCAGATCGTTGTATTTCTTACGGCATTGTTTGTGGGTCCTGGGGGCCTCGCCGGTGAACGTCACCCTCTGGGCGATCTGCTTCCAGGCTTTGGTGTAGTCGTGGTGGGTTGGATTCCTCCCACTCTCTGGAAACAAGATCTTGCGCCTCACCTCCAGAGCTGTGACCATTATGTCCAGATCACCCTCTGAGAAGCGCAGGGCACGCTGACGGGCCTTCTCTGGCGTTGCCATGACTCCCTGGGGCTGAGCAGCAGTGTTGAGGCCTCTTTGCAAGGCTGCAGTGTGCAGGGCGTGGCAGCAGACCAATTCGTCCCTTCCCCCTTTAAGAGCTGGTCGGCACCACGGGGTCTGCTGTCAGTGCAAAAATGACCGCACCCGTGCTGCGCCCCGCCTGGGCGCTATCCCTCTGGACCGCCGGCTTAGCGCCTAAAGAGAGTAGTGGAACGCCTCTTTTAGCGCTCCACCAACCTCTTAGGGCGAAGCCACTGAATTCCCGGCAACGGGGCGCTACTTTGGGGCGGGCGCTAACTTCGGGCGGGCGCTAAAGCTAGCGCCCCAAAACTGCCTATACTGAAAATCTAGCCCTGAAACTTAAATAAAGCCAATTACATAGGTATGAGGGGCGAGTTGGCTAAGGTAGATTGGAAAAATAGATTAAAAGGTATGGCGGTAGATAAGCAATGGCTAGCATTTAAAGAAATATTTCATAATTCTCAATAAAAATACATTCCATTGAGAAACAAAAACTCCACGGGAAAAATGATCCAACCGTGGCTAACTAAAGAAGTTAAGGATAGCATTAGATTGAAAGAAGAAGCTTATAATGTTACAAAGAATAATAGTAAGCCTGAGGATTGGGAGAGTTTCAAAAACCAGCAAAGGTTGACCAAAAAATTGATAAAAAGGGGAAAAATAGAATATGAGAGAAAACTAGCAAGAAATATAAAAGCAGATTGTTAGATTTTTGCAAGTATGTAAAAAGAAATAGAGTAGCAAAGGTAAACGTTGAAATAACAACAGAAAATGCTGGAAATACTCAGCAGGCCAGGCAGCATCCATGGAGAGAAAAACAGAGTTAACGTTTCAGGTCTGGGACCCTTCATCAGAACTGGAACAAGCTGGAAATGTAACAGATATTAAGCAGGTTCAGAGACAGGGCGGTGGGGGGGGGGGGGCGGGGGGGGCGAGGTTAGGAGGGGAGGAAGGAATTGAAAGAACATGCTGTGAAAATGTTGCAAATGGGAATGGCAAAATCATACTACATGAAAAATGGGGGCAGGGATTATTATCTGAAATTGTTGAAATCTATGTTGAGTCCGGCAGGCTGTAAAGTGCCTAATCGAAAGATGAGGTGCTGTTCCTTGAGCTTACGTTGAGCTTCATTGGAACAATGTAATAGGCCGAGGACAGAGAGATCAGAGTGGGAGTGAAGTGGAGAATTAAAGTGACAGGCGACCGGAAGCTCAGGGTCACCCTTACGGACTGAATGGAGGTGTTCCGCAAAGCGGTCGCCCAATCTGCGTTTGGTCTCCCCAATGTAGAGGAGACCGCATCATGAGCAGCGAATACAGTATATTAAATTGCAAGAAGTACAAGTAAATCGCTGTTTCACCTGGAAGGGGTGTTTGGGGCGCTGGACAGTGGGAAGGGAGGAGGTAAAAGGGCATGTGTTGCCTCTCCTGCATTTGCACGGGAAGGTGCCAGGTGAAGGAGAAGGGCTGTTGGGGGTGATTGAGGAGTGGACCAGGGTGTCGCAGAGGGAGCGATCCCTTTGGAATGCTGAAAGGGGAGCTGAGGGGAAGATGTATTTGGTGGTAGGATCACGTTAGAGGTGGCGGAAATGGCGGAGGATGATCCGTTGAATGTGGAGGCTGGTGGGGTGAAAGGTGAGGACAAGGGTAACCCTATCGTGGTTCTGGGAGGGAGGGGAAGGGGTGAGAGCAGAAGTGCGGGAAATAGAACGGACACGGTCAAGGGCCGTGCCAACAACAGTAGAGGGGAATCCTCAGTTGAGGAAAAAGGAAGACATGTCGGAAGCAGTGGTATGGAAGGTGGCATCGTCAGAACAGACGCGGCGGAGACGGAGAAACTGGGAGAACATAGAAACATAGAAGCATAGAAGATAGGAGCAGGAGTAGGCCATTCGGCCCCTCGAGCCTGCTCCGCCATTCAATGCGATCATGGCTGATCATCCAATTTCAGTACCTGGTCCCTGCTTTCTCCCCATATCACTTGATCCCTTTAGCCTTAAGAAATATATCCAACTCCTTCTTGAATATATTTAATGAATTGGCTTCTACTGCCTTCTGTGGTAGAGAATTCCACAGGTTCACCACTCTCTGGGTGAAGAAATTCCTCCTCATTTCTGTCCTAAATGGGCTACCCCTTATCCTTAGACTGTGACCCCTGGTTCTGGACTCCCCGACCATTGGGAACATCCTTCCAGCGTCTAGTCTGTCCAGTCCTGTCAGAATTTTATAAGTTTCAATGAGATCCCCTCTCATTCTTCTAAACTCCAGCGAGTACAAGCCCAATCATCTCAATCTCTCCTCATACGTCATTCCTGCCATCCCAGGTATCAGCCTGGTGAATCTTCTCTGAACTCCTTCCATGGCAAGAACATCCTTCCTCAGATAAGGCGACCAAAACTGCACACGATACTCAAGATGTGGTCTCACCAAGGCCCTGTGCAACTGCAGCAAGACATCCTTGTTCCTGTACTCAAACGCTCTTGCTTTGAAGGCCAACATACCATTTGCCTTCTTAACCGCCTGCTGCACCTGCATGCTTACCTTCAGTGACTGGTGCACAAGGACACCCAGGTCTCGTTGCACTTCTCCTTCTCCCAATCTATTGCCATTCAGAGAATGGAATAGAGTCCTTACAGGAAGCAGGGTGGGAGGAAGTGTAGTCCAGGTAGCTGTGGGAGTCGGTGGGCTTGTAGTGGATGTTTGTCGAAAGCCGATCGCCAGAAATGGAGATGGAGAAGTCAAGGAAGGGAAGGGAAGAGTCGGAGATGGACCATGTGAAGGTGAGGGAAGGGTGGAAATTGGAAGTAAAGTGAATGAACTTTTCTAGTTCAGGGCGAGAGCAGGAAACGGCACCAATACAATCATCGATGTACCGGAAAAAGAGGTGAGGGAGGGGACCTGAGTAGGACTGGAACAAAGAATGTTCCACATATCCCATAAACAGGCAGGCATAGCTAGGGCCCATGCGGGTTCCCATAGCAACACCTTTAATTTGGAGGAAGTGAGTGGAGTCAAAGGAGAGGTTGTTCAATGTGAGAACAAGTTCAGCCAGGCGGAGGAGGGTGGTGGTGGATGGGGACTGGTTGGGCCTCTGTTCAGGGAAGAAATGGAGCGCCCGAAGGCTGTCCTGGTGGGGGATGGAGGTGTAGAGGGATTGGACGTCCATAGTGAAAAGGAGACGGTTGGGGCCAGGAAATTGGAAACTGTTAAAGTGACGGAGGGCGTCGGAAAAGTCGCAAATGTAGGTGGGAAGAGACTGGACAAGGGGAGAAAAAATAGAGTCGAGATAGGAAGAGATAAGTTCCGTGGGGCAAGAACAGGCTGAAACAATGGGTCTACCAGGGCAGTCCTGTTTGTGGATCTTGGGAAGGAGGTAGAAGCGGGCTGTGCGGGGTTGGGGACTATGAGGTTGGCGGCCATGGAGGGAAGATCTCCAGAGGAGATGAGGTCAGTGACACACTTGGAAACAATGGCTTGCTGTTTGCTAGTGGGGTCATGGTCCAGGCGGAGGTAGGAGGAGGTGTTGAGAGTTGGCGTTCAGCTTCCGCACGGTAGACGTCGGATCGCCAAACAACAACAGCACCACCCTTGTCAGCAGGTTTAATGATAATGTTAGGGTTGGATCAGAGAGAACGGAGTGCTGCAAGTTCAGAGGGAGGTAGGTTGGAGTGAGAGAGGGGAGCAGAGAAATGGAGACGGCCGATGTCACGTCGGCAGTTAGCAATGAAAAGATCTAGAGAGGGTAAGAGGCCAGGGGGAGGGGTCCAAGTAGAACGAGAATTTAGAAAGCGGGAGAAAGGATCAGCTATGCAGGGGGAAGACTCCTGGCCAGAGAAGTGGGCACGGAGACGAAGGCGATGGAAGAAGAGCTCAGCATCGTGCCGAGCTCGAAATTCATTCAGATGGGGGCGTAAGGGAATGAAGCTCAGGCCTTTGCTGAGGACTGATCATTCGGGGTCAGAGAGGGGAAGGTCAGAGGGAATAGTGAAAACACGGCAGGGGGTGAGACTGGAAGAAGGGATGGGATCAGAGGAAAGTAACGGGGAAGAAGGTCCTGGAGGGGCGTTGGTGTCCACGAGTTGATGAAGCTTGCAATCCTTGACATCAGAAAGGAAGAAAAAAAGTTTTTTGTTGAAGCGTCGGATGAGTCGAAGGATGAAATGGAACTGTGGACCCGGACAGCTTTGAAATAGAGTGCGTCGGTGCTGCTGAAGAGAGAGGTCGAGGTTGTTCATGTGGCGACGCATGGCGTTGAGCGTGGATCTCAAGATGTGGCGGGAGCAGTAGTTTGAGGAACAATGAATATCGAGGAGATATTTGTAATCCCGGGTGGAACCGAAACATGAAGGGTGGAAGTTCAGTTGGAATCCACGTGGAATAACTCTGAACTGGAGACAGTTACTGAGGAAAGAGATGTGGCTGTGAAACCGAGTCTTGGCAGATACCTGATCAAACACGAGAAGGGAAACTGAAAGCAATGAAGATGAACAAGGTTGAATAGACAAATAGAACTCCCGTCGGAGAGAAGAGCAGAACTTCTTCAAGGTGGGCATTCCTAGAAGAGAGGTGGCAGTGAACCAAACACTAGTATAATAGCAAAATACTGCGGATGCTGGAAATCTGAAATAACAAGAGAAAATGCTGGAAATACTCAGCAGGGCAGGCAGCATCCGTGGAGAGAGAAACAAGAGTTAACGTTTCAGGTCTGGGACCCTTCATCAGAACTGGAAAAGGCTGGAAATGTAACATATTAAGCAGGTGCAGAGACAGGGGTGGGCGGGGGGGGGAGGGGT
The DNA here is from genome assembly GCF_052327205.1 of Somniosus microcephalus. Taxonomy (NCBI): domain Eukaryota; kingdom Metazoa; phylum Chordata; class Chondrichthyes; order Squaliformes; family Somniosidae; genus Somniosus; species Somniosus microcephalus. Next base: position 151,577,127 of record NC_140988.1, read on the forward strand.
GCGTTTAGGAGGGGAGGAAGGAATTGAAAGAACATGCTGTGAAAATGTTGCAAATGGGAATGGCAAAATCATACTACATGAAAAATGGGGGCAGGGATTATTATCTGAAATTGTTGAACTCTATGTTGAGGCTGTAAAGTGCCTAATCGAAAGGTAAACGTTGGTCCCTTAGAGGCTGATATGGGAGACATTTTTATGGGGAATAAGGAAATGGCAGAAACGTTAAACAAATATTTTATATCTGTCTTCACGGTAGAAGACACAAAAAGCATACCAAGAATGGTGGGGAACCAGGGTCTAATGAGGGTGAGGAACTTAATTTAATTAATATAAGTAGAGAAAAAGTACTAGAGAAACTAGTGGTACTAAAAGCCAACAAATCCCTGGTACCTGCGGCCTACATCCTAGGGTTCTAAAAGAGGTGGCTGAAGAGATAGTGGATACGTTGGTTTTGATCTTCCAAAATTCCCTAGATTTTAGAATGGTCCCAACAGATTGGAAGGTCACAAATGTAACCCCGCTATTCAAGAAAGGAGGGAGAGAAAAAACGGAACTACAGGCCAGTTAGCCTGACATCAGTCATCGGGAAAATGCTGGAATCCATTGTTAAGGAAGTGGTAACAGGGCACTTAGAAAATCATAACATGATTAGGCAAAGTCAACATGGTTTTATGAAAGGGAAATTGTGTTTGACAAATTTATTAGAGTTTTTTGAGGATGTAACTAACAGGGCAGATAAAGGGGAACCAGTGGATGTAGTTTATTTCTATTTCCAAAAGGCATTCAATAAGGTGCCACATAAAAGGTTATTACACATGATTAGGGCTCATGGGGTTGGGGGTAATATATTTGCATGGATAGAGGATTGGTTAACGGACAGAAAACAGAGAGTAGGGATAAATGGATCTTTTTCAAGTTGGCAGGCTGTAATTAGTGGGGTGCCGCAAGGATCAGTGTTGGGGCCTCAGCTATTTACAATCTATATTAATGACCTAGATGAAGGGACCGAGTGTAATGAATCCAAGTTTGCTGATGATACAAAGTGGGACAGCAAGCTGTGAGGAGAACACAAAGGGCTCGATTTTAACTCAGGCGCGGGGAATTGTCGGGTTCCCCGAATTTGGAGTTTCCCACACGAATCTAAATGGGTCTGTGAGATTGATGCAATTTTAACTCAATTGGCCAATTGATTTCCAACGTGTGGGAAGCCTTGGCAATTGAATATTTCCAGTCAGAAAGTCGCAGAATATGACGTCATCATTGCTGCTGCTTTTAGGGCCCACAGCAAGCCTTGCTTCTTCTGCAGGCTTCCAAGCTTCACCATTGAGATGGCACAGGAGCCTGCAGGAGCAACGGCCAGCGGGAAGGCAAGAGCTGCCCCCAAATTTGACGAGGCTTCACTCCAGGCATTGCTGGATGATGCTAGGGACCACAGGGAGGTCCTGTTCCCTTCTTCAGGGAGGAAGAGGCCTCCCAGTCAGACCAAGGCTGTGTGGCTACAGGTGGCAGGGGAAGTCAACTCCATGGGGCTCACATGGTGCACCTGGATGCAGTGCAGAAAAAGATTCCATGACCTTCATCGCACTGGAAAAGTAAGTACTGTATGAAGTTTCCATCACCCTCAATCTGATCCCCATTGCCTTTCCTCACCAGCACTCAGCTTTTGCAATCTCTTCCTCCACATCCCACTTGACACTCACATCCATGCACCCTTACCCATTCCCTCTCTCTCTATGCACACATTCACATAACTATTCCACCATGCAGCCCTCACACTCCCTCTCACTCTGATGCTTTGAACACAACTGACAACACACAGGGAGGGCCCTTGGTCTTGCAACCTCACTCCATCTTTGTCTCCTTCTAAGTATCTATGCTATGCAATCTCTGCACTCACTCCTTCATTCTCACTCAACCTCCAATTGTCTCCCTCATTGCAGGAAAAGAGAGCTCACAACAGGAGAGAGTGAGCCAGGACAGGAGGAGGGCCGCCCTCATTAGCCCAGCTCACCCCCTGGGAGGAAGGCGTCCTGGAGATTGTCGGGGCTGACAGAGATGCGGAAGTTGGGGAAAGAGAGACAGGTGCATCCCCGTAAGCTGGTGACAGAATAGTTTTCCATCTCTGTCATTGGCATTGCATGAGTCGCTGATAATGATTCTGAAGCTACATCATATGGACTTATGCTCATCTGCAAAATGCAATGTGCATGTAACCTTGGCATCACATCTCTAACTTTCCTTGACTCCCCCACAGGGCCATCGAGAGCCCCCGTCCCCACTGTGCAAGAGGAAGAGCCTGAGCAGCCAGACTCCTCAGAGGAATCTGCAACTTCTGAGGGCACAGCGTCAGCAGAAATAAGCGCACCCAGCACCAGCGCAGACATTCACACCTCGGTGGGACCTTCAGGACATAGAGTAGAGTAGTCACCTGGTGTATCACAGCTCACAAGTGAGCATCAGCAGATTGTGGAGACAGGGACAGCAGTGGCGTCCTCGTCAGAGGGCGCAGGACTCTGCCAGCTCGGCTCAGCTGCATGTTGACCCTCTGCCTCTGGGTCCATCCACAAGATCAGCGGTGATGGAACTCCAGGAACAGATGCAGGAGTCTCTGGCAGGTTTTGTCTCCAGGGTCGCTGCGAGTGTGGAACGAATGGAGGAGTCCATAGCGAGCATGAGCAGAGCCTTTGTGGAGTTATTGGCGCATGAACACATGAACACGGAAAGGATGGCTACCTACGTGGAAATGAATGCTGCCTCCGTGGTAAGGCTGGCTACAGTAGGGCTATAGCCTTGGAGGAGGTTAGTCACCAGGGTATGGAAAACATGGTGAGTGTTCCGAATAGAATGACATCTCTTGAGGAGCAATGGGCATCTATTGAACAGAGAAACCAGACCTTCATGGAAGTCCTTCTGAGTAGGACTGCCATTGCAGATGCGGGTCCCCATGGCCCCTCTGATGTGCAGCAAGGTGCACTCAAGCCACTTGCAGGCACTGCGGGGCACCTGACCCATGAGAGGGAGGTTGGTGGCAGACCTCAAGGAAGTAGGGGCTCCTCTCCAAGCACTCACACTCCGATGCCACTGCAGAGCCCTCGGTCAGAGCCCCGCCGGAGTCCACACCCAAGTGAGATAGACGTCTCAACTCCTGCACAGCCGCAGGAGCAGCAGACTGCTGACGAGCCCTCACAGGCTCGCCACCCCAGAGGACGCCCGCCAAAGGTGTCGAGACAGGAGCAGCAGGAAAGTGAGCAAGGGGCCTCCACATCTGCTGAAGCCACAGGGGAACCACTACGTAGGAGCACGCGTAAGAGGAAAATGATGCACAAATAGTCACAAGGGTAGTCACTTAGGTGAAATGTTGTGTATTCTGTAAAAATGCCATCAGTTGTTTGTTTTGCATAAAAATTCTGATGGCAACTTCTGCAGCTGTGGCGTGTGTCATTTCGCGAATGGGGCTGGAGGTCCTCTAATGCCAAGAAGGGAAGTAAAAAAAGGCCTCCCATGCTTCTGGTAGATGCCTCAGTTGAGGAAGCGCTGAGTGAGGCTGGCGAGAGGGGTTTCACAGGAGGTCACACTGGAGAAGTGTGTGAGGCTCCAACCTTCCACAGGTGTGGTTAAGCCTGGTAAAAGTTGCCCCAGGCCTGAAACAACAAACTCCTGCCACCTGCAAATGATGACTGATCAAATCTCCTCTTTAATGGTTGACCTGCAGCTGATAGTCAGCAATCCAATAGTGTTCACGCCAGGTTTCACAGGCGTGATCCCCACCAGGCGTGTTTTACATGGGAAAAGGGTTAAACAGGTAAAGGCCTGTTAAAATGGGATTATAAAGGCCAATTGTTGTGTATGTGCCTTTAAGAGAAGAACTGATTCTATACTGCAGTACTGGCAGTGACCACCCCTGTATATAAAGCCATAGCAGGCTTCTGTATTTCAGTCTTAAGTTACCCTCTGTTCAGTTTGCACAGCATTGCTGGCTGTGCAGCTGCAAGCACGAGCAGAGGGAGCAGCCAGACTTTGGAGAGTGGATTAAAGTGGTGGTCCCCTGACCAGGAAGAGGAGGAGAACGTTGGACCACCACCACCACCAACTCCACCATCATTACATCAACTGAGGTGCCTGGAGAGAGAGGACAGAGGAGGAGAAGGAGAAAGGAGGCCTACATCAACATCAACCAGGGGAGAGGCCTTTTCTATCACTGCCTCCCCAAATTGGCCTCCACTTCAGGAGAGGGAGAGAGGGGAGAGAAACCAACTGCTTGAAAGGAGGGAAGAAAACTTCATCCGGAACATCTACAGGTGGGTGTTATTTGGGGCACTCTCCCAAGACTTTGTATTTTAGGTGGGGGGAGAAAAGAAGAAGCAAGGCCGGATCATCAAGGGGTGTAGTGTGTGTGTGTGTGGCTCTTGTTAAAAGCTAGGCCACACACACCACTAATTAGCATCCCTTCTATTGCCCGCCCTGGGAGAGCTTGGAGCTGCCCAAGGTGAAGTCCTTAATTTAATTTAATTACATCGTTAAGACCTGTTGCAGGACTGAGCCTGGGCTTCTCCAGCTTTTCCAGGTGAAGACGTCTTCTCCCCCTGCCAGAAGACCACCACCACCAAAGACTTTTTCCATCGGAGAGTGCAACCCTGCCAACACCCACCCACCATCCTGAGTGGCAACACTGCCCTTTGCGGCCTCCCTCCTTCCCACCCCCCCCACCTCTCTCTCTCTCTTTGTCTCTCTCTGCCTGTCTTTCTAAGGCACCTTAGTTTCATCTATTTTATTAATTGCCAATTGAGCAGAGGGGAGAGGGCCCCTCTCCCAATTTAAATCAATAAGGAGAGAGGTGTGTCCTCATTTTAATCAGCTCCCTCTGCTCAATAGAGGACAAAAAATATATATATACACCGAGGCCATTAACACCTTCAGGCCTGTGACTTGGGGTGAGTGTAGCCCTTAAAAAAAGCACCCCAGAATGGCGACTGCGTCTTCGCCGGTTGCGGGGCCAGCTGGGACCTATGCGAGAGTGGTAGCCACAGCCACAGCTTCTCCCGCTGTTCCTGCTGCCCCGTCACCTTTTCGATTAATAACAAAAAAGCTTGGGGTGAAGAGCTACACTCACCCCACTATGACCATCGAGGCCTGCGTCAAGGACATGGCTGGGGTTGTCGGCCCCTCAGCCATCGTCGCGGCCTCGAAAATGTATGGGAAGGCTGTGTTCTTCCTGGGGTCGGAGCGGGCGGTGTCCCTGGCTGTCGCCAAGGGGCTCACCGTGGGCGGGACCTTCCTACCGGTGGATCCTCTCGAGGCCACCGCGCAGAGGATCATTATTTCCAACGTCCCGCCCTATGTTCCTGGTGAGCTCCTCCTTCCCCATTTGCGACAACTTGGGGAGGTGAGGTCGGGGATCACACCCATCCCACTCGGCTTCCGGGAGGCCAGCCTTTGCCACGTCTTCTCCTTCCGGCGCCAGCTGTTTATCCGGCTGGCGCGGGAGGAGGACACTGACGGGGCGTTCATCGTCCTCCACGAGGGGACCGCCTACCGCGCCTTTTGGACGTCGGACGGTGTGAGGTGCCATGCCTGCAGGGAGGTGGGGCACATCAGGAGGAACTGCCCTGCCTCCAAGGCCGCCGGATCATCTCGTGCGGCTGAGGCTGGCGCCGCCGCCGCCACCGCCCTTCCCCCCGGATCTGCCCGCGCGTCAAGTACGTCTGATGCGCGGTTGGCGTCGGGGGCCGATGCCACCAAGGCCTCCGGCGGGGGGGAGGGAGCGTGTCCGGCCAGAAAGAAGGCGCGGGGAAAAAAGAAGCACCTTAGGGCGGGTCCCCCCGTGGATGGCGAGCCCTTGCCCCTTGAGCCCCTTACACCCGCGCTCCTCGCGGAGTTGATCAGGGCAGATGTGAGTGGGAGGGGCCTCATGCCCGAGCCTGTGGCCACAACCGCTGCAGCGGTAATGCCAATACCAGCGGCCGGGCTCGGGCCCGAGGAACCCGATAAACCTGCTCCGCGGGAGGGAGTCGAGGAGGAGGCCTTTGCAGACATGGAGGTCTCCCTCGCTCCCTCCGTGCTAAAAAGAAGGTGCGACCCCCTGGATGAGGAGGAGGACCGGGAGGAGGAAGGTCCCTCCGAGCAGGGGGAGTCGTCGCCCGCCGCGGGTACTGCGCCCCCCCCCCCAGCGCTGTCGTCATCACCAGCGATCGGCAGGGGTCGCCTGTCCCTCGGGAGGCTGAGGCAGATGTGTCTGTCCAGCACGTGCCTCCCGGGGATGGGGATGAGACCCTGCCCGTGGGGGGGGTTGCGGAACAACCCGCGGCAGTAATTGAAATTGACCTTTTATCGGTGCCGTTACCCCTCGCCGGGTCGGGCAGCCTGGGGGCTGGGTCGGGCGAGCTCGAGGATAATGAGCTCGCCCAATGCGACCCGGACGTCTCCCAGGGGATGCTCGTCCTGGTAGAGCTTTTAATTCAAAACCCCCCGTCCGCTGGGCCGGAGGTTGGTGGCGGGGTGGAGGATGGCCCCCTGGCTGCGTTTCTGGTGCCGGGCGTACTGGAGGAGCTGGAAATTGTTCTCTCCCCGGTTTCTCCGGTCGTTCCGGCGTCTGAGGCGGAGGGGAGCTCTGAACCGCCGCCGTCTTCTGGCCCGGCACCCCTAGAGGAGCCCAGGGAGAAATCCTCTGCCGCCGATCCTGGGGGTGGGATCCGGGCGGAGGCGGGGCTGGCTGGCGCGGCCGAGTCGTTCGCTTCGCACTGCGCGGCGGACGGGTCGGCCGCTGGTGACGACCCCCTGGAGGAGGATGGGGACTCGGTGATGGGCACGGAGGACGATTCGGACTCCAGCGCCGACGTGGCGATGGATGACCTCGTGCCCCTTGCCGAGTCTCCCCTCATTTCCGTAAGGGAACTCCGGGATTTTATGGCCACGTGCCTGGGTCAGCGCAATAAGGTCCGGCTGGCCCTCGACAGGTGGTCGGAGCTGGCGCTGCTCATCGATTCCGTCCGCGCCGCCGTTAAGATCATGGGCGCGGACGAGGGTGTGAACCCGCTCGAGCTGCGTCGGCTCACAACGTTTCTCACTGGGCTGCTGAGGAAGTGGCGGCTGACCAGCGGCTGCGCTTCCTCCCCCCGTTAGGTGTAGGTAGAGGTTGCACTATGCTTCTGACATGAAGATAACCATAGCCAGCCTCAACATCAACGGCAGCAGGGAGGCGCGCCGCAGATTCAATAACTTCTCGGTCCTTCGGGACGGGAAGTATGCGGTGTGCTTCCTGCAAGAAACCCACACCGTTCCGGGAGATGAAGCCACGTGGCTGCTGGAGTGGCAAGGAGGGGTCAGCATGAGTCACCTCTCCAACAATTCCAGCGGGGTGGCTATCTTGCTGGCCCCGCATTTTCAGCCGGAGATCTTGGGGGTCAAGGAGCACGTGCCGGGCCGCTTGCTCCAGGTCACTGTTCGCCTGAGGGGCGTGCCGCTCCATCTAGTGAACGTGTACGCCCCTCAGACCAGTGCGCAGCAAGTGCGCTTCTTCGAAGAAGTGTCCGCTCTCTTGGGCTCCATCGACGTGGGCGAGTGCGTCATCCTCGGGGGGGATTTTAACTGCACCCTCGAGGCGAGGGACCGTTCGGGTCCCCCGCGAAGCCCGGCGGCGATGGAGAAGTTGAGGGACCTGGTTGGGTCCTTCGACTTGGTGGACGTCTGGCGAAATCTCCACCCCGACTCCAGCGCCTTCACTAGCGTGAGGTCTGGGGGAGGAAGGTCCAGAATCGACCGCCTCTACATTTCCCGGGCGTACGTCTCCTGCGTTCCGGCAGCTTCCATGCGGCCGGTGCCGTGCACGGACCACCACCTGGTGTGGGCGGAGCTCGCTCTGCTGCACGCGCGGGGGGGGTCCGTGTACTGGCATTTTAACAACCTGCTGCTGGAGGACGCACGGTTCCGGGATTCGTTTCGTCGATTCTGGGCCAACTGGAGAAGGAAGCAGGGGGGCTTCCCCTCCTTGAGGCTATGGTGGGATGTGGGCAAGGCTCACATCCGTCTCTTCTGTCAGGAGTACGCGAAGGGGTCGACCAAGAGGCGGGAGGCCCGGGTCGGGCGGTTGGAGAAGGAGGTGCTCGACCTGGAGTCCCGTCTCGGTCAGGTCGTCGAGGACCCGGCCCTGCGGAAGGTATACGAAGAGAAGAAGGGCGCGCTGAAGGACCTGCAGCTCGTCGGGTCCCGAGGCGCGTACGTGAGGTCGCGGATCCAGCTCCTGCGGGACCTGGACCGCGGCTCCCCCTTCTTCTACTCGCTGGAAAAAAGACGGGGGGTCCGTAAGCAGCTCTTGGGGCTGCTGGCCGACGACGGATCTCTGGTCTCGGATCCGGAGGGAATCAGCGCGGAGACCCGCGCCTATTACGGGGTTCTGTTCTCTCCGGATCCGTCCAGCGAGGATGCGTGCAGAGTTTTGTGGGAGGACCTGACGAAGGTTGGCCCGGAGGGCGCCGAAAAATTGGACGCTCCGCTAAGTCTGGCGGAGCTGACCGGCGCCCTCCGCCAGCTCTCTGGGGGAAAGTCCCCGGGGCTGGACGGGCTGACCGTGGAGTTCCACAGGGCGTTCTGGGACGTCTTGGGGGGCGACTACGCGCGGGTCCTGGGGGAAAGTTTGGCGACCGGGGAGATGCCCCTCTCTTGGCGCAGGGCGGTCATTGTCCTGCTGCCTAAGAAGGGCGATCTCCGCCTCCTTAAGAACTGGTGTCCGGTCTCCCTCCTCAGCACGGACTATAAAATCTTTGCCAGGGCCATGTCTGCTCGCCTTGGCACCGTGCTGGCCCACATGATCCACCCCGACCAGTCCTACACGGTCCCGGGCCGGACCATCCACGATAACATCCATCTGGTCCGGGACCTGGTCCACCACTCCCAGAGGGCTGGTCTGTCGGTCGCCTTCCTTTCCCTGGATCAGGAGAAGGCGTTCGACAGGGTGGATCACGAGTATCTCTTCGGGACTCTGCGCGCATTCGGGTTTGGGACGCATTTCGTCGCCCGGATCCGACTTCTGTACGCCGCCGTGGAGTGTCTGATTAAAGTTAACGGGTCCTTGACGGCGCCCCTTCGCTTCAGGAGGGGGGTGCGTCAGGGATGCCCCATGTCCGGTCAGTTATATGCCATTTGCGTGGAGCCTTTCCTGCGCCTCTTGCGGAAGAGGTTGACGAGACTGGCTCTGCAAGGGCCGGGCGTGGAGGTGGTCCTCTCGGCTTACGCCGATGACGTGCTCCTCACGGTCACGGATCCCGCTGACTTGCGGAGGATGCGGGAATGCCAGCAGATTTACTCGGACGCATCCTCCGCCAAGATCAACTGGGAGAAATGTTCCGGACTCCTGGTGGGTCAGTGGCGGGTGGACTCCCTGCCGGAGGAGTTCAGGCCTTTCGCCTGGAGCACCACGCACCTCCTCTATTTGGGAGTCTACCTTAGCCCTGCCGAGGACGCTTGGCCGGCGAACTGGCAAGAGCTGGAGGCCAAAGTCACCGCTCGCCTAGGACGCTGGACAGGACTGCTCCGAGTGTTGTCCTACAGGGGTCGAGCGCTGGTCATAAACCAGCTGGTGGCCGCCATGTTGTGGTACCGGTTGGTCACTTTGATCCCTCCCCCTACGTTTGTCGCCAAGATTCAGAAGAAGCTCATCGACTTCTTCTGGGACAAAAGGAAGCACTGGGTCTCTGCCGCGGTTCTGTGTCTCCCGCTTAGGGAGGGCGGTCAGGCGCTGTTGTGCCTTCGCACCCAGGCTGCGACTTTCCGTCTTCAGACGCTGCAGAGATACCTGTACGTCGAGAATCCTCCGAGATGGTGTGCGCTGGCGACGTTTTTCTTCCGCCAGCTGCATGGCCTCAATTACGACACGCAGCTCCTGTTTGCGAAAGTGGGCAGCAGGCGTGCCGGCCTGCGGGAGCTGCCTGTCTTCTACCAGGAACTACTATGGGTTTGGAACTACGTCGCTTCCAGGCGGAGCTCTCCCCCGTCAGGAGCGGCGGCTCTCCTTCGGGAGCCGCTGCTCAGGAATCCGCACCTCCACGAACACGGGTTCGGGCGGCTGGCGGAGGGTAGGGCTGTGGCTGGCAAGGTGACCAGAGTCAGGGACCTGCTCGATGGCGGAGGAGCGGGCTGGATGGTGCCGGAGGAGTTGGCGCGGCGCCTGTCCTGGGCCAACGTCCGGCTCGCGGTCGAAACCATCGAATCGGTAAAAGCGGCACTGGGCCCCGACTCCACTAGATGTATCGAGGCGGCTCAAGCACGTGGGGCGATCCCGTCCGAGCTTACCCCCGTTCGGGCGGAATTCCTCATCGGCGCCCGGCCCCGAAACTCCCCTCGGGAACCGGCGCCTCACAACTTGAACCGTCTCGAGGAAATACCCTCCGTGCCTTTTCATTCCGCGCGGAGGTGTTTCCTGTACGGGCTGCTCCTGCACACTCTCCACTTTGCCATCTTCGTCTACCGTCCGGACACGCCTTGGCGTGGCGTTTTGCCGACCGGCGGTAGCGGAGGTCCCCAATGGAGGGCTCTCTATGCGGGAGTCCTCCCTTGTTCCATCGGGGACTTGGCCTGGAGGGTGTTGCACGGAGCGGTCCCATGCAATAAGGTTTTAAGTAGGTTCACGGACTCCCAGGCCGCCTGCATTTTTTGCGGCCTGGAGGAGTCCGTGTTTCATGTTTATATGGATTGTGAGAGGTTGCAGCCCCTCTTTCACTACTTGAAGGGGCTGCTCCTCGATTTTTGGTTGCACTTCAGTCCCACGCTCTTGATCTACGGTCACCCGGTGCGGAGGGGAGCGGACAGGTTGGAGGACCTCCTTGTGGGCCTGCTCCTGGGCCTGGCTAAAAGAGCCATCAATTGGTCCAGGCAGCGGGCGGTCGAGGGGGTCGTCCAGCCGGATTGCCTGCATCTCTTCCGCGGCCATGTTCGCGCCCGGGTGGCCCTGGAGATGGAGCACGCGGTGTCCGCCGGTGCGCTTGAGTATTTCCGCGACCGATGGGCGCCGCGGGGACTGGAGTGCATCATCAACACAGAAAACCAAATTTTAATTTGATTTGTTAAGCTTTAGTTGAACTTTTGTTTATTTACAGTTGAATTGGGTTTTTTTTTTTTTTTGGGTCCAAATAAAGGACTCTGTTCAAGTAAATACCTGTTTTATTGTTCTCCCGCAGTCTGAGTATTATTGATCCTCGGACACTACACTGGCGACGGGCAGGTTTGAACTCACCTGTAGTACTGCATCACCTCACGGGGATCTTTTCCCTTAAGAGAAGCTTCTTGGAGGTCGAAGTCAGAACGGCGGGCGCCGACTGCGGGCAACCGCCCAGGGATCCATCGGAGAGTTGCAGGGGAGGCTGTGGAGAGCTGGGCCTGGCTCCCCAGTCGAGGTGTTCCAGCAAGTCGTGCTGGTAGCAGGTAGTGCGCTGACCCTTCCGGACTGCGGCGGGCTCGTGCTCGATCGAGCGGCTCTGCAAAGGGGCCGTGCAGCGTCGTCGGGAGGAAGAGAGAGAGAGAGGGTGGAGCGCACAGGGTGCGGTCGGTGCTCAAGAACAGGGCAGCGTGGAGAGGATAGAACGAGGGGAAGGAAAAGTGAGACGTGCCGAAGCCGCGGGTTGCCGCCATTACCCTGTAGAACGCTAGGAGCAGCGTGGCAGCAAGGGGAAGAAGGAAAAGCATGGGAGGCGCCATTTTATTCCATTGGGGAAGAAGGAAAAGCACGGGAGGCGCCATTTTATTACATTGGGGAAGAAGAAAAAGCATGGGAGGCACCATTTTAAATCACCCAAGATGCCGAAGAGTGGCAGTATCACTGCTTTCGACAACGAGGTAGAAGGCTGGACCATGTATGTGGAAAGAATTGAAGTGTACTGCAATGCCAATGAGGTGGCCAATGGAAAGAGGGCGTCGGTATTATTAAATTTGATGGGCGCGAGAACGTACGGCCTATTGCGGAATTTAATTACCCCAGCTAAACCAATGGAGAAAAGTTTTGAAGAGATTGTTAATATCTTACAGGAACACCTAAACCCTACACCGCTGCTGATAGCAGAAAGATTCAAGTTCCATAAAAGAAACCAGCACAAAGATGAGAACAATGCTGACTATCTTACGGAACTACACAAGTTATCGAAGCACTGCCAGTTCGGAGCAGGATTGGCAGACACCTTGCGGGATAAGTTTGTCTGCGGGCTCCAGAGTGAAGGAACCCAGAAACGACTACTTTCGGAAAAGGACCTGACGCTAGAACAGGCTTTCAGCGTGGCAGTATCCTACGAAGCAGCAGCACAGGGAGCTGCGGAAATACAACAGAAACCACAGGAATACAGCGATAACGAAATGGCGCATGGAGCAGAAAAGTGCTATCGCTGCGGCAGAACAACCCATGATCAGAAGGACTGCTGGGTTAAGGACAAAGTATGCAGGCAATGTGGGAAAATGGGACACATAGCAAGAGTCTGCAGGTCGGGAAAGAAAACCAACACTACAAGAGCTACGAAGGAAAAGTACAAGAAAGTAAAAAATTGACAGACAGTAGTTCGGAAGATCAGGAGAGTGATAAGGACTCCGGGAGCAGGAGACTAAGTTGTCTAAAGTTACACAACGTGATCGCAAAGGAGGATCACCGAACCATTTGTGTCACCCTCATGATAGCAGGGTCCCCAGTAAAGATGGAATTGGACACAGGATTAAAATCGAGCCCAAAGCGTCTGCAAGGGGATATAGATAGACTAAGTGAGTGGGCAGCAAGGTGGCAGATGGAGTATAATGTAGGAAAATGTGAGGTTATTCACTTTGGTAGGAAGAATAGAAAAACAGAATATTTTTAAATGGTGAGAAACTTTCAAATGTTGCTGTTCAGAGAGATTTGGGTGTCCTCATACAAGAAACACAGAAAGCTAGCATGCAGGTACAGCAAGCAATAAGGAAGGCAAATGGCATGTTGGTCTTTATTGCATGTGGGTTGGAGTATAAGAGTACAGGGCCTTGGTGAGACCACACCTGGAGTATTGCGCACAGTTTTGGTCTCCTTATCTAAGGAAGGATATACTTGCCTTGGAGGCAGTGCAATGAAGGTTCACTAGATTGATTCCTGGGATGAGAGGGCTGTCCTATGATGAGAGATTATGTAGAATAGGCCCTATACTCTCTGGAGTTTAGAAGAATGAGAGGTGATCTCATTGAAACATACATGATTCTGAAGGGGATTGACAGGGTAGATGTTGAGAGGTTGTTTCCCCTGGCTGGAGAATCTAGAACTAGGGGGCATAGTCTCAGGATAAGGGGTAGGCCATTTAAGACTGAGATGAGGAGGAATTTCTTCACTCGGAGGGTTGTGAATCTTTGAAATTCTCTGCCCCAGAGGACTGTGACTGCTAACTCTTTGAGTATATTCAAGGCTAAGATACAGTAGATAGATTTTTGGACTCTAGGAGAATCAAGGGATACGGAGATGTGGCGGGAAAGTGGAGTTGAGGTCAATGATCAGCCATGATCTATTGAATGGCGGAGCAGGCTCGAGGGCCTGTATTGCCTACTCCTGCTCCTATTTCTTATGTTCTTATGTTCTCTTATGTATGGTTCCCAAACTAATGGTGACCCACTGAACGACTTATGTAACTTTCCCAATACGCAAGCCATGAATGGGTCCTAACATTCGCTGCTCTTTGCAAAATAGATTTCTTTTCCTGAAAAGTTGGTGCTATATAAATACAAGTCTTTTGATGTTTGATGTGTACTGAGTTTATTCAAATCTCAGCCAGATTGGTAGAAGAGAAGCTGCAGTTAGTTACAATATTCCATTTCTATGAAAAGGAAGATCATTGAAGCTTCCCAATCCTAAATGCTATCAAGAAATCTTTCCTGAAAGTGTGTGTACATATTGTGTGATGACACGATTGGACTGTGATGGGGTCCAATTTTTCAATCACTTAGGGCTGCATTTTCCTCACATCATTGGCAAAATGGCATGGTAGGAATTCTGCCAGTCCACATTATCCCACTGACATCTGATTGCATTTTCCTTCAGGGGCCTCATTGAGTGCAAGATTTCAGCAGGAATCCTGCTCCTAACTGGGTTTCCATCATGTGAAGGAGGGTAATGAGGGCAGGCTGCAGTAATTAAAAAACCTTTTATATGTTGTGATCTGCAACCCAGCCAGGCACTGGTCCATCTCTCTTCTGAAGGTATGCAGCGAATCAGCTCTCACAGCATGAACTGGCAACTTGTTCCATAGGGAAAGGAACAACCTTCTAACATTGAATCTAGTTCTGCCCTTGCATAATTTGTACACATCACCCATGTCCCTCCCAAACCTAGCTAATTGATATAATGGCCCCGATGCTTATGGGGGGTGGGGGGAGCGGTTGGGGGGGTTAGGGGGAGGAAGTTTTGCATTCAGGAAACCCGGAAGAACGGGTTTCCCTCAGGTCCTGCCAAATTTAACGGCAGGACTCGATTAACATTTTTTGTCTCCATTTCCTGGCCACAGCCAGCCAGATTGAGAGGCTGGCTGGCTGTCAGGCGGGTAGGCCTTTGCAACCAGGCCACTACTGGGGAGCGGAGAGGAAAGGCCGGGGGTGGGGAGATCGGCGGCCGGAGTGGGGGGGAGATTGAAAGGGTCAGAGAGAGGAGATCGGAAGGGTAACGGGGGAAGATCAGAAGAGTTAGCGGGGAGATCGGAAAGGTCCGGGGAGAGATCGGAAAGGCCCGGGGAGAGATCAGAAAGATCAGAAATCTCGAGGGTAGATCGGAAGAATTGGGGAGGAGATCGGAAGGATCGGGGGGGAGATCAGAAGGGTCGGGGGAGGTGATCGGAAGGGGGGAGATCGGGATCGTTGGGTTGGTAATACTGTGGCTCAGGGGGATGTTCAGATCACGATGGGGTGGGTAAGCAGGTTAGTTTGGTGGATCGGGGATAGGCACTCCTGCTCCTCCTGGTCCACAAGCAGTACTGGAGAGGCACTTACCTGTGGGATCCAGCAGTCCTCACCTCCCTTCAGCTGCCGAGATACCCGGGACCAGGGAAATCCGACCCGCCAGTGTAAAATTTAAAATGGAGGTAAAATGTGAGGCGCGCAGCCTCATTAAAATATTTAAATGACCAACCCGCCTCTGGGGAGCAAGTTGGATGCCCCCCCAGCCCTGTCCTGCCTCCGTTAAAACCGAAAGTGGGTGGGTTTGAGGTGGGTTTGGTTCGGGTTTATGATTTTCTACATTTTAACATTCCACCTGACCCAAACTTTCCCATTTTTGGGGGTTAAAATTCACCTCAATATGTCTATATGAACCCAGTCTAGTCCCTTCATTATTTTAAACATCTCTATCAGATCAGATTGGACTCTCTGCATCTCTAAAGTAAACATTATCAGCTTTTAAAGACTATGGCCTAGAAATTCAGTTGGTTGCGCCAGCCGTTAGCGCCTTAGGAGGAGTAGATGTCGGGCGCTAGGCAGCTAGCGCCCGGGCACAGCACGAACTGCGCCTCGCCCCAACTTCACTAGAGATTTAGCGGCGGCGCAAAGTCTTTGCGCGCGCTCAGCTGCGCGCGCAGATCATGACGTCATTTCCTCTTGCAACGCCCTTTGTGCGCCCCCAACCGGAAATTCAGTGGCGACGCCCCATTGTGCGCCTGGCGCCCCTAGCGACTGTTAGAGTGGAACGGTGCTCAGCCGATGCGGGGCGCGGGGGGCGCAAATTAAAGGGCACTCCTCCTGCAATATAAAAGGCTGCCATTTCGCAGCACTCCTTCTTGAGAAACGGATCTTTGGAGAGAGACCAAGGTAGATAGCTTTCTGCTTTGGCCCAACACTCGGACAGGTACTTCTGGCTTCAGGCCATAGCTTTCCACTAGTCTTTGCCTTCATTGACATCTCATTGTTTGCCAGCATATTATGGGGGCTGCAATGGGTGTCAACGCTGGCTTTCTCAATTACATCCAAAGGGCTCACAGACGCCGTGAGAGAGTGGCAGCCCTGGCTAGACGGAGAGGGGGCAACAGGCGTCGGCAAAGGAGGCCTTACCCACCCAGGGTATACCGCCAGCAGTTCTCCTATCTCAACATGTCTGAGGAGCAGTGTGTTCGGAGGCTGCGATTCAGAAGGGACGTGGTCACAGAGATCTGCCAGCTGCTTGGCGGTGATCTGCAGCCACAGCTGAGGAGCAGGACGTCTCTGTCGGTGGCAGTGAAGGTGACGGT
Organism: Somniosus microcephalus; assembly: GCF_052327205.1. NCBI lineage: Eukaryota > Metazoa > Chordata > Chondrichthyes > Squaliformes > Somniosidae > Somniosus > Somniosus microcephalus. The sequence continues at coordinate 151,593,320 of NC_140988.1, forward strand.
GGCTCCCAACTTCTATGCCACTGGCTCCTTCCAATCCGCTACTGGGGACATTGCCAACATCTCCCAGTTCGCCGTGCATTGCTGCATCCGCCAGGTGACCAATGCCCTTTTCAAAAGGAGACGTCAGTTCATCTCCTTCTCCATGGACCTTGCCAAGCAGCAACAGCGTGCAATGGGCTTTGCAGCATTTGCGGGCTTCCCCATGGTGCAGGGCGCCATTGACTGCACGCATGTGGCTTTGCGGGCACCTCTGGAGAATGCCGAGGATTACCGCAACCGGAAGGGCTACCATTCGCTGAACGTCCAGCTGGTGTGTGACCACAGGCAGCTCATCCTAGCTGTCAATGCCCGCTTTCCAGGCAGCAGCCACGATGTCTTCATCCTGCGCCAGACTTCTGTGGCAGACATGTTCTAGGCACAGCCTCACCCACGAGGATGGCTTATCGGGGACAAAGGCTATCCTTTGTGTACCTGGCTGATGACCCCGCTCCGTGCGCCCAGCACCCCTGCTGAAGAGGGATACAACGAGAGCCATCAAGCGACCAGGAACATCATCGAACAAACAATCGGCGTCCTGAAGCAACGGTTCCGCTGTCTGGATCGTTCCGGTGGAGCCCTACAGTATTCGCCGGAGCGAGTCTCCCATTTTGTGGTCGTTTGCTGCATGCTGCACAACCTGGCTATCCGCAGGACTCAGCCACTGCCACCAGAGATTGGAGGACCACCTGAGGAGGAGGAGGAAGAGGAGGAGGAGGAGGAGGACCAGCACAGGAGGGAGGCAGAAAGTGCAAGGGCCGCCCGTCGCCGGCTTATTGAACGTTGGTTCTAGGCCCCCTCTCAGGGACTGGCTTGTGCCAATGTCAGCAGATGAATGTAGCCGCTCCACAAGCCCTCAGCCGAGCAGGGCAACCAGGACTTAACCAAAAAACCATGCACACTGCAATTTAACAGCAATAATTTATTGAAAACCTCTGCCCTTCCCACATTACATGCTCATGTGGAGAAGCCCCCTCCAAAAACACAAAACTACCAGTCTCGGCCTTACAAAAAGAAAGAAACACACCAGTCTCGGCCTTACAAAAAGAAAGAAAGACACCAGTCTCGGCCTTACACAAAAACAACTGCACCAGTGTCGGCCTTACAACAAGCACCAGGCATTTGTGCATACCTCTACTTTTTGCCCTGCGAGGGCGATGCCTTGCGCATCCTTGCCTGGCCCCTGCCCGCCCTGCTGCTCCTCCTCAATGGGAGCCCAGTGGCTGCAGCAAGGCTGGGGGAAGGCTGCTGAGGGGCAGATGGCGAGACGGCAGATGCCCTTGGGGGTCGGCCTGCACCAGCTCTGGCCTTGGAGTGGCCGGCTGCTGACTGCTCCAACTCTGGCTGGGCGGCAGCAGTCTGTCCAACAGCTCGTGGCAGCTGCAATGGCGGAGTGGCAGTGTCGGCTGCAGGAATGGTGGCAACCTGGCAGATCGCAGGTGCTCGCTGGTCGCCTGAGACATTTGCACTCGCACGGGCCAGCACTGCAGCATGCGCAGCAAACAGCTGAAGAACAGACTGCTGGGCTGCTGCTGCGCGGCGAGTGCCCTGGCGATGCCTGGCTGATCCAGCGAGGGTGGCAGCAGTTAGTGCCCGTGTGGCCCTGGTCTGTGTCCGCATGACACCAGCCAGTGAATGGACGGCACGACTGAGCACTTGGCTAGAAGCCGACTGTGCTGCCGCGAAGTCCTGCAGACTCCTGGCCTGTGCTGCACTGAATAGTTCCAGACTCCTGGCCTGTGCTGCACTGAATTGTTGCAGACTCCTGGCCTGTGCTGCTCCGAATTGCTGCACACTCCTTGACAGAGACTCTATGGAGTCAGGCATCCTTGCCACTGCAGCCATGAGCTCAGTGTGCCTGCGCTCAGCCTGGACGGCCATTTCCTCTAGGAGGCGCACCTCCTCTGCGCTCACCATCGCAGGACTGGAGGCCGCACTCACCCTCTGGGGAGAAGTCCGCTGAGCTTCCCCACCCCTCCCGCGTTGCTGCAGGCCGCTGGGCCCCGGAGCTTCACTCTCCTCCGACCCTTCCCCCCGGCTCCCCTCCAGGGAAGACGTGTCCCCTACATCGCCATGGGCTGGCGCGGCTGAGGGTGGCACTGATGGGCCGGCTTCCTCTTCCTCCTCCTCGTCTTCCGAAGGGCTGACAGTGGCAGCTTGAGGGCCCGCCTCCTCACCTGGCGATTCACCATCTGAAAGCAGGAAGGCACAAGAGTAGCTTTAGAGTGAGGACAGGGCGGCAGCGAGGGAGGCATGAGTGGTGCCATTCACCGCATTGGTCGGACAGTGGCAAAGGATGCTGATCTGATGCGCAAGTGGAACGAGAGAGGTCCAAAAGGTGATGCCCTTACCATTGGTGCCCAGAACAGGGTCGGCATCGCCACTGGCGACGGGGCCAATCAGCCGGCCTACCATAATGCGCTCCACATGCTGGTTGAGGCCGGAGAGCTCTTTGAGGTCAGGACGGCCTCCCCCGGTCTCAGTTCGGTTGCGCCGGTTGTGCGCCACCTTGGCCTGCAAGAGAAAGGACGGCCTCTAAGTACAGTGTGAAGCCCTGATCTTGTCTGCACTGCCTCCCATGGTCGAATAGCTAGTACAGTGTGAAGCCCTGATCTTGTCTGCACTGCCTCCCATGGTCGAATAGCTTGGACAGTGTGTAAAGTGCTGAATGTGCAATTGATTTTCATGCCAGTCCCATAGCTGCTGGATGAGGGCTGGCCATTAGGGCTTTCAGGTTCCTTTGCCCATAATGTGAGGTGCACATGCAAGGATGAGGAGGACACTGGAAAGGGTACTCACCCTGACAACCCGAGTGAGGTCGTTGAACTTCTTCCGGCATTGCACAGGAGTCCTGGCAACCACGCTGTTGGAAGACACCCTGTTGGACACCTCCCTCCAGGCTTCCGGTAGGCACTGGGCAGTGGCCTCTTGCCACCTTCTGGGAACAGAACATGGCGCCTGCGCTCCACTCTGCCAACCAGCAGCCTCAGGTCACCGTCGCTGAAGCGCTGCACTCTCTCCCTGGCCTTCTCCATAGTCCTGGGCGTTGTACAGGTGAAGCTGAAGTGGTCAGGCCTAGGTTGAGGGCTGCAGTGTGCAGGGCGTGGCAGGCAAACAAATCCACCCTCCCCCTTTAAGAGCTGACCGGCGCCAGAGTGTCTGCCGTCAATCAAGAACTCGCCACACCTGCGCTGCGCCCAGCCTCGGGGGTATCGCTCAGCACCGCCGGCTTAGTGCCTAAAGATAGTCGTGCATCGCCTGTTTTAGCGCAGCAGTAACCTCTTGGGGCGATGCGACTGAATATCGGCGAAGGGGGCGCGACTTTGTGCCGGGTGCAAACTTTAGCGGCCGCCCAACTTCACCGCCCCAAAAGTGGCTATACTGAATTTCTAGGCCTATGTGTTTTAAGCTGTATATCATTCTTGTGGCCCTCTCTGAAACTTTTCCAAAGCCCCTATATCACCCACCATGTGAGGGGACCAAAACTGGACACAGTATTGTAGGTGAGGCCTAACCAAAGTCTTCTACAAGGACAAATGGTATGTTTATTTTATACTGAAACATCCTGGCAATGCAACCTAATACCATATTTGCTTAGGCTATCACTTCACGGTATTGGCTGTGCACCTTAAGAGAAATAAAGAATGAAAGAACTTACATTTATATAGCATCTTTCATGACCTCAGGATGTCTCAAAGCGCTTTACAGTCAATTAAGTACTTTTTGAAGTGTAATTACATACATAGGATATACAGCACAGAAACAGGCCATTTGGTCCAACTAGTCCATGCCGGTGTTTATGCTCCACTCCAGCCTCCTTCCGTCTTTCCTCAGCTAACTCTGTCAGCATAACCCTCTATTCCCTTCTCCTTCATATGCTTATCCAGCCTCCCTTTAAATGCATCTATACTATTCGCTTCAACCACTCCCTGTGGTAGTGAGTTCCACATTCTCACCATGCTCTGGGTAAAGAAATTTCTTCTGAATTCCCTATTGGATTTTTTGGTCACTATCTTATATTGATGGCCTCTAGTTTTACTCTTCCCCACAAGTGGAAACACTCTCTCTGTATCGACTCTATCAAAACCTTTCATAATTTTAAAGACCTCTATTAGGTCACCCCTCAGCCTTCTCTTTTTGAGAGAAAAGAGACCCAGCCTGTTCATCCTTTCCTGGTAGTTATACCCTCGCATTTCTGGTATCATCCTTGTAAATCTTCTTTGCATCTTCTCCAGTGCCTCTATATCCTTTTTATAATATGGCAACCAGAATTGTATGCAGTACTCCAAGTGTGGTCTAACCAAGGTTCGATACAAACTTAGCATAACTTCACTACTATTCAATTCTGTCCCTCTAGAAATAAACCCTAGTGCTTGGTTTGCTTTTTATGGCCTTATTAACCTGTGTCGCTACTTTTATTGATTTGTGTATTTGTACTCCCAGATCCCTTTGCTTTTCTATCCCATTTAGATTCATATTTTCCAAGTACAGGAAACTCTTTGTTGTCCGGCACCGACGGGACTGGGATGGTGCCGGTTAATTAAAAATTCCGGATAAGGAAGAAGGGACATGGAGTGACAATGGCCCAAGGTACGAGAGCCCCGTTACACAACCAGAAGTACTGGAGCTCCGTGACACAGCCAGAAGTGCTGGAGCCCCGTAACACAGCCAGAAGTGCTGGAGCCCCGTAACACAGCCAGAAGTGCTGGAGCCCCGTTACACAACCAGAAGTACTGGAGCCCCGTAACACAGCCAGAAGTGCTGGAGCCCTGTAACACAGCCAGAAGTGCTGGAGCTCCGTAACACAGCCAGAAGTGCTGGAGCCCCGTTACACAACCAGAAGTACTGGAGCCCCGTAACACAGCCAGAAGTGCTGGAGCCCCGTAACACAGCCAGAAGTGCTGGAGCCCTGTAACACAGCCAGAAGTGCTGGAGCTCCGTAACACAGCCAGAAGTGCTGGAGCCCCGTTACACAACCAGAAGTACTGGAGCCCCGTAACACAGCCAGAAGTGCTGGAGCCCCGTAACACAGCCAGAAGTGCTGGAGCCCCGTAACACAGCCAGAAGTGCTGGAGCCCCATAACACAGCCAGAAGTGCTGGAGCCCCGTAACACAGGTACAGGGGACCCGGTTACACAACCAGAGGTGCAGGAGCCATGGTTACACGGCAAAAGGTATGAGATCCCCGATTACACAACCGCAATTATACAGTATACAGAAGCCTCAAAACCTACTCCTGAATTTTGCCGGTTATTAGAGAATTCCGGATAATTAGGTGCCGTTTAAACGAGAGCTTCCTGTA